>NC_143512.1:38997262-40197262 GCF_031878675.1 Megascapheus bottae
GAGCAGATGCTGCTGACTGTGGTAGATACATTAACTCCCTGGACTCTTATCAGTCTCATCAGGCACACATGTCATTGGGTAAAGAATTAAGAACAAGAAGCACATTGGTGAGCCATTTATCAAAATGTCCAAAGCAATCAGAGTAGTCTACAGTTTCCTATGGGTCAGTATCTGTTATTTTCTTTCTTGTACAGGAGCCTTTATCTGGGGTTCGTGATGGATACATGGCATAGTCAAAAGGTTCTAGTCAGGCAAAGGCTGTTAGAGAAAGGGTCAACCCCAAGAATGGCATGGTCTGAGGGATCCTCGTGTTGGCGAGCATGTGTAGCACTGGCCAGGCTCTGTGTATTCTAAGCATTGCACGTGTGGTTTCGTTTAATCCTCAGGGAAACATAGTTAGCTGCTCTAATATCCACTTCCCAGAAGAGACAACTGAAAAAAGATAAGTGATTTATACTCGCAGCTTCCTCTTGCCAGGATGTGGCCCCCGAGTCTGTTTTTGACCCTGAGGGTCAGCTCCTGTCCTCTGGTTCTTGCCTGGCATCCAACTACTGGATATACTCTAATGGGTTTGTCTGATAGGAGAACCCTGGTATCTGTCCAGAGACTTTATTCTGCAGCTGGATGACTGGGGATGGTCTTTCCTGCACCTGACCCAGAAATAGTGGGCTATTATGAAGGTTTGTCACTCTGCCAGCGTCATTCACCAGCATACTCAGTCTCTTAAAGGATGGGTTTGAATAGGTTATTGCTTGTGTACAGAAGAAAATGGGATCTAGAAGGCAGGCATTTGCTCTCTCCACTGACTAGATGGCCACCTGCTGAGGCTGGGCCATTATGGTTTCAATGTCTCTGTTGTATACAGAGTTCAGACTCAAAGAACAGCTAGTCTCTAGGTTAGATTTAAGAGAGGATATTGTTCTTATTTGGAGGGGAAGCCCAGTGTTTCCTTTTGAGCAAGTGGTTTGCTCTCCTGCTCTTAGATTTCACACGATGTATCTTTAAAAGAGGGAGCTGATATTTTCTTGTAATTAAAGTTTTAAAAGAATTAAGACCTCAGCCCACTTGGACTCACAAAGTTGTAGGCCACATCACATGATCCAAAATTTGTCAAGGCTAATGCCTCTATTAAATCAAGTTTCCTTGCTGTGCAAGAAGGAAACAAGGGCTTTGCCTTGAACTGTACAAATAGAACAAAGGCTCAAGATCCCACATGATCAGCCCTGACTCCATTTTTTGTAACTCAAATACCTTCTACTGTTAAGTAGCAAGAGCTCATTACTTCCCAGAGTATCGGTCTTCATGTAATGTAGTTGTTTCTCACTTCATTTCTTTTTCTTGTTTATTGTTTTGAATAAGAGATAAGATATTAAAGATAAGATATTAAAGGCATTAACAATGTATCAGTGGCAGCCAATTCAACTGCCTAACTGTGTAGGAAATGTTTGCGTTTCCAAACTCTGTAGTGTTCCCAACCTCCCTGCTGATATCATCTCATGCCACACACCATGACTCATGGACTTTAGGGCCTCCATCCTATATTTGGTCCCAGTTCTGTCATTGGGCTAATTTGGGGACCTCAAGTGAGCTTTTTAACCCATTAGATTGTAATTTCTTTAGTTGCAAACAGGATGCTAATTCTAGCTTCAAAAATTGAAGAGGGAGGTGTAAAGGAAGCAGTCTGGGAAGCAGTGCACTGAAAGGAAGTGTGAGGAGTATGTGTCCTTATACTGTTCATTTTATGTCTTAGGTTGAATCTTTTAGAAGTAGAAACTGAGGCAGAGTGTGCCAGGAAGGATACCTATCAATGGAAGGAGGAAGGTGGGGACAGATTCAGGCAGAGTGTGAACAGAAGGGACAGCTCAGGATGAACAAAGCTTCTCTATTCCCAGGGGTTTTACCAGGCATAGTAATCTCTCAAGAGTGTCCTCATGGGGTCCTGAGTGCTGGGCCTTTTTACCCCTGCCATCTTCATTATTTGATGGTGGATGCCCAGGAAGGGCTTGCTGTGAATTAGATAGTTCTGTAACTGAACAAGCCTAAAGGAGCCTATATCTGGAGGCTCAGCTCCCAGCAGTCACAGTAACTGGGATGAGTGCTGGTCCCTATGAAGGGCACTGGAATGGCACATCCTCTTGCCATGGTATTCAACATCACCAGAAGAAGAACAAATGTACTGGGTGTGGTGGTCCACACCTGCAATCCTAGCTACTCAGGAGGCTGAGATCTGAGGATCACAGTTCAGAGCCAGCCCGGGCACTAAAGATCGTGAGACTCTTATCTCCAATTAACCACTAGGAGATGGGAAGTGGCGCTGTGGCTCAAGGGGTAGTGGGGTAGCTTTGAGCTGAAGAGCTCAGAGACAGCACCCTGGCCCAGAGTTCAAGCCCCACTGACAAAAATAAAATACAAATGCTTAGTCAAACCTCCTCCCCATGCTCCCCCCCCCATTCAGTCTTAGGACTTGAACTTAGGGCCTGACTACTATCCTTGGGCTTTCGAAAGGCTAGTGCTATACCACTTGAGCCACAGCACCATTTCCAGCTTTTTCTATGTATGTGGTACTGAGGAGTCGAACCCAGGTCTTCATGCATGCTAGGCAAGCACTCTACTACCAGGCCAAATTTCCAGCCATAGTCAGGTCTTTTTAAGGGGACACAGGATATATGATTTAGAACTCTAGTTTCACCACGCTCCACCATAACCAAAAAAAAAAAAAAAGGGCTGGGAGTTTGGCCTAGTGGTAGAGTGCTTGCCTAGCATGCACGAAGACCTGGGTTCAATTCCTTGGTACCACATACTTAGAAAAAGCCAGAAATGGTGCTGAGGCTCAAGTGGTAAAGTTCTAGCCTTGAGAAAAATCCAAGGACAGTGCTCAGGCTCTGAGCTCAAGCCCAGGACTGGCAAAAAAAAACAAAACAACAACAACAAAACCCATAAAGAGTTCTACTAGTGGGATAACCAGAAACAGAAAAACAGGCATGTAACTCAATTGTTTTTGATCTCACAGGTAGCTCGATGTTGTTTTTGCTTTGGTCCTGATGGAGAGGGTAAGTGAGCACTTTCATTCTAGACATTTCCATGGCCCTGTAGACTGGTATTTCTCACTGTAGGCAGTTGCAGTTCAGACACTTAAATAGCTTGACTGGAAGGGGAATTCTAAATCTGGCTTTTTTTTTATAGTCTTTTTCATATTCTTCATCAAAAGGTGGCTGGGTTTGTTGGTTTCTGGCAAGAAAATCACTCAGTATTCATATTGAAATTAAATTATACCATGAAAAATGTATATAGTTTTAATGGAATGGTCTAGAAAATACCAAGTAGTCCCAATAGCTCATTTTGGGGGCCTTTCCCTTCAACTTTGGAAAAGATGTCAGGGCCTCAAGAACTCAGTGGGAACTGCTTACCTTCTGCTGAGCCTCTTTCGTGCTAACATTCTTAAGGGCTCTCCTTCTTCTGCTCTGCTAAAATAAACGTGCTTGGTAATTCATCTGGTCTAGGAGTCCTGAGCTGTCATACCAGTGTTGTACTCAGGACACAGAAATTGCCAAAGGGCACAGATGTCTACACAGCCGCCCTTGGGACTGAGGTGGGTGAATGTGTCATTGTTGAAATGGGAAGGTTTCACTCATCGCACTTGGCTTATCTTGGCTTCACAGAGACGGAAGAGCAGCAGAATGTGAAGGAGGGACCACGGGTCATCTATGACGAGAAGAAAGCCACTGTCTACAGCTATCCCTATTTCCACTTTGTGTTCTTACTGGCTTCCCTCTATGTAATGATGACTGTTACCAACTGGTTTCAGTGAGTGGCCTATTTGATTATTTTAAGAATTAACTTTGGTGCTATTTTTTTCTGGGGGAATAGGGGGTGGTTAGAATTTTTTGTTGCTCCTGTTGCAATACTGAGATTTGAACTTAGGACCTTAACCTTAGTTTAGCTTTTTTTTTTTCTTTCCCTTCATATATGGTCTCATACATATGCCAGAGGTAACCTGGACTATGATCCTCCCATTTATACTTCTGTGCAGACAGAATGACAGGTATTCACTGCCATGCTCAGCTTTCATTTCTTGAAATTGAACCTAGTGGACTTTTCTCCCTGGGCTGGCCTCAAACTATAGTTCTTCTGCTCTCTGACTCCAGAATAGCTTGGATGATAGTCGTGAGCCACCGAGCCCATCTTCGTAGCATCAGCTAAGCTCTTCTCCAGGTCTTACTGTGTGTGCAACCTTCTTAACACACAATTCAGAGTTCTTACCACTGGATTGTCATCCTTTGTATCCTGGATACTCATGGTACTTAGTACAGCGTTTAAAAAGCACATGAGCCAGACACGGGCGACTCATGCCTGTAATCTTACCTACTCAGGAGGATGAGGACTAAGGATCTCAGTTCAAAGCCAGCCCAGGCACAACAGTTCTTAAGATTCTTATCTCCAGTTAACCACCAGAAAACTGGAAGTGGCACTGTGGCTCAAGTGGTAGAGCAGTAGCCTTGAGCTGAAGTGCTCAGGGACAGTGCCCATGCCCAGAGTTCAAGCTCCATGACTTGGGGAGTCGGGGGAAGCAGATGAATGTTGGTATGGTGTAGCTCAATGGCAGAGCATATTCTTAGCTGTGAAGAATTAAAGATTCATCCTGAGTTGAATTCCAGAACAAAATAAAACACACAGGAACGAAATAAAACAAGCATCCAAGAACAAAATAAAATAAGAAAGGAAAGTTTAAGTCCATATAGTAGTCTGAAAAACATAGTAGTAACTGAAGAAAAAAATCTTATTTTGTGAAAGAGAAAGAATTTCTTTTTGTTTCTGCTTCAGATATTGTATATCTCTTGTCCCCTTCCCATTTTTTTAAGTATCTAGTAAATCTAACCTTCCCTATCCCTCTGTGGAAATTCATACTTTTGTACAGATCCCATGTCTCAATTATTTCAAAATTGTTAGATTAGTAATTTAGGATGAATTGTTCTGCTGATTGGATTGCTTTTATTCAGTAGGGTGGCTCCTGGGTTTATAATCCAGTGTGAGAGACGGGACTAAGGTCCAAATGGATTGCAGGGTGTCAGTGAGGAGTACCAGGAGGCGCTTCTTCCTGAAAACCTCTTCTCATGATGCTTTGAGAATTCCTAGACAATTTTGGTTCATAAGAAAGGAAGAAAGGGAGCCGGGAGTTTGGCCTAGTGGTAGAGTGCTTGCCTAGCATGCAGGAAGACCCAGGTTCGATTCCTCGGTACCCCACATACATAACAAAAAGCCAGAAGTGGTGCTGAGGCTCAAGTGGTAGAGTGCTAGCCTTGAGAAAGTCCAAGGACAGTGCTCAGGCTCTGAGCTCAAGCCCAGGACTGGCAAAAAAAAAAAAAAAAAAAAGAACAAAAAAAAAAAAAGGAAGAAAGGAGCTATAACTATAAAAGCAGATAGTAAAAAAATGTACAACTGCTGGTAAGAATATAAAATACAGCCATGTTGGAAAATAGTTTGGCAGTTTCTTAAATGGTTAAACATAGGGTTGCAATATATCCCAGTAATTCCATTCTGAAATACATACCCAAGACAAAAAGAAAAATATGTCCTTAAAAAATTATATGCAAATGCTTATAGCAGCATAATTCTTAACAGCCAAAAATGTTCAACTGATGAATGACTAACCAAGTTGTGCTATACTCATTCAATAAAATATAGAAATCTAAACTGCTGTGAAATCTTGACGTTACACTAAAAGTTTCCTATTTTGGAGCATTTCAGAAATATTCTACAGTCAGAAAAACTCCAAAATCTGAACTGCCACTTATCCCAAGCATTACAGTTAAAGATGTTCTGCCTACAACATGGGAGAGCCTTGGAAACAATGTTGAGTAGGAAAGTCAGTCATAAGAGGTCACATAAAAATAAAATTCCATCAGGAAAAAAAAAAAGGCCACACAATTGCATGTATGTGGACTGGCTAAAAAGACAGATCCACACAGATAGGAAGTAGGTTAATGAATGTAAAGTGATGAGAGGTAGTGGGAATGGAAGGGCAGCTAAGGGGTGCAAGAGTGCTGGGGAGATGAGAGTGTTCTAAAATTGATTGTATGATTGTACAAGTCCATTTACATATCAAAAAATCATCAAGTTGTATTTTTGAAGAGTACGAATTGTATCTCCATTGAGTTGTTGAAAAGAGAAGAAAGGATAGTAGGAGCAGGGATGGGAGGCAATTGGCGAAGAGGGATTTTTCCTATTCCACCTTCTCCTGCTCTGACCACAGCTGGGTGTCTTGTTTCCAACAGCTATGAAAGTGCCAGCATTGAGACCTTCTTCAGTGGAAGCTGGTCCATCTTCTGGGTCAAGATGGCCTCCTGCTGGATGTGTGTGCTGTTGTACCTGTGGACGTTGGTCGCTCCCCTCTGCTGTCCTTCTCGGCAGTTCTCTGTGTGAGGTCATCAACAGGCCTGTGGCTCAGCGGGCCTGCACCCTAAAACCCTGTCCTACAACTGAAATTTGAGCAACAACTGGTGCTCTATGAAAGGCTGAATATCCTGGCTGTTTAAAGTTTGTCTGAAAAAGCTTTCAGGACAGAAACAACAACAAATCTCCAGATTCACTTTTTAAAACAAGAGATTAATAACTCGATTCTTTTTTTTTTTCCTGTTTTCTTTTTTTTTTTTTCAGTTGTGGCGCATGAACTCAGGACCTGGGAGCTGTCCCTGATCTGTATTGTGCTCAAGGCTTGCACGCTACCACTTGAGCCACAGTACTACTTTCAGTTTTTGAGGTTAATTGGAGATAAGATTCTCGTGGGGACTTTTCTGTCCAGGCTGGCTTTGAATTGTGATCTTCAGATCTCAGCCTCCTGAGTAGCTAGAATTACAGGTGTGAGCCGTCAGCACCTGACTTTGATTAATTTTTTTTCTAAAATTCAAAAAGAAACGACCTAAAAGAGTTGAAAATTTTAGATTTATGGATGGTATATGTATTCTTATGTCCAGTTATTAGGTAGTAGTTGTATTAGTATTTTCCATGGATGTGTTTTATACCAGAACAGAGCTTAGAACACAACATCTTTTCCTAGGGATAAAAATGACTGTATTACTTCATCCTTATTATTAAAAAAAATATGTAGTCCTTCAGAGAATCCAGGACCCTTGCCCCTTTATTCTCTTCCATCTCTTGGACCCTGGTCTCTAGAGGACTGCAGCTCATAGCTTCCTATGGGTACAAGAGGAAGCACCTGCCTTCAAATCCACACTCAGTGCTACTTCCATGTGTCCTGGGGGGTTCCCCCATCCCCCAGTGTTTCCCTTTGAGGTTGTGATGCTGGGAATCACAGCCTTCCCTCTTTGCCTCATTGTTCCCAGAGGTTCCCTCATCCTTTTGGAGTTTAGCATTTTTGTAATAATGTGAAAAGCCCCATTTACCATTGCTGCCCTTGGGGTTCCCACCATATTATCACTACACGATCAGAGTTACTGCAATAAGCAAAGCACATATTCATGCGGTTGTTCCCGATTGTGGAACAGTACTGCTATCTTTGCCTCAGCAATGGAGGGCTATTTTTTCTGTTTGTGCTATTAATAACACTGTAAGGGCCTTAAAAGAAAATGTAGTCCTTGGCTGAAGCTTGCTACTGTCCTTTCAGCTCTTAAGATCAGCCTCACATTTTCTCTTCCACCTCAAGGCTTTGGTTGGAGTTGTAGGAGCAAAAGAACTTGAAGTACCAGCACACCATTAATGTCCACATGCTTTCCTTGGAGAAGGTGTGAGGAGAGGCGGGTTCGAGGGTTGCTCCTCAATAGGATTGGTTAGACATATTGTCAATGGAGCTGTGGACGTGACTACATATACTTGGAAGAAAAGGTGGCTGGTTGAAGACGTTTAAGTAAGCCATGCACAGCATCCACAGACCAGATAGGCATCTTCAGTGTTGATGCTTTCAGTGAGGCAGGAGAGTTGCTCTGTGGGAAGTCTGTTGGAGACACTTCTGTTATTGTTATGTACAGGGTGGAAAGATGCTCCCTGAGCTCTTAGAAAGGCTCAGCCATTTTTTCTGTGTTCTTCTGTGCACATTGTGCCACACCTAAGTGTAGCTTCCATGTGCCAAAAATGCTGGTGGGGAAAATTAGTTAAATTCTTCCTGTCTACTCCTTTGCCCTCCTTGCCAAAAATACCAAAGGGGAAGGAGGGAATGAATATTGGGGAAAATTTCTTTGGGAATTTGCCAGTGTTTGAGATTTAGTCTTTAAAAAGGTGTGTGTGAGTGCATGTGCATGTAAGAAAGCTTTGTTTGTCAACTTTATCAGAGTTCTTTTTATAGACCAGGAGTTCAAAGGAATTTGTACTAGGCAGTTCAAAGGAATAGCTTTATGCCAATCCTGAGAGGCCCTGGTTAAAGCAGCAGGAGGGAAGTGTGAGTTCCTTGAGGCTCAAGAAGTGGAGGCCGTGTGCGGTATCTCCCTGGCCTAGGGGTCCTAGGGTAATGACTTGGGGTGTGTGTATGGGGGGATGGTTCTGAGGAGCTGAGGTCATCGTTAGGAAACACCATGAGAAAAAGCAGATGGAGAGCCCAGGGGGTGATGAGATTCATAAAACCCTGATTTGTCTTCTGGCATGCAGCTAGGGTAACTTTAGACCTAGCCCTCACTCCAGGTTGAGACCCAGCTCATTCCTACACTAGCCTTTGTTGGCCACATTTCCTCTGCAGAAAGAAGTTCAGGGAAATACAAACAGGAGGACAGTGGTGGCGTCGCTCCTTGTTCCTCCTTTCTTAGCCAGCTGTCCACCCTCGTTTCTGGTCTGGGGCATATGCCCCTTGTTACAGTAATCCCTGGCACAAAAGGAAGAGTTACACCTTCTCTCCATGCCACTTGCACTGGCAAGGTTTATTCTGAGGACTGAAAGTATGTATGCAAGAAGTTGACTTTACTGATTATTATCATAATGTACAATATACTCAGGTGATAAGGCAAAGGTTGAAGAAACCTACCTTTTGTGCTTTTGCAGCCTAAACTGGAAAAGTTGTGTCAATTGCTTCAAGTTTTGATGACAGTGGTATTAATTTGGTTGACTCCTTGATACATTTTTTTTTCTTTTTTCTTTTTAAATAACACATCTTTGCTTTCTACAAGTCTTTATATCTAATTGTAAAAGTGCATTCCCCAAAGCTGCTGGTCAGATTCCCTTAGCCATAGAAACTGAAGTTAAGAAAAAAAGTGTTATATTTCTTTTGTGCTATGCATTTGTGGGAAGTTCTTCCCTCTTTTTCATGAGTAAAGTACTTAAGCCTGGGGAGGAGGGAGTCCTACGGGGGCATAGTTGTGCTTAGACACATTGCTTCACTGAAGATTAGATATTATTTTCTATCATAATCTGTCAGAAAACCCACCACACCCTTCCCAGGTCAAGCTTTTGTAATAATAGATGGTTAGCTTTGGTTTTAACTTCACCGTTTCTTGGGGAATAATCTAAGGATTTGTTTGCCAGAAGTGTTTGGAGCTTTTTAATAGAATAGACTTGACGAAGAAAGGTCAATGTGGGCACTGGGTCTTTGGGGTTCTGTCCCCTGCAGAGGAGTCCCCACTTCTGGAATTGTGCACTTCTGCTTCCTCTGAGGCCTTTGTGATAAGTGACCTCAGTGTCGTGTTCATTCCCCGGCCTCCCCCTTTTTAAAAATGGTATATGTATTTAATGTTTGTCAGACAGTTTACCACTATTGGTGCTTCACATAGCCCTGAAAAGGGAATTCCCGAGCCTGTATTTAAATTTCCTGGGCTCTTTTCCTCCATGTATTGCCTTTCTAAATAGAATCTCATTGTGGTGTCTTCTCACATTCTCCATGTCTTGGAACTGAAAGAGGATTTTGCCTCTGATCAAGAAGGGCCTCACATTGAGCTGAGACCCTGAATGTCTTCCATCAGGGCCAATACAGTCACCTTTGGCTGTGGAGTTCTCTGTGATATCTCTCTGTAACTTGCTGGTTAACTGAGTATTGCATTCAGCTAATAGGAGCTGCCTGATTTTGGACCTGTAGCCTCACAGGAAAATACAGTTGCTCATAGACCTTAGGTCAGTCCTTCCCCCCACCCCACCCCCCTTTTTTGTCTTCATTCACAGAAACCTTCACTTTAAAATATTTTGAAATATTTAACTTTTACCAAAGATGTAGTTTGGGTTTTTGTTTTAAAGCAGTTTTTTTTTTTCAGATACAACTTAATTGGGCAAAAGTAAAATGCATCTATCCAAATCCATTTCCCTAAAAATTGGATCATGTTTGTGTGAGTAGAAGAAGTCTTCCCAACTGTCTTGTGGGATGTGGGATTCTGGGAAGTTCTCTCAGGTAAAGAAAGCTTACAGCAGATGCATAATATATGTCTTGAGAGCTATTTATAAGAAATTTTAAAAGATTGTTTTTTTTCTCTAATAAAGATTTAAGCCTTTTTTTTTTAAACTTGGCAAGAAAAACTACCAAAATTTTATAGGCATACTTGGTTAATTTTTAAACTTTTTTTCAGAAACAATTAGCTGTAGCCAAATTTTGTGGTTACATTTTGCTATATTAGAATTCGAAAATGTAGTATGTGTTGTGGTAAACCTGCTGTTTGAAGTTTATAAAGGTGACTGACATGGTTAGATTTTGCTAACTGTTATAATAGTTTTTCCTCCTTTAGCCTTAGAGCCTGAATTTGTATTTGTTTTTTTAATTCTAGGTTTTCTATAAGCACCTCAACTTGACCAATCTTTTCCTATGTAGAAAACTCAAAGCTTGTTAACTCTGTACTTTAATAAAATGTAAAATTGAAAACTATGATGTTTTGTCCTTTTGTGTTATATATATACTGCCCTCCAGTTACTGTTTTCTAAAGACTTTGCCTTCAAATGTTAATCTATGTAGCATTAGTGCTGATTTTTTAAATTGACAAATAAAAATTATATCTTTATGGTGATTTGAAGTAAATATACATTCTAGAATGACAAAAATCAAACTAATTAACATGTAGTCTTTTTATGGGAGGGAAAAACACTTAGAATCTACCCTCTTAGCAATTTTAAGTATGTGTTACTAAGCCAAGCACATGTGGCTAACACTGTAATCCTATGTACTCCAGACGCTGAAATATGAGTATGGTGATTTGAAGCCAGACTGTCCACTTAATATCTCCAATTAACTACCAAAAAGCCAAGTGGAATCATGGCCCAAGTAGAAGAGCACTTGTCTTGGGCAAATAATGCTCAGGAACAGTTCAAGTCCTAGGATGAGCGCGTGCATGCACGCACGCGCACATATGTATGTGTTACTATGCTTACCATATGTACTGTAGCTCTGTTGAACTTCTCCTAACTGAGTGTTTGTATTCCTTTATTTATATCAGCCAAATCTTGGAGGCCCTGATAACTACAGGTCTACTTTCATTTGCTTGCTTGCTTGAATTTAGGGTTTCATGCATGCTAGGTAAAATCAATATCATTGAGTCACACTGACACTTTTTTTCATAAAAAAAAAGTTTAACTTGTTGAACATTAATGATAAAATGATTTAGGACATGGTTCTGAGTAGCTAAGGTAGGTGAGCCCTATTCATACCCCAAGAAACCTTCAGGACTTGCTTGGGCCAAGATCTGTCTTTCATTCTTCCTTGAAAATTGTAACATAACATCTAAAAGGAGGTATGATGGGATGAGTTTAACTGACTTCTCAGTTTCTGAGTGTAGACCCTTTGAGTTTTGTTCAAAATAATTAATAAAAATGGCTTACTTTTTCTATCTCCTCATCTATCTGTTCTGCATCTCTTGGTTCTAGCAAGAGCATCTGTGACCTTATCACATCATTCTCCTGTCATAGCTGCAGATAGTTAATGCAGCAGTAGACACTGCATCTTAGCTGGGCTATTCAGTCTCTCCTTGGAGCATTAGAGCTCAGGGAGTAGAGATTTAGTCTTGTTGCTGCCTCAAAACGACGTTAGGGGCCTTGTTAGACATCAAGGACATAGAAAGCCAATCTATAGGAAGAGAGCAGAGTAAAATACATAGGCAGAAGAACAATTGTGAAAGAGGGAGGAAAAGAATGAGAGGGCTTTCTCCATTGACCCATAATGTCTTCCCAGTCATATCCATTCTGGAAGTCCAGATTAACAATAGATACTGTTAGTTGAGCACTTAATGTGCACCTGGTATAATTTTCAAGTAATGGATGTTACTGTTCTAATTCCATTTTATACAGGTGGAGAAAAGGCACACTTTGCCTAGAATCCTTACAGGTCCATTTGCTTAGCTGTGGAAACTTTTATCTCCCCATCCCCTTTTTCCACATGTTCCTGTTCTTTCTACTCCTGCTCAGACCTTTCCCTAGACAAAGGACAGTGCTTAGGGCCGGTGTTCAAGCCCCAGGATCAGCAAAAGAAAAACAAAAAGATTTAAAAAAGATTGGATTTTGGTGGACTGGTAGGAAAAGGCATCATGCATTACAAGATATATTCCTTTGTGGTCACTTAGTTGACATGCCACTACAGAAGATCGTATTTTCATTGGCAGGAAACTTACTGCATATTGTCAGAGGAAAATTTTTGTGCTTGACTTTTCATTTACTGCTGATTTTGTGATCAGTATTAGTCCTGCTGATGAACTACCTTTTTATGTTCTGATCAATTCTACTTCAGACAATCGTCAAGATTAAGTCCGAGTAGAATTTTCTCCAGAATAGCTACTCTGCGTTCTCCAAAAATAAGGTCACAGGGAGGAATTTCTAGGAAGGGTTTGATTTATGCAATAAGTGATAGTGGCTGCTTAGGCTAATTAGCCAGTTTTTCACCCTGTATTCACTGAAGGGAGATACTGAATACTCGTGTTTTAGTTATAGAGAAGCAGAGAGAGATGGTTCCTGCTTTTAGGAGTTTGCAGATTAGTCCACGTTCTGCTGGAACTATTGTCTGACTCTTGTATCTCCTCAAATTTCTTACATTGAAATTCTGACACCCGGGGCTGGGAGCATGACTTAGTGGTAGAGTGCATGCCTAGCACACAAGAAACCCCAGGTTTGACTCCTCAGTACCACATATATGGAAAAAGCCATCAGTGGTTCTGTGGCTAAAGTAGTAGAGCAATAGCCTTGAGAAAGAAAGGAAGGAAGGAAGGAAAGAAAGAAAGAAAGAAAAGAAAGGAAGGAAGGAAGGAAAAGAAAAATTCTGACTCCCACTGAGGGCCAGTGGTTTATGCCTCCTCCATATGCAGACTTAATACACTAGTTGGGTCACTTTCATTATGTAACATGTTTGAACCCCAGCATCAAGGAAAAAACCAACAATGCTTATTCCTCAGTACTGCTTGTAAGAATATATAAAAGGTACTCAATTAATAGTACTTTTAACAGCTTAATGAGGGGGTACATGCCTGTCTGCTTTGTGGGAAGCATAAAGTAAGCAGATCATAGTCTATGCTTGAGCTTGGACAGGAAGACATCATCTCAGTGTAAAAACACAGCTGACATGGCTCAGACACATAGCACCTTCTTAGCAACTGTAAGGCCCTAAGTTCAAACTCAATGTTAAATCCCCTTTTTGTTTTTGCCAGTCCTGGGGCTTGAACTCAGAACTTGGGCACTTTAAGGTAAATGAAAAAAGAAAATATACCAGGAACACTGTCTTATGTCACAGTTACCCAGAGAGAAGCATATGGATGGAAGTCTGCTACTTAAGATAACTGACATGGGCAACCATGTTGCTAGGTGTAGTAGGGCCACAGCATGGCAATGGTGGTGGTAGTCATTTTCTCCTTAAAATAGGCTCACTGAGGATGTGTACAGATTATTCTCAGGAGATGCTTGAACAGCTACTAAAATCAGAAGAAAAAAAGGTTGATCCCCTTGAGACTAATCAGTGCAGACTAGAAAAGACAATTCTGAACTTACCAAGTTGGGAAAGAATAAAAAGATAGTGCAAAATTCAGATCATGTTTTTGATGTGGGTGCATATGTTTTTAGAGGGTTGGATTCATTCACTCTTTCTGGAATCAACAATATAAGAAACTTTAAGAATATTTTAACTCTTTACTCCAATATCCTAATTCTAAAAATTTATTGTAAGGTAATAAATAAATCAGTAGAAAGAAGGCCAGAATGAAATTATTTCTAATAGGGAAAAATACCCTCAAATAGGGTAGTTGTTAAGTAAATTATGCTAAGTTAATAGGTATTTTATAAAGGTATTCGACACATGATATCAAAGAATTAACACAGACATTTTTAATGTTAACTCTCGGTGTGGGCCCATTGTGGAATGAAATCACGATGGTTCACATCAACGATTGGGATTATTTTCCCCTTTATACTTTCCAACATCTTCTAATATGGGTTGTATAGTTTAGATAATTAGGGAGAAAAAGATGTCATTGAAAAATGTTTGCACCCCATTAGCTGCAGTCTGGACTCTACAACCAGCTGATCCTTAGCCTCTGGCAAGAGACAGAATTCATGAGCCTGGAGGACTTGCCAGGAAAATCGCAGCTAACGAGAAGGAATTCATCCTGGGGCCTGGCCAGGCCCTGATGGAGGGTGGGGAGGTGCAGTAATGCCCATCGCAGAATGTTGCTTTTCAGGTGCATTCTCAGATTAAGCTGTGCTCCCCTATGGACTCCCTGGTTAATTGCTGGTGTCTTGAAAGGCCATCCAAATGCCACCTTGGCTTTGGGGACATATGCCCAGTGCTGCCTTGCAGTGCAACCTGGTTTCCCCATCCTACTCTGAGAAGTTCTAAGCAGCCTGGGAGAATATCACACTTGGCTCTAATCAAGCTGCTAGGGTCAGGAGACCAGGTTTTTATTCAAATGCAGTGAAGGCTCGGTTTTCGCCATGCGTGGGCTCCTTCCCTCCCTCCACCCCCCATCATGTTTCTATCTGGCCAGCAGCATCTGTAGCATTGGGGAAGCAGGCTAGACATGTAGACGCTCCACACTACATCCTGTAAATGTGGAATCACAATGTGCTTTTTAACACATTCAGAAGATTCAAGAGCCACTGAATGTGCAGCAAGGCTGAAGGTAGAACTCACTTCTTTGAAGGTTGATCCCAGACTGGGCTAGGCAGGGGGGAGATGGGCTGGGAGTCCTTTGGGAAGCCTCCTCTCACACAAGTAGGAAGGAGGCAGAAGCAGCTCCTAAAGACAAGGGCAAGCTGGCACCGATGGCTCATGCCTGTGATCCTAGCTACTCAGGAGGCTAAGATCCGAGGATCGTGTTTAGAAGCCAACCAGATAGGAAAGTCAGTGATACTCTTATCCCCAATAAATCAATAAACTACCCAGAAAAAGTGGAGCTGTGCCTCAAGTGGTAGAGTGCTATTCTTGAGCAGAAGAAGCTCAGAGAGACGGTCCAGGCCTAGAGTTCAAGCCCCAGGACTTGTCTGGGGGGAGAGGGGGAGAGGGGGAGGGACAAGGGCAGCTGGATGGAGCACTGATTAGTGACTTACTTCTGCTATGTGGAGCTAAAGAAACAAGACAATAGCCTGTTCCAGGACAACCTCTTCTAGGAATGTGGGGGGCCCTGCCCCTCACGCTGTCTCTGGAGCTTGGTAGGAAGCAGAAGGCCTTATTTTCCTTTTCCAGATGGTTTTATGGAGCAGAGGGGGTAGGGGGAAGCTGGGATGTTGCCAGCAGACTGAGCAGATTCAGGACCCTCCTTTCTCTAGCCGTGCCAGCTGGTTGTCAGGCCAGCTATGGAAACTGTGCCCAGGCACATCACTCCAGGTCTCTGGACAAGGGCCAGGAGTTGGGCTGTTGGTTTTTCTCATCATAGCAGATGTTCTACCTTGTGGCTTCTCAGGAGGGAAAAGAAACCTGGGCTTGTCTTACTTTCTCTTTCTCTCTTAGGGGTGAGGTACAAATGAAGGAATCCCTATGAGCTCTAACTCCACAGAGAGCATCCTAAGGCCTCTCTGGGGTTGGGGGGGGAATGGAGCAGGGGTCCTTCTGGAAATTGCCTCCATGTCCTGAGGCTTGAGACACCACAGAAGAACAGCTCACCTTGGGGTTTCTGGGCAGCTTGATTTACCTGAAGTTGTTTCTCAGAATTAGTCCAATCTAATCTTTGAGTATGACAGACTAATATGGGGTGCCTCCCCCACCCCATCCACAGAGACAGCCTTCACAGTGTGGTGTGAACGTGTGTATGGGCAGGATGAGGATTTGAGTGTAACCCTGAGCAAGAGACTGATAAGATAGGACAAAACCACCAAAGCCACTTGTGATCTTTGTGTCTTCTACCTAAGCTGCAGCCTGTAAGTTGGAGACATGGCCCCAGTAAGAGCCCCTTATTTTCCCTCATAGTCACCAAGCATGAAAGCCTGTAAGAAACCCAATGCCAACTGCATTTTCTAACACCCTACTAGATCAGGAGAGTAGCAGGGAAATGTGCGTGACACGTACCATCTTTAGCTCCCTGACTCTCCTCTAGCTTCCAAGCTGCTGATTCAGGTTTTTGGCTTCAAGCATGGAGTGCAGGACTGGGAAGGGGCTATACTCCACATCCAGCCTAAGTATTTGGTGTCTGGATAGCTGTTGTGATGAGAGGGATACTATTTTTATGAAGACAGATTCCTTGGAGAGAAGGAACAACCATTATAGCGTGGGGATGGGTGTCCCTGAAGTGAGTGGAGCTAGTCCTGTGAACAAGAAAGAGCTTTAGACCCCAGAGAAGAAATGGCTAGGGTAGTGTATTCTGGCACAGAGGACCTTGTTCTCTAAAGGTTCTCAGCCTGTCATGATTCAGACAGGAATGAATTCCTTCCCAGGATAGCCATAGTAAAAGCAGCATCAAAACTTCAACTTTGGAGGGACCAGGGCCTTGAAAGGACATCTTATGTGCAGTGAGTGACTACAAGATGCAGAGCAATGTCTTCCTCCACACACAGAGGGCCTGTACTGCACATCTCCAGGGGATGTATTCACATCATGGCTTACGTACTAGGCAAAGGTGGAATTACATTTCCTTATTGATTTTCTTCATTGCCTGGTTGTATTGTATGATGAGAAACAGAGAAGTCACATTTAGAGAGAAATAATTGGGAATATTTATTAGAAAGTTGGCCCCTGTAGGAGGATTTCTGTCTCAAAGACCTGCAGCCCCAAACCGAGCTGGCACATAGCTTTTAAAGACAAAACCCATATGATAGGGTGGAGACCAAGCCTCAATAATCTTAACAAAAGTACTATAAACAGGCAGAGCAGACTGAATGGGGATACTTATTCCTTAAAAAAAAAAGTTATACACAGGCAAAACCAACTCTCCAGAGGAGCCATTAAGACCCGTTATCTAGAGAAGCATGGCTTTCCTGAAGCTCAACTCATGACACAATTGCAACCTGAGGATCATCCTCTGTCACCTCTAGAGTTCCCAGAAAGTCCCCATCTTCTATTAAGAAGCCAAGATGGCATCACTTAGAACTAGGATCCTTATTTCAGTTGGCTGATCAAACAAGAAGTTAGAAGACCAACTGGGCAGGGGCTTTTAGGAGTGGAATCAAGGATTATGATCAATTGGCTTTAAAGCAGGGGAGTGGCCTAGATCATCAGGTGAGCCCTTTGCAACTGAACACAAGAGGAAAGTAGAAGAGGCCAAGAGTACAGTAGCACGTGAAGCCCAAGCTCCTCTAAGCAGAAGCATCTGATTCCTCATGACTGAGGAGCAAGGACCACTGAAAGGCCTCAAAGGAGTTAGGATGACCCTGGCTGACAGCCAGCAGGGAAATGAGGGCTTCAGTTTTCTCAATCACAGGGAACCAAACTTACCAGAAGCCTGAATGAACCCTAGTCATCAGTTTCAATCTCAGCTCAGCCAACACCTAATTTTAGCATGAGATCCATATTAGACTTGTGACCAACAGAAACTATGAGGTAATGACTACAGGTGGTTGCAAATCATTCTAGCAATAGTAGTTTGTTATGCCAGTAATAACCAACTCTACGGACTTTGGATGGTATAGTGGCAGTTGTATAGGGAACAAAGTAAGGGACAATGGAGGTACCTTTCAGACACCTGTATGATTAATGATACTAAAGACCCTTACCAAGCCACAGCTTTGAACTATGCTTTGCCAATGAAACTTTGCCCTGGAGACTGACTCCTGTAGATAGTAGGCTTCTGGTGGGTAAGAACCTTAATTGATCATCTTTTCTCCCATTTTTTTTCCCTCTCAATTTTGGCTCCATTTTGTGGATAATTCCTTTATTTTATCTTTTAGCATTTCTGTGGGATTTATTATTGTAGGTATTATAATTCTAGCTACAAGTACTATGTTGCTCATTATTCTGTTCATATTGAATGAATGCATTTTCTTTTCCTGTTTCACAGAGCATATTACATATGGATACTCTATCTTTCCCTCCCTCCTTCCCTCCTTCCCTCCCTCCCTCCCTCTCTCCCTCCCTCCCTGAGTTGTCCCTTTCATTCTGATTATATCTCCCCTTTGAGAGTGCAGCACTAAAAAGCCAACAGATTGAAAGCTCCAGGGCACTCCCAGCCCAAGTGCCTCACAAAGGACAGCAATCAAGATGTTAATTTCCTTGTTATAACCCATCCTCTGACTTTAACGTTTTTTTTCTATCCTTCAATATGTTCCATTAAGTTAATGAATGTATTTAGTTATACTTTCTCAACTGTTTTGTGGACTTTTATATCCTTTGTGTTTGTTTTAACTCTTTAAGGCTATGTTTGGTATAAGTGGCTTTCTACCCATAGTTTTTATTCTCATCGAAATAATTTTTTTTAATTGTTGGGGTAATACATAGAGGTAGTAGGTGCATTACTTCTCACACATTTTTAAAAATAAATTTTGGAAGTGGAATTTAGGTTAAAAGTTTGTAGGCATTTCACCACTGTTTCCTGTATCAAGAACAAGGAATGTGCACAGCCTGAAGGACTTAACTTTGAGTCTTCATAACTTTTTTCTGTTTTCAAAAGGATAAAAGGACACTTCAATCACCTTATTGTTTAAATAATGATATAAAAATATTATAATTACATCATTTAAAATAGTGATAAAAAATAAAAATGTCTTTGATTTCTAAACAAATCTTAATTAAGAGGTAGTTTATTATCAGGAAAAAAAGAAATTATTAGCAGCCAATTATAACTGACTGGGACTACTTCTAGATACTGGGAACCCAGAAGCAGCCCTGAGTTGTAACAAGCAGTTTTGTTTTTTTAAATACCCCAAGAGGGGTTATTGGTGGAACCTCTTTAATTTCCTAACGTCAAGCAAGCAAAGCAGAGTACAAAAGCAAAATATCTGGTTTACCAGCAAAAAGCATGCAGGTGTTAAGTTGTTTCTTAGAATTGCCTCTCCTACCACCACAATCTGTATCCTGTGTTTGGGTTTTTCACAAGTGCATGGTTGCTGACATGGCTTTACATGGTCTCCTAACCATATCATGGTACCTCTCTTGTCAAGTGTCTCCTTTTAGAACATTCTTTCACACAGAACAGGGAAAGTGAAGACTGGAAATTTACAAAAGATTCTTTAAAACCTTTCAGATGTATATAAAGCAAGATTATTCTGTGATAGCCATGATTCTTAACCTAGGCTGACGTGTATCTGTTCCCTGGAATGACACACACAGTTTGTATCCATGAGCACATTAGTAAGCAGAGGAACTTTTCTTTCATCACAATTTTCAGGGTTAGTCCTTGGGATGGATGATTTCTGCCTCGGGGTAGAAGGTGGGAGGGAAGCACTGACCCTGGAGGGTGATTTCCTTGGTTTGAAGCTGTGTGAGCTGGGGAGCCAGTAATTAACTTCTCTGTGCTTAAGTTTCCCTTCCCTGCCTAAGGGTGATCATGATAGCAGCTATTGCATTGTTGTCTTGACTTAATGTGTGCCAGACACACAGCAAGGTTTAGTGAGTGATGTTTACTGTTAATAATTACTAATAATTAGAACCACCCCTTACACATACACAATAGGACTGGCTGCCTACCTCTAGTGTACAGAATTCTCTATCTCTTGAAGGATCCATGAAACAGATGATAATCCTTAAGGAGGCTTTTGAGGGGATTCTTGACCTTAGAGAAAAGTTGGATTGGGCAGCCAAGCTCCTGCAAATTACATTTTTCCTTCTGAGCAGGCAGCACATGGCAAGACTAGCAGTCCTGGCTAAGCCAGCCGGCCTCCAGCAGGAGTGACATCTGCGCTTGCTAAATGGAAATGTGCTTCTCCACAAGCTGGCTGCTTCCAGATTCTGTTCCTGGAACAATCCCCTGAGCCTGCAGAAGACTAGGTTGGGAAAACCAAGTGTTATTTCCATGTCTCTGCCATGTGCAGAGAGCAGGAGTGGGGTCATCTTCCTGTGAAATTCACGCAGGGTGTGCAGAGCAGGTATGAGCTGCCTGCTGCCACTCATTTGTGGAAGAACTGATGTTTATTGAGGACATACCACAAATGTGATGGGTAGACAGGGTCAGAAAAATGAGTGACATCCAGTACCAATACTCTTTCTAGTTTCCATTGTACTTATTGTATGCCAGCCTATTCTTAGAGGGAGCAGGGAAGTTTAGCCGAGTGGCTGAGGAGCAAGGATGGCTGAGGAAAGTTGGCTGAGAGAAAATGTCAATTTTCTATACATGCTGTGTGTGTGTATGTACACATGTGTGGTGTGTACACACATGTGTGGTGTGTACTGAGGACACCTTTTCAAATCTCAGACGCCCTACATTAGATTAAGTAAAATCTGACTAGGCCAGTTTGCTTCAGACCCTGAGATAAGGATTTACATGTAACTTCTTTATTTGAGAGGAAAATGCACACTGGAAAACAGACAGGGACCAGGAGTGTGGCCTAGTGGTAGAGTGCTTGTCTAGCATGCACAAAGACCTAGACTCAATTCCTTAGTACCACATACACAGAAAAAGCTAGAATGGTGCTATGGCTCAAATAGTATAGTACTAGTCTTGAGAAAGCTCAGGACAGTTCCCAGGCCCTGAATTCAAGCCCCAGAACTGGGGGCAGGGGGACGCAAAAAGAAAATGGTCAGGTTGAAAGGCAGTTCCACTCAGGGTAACTAGATATGATTATGACAAGACATTCTCCCAGTCCCCTCCCCTCTCTCCTCTTCCCACCCCAAAGCATCAGTTCCCTTCAGTCCCATTTCTTGATATTGTGATTCACCTGCCCTCCAGCCTGCTACCTGGGCAGAGGCAGTGGCTTCTGCACCAAAGGAAGTCCAGAAACGCAGAAGGGCGGGTGCTCACAGCTACACATCAGTGAGTGATCACGAAGACCGTTAGGCCACCAGGCCACCTGCCACAGCCAGTATCTTCCAGTTCTAACAGAAATCCTTTATGTAAATAAGGTTGGATGTGCATTGGGGAGCAAGGTGGATCTCAAGGCTGAGATTTCTCAGGTACTAGCTGAGTTACCCAGTTGTTTTCTTTTCTTTTCCCCATTATTGTGACACATAACCAGGAGAAACAATTTAAAAGGAAAAAAAAAAAAGCTTATTTTGGCTCCTAATTAACGTTTCAGTCCACTGTTGACTGTATGCTGTTTCTTGGCCATGATGAGGCAGAAGCAGCATGGCAGAAGAGTATGGCAGGGCAGAGAGGAAGTGGAGAGAAGAATGCCTGGTGTAGTGCATGTCCTGCTTCTCCCACTGTTCCAGCAGGGCTCCTCGAAGGAAATGGGGCAGTTACTTCTTACTCTGTCAAGACTGGAGGTAAATAGTTCCCTGATCTTGAAGGAAACACTGCATTTCATTTTCACTTTCTTAAAATCTATCCAACTTTCACCAATAGCTATTTTCTTCAACTCCCCTAATTACCCAGCTTGAAGGTTCCCTTCCCTTGTCAGGGCATCTTGATGGTACGTGGCACAGTGAATCCTGGGCTGGAGTGCAGGTCTGGCCGTTCACTACCTGTGAGATTAGGAACAAGTTGACCTCATTGGCTGGCAGAGTGGTCAAGGTTTATCCTTCTCTGGGTTCCCTTAGGAATCAGAGTGTGTCTTCGATATTAGAAGTGGAAGGTCTCAGCTTCAGACACGTGAGGAAGCCTGGCAGGAATTTAAGAGAGTAGAAATGGTGCAGTGGGGACTGAAGCACATGTGGACATAGACTCTTGCCAAGTTTCCTGGGCAGACATGCACATACATGGTAGAGCCAGATCTTCTGCATTTTTTCTTTATTCACTTATTTTACCTTGGTGTGTGTGTGTGTGTGTGTGTGTGTGTGTGTGTGTGTGTGTGTGTGTGGTGTGTATTGGTCTTGGGGCTTCAATTCAGGACTTGGGCACTGTCCCTGGACTTCTTTTCTCAAGGCTGTTACTCTACCACTTGATCTGCACCTGTTGTTTTCTTCTTTTATTTACATTTATTTAATTTACTTTGCAATGGTGAGGATTGAATCTAGGGCCGCATGCATGCTAGACAATCATTCTACCCTGAGCTGCAATTCCTTTCTTAAGTTTTGGTTATTGGCTTTTCTTTCTTTTTTCTCTTTTTCTTTCTTTCTTTCTTTCTTTCTTTCTTTCTTTCTTTCTTTCTTTCTTTCTTTTTTCCCTTCTTTCTTTCTCTAGTCCTGGGCTTGGGCTCAGGGCTCGAGTACTGTCCTTAGGTTTTCTCAAGACTAGAGTTCTAGCACTACTTCTGGCTTTTTTTCTAAGTATGTGGTACTGAGGAATCAAACCCAGGTCTTTAGGCAAGCACTCTCTACCACTAGGCCTCAAACTCCTGGCCCAGCTTTTCTTTTTCTTTCTGGTACTGGGACCTTTGCTCTTTTGCTTGCTTGCTCATGGTTGGTATTCTATCACTTAAGCCATGCTTCTATTCTGATTTTTTTTGCTGGTTGTTTTGGGGGTGGCATCCCATGGACTTTTCTGACCAGGTTGATTTCAAATCATGATTCTCCACATGTCAGTGTCTTCAGTAGCTAGGATTGCTGGGGTGAACCAGGTACTCAATTCTAAGTTTTTAAAAGATATTGGAATTTCGAATATGGAGGCACACACCTGTAGTCCTAGCTAAGCAGGAGGGATAGATAGGAAGATAGTGGATATATGGCAAAAAGCATAAGACCCTGTCTAAAAAAATAAAACAAAAGGGATAACGGTATGGCTCAAGTGGAAGAACACTTGTTATAAAGCATGGAATCAAGTTCAAACCAAAAAAGAAAAAAAGAAAGAGAAGGATGTTGGACATCCAGATTTTTTTTTTCTATATTGTCTATAGTAAGGTTTGCTTAGCAAAAGGAAAAGCCAACAACCACCACCAAAGTTCAGGCAGTTTTTGACTCTATAAGCTTGTATCAAGCAGCCTGTCCTGGGCTGAGATACTGCTTGTTCCTACTTGCTTTGTCAAGAGATGTTTAGGAGAAGGCTGAAAGGCTTCAGAGCTAGACCAATGCCTTCTAAATAGAGCCAAAGAGCAAAGGAACTTCGAGATTAACTTAAAACTTAGCATTACTTACCTTTGTATAATTGTGACCAAAATGCCTGAGAAAAAAGTTGATTTTGCTTGCAGTTTTAGAGGCTCACTTTGTGGCTGTTTGGCCCCTTGTGTTTGGACACGTCCTTATGGCAGCTGAAGTGAGTGCTAGAGGACCCTGTTCACGTCACCGAAGACAGAAAATCAAAAGAGGCAGGACCAGGAGCTGAGCTGGTCAGCTTCAAAGGTTGGCTCTCAGTGGCCTCCTTCTTCCAACACTCTTGAAGTTTCACAACCTCCCAAAGTACCATCACTAGATGTGGATCAAGTATTCAACACGATTCTAGGGGTACATTTCCTATCCAAGCCATAATAAAACTCATATAGTCAGAAAAGAACTCAGTATTAGAATGAGAGCAGCTCTCTCTCACTCCTAGACTAAAGCAGACAGGAGTTGACTTGTTTTGTAACCCTCATGACACCCAGCAGAGTACCTGGTTTATATATAATAATTGTTCAATGCAAGATAGAAGAATAAATTAATGAATGAATGCTGACTAGAAACATGGATGGCTTTTTGCTTCTGACCTTATCTTTGAATTTAGTTTAGGGACAATGGAGAAATCGTCTGTAGGCAATTTCTAAAAGAAAATGAAGCATCAGAGTTCCTTTGGCACCTAATTTCCTGTCATTTAAATTCAGAGGATTATTTCCTACGAATTTCCTACGAAGTCCTTGCTCTTTATTCAGTTATTTGAATTGATAAATAGAGCTCTTTAGAAATAAATAACTAGAACTGAACAATTCACACTTAGCACAGTGCTGAGAGCAGAATTGTTATTCAACTTGTAATGAAATTGAAGGCACCTTAAAGAGGCACTGGTTGGGAGTAAGACTATTTCTTGAAAATTTCTGCCCCCTAGTGGATTATATGCACTGGAAGTCTCTTGATGCTTGACTTGATGTTGACCTTTTAAAGTCTACAAGCAGGAACCATGGAGGGATAAATGTGGCCAGAAGCCCTCAGAAAACCACAGCGCTCCATGAGCTTTTCAAAAGTTTGTTTCCAATCCTCAGAATTTGTGAGAGAGGGTAAGACAGGTGAAATGGTTTGAGATTTATTTAAAAGCAAGACTGACTGAACGAAAAAAAAAAAACTTGCTTAAAATCCTAGCCCTTAGGAAGTTGAAGCAGGAAAATGGTGGCGATGTCAAGGCCAGTTTGGGGTACCTAGAAAACTTTTTCAATTAAAGTGATTTTTTTCATATTTTTTCCTAGACATTATATATATGCTTCTTGTTATTCTGTTGGGTGACATAAAATAAGGAATGAATGAGCAGCTATCTAGAAAAACCAACTAAATATGGTGACTGACGTTCACACATAGGCAACACTTTTTTGTTGGATATATTTGCTCTATCATGTCTTACAGCATATATTTACTATTATGCACTAAGTTAAGCCTCTACAAGGAGGATTTGTGTGCTAGATCCCAGCTTGGATAATGGATTGAAATCTCTCTCTCTCTCTCTCTCTCTCTCTCTCTCTCTCTCTCTCTCTCTCTCTCTCTCTCTCTCTCTCTCTCTCTCTCTCTCTCTGCAGATAACTCCAGACCAAAGTTGTAACTTCTTAAGACTCAGCTCTGAGGCTATTGGTGGAATTTCTAGGGTAAATTAAGTGGTCTGTCCTAAACATAGGCCCATATAAGAACAAAGCCAAACAGCCAAAGCCGGGCAATCCAGGTTTAATTGTAGTGGCTCATGAGAGAGAACTTAAACTGGGTTGCAGTCCACCTAATTAGTGTGAATTGAAAGGAAAATGTTTCTATTATTCCTGCTTTAATTTTTATCTATTATATTTAACAACCCATATTTCCCTTAGCTGAAATTCTGCAAGCCAACTCAAAATGTTCACTGGTTTCTTTATCACTTGACTTTGTGCTACTCCTTTTCTTTTCTTTTCTTTTCTTTTTTCTTTTGGTTGGGGGCTTGAACTCAGGGCCTGGGTGCTATCTCTAACTTTTCTTGCTCAAGACTAGTGCTCTACCACTTGAGCTCCATTTCTGATTTTTAGTTTTCTGGTGGTTAATTGGAGGTAAGAGTCTCATTGACTTTCCTGCCGTGGCTGACTTTGAACTCTGATCCTCAACTCTCAGCTTCTAGAGTACCTAGAATTACGAGCATGAGCCACTAGCTATTCTACAGCTTTTCTTCTTGTAGAAAGCACACATGTGTAGGAATTTTATTTGAGACCCTTTTTGGGGGTATTGTTTATCCTTCATCTCTGTATTCAGGCTGAGGTTCTCTGCTTTTGCCCCTGGTGATTGGAGGCTGGATGAACAGAGCATTGGAAATACCTTTTGGGGATGGAAGTGTGGGGCCTAGAGATGGTCCAGGCTGGTTCTGAGGTCCACTTACCTGAGTGGAGAGCCCCTGGGGGCTTCCCCTCACATCCACTCTTCTTTAATCTTCTTTCAGCTATTCCCCTTTGATAGGGCAGATCCCTGCTTGCAATGTGTCCCTCCAGCCTCTCACCCAGAGCAACTCTGATGTCAGTCCTTGGTGGGTTCCTTTCGCAGCCCAACTACTCCTTGCAGGAATGTGGGAGCCTGTTGGTTTTCAGAAAATGAAGCCTTATCTTTAGGGGTCCCTGTTGCTATCACTATATAACTTTGGCTCTGAGGTAGGGAAGAGTCTGGTCTTCTGCTACAAGGGGATGCGGTCAAACCGTTGTCAACAAGGTGGGCTTGGATATTTGACTCTTTGGGGTTTTCAGCTCTGTTCTCTGGGTGCGAACTAAACATCCAGCCTGCAGTCACTCAAGTTGCCCCATCAGAGGCTCTTGACACACTCTCATGCAATGTAGGATTGATATAGACATGACCATTCTATATCTTCACCCCTCTATTTCCCCCTCCCCCCTTTTCTCTCCTTCCTCTCATGTCCACCTGCGTCTTGGATTACTTCAGGTTTCATTTATTGATGCATCTGACTTTCTCTCTCTCTCTCTCTCTCTCTCTCTCTCTCTCTCTCTCTCTCTCTCTCGTCAGGGGTGATGTTTAGAGGGACTATATTTACGTTCATCAGGTTATGGGTACATTACTTCTTGAACATTGATACACCTTCCCATATTTTTCTCCCAAATCCTCTCCACTCACCCCCTCCCAATCATCTTGTTTTTCCCCTTCCCTTCCCTATTTCAAGTAAACAAATGAACATATATTCAGTACAATAGGCACCAAAGTTAGATACACTAACAACATGAGATAAACCATAAGGGGGGAAAAGAGAAGAGAAATAATTTCACATAGTACATTAAGAACAATCACAAAGATAAACCTCTTGTTTCCATATCCTGGAGTTCATTTCACTTAGCCTCATCATACATGGCCATACGTACATAGCCTTTGAGCTATTCTGATCCTCTGCTAGGAGAGTCCTAGATGTGTACTAATTATTACAAACGAGGGAAAACATGGAGCCTGTTTCTTTGGGTCTGGTTTACTTCACTTAATACGATTTTTTCCAAGTATTTCCATTTCTTTATGAATGGGTTGATATCATTCTTTCTGACAGCAGCATAGAATTCCATTGTATAAAAATACAACATCTTCTTGTGGTATTTATATACAATGGAATTCTATGCAGCCATCAGAAAGAATGACCTTGTCCCATTTGTAAGGAAATGGAAAGACTTGGAAAAAATTGTATTAAGTGATGTAAGCCAGAAACAAAGAAACATAGGCTCCATGGTTTCCCTCATTTGTAATAATTAGTACACATCTAGGACTCTCCTAGCAGAGGATTACAATAGCTCAAGGGCTATGTATGTATGGCCATGTATGATGAGGCTGAATGAAATGAGCTCTAGGATATGGAAACAAGAGATTTATCTTTGTGATTGTTGTTCTTAATGTACTATGTTATATGTCATATTGTTACAGTATCTGACTTGGTAATCTGGCATACTGTATATCCATTTATTTGTTTATTTGAAATAGGAAAGGGAAGGGGGAAACAAGTTGATTGGGAGGGGATTGGGAGAGGAAAATGGGGGCAAAAGCATGAGAAGAACTATCAATGTGTGAGAAGTAATGCACCTATTATCTGGTGAATACAACTGTAACCCCTCTATACATTACAATTAAAAAAAATCACATATTCTTGATCTATTCATCTACTGCGGGGTATCTGGATTGGTTCCATATCTTAGCTGTGGTAAATAATGCTGCAATGAACATTGTTGTTCTAGTTGCTTTATGTTGGGAGCCAGAGTGGAATCAAACTGTACCTTGATTTGCATCAGACAATGGCTTTATTGTCTTATTGTTTTCTGGCCTTATTCTGTTTAAATGACCTGAGATTTACCATATGAATGTAACACCTGGAAGTTCCCTAGGTCTCAAGAAGGGAAGAAGCTGGAGTGGAAAATAAACGAGGCAGTCTTTACCTGGACTGCAGACATCCCGGACCCGGTGTGTCTGTCTCTCTTCTATTTTTTCCTAGTCCTTGCCCCCTATTTCAGGAACCCCAATCTGTGAACCCTGGTTTGCTGCCGGCTGGCCCCGGCAGCTTTAAATTGGCCTTTTTTTTTTTTTGCCAGTCCTGGGCTTGAGCTCAGGGCCTGAGCACTGTCCTTGGATTTTTCTCAAGGCTAGAACTCTACCACTTGAGCCTCAGCACCACTCCTGGCTTTTTCTAAGTATGTGGTACCGAGGAATCGAACCTGGGTCTTTGTGCATGCTAGGCAAGCACTCTACCACTAGGCCAAACTCCCGGCTCTAGTTTGTCCTTCTTTATAGACATTTGGGTAAATGCCCAGGAGTGGGTTTGCTGGGTCATAGGGGAGCCCTATGTTTAGTCTTTTGAGGAACTGCCATACTGCTTTCCATAGTGGTTGAACAAGGTTACACTCCCACCAACAGTGTAGCAGTGATCCCTCCTGGCCTCTTCCCCGCCAGCATCTGTTGTTATTAGATTCCTTGATGATGGCCATTCTAACCGGAGTGAGGTGGAATCTCAAAAGTTGTTTTGATTTGCATTTTCTTGTATGGCTGGAGATGTTGAGCATTTCTTCATGTGTCTATTGGCCATTTTTTTTTTTTTTGGTGGGGGGAGTCATGAGGGTTGAACTTTGGACCTGGGCTCCATCTCTAAGCTCTACAGCTCAAGGCTACCACCCTACCCCTTGACCCACAGCACCACCTCCCATTTTCTAGTGGTTAATTGGAGATAAGAGTCTCATGTTCTTTAGTGCCCAGGCTGGCTTTGAACCGTGATCCTCAGATCTCTCCTTCCTGAGTAGCTGCGTGAGCCACCGTACCCGGCTAGTCTATAGGCCATTCTTATTTCCTTTTCAGAGAAGTCTCTCTTTAAGTCTTTAGCCCACCTTTGAATGAGATAGTTATTTCTTTGAGGATTTGTTTTTGAGAGACTCAATTTTTTGAGCTGCAGGTATATTTTTGAGATGAGGCCCTTGTCTGTTGTATGGCTAGTGAAGATCTTCTCCCACTCTGTGGGTTTTCTATTTAACTTGCTAGCTATGTCCTTTGCCATACAGAAGCTCTGCAGTTTAATGCAGTCCCATTTGTCCAAACTTTCTGTAATTTGTTGTGTTTCTGGGCCTTTGTTAAGAAAGTTTCAACCTGTGCCAAGGACACCTAGCGTATCTCCTGTTCCTTCCTATAAAATTTTCAGGGTGTCTACTTTTACCTCAAGGCCTGTGATCCATTTGGAATTAATTCTGGGGCAGGGTGACATATAAGGATTCAACCTTAGTTTTCTACAGGTACTTAACCAATTCTGCCAGCACCATTTGTTTAAGAGGATGTTTTTCTTCCATCCTATTTTTTTTTTGGCTCCCTTATCAAAGACTAGGTGGCCATCGGTCTGTGGGTTAATTTCTGGGTCTTTAGTTGTATTCTGTTGGTCCTCAAGCCTGTTCTTGTGATGGTACCACGCTGTGATTTTTTTCAATTACTATAGCTCTGTAATAGAGTCTGAAGTTTGGTATTAATATTCCTCCAGTGCTGCTTTTTTCTGCTAAGGATTGTTTTTGCTCTGCGGAGTCTTTTATTGTTCCATATGAACTTTAGATTGCTTCCTCTATTTCATTAAAGAATGATGTTGAGATATTGATGGGGATTGCATTGAATTTGTAGCTAGCCCTTGGCAAGATTGCCATTTTCACAATGTTAATTCTTCCAATCCAGGAACATGGGAGGTTTTTCTACTTCCTTAATTCAGATTTAATTTCCTTTTTCAGATTTTTAAGCTTTCATCATAGAGGTCTTTTACTTCGTTGGTTGTTAATTACTAAGTATTTTTTTTGAGGCTATTGCAAAAGGAGTTGCTTTCCTGATTTCTGCCTCACTATACTCATACAGGAAAAGTATGTATGTATGTATGTATGTATGTATGTATGTATGTATGTATGAATGTATGGCATACAGGAAAGTTATTGCTTTTTGAGGGTTAATTTTATACCCTGCTACTTTGCCAAAGTTTTCTATCAGCTCAAGTAACTTGGGAGTGGAGTCTATAGGGGTCTTTCCACACAGAATCATGTCATCTGCAAAGAGGGAATGTTTTATTTTTTCTTTCCTTTCAGGTTTCATCACTGCAGATTTCTTTATTGATATGTCTGACTTCTAATCAGTATCCCAGGTCCTTTTTTATTTTATTTTTTCAGATAGAATCAAGATATTCAAAATTGTGTTTTTCTTGGTATTCCTTTTTCCTATGAGAGCAGTTTTTGTACACAGAAACACCCACCATCTGGAATCATTCTGATGTGGTAGGCCAGTGCTTCAATCTGGTTACCTAATTTCTTCCTGTTCAGTAGAGTGGACACAAAGGGCTCACCTTAGCCAGGTGGTGGTGGGTGTGGCTAGATCCAGAATGCAACTGTCCTGACATTCAGGGACCTAAAGCTAAGCCCACAAGTAGCGTGGGTAACAAATAATGGGAGACTAGGAGCAGCCAAAATTTCTTGTTCAAAAGCAAGAGGAAATGAAGCTTTCTCTCCAGACCACAGAAGAGTTCTTCCATACGGAGACAGGGAGGACCAGTAGAGAAATGGCTATGCAGTGTTGTATAAACTTGGAGGCCTTACCTGTGGTCTCTCAGCCTCAGAGTATTGCCATAGTATGTCAGGGGGAATCTATGTGAGGAGGCCTCCACGTTGGCCAGCATTCTTTTACTATCATGAAATAAACGAGATCATCTACTTAAAATGGTTTGTTCTGATTCATGGTTTCTGATGCTGTGTGTTGAGTAATCCAGTTGCACAGGAATAGGAACATACTAACAAGAGAAAAGCATTCCTTCATCCATAAAGACTCCTTTATCACGGCTGAAACACTTCTCACTAGGTCCTGCAAGCTGGCACAACACAGTTAGTAATGATGATGCCTCAACAGGAGTTTTGGGAAGGGAAAACAACATTTAAGCAAGGGATTTGAGGACTGAAACAAGCTAGCCTCAGCCATATCGTAATTCTTCTGTCTGTGGCAGGGTGAGCCAGGAAGGACTGTAGCAAGAGACTTTTCCTCTTCTTAAGTAGGAATGGGCTGAATTCTTCATTTGGAATGGGAAATAGATTTCTCAGGCTCCTTTCCCAATTAAAATTTTCTATCAGTGTTGACTTATTAGGATGCTGTCTTTTGATGATATTATCTTTTCCTTAGGAGAACAGCCTCTGTACATAGAAAGCATAATTTATGTTGACTTAGGCCTATGGAATTAATATTTGGTAAGGGTTATAAATTGCAAAAACCTTAAGGTTTTAAGTTCTAGCAAAGAAATCTCATTACTCCATATACAAATCTACTTATGACTCTATAGCAAAATTTATAGTCATCTTAAAGCTTTTGATTAATTCTTCATGCCATTTGAAAATGTGGGTAATTAAATTTCCTTAAACATTTGTAATTGTATTTGTAAATTTAATGTTGAATTTTTCTGTCATTTGTCTGACAAAGCCTACCCATACTTTAAATTACTCTTGTAAATATAACAAATTTATAAATACTGTAGATTATAAATTATCTTAACTACCACAATACTATTTACATATTCAACTATATTCTCCCGTGCCTTTCCACTTAAAAGCAATCTAAATTCAAGTGCTCAGCTATACATTTTAAAGTGGAATCACAAATTCAATTTATTGGATTCTTTTTTTTTTTTTACAAGTTTCAGAGATTTATTAATCAGTGCAATAAATCCAAGAAATCAACATTATATCATGCCTTTACAGGCGATATTTTCTGATAAAGTGGAAAATTGTGCAGATGGCTTCATTTTAAGCAGCTTTATTGTCACCTTTTAAAAAACAAGTACAAGTACGGACCTTCTCTCTTCAGTTAGCAGTAGTCCACGCTCACTGAGTTGGGCCTGTATTGGACATTGGGACTCAACCCATTTCAGGATTCTGAGTTATTCTTCCTGTCCCAACTGACATTTGGACTGAACAGAGCCAGTGAAGAGGTCCCTTCAGTACCTTCTACCCCAATAACTACGAAGAGGAGGCTCAAGGTTGGATGTTTCTTGGCTTGACTGACGACCTGCTACAGCAGATGTTTGCAGTAGAGGCCTGACATTCAAAAAGAATAAGTGAAGCTTTCAAGCATGAGATTTAAGCCACCTTTGAACCCTTGCCAGTGTCACAATTGGGTTGGGTGGTAAATTGACTAATACCTAGAGGCAGTGAGAGGAAATGGGAAAAGTTTCTGTTTTGAATTGATGTGAATAAAACTCCTGGGAAAACCTCAACAGGGAGGTACCTAGGCTAAAGCAGACCTAACATTAAGAAATTTAAAGTGAACTTCTCAGTTGCCTAAAGTTGTGTACTAATCAAAGATTTAGAAAGGGATGTAAGATTTGGAGCTGTGAACCCTGAAGGGGGATTTTTTCACCAGACCTCAGAGGAAAGGTGGGCTTCCCTTTTATAATTGCAGTATTTCTAGGATCTGAGTGTGAACCTGCATACGGTACACAAGCATCTCATTTCTTTTGATTCATGTTACCAATGATCTAGTTACCAAATTGCTTTGGGTCATTTTTTTCTTTTCTTTTCTTTCTTTCTTTCTTTCTTTCTTTCTTTCTTTCTTTCTTTCTTTTTTCTTTTTCTTTCTTTCTTTTTTTTTTTTGCCAATCCTGGGGCTTGAACTCAGGGCCTGAGCACTGTCCTTGTGTTTGTTTTTTTTTTTTTCTCAAAGCTAGCACTCTGCCACTTGAGTCACAGCACCACTTCCGGCTTTTTCTATGTATATGGTGCTGAGGAATCAAACCCCAGTTTTTGTGCATGCAGGCTAAACTCCTAGCTTTATTTCCAATTAACCACCAAAAAGCTGGGAATGGGAGTATGGCTCAAAGTGATAGAGTATTAGCATTGAGCAAAAAGGTTCAGGAATAGCATCCAGGTCCTGAGTTCAAGCCCAAGAACTGGCTTATACCCTCCCCTCCCTGCCAAAAAAGGTAGAGAGGGATGGTTGAAAGATGGCAACCTCCAACAAAATGAATTCATTTCTTTCTGGCATTTTGGAGTTGGACATGTTTGTAGATGTGTTTCAGTCATGTGTAAGCCAGGTTTGGAAGACAGAAATGTGGCCCAGACAACTTAGAGCAGGTGCCACAGGTGAACAGGTAGTTGGTAGTGGTGATTTTGATAAGCTTCAGTTCTCCCCAATGGGAAAATACTCGCCCCCACCATTGCTGAGGTCTGAAATCAGTGCCTTGTGCTTGCTCTGCAACTGCTCTACCACTTGAGCCAAGACCCCCCACCACTGTTTTTCATATGAGGGTATTGTGCTTTGTTTGGGCTGTTGTTGAACTGTGATCTTCCTCCTGCCACCGGAGTATCTGGGACCACAGCATGCATCATCACGCCTGCCCCTCTGATATCTTATGTAGGATATCAAATGTCCTGAATTAAAGAAGTAGCACTGGGGCTGGGAGTTTGGCCTAGTATTTGAGTTCTTAGCATGCACAAAGCCCCGGGTTTGATTCCTCAATACCACATATATAGAAAAGCCGAAAGTGATGTTGAGGCTCAAGTGTAGAGCGCTAGCCTTGAGAAAAGCCCAAGACAGTGCTCAGGCTTTGAGTTCCAGCCCCAGGACTGGCAAAAAGAAAAAAAAAGAAGTAGCACATACTTTCTGGCCTGACACTTGGAGATGATGTACCAAACCCCTCTATGTCTCATAGTGGTTATGCATGTCCCATTATGTTTTTCGAATCTTAAAAATACAGTAAATCATGCTAACCATACTTATCCTTTATTTATGCTTTAAGATGTCTTGTAATTCTGAAATTGAAGAATATAATACTACCCAGTGATATTCTTTGGAATTAAATTTCTAGGGAATTGATAAAAGAAATTATGGGTCTGTGTCTTACACAGTTGGGAAAGTTAGAAAGGTTAATACACAAAACAAGCCAATTTCTGTCCTGTAACAAAGAGCTACTACTGACCCACCATAGTTAGAGCATGTCTTGGCTTCCATGGTCTATCTACACCTGTAATAATTGATGCGTAAGAGGCACATAGGACTGGGTGTGTGGCTCAAGTATGAGTTCATAGATTCAAATCCCAGCACTGCCAGAGAAAAGAGGCATCCATTCTTCACTTTTTCATCCAGCAAACGTTTATTGATAGCTACTTCCTACCTGATACTGTGAGATACTAGTTGTCATGACATTATCCTTTAGTTTCGGTATGTTCACATACCACTAGGGGGAGCCACATGGATAAATAAGCATGAAGAATTCTGTTAATGGTTCTGTGCAGTGTGTGGGGTGGGCAAGGGAGTGCTTGGAATTATCAGGAAGAATTTGGGCCAGTTGGACTCAGGGTTTGTCAGAACAAGTCTTCCCAGGGAAACTGCTCCTGGGGAAATATTTCGGGAACTTCCCTCCTTAGAATGAGGGAGACTCGGAGGCCAGCACTGACCTATCAGGTGTGAAGCTATTTAGTGTGACCTCAGGTATGATCTCTTACTGGAGTCTTCTGCTTTATGTACACAGACTGCTCACTTGAGAGGACAAACTCTCCCTGCAAACTCTCTGTCCATCTCTCAGAAAAACACCTATGCTGTAGAAGCCTGAACCATATGGAAACAACTTCTTAGAGTCACATTTGTTAGAAATGATCTCTTCTCCTTTATTTCCACATTTGTGTAAAAAGTTTGATATTTGGGCTGGTGAAAGAATCCAGTCTATATAAGGAAAATTATAGGATGTTAAAAATATATGGTTTTAGTGTTTAGAAAATCAGTTAGGAATTGCTTCCTTAGATTAATTATCCAAGCGATAGAAATTCTGGGTTTGAAACTCCTGGAAGTCCTCTGGGATGGTGTCTGCAACAAGAAGGGACACATGGGGATAGTTAGTTAAGATTCTTTATCCAGCACATGCTATGCAAACCCTGTAGGGGGCACTGTCTGCCTATTCAAGAGGCCTTGCAAGAGCAACAGCCATTTTCTGTTTCAGGCTGCTTTACAAATTGTTGGATTTAAGCCCAGCAGTGCTCATTCAGAGACCTAAAGAAAATCAGCAGGCAGTGTGGCTTTTCAGTCTATGATTACACTTGAGCCACATGAAAGTAAAGGTGCCTGTCAATTAAACTTCAGGTTCTTCCTGAGCCCCACACCCCAAATCTGGCAGTAAAGTCTCAATTTCCACATCTGTAAAAGAGGAAACCTGTTGCACAGAGATAATCAGGTTTTAATAAGCATATGGCCTTTGGGGAAAATGTATATTATAGAAATAAGATAGTGTTGTTTGATTAATGCTAATAATATTGTTCAGTAATAAGAGTATGCGTTACCATTGCAGCGATACTTGAGGTTGGACCAGATGATGTTTTCTTGAGAGAAGCAGAAAACGCCAAGCCGCCCCCCACGCATGGTAGTGTCTATGGTGACCCCAGAATCAGCCACCAACTCGGAGCCTTCATAAAATCGCACTCTGTAGACAACACAGACAATAGGTGTCCATGAAATGTAACCAAGGGGGAAGAGCTCACAACAAGACCGGGGCCAGGGTCCCACTCCCTGCCTGCCTTGCCTTTCTACCCGACTCCCCACTGACCTGCACTGCGCTCTAGTTTACCTCTCTTCCCCTTGCAACTGGAAGATCCTTAGGGGAGGACCGAGTGGTCATGTCCGCCTAACTTGCCTTTTAAGCAGCCTAACATGATGCTACTCACCTAGTAAACATGACAGATGTTTGCTGCTGACTTGAAAAGAAATAGCTTGTTGTGTCACAGGTAAAGGACTTTGTGATTTGTAGTTACCTTGTGTGGCTATCATGCTTCACACTGGAACTTTCTTGAGTCTTGGAGTGGTTTCAGAGCTGTGACTCTCAACAGGAGTAAACACTCCAGAAGCAGCTTTAAACATGTGCAGGGGCTCTTCTGGTTGCCACAGTGGTATTGAGTGACATGAGACAGGGTCACTAGATGTCTTGCAGTGGTCTGGAGTTGGGCCCATGCCCTGTATACTTTTGGAGATTCCTCCAGGCACATGGGAAGGTGAAGAGCCTGCTTCTAATGTTACAGCAGAACTCCTTTTTATTTGAACAGCAAGTATACTCTGAACTGATTTAAATGTAAACAGAATTTTCCAGGGTAAATACCGAGTCCTCTGTTTAGTTTGAAAATTAGGAGTTGTTTGCCATTTCAGAACTTACTATCACCATTGGCACCACCACTGAGACACTTAAGTCATTGACATAACAATCTCTATTTAAATGTCACCTTTATCATGTGATGGTGTCAATTTCATCTTGTCTTCTGGTGTGGTTGGGCCCCCAAATTTACATTATCTTGTTGCATATTGATTTATTCTTTTTCATATTATTGGTAGGGCTTAGATTTTTCTAAAATTATATACGTAGTTAGAGTCCTTTTTAGTGATCTCATTTGAAGGAGGAGGAGGAAGTGACATTTCAAAATATTTGTCATTACAAAGGGTAATAGGAGGACTGGGAGTTTGGCCTAGTGGTTGAGTCCTTGCCTAGCACACAAGAAGACGTGGGTTCGATTACTTGGTACCACATACATAGAAAAAGCCAGAAGTGGTGCTGAGGCTCAAGTGGTAAGAGTTCTAGCCTCAAGAAAGTCCAAGGACAGTGCTCAGGCCCTGAGATCAAGCCCAGGACTGGCAAAAAAAAAGAAAAAAAGGGTAATTGGACTGAATTGAGCTGCTAGCATGATCAGAATATGTTTCTTACTGTGTAGTAACCAGAGTACATTGTACATAATGCCGCAAAAAAAAAGAGAATATGAATTATCCCTCAGACTTTCTGGTTCCACAAAGCTGCTATTCTAGCTTGGGCACAGAAGTACAATTCACAACCTCCCTAAAAGTGCTCATGCCAGAGTGACATGAGCATGCATCTACAAGTGTCAGGAGTGAAAAAGTTAGGCACATACTTCAGAGATGGAGCCATAAGCCACGGTAATTCCTGAGACTAGTTAAAACGCAGCCTTATAAAGGAATCAGGCAGGTCACACTGGTCTAATGCCCACTTTTTGCTGTGCATGGTGTGTGCCAGGCATTGTGTGGGCACAGAGGATATCAGGATAAAAGACACAGGTGTAGTTGGGCATCAGTGGCTCACACTTGTAATCCTGAGATCTGAGGATCAAAGTTCAAAATCAGTGAAGGCAGAAAATCTGTTAGATTTTACCTCCAATTAACCACTAAAAAGCCAGAAGTGGAGGTGTGGCTCAAGCAGTAGAGTACTAGCCTTGATTAAGAAAAAAATAAGACTAAGGGACAATGCCATGGTCCTGCCCAGGACCAGAAAACAAAAACCAAAAACAAACAGATAAATCCCACAGGTGCTACTCTTGTGGTATCCATGACTCTGTAGTGAAAATAGACTGAAAGGGCTCTGTGCCTTTCATGTGAATCACGAATCTAGAAGGATCCAGAAGAGTCTTAGGAGGGTGTGGGTGGCATCACAGCAGTGCATCCCCCCACACCCCACCTCATACCATCAGCACGTCCACTATCAGCCATCTGTAAAGAGCATGGCCCAAGCTCACCACAATTCAAGTACACAGGTGTCTTAAGGCTCCCTTCCCACTCGAGCAGCCTCACCCCCAGCGTGGTCCTTCGGTGTTGGTGTCAGCTGAGGCTAGTATCTTCCCCTCACTTCTTTTCTGGGAGCCCTGGCCTGAGGTTGTGGAAGTTCTGACAAGTTCTTGGGGACTCTCTGAAGTCAGGAGCCTGTGCTTTGTGCCAAGAGAAGAGGGCCTGACCTACCTGATGTAGCCCACCTGGGGCCTGTGCTGCAGGAACCAGCGGTAGGACACTTTGTCCTTCCAACCTACATTCCTAGAGTCTTTCCACAGCAGCCGGACTTGGTCACTGGTGTCCCCTGTGTGCCACAGGGAGTTCCGGAGATGCTCCCCAGGGCCTGTCTTAGACTTCACGGCCTGCAGAAGGACAGGAGCCAGGTGTTAGAACAGGACAGCCCGCCTGTCCTGAGCCGAGGCGATGTTACCTAGGACTAGAATGAATTGAACTCAACAGTGAATACTACTACTGCACATTTTCCCTCCGGTGAGTTCGATGCTCCCTGTATTTGACCAATGAGGGCTCCCACCAAATGCCTTGCGGCTGCAGCTGATCTTCTGTTGCAGCAGGTAACAGAGGGGACCCCAAATTCCTGAACACAGTTGGGCTCCTCAATGACAGACATTAACCAGTTTTCAACACAGCGTGTCTGAAGCATACCCCAAACATTCCAATAGTTTTGACCCACTAAGGTCAAAATCCCCACCATGAGAGTTGCCTGGAGATTGGGTTATAGTTGATACAAAGCAGCAAATGCAAGGCTATTGGCCTTCTCTTCCCTGATTCGAACGTCAGCAAGAACGCATCTGCTTCTTAGATTAGTTGCCATTTAGGAGAAATTAGGACTTGAAAGAGGGCGAGGGGACTAGAAGAAAGGGACGGGAGGGCCTTCTAACCATTACCTTGAGCTGAATGCCAGGCTCTGCAACAGCTCGGAATGGCGTGGCTTGCCAGTATGTCTGTTCTGTCTGCTTCCACATGACCACGTAGAAGCTGGAGCTATCTTGATAACCAAAGATAAAGCCTGCATAGTCATCATCTGTCTGCGTATTCACATGGAAGGTGCCTTCAAAATCAACACCATTAAAAGCAGTGTACCCTGCAGAGACAGGTAAGATTAGAACACAAGGCAAGCCATTTCAGCAGCTGGCACAATCCTATATGAGCTGTTACTGAGTCTCTGAACATACCCACTGCCAGGCCAGGATCACTGTTCATGGTCTGCACGATCTCCATGCCCTGTGGGAAGAGTTGAGGGTGCTAAGAACAGGCCTGAAAAGGACCAGGTAGCATCAGGGAAGCCCGCAGGCCCAATGAGTGACCGGTATATGGATTTCATTAGCTCAGTAATTCCCTATCTTCTTTTATGCTTCATGACTAGAAAAAAAAGGTGATCAAGGTTTGAACAAAGCTCAGAGATGACTAGAAGTAATTTTGCTAAGATCGTCACCTAAACTGCCTCAACAAGCCCTAACCTAGGGACTAGCACGCACACACACACACACACACACACACACACACACACACACACACACACCTTGATAAACACAACTTGCTTTGTGACTCTGGAAAGGCAACTAAGCCTCTCTGCTGTTCTTCTTTACTTACACAATAAGAGGACTTGCAGGAGGCAGGTCAAGGGTGTGGTACTGCCTAGCTCTAGTCTGAGCTGTCGAAGCCACTCACGGCAGGGCCACCATTAGCAAGCTTCATTCCATCATCCAGGATGTGGGCAGAATGCAAGTTCTTTGTCTCAGGGCTACTGGGACAAACTGACACCTGCACAGCGCCTGGCTGCTAGTCAGCAGCCTGCAAATGGTGCTTCCTGCTATCAGATGGGCCTTGGTTAGAGGCAAAGTAGAGCTGTTGCCAACCCAAGACACTCACCTGGTTCAGGACCACCCAGTTGGGGTCGATCTGGGCATCCCCTTCGGGATCCAGGACTACGGTCTGGTAGGCTCGGAAGTCTGTCAGGGTGATCTCGGCGTTCTCCGGACAGACGTCAATCCGATCAATGATGTGATCCTGGTCAAAGTCATTCTCACAGATGTCTCCCACACCGTCCTCTGAGTGGGTGAGAAAAGGGACAGGTGCTCACTCATATCCACCTTTCTTGGTGAGAAGAGGGGGCGGTACAGGAGAGACACGAAAAGCCCAAGCCCTGGCCCCCAGGGCCAGTGATTTCCACCATTTCTGGGAGAGGAGCCCTGGGGTGGGTCTTTCTGAGCTAATCTGTGCTCCATCCGGGAACCATCTTTTCTTTCTTTCCTTTTCTCCCTTTTTCATTGATTCTTTCTTTTTTCTTTTTTTTTGGGGGGGGGGGTAGGCAGTCCTGGGTTTTGAACTCTGGCACTATTCCTGACCTCCTTTTGCTCAAGACCATCAGTTGAACTATGGCACCATTTCTAGCTTTTCCTGTGATTCATTGGAGAGAAGAGCCTTGTGGGCTTTCCTGTCCAGGCTGGCTTTTAATTGTGATCCTCAGAGCTCCGCCTTCTAAATAGCTAGGATTACAGGTGTGAGCCATTGGTGTCTGGACACTCAGAGTCTCTTATACATCAGTTTGAGCAACTGGCCTCTACTCTGTCCCCGGCAAGTTCTTATCACATATAGTTGGGTTCTAAGTGGTGGGTCTTAAGCCTAAGTTGACATAGCAAATGTCTATAGGACTTTGTGGATCACCAAGAGGGAAGCTTATCATTATTGCCTGAATCTAAGATGAGATTTTAATGGCCTGTAGGCTGAATGTAATCCACAGTGTATTTTGTTCAGCTGATACAATGTTTGAACTATCTGAATTTGTACCAGTGTGAGTGAGCCCTCTTCATTTACCATGGACCCCTCTACCCCCTGACTTCTCATATCTGGCTGGGAGAACATAATACCTTCCTTGTCTGGCCCTGTAGGCATCCAGGTTTATGAACTCAGCCTACACCATTTCTACTGTGGCCTCCTCTCTGTCTAGCTCCCAGTGGAAGTGAGCAAGACTATGAAGCTGATCTCCAGGCCCTAAGGACACTTAGCTGTATTATGTGACTATTTTGTGTTTCTCATCTCTGGCTGTTTAGAAAGATGTGAAGCTGAAAAGCTTTGCTTGAGTTGGAGACAGCTGTCTCTCAGAAGTCTACTGTCCAAAGCCATGCAAGCTGCAGCTACACAGAGAAACTGGGTTTGAAGAAGCAGATGATGGGAGCTATGAGTGCTGGAAATGCTTGTGTCCTCAGGGCTCTGCGGGAGGTGTCATTTTCATACTTGGCTGGAGGGAGCCTGGGCCCTGAGTCTACTTACTGTTGCTATCCTCCTGGGATGGGTTGGGGACCAGCCGACAGTTGTCTGGGCCAGGGGGCACCAGGTCTGGAATGCCATCGTTGTCATCATCATCATCACACTCATCACCAATTCCGTCCTTATCAGTGTCCAGCTGGGCACTGTTAATGACGGTAGGGCAGTTGTCTGTGCTGTCCTGATGGCCGTCTCCATCACTGCAGAGGAGAGAACACATAGTCAGGACTGTCTTTTTTTTTTTTTAAATCAGACCCAGTAGGGTCATTCACTTGGATAAGCGGATAAGGCCTGTTGGCCTTGGAGACAATATTTCCACTTTATCAACCTCTTAAATAAAGCGATCCTTGCTTACTCAGGAAGATAAGAGACTGTTTTTGACAGAGGCTTCTGACCATCTCTGGGGATGGCACCAACTCAGAGGACATGTGAAGGGCACAGAGCAAGAGACAGTGGAGCCAGCCTGCCCTGTAGGAATCCTGGCTCAGCCTACTTAAAGAATTTCTTAGGATGTCCTATCTCTGTCCACCTAGTTATTACTCCCCCTCTTCTTTTTATTGGATGGCATTATTGCTTGAATTCAGAGGTTCAAGCTGGCCTGGACGTTTCTTATTTCTAGCTTATGGGCCACCAGAGGACGAGCATGCTCTGTCCCTTAGAGGGCTCCTAGAGTCTACTGAGACCTCTCATGGCTACCTGAGACCAGAATGGCCATTCCTTAATCTATCCCACTCCACCTGCATCCCGTTCTGGCCTGAGAATGGCCCTGTGTTCTCTAGCAGAGGACCCAGGAGGAAAACGGGGTCAGTATATCCCCTTCAGACCTCATTTTCCCTTCAGCAGAAGGGACCTAAAAATTGAGGCCAGCTTGAACAAGCAGAATACTGTGCCCCAAATGGCAGTACTGTGCTGCATAGCAAGGCTTTTCCTTTATTTCTTTTTTATTTTACTTTTACTTTTTCTTCTAAAATAACACAACTGCTCCATTAGCAGCCATTCTACAAAGCCCCAGATCATTGTATGCGAAACAAAGCAATTCCTGTTCTCTCTAAAGTTCAAATTGGTGGGAACTGAAATGTGGCGTAACAAGTCATGTGTTTTAAGCAAACATCTAGAGTCTGGCAAGATAAGCTATTTTAGAAAATTCCATAGATGGTTATCAGTACAGAATGGAGACAGGGGAGGTTCTTGCTGTAGATCATTTAGGTAGTTGTCAGGATAGCAGTCCCACCTTCCTCTCTGCAATGAAAAGAGCCATCCATTCAGACTCCAGCCCCTGCTGCCCCTCCTCTACTGGGATGGCAGTTCTCATGAATGCAGCCTCCATTTTCTCCACCCATGGGCCAGCGCTTTCTTCACATTTTTACCAGCTTTATCTACATTATCCTGAATATTCCCTATAATCTGCAAGATGCATTTAATTAGCTCTGCTTTGTCAATGAAAAAACTGAGATTCTTACAAGACATAGGAAATGTTTAAGCTCATTTAACTGGCACGCACTTGGCAAGCAAGGACATGGAACCTAAAGGAGATGGGACTTCCCAAGAGCTGTCCTTGACTGCATGGAACTGGGTCTATGCCCCAGGTACCAGGAGAGAAGTTATGCCTTTCCTGTTGTGCCTTTGAGATTCTGTTCCAACTGCCTAAGTCGAAACATTTCCTAACGAGAGATATATATCCGGTGTGTCACTCTGGAGCCCCTGTGCTAGACTGCTTTTCCTTTAAGAGAGCTCTGCTGCTAGACTGTCTAGTGGCCCATTGGGACATCACTGCTCCTATGCTATGTGTTCAGATGAGTAGGGGGCCTTGATCAGAGGCAGAGCTCCTGCTCCATCAGTAGCCGAATTCACCCAAAGTTCCCAAAGGAAGGCATTTTCAGAAAGCTGACAGTGAAAGCTCTCTTTAGATGTTTGCACCTGTCTCTCTGTAGCTGGGAAATGTGCCTTACCTGTCCTGATTAGTGTCACAGGAGTCCCCGACCAGATCATTGTCCACATCAGACTACAAAGACAACACAACATGTTATTTATCCTTGGGCTTGTATGTACAGAATGTCCCAGAGAAGGCAGAGTTGGCCCGTCATCACTGGATTTCAGGCATTATTCCTCTGCAACTCAGGCGGTACAAAACTGCAAAAGGACAACACCATATTGGTGTAGGCAAAATGCTGAATTTTCAAAAAAGCCTTCTGAAATATCAAGCTTCGTGGCGGGACTGCCTACACACCAGATGAGCTGATTGGAAAGGGTGCCGGGCCAGTGCAGCGGCAGGTGGAGACGCAGTACTTTGGCACGAGTTGGAAGGGGGCCAACTACAGAACAGCGGACAAAGAAAATTGACTTTGCTTTGCTCCTGCATTTTGGAGTAGAGTCCAAATGGGGAGTGAGTCACGGAGGGCGATAATGACTCCCCTTCCTCAGGGCCTCAGAAGCAAATGATGTAGCATGCCCAGTGATCCAGACAGGCAGGGAGATGAGAAGGGAAATAATGCATCACTGATGGAATTTAATCTGAAATGTCCATACACAAGCTGTATGGGGGTTTGGGAGTAGAGAGACATGTGATTCGGCTCCCAGTGCTTCTTTATCATGTTCTGTTTTCCTTAAAAAAAAAAAAACCCCAAAACAAAACACCAGGGCATCATTAAATCCATGCTACTAATGCTATTGTATGCTGCAGCTGTGAGCTGAGCTCCAAAGGGCTCAGAAAACCCCCATCCAGCCTCATGTAGCTGTAGCCCAGCAAGCTCAGGCCTCCTGTGTGTTATTTCCCCACCTGTGCTTTATTTATTTTACTTATTGTAAAGATGATGCACGGGGGGGGTTACAAGTTCATACGTCAAGTAATGAGTGCAATTACTTTTTGTGTGCTTTCTTATGTAAGTATCTATCACCAGTGAAGAACTGGCTAGCACGCTCTGCTATGCATGCTACATCTGATCCCACCCTGCTCTTCAAGAAGTGTTTGCACAAAGGAGTTCAGCCCAGGGTTTGATTTTCCTTGTGTCCTACTAACCTGGTTTGGGTTGCTGATATCTGGGCAACTGTCACAGGCATCCCCTACACCATCACCATCCTTGTCTTGCTGGTCACGATTGGGAACTCTAGGGCAGTTGTCCAAATTGTTTTTTATTCCTGCATGAAGAAGATTGCTCCCTTAGGTCAAGGGGATGTCACAGATAGGGATGAAATATGGGGACTTTTAGCTGTTCTAGAGTCCAGACTCTGGGGATTGGTAACTTCCGCTGGGCCAGGATCACACTGCCACTACCTTTTCCAGCACTGACCTGAAGACTATTTCAAAGGAAGGATGTTGGAAGACTTAAAAAAAAAACTTAATGGCTCTTTGAATTAATTAGCACTTCAATTTCTCCTAAATGTCAAGGGCTGTGATAGTAACTAGAGACTAGTTAGGCTGATGACTAGGTAGGATGGCCCTGGAGAGGTAAGTGACCTCTGAGGTACAAGGGCTCTGGGCATTGGTGTGTGAAGCCAGACTCACTGAAGGCCTCTCACCTCAATTGTGTCATACTGGGAGCTTGCAATTGAGGATGACGGGAGAAGTAACATTGCAGAAACCAACAAATGCTACAAATTGGGACGTTCTTTGCTGTGTTTCACTGAGCTGGTTTGCAGGGTACTGTTGGATTAGGGCCATCAGTTGGGGGAGTTCACAGAAGTTGAGGTCCTATTTTAGGGATGACTAGATATTCTTGGTGTGTGTGTGTGTGTGTGTGTGTGTGTGTGTGTGTGTGTGTGTTTGGAATGGCTAGAATTTTTCTTCAGATAGTCCTCTATGATGTGATATAAATGTCAGATACTCTCAGATTTTGGGGTATGCTGCTATGCATGATTGATAGCTGTCTATCAGTCTATATGCTATGGGATCAATTCAGAAACCAAGATCCTCCCTCAGATCCCATGAGGCTTCAGGGCTGGCAAACTCCAGGAGGTGACCCTCACAAGGACCTCACAGGAAGTAGCAGTGATGGAGTCTCTCAGGCTGAGCACTACTGCTTCTACATCTCTGCCCAGAACAGGCAGAGTGTTGCCACACCTCCCTGGAAAGGCCTAGCTTTCAGCAGGAACCTGCCTCCACAGGATAGCCCGGGGCCCTGCTCAAAGCTCATCTCCCTAGTCTTGGGTCACCAAGGTTTGAGAACTGACAAGAGGAACAGCCTAGGAGGACAGTGGCTCTGCAAAAACACTGCCCTGACATCATACTGCTTGAAGGGGATGTCTGGAAATGGCACAGAGTCCCAGAAACGCTGGGGTTATTGAATAGGAATGTAGGCTCCAGGAACAAGCCAGTCACAGGCTGCCAAATGCAAGCCAAAGTGAACCGTTGGGTGAATCAGTTTGAGTCAGCAATTCTGTTTTCACACTTAGGACACGGAAAAGGGGACAAATAAACCCTAGTAAAAGACAGTGGAGCAAACCCACCATCTCCATCCATATCGTCATCACAGGCATCTCCTTTGCCATCCCCATCAGTGTCTCTTTGGTCATTATTTAGGACAGTCCTGCAGTTGTCACAGGCATCCCCAAAGATGTCTTTATCGCTGTTCCTTTGGTCCACATTGTGTGTCAGGACACAATTATCCTGAAAAAAAAAAAGGCAGTGGGATACTTATTCAGACTTCTAATGAATTCATTCCCCCACTGTTATGAATGGTCAGAGCTTTGGTGACAGCACCTGTCAGTTGTGTGTGTGTGTATTCATAACGTATGTCTGTATTATATATATATATAATATACGGTTATTTATTACAGGCATGAGCCACAGGTATCCAGCTGTTAGTTGTATATTTCATTTTATTATATAGTTGGCTTGAACTCAGGGCCTGGGCACTGTCCCTTAGCTCTTTTGCTCAAGACTAGTGCTCAACATGTTGAGCCGCAGTGTCACTTCTGATTTTCTGGTGGTTAATTGGAAATAAGAGTCTCATGGAATTTCCTGCCTGGGCTGGCTTTGAACTATGATCATCAGAGCTCAGCCTCCTGAGTAGCTGGGATTACAGACATGAGCCACTAGTGCCCAAGCTCAGTTGTACATTTGTGAATCTTACAGGGGAATGAATTGCTGTGCCACGGGAACACAGGCATGGAGGTAACAGTTGGGGTGATTAACAGTTTGCTTTGTGGGCCCCCCTCTATCTTCCCTGCCATGGTGGCATTTTGCAGTTCCTCCCACGAAGCAGGTACCTGTTCATTTAGGATCCCATCTCCATCAGCATCCTCATCACAGGCATCTCCCATGCCATCTCCATCTGCATCTTCCTGGCCAGAGTTTGGTACGTACTTGCAGTTGTCCTACATGGGGATAGTCTAGTGTCATCTTGCACATTTGTTTCATGTCAAAAAACCATGCCTGCTCCCCAAACTGATGGTGGCTGCCTGGCTTTAATATCGGTGGCTGTTTCACTTCATTTTCAGATGACACCAATTACAAATATAATTGAAGTGGGATCTGTAGAGCCTCTCCTTTTGAAAGGCCATAGCCTTTGTGTACTTTCCCTCCCTGCTTGTCCCCCTTACCTTTTTGCAGTTCCTGGCAGAGCATGGAAGTTCTTCATCAGGGTAACTGTCAATGTCCACGTCCTTTCCACAGACATAACCATCACCAGCCCAACCAACTCCGCACTGTGAAAAGAAAGCCCGGTAGAGGCCTGGAAGTTGAGCCTGGCATTTGGGAAGGTATCCACAGAGCCTCTGCTTCACTATGAGCATCCTCTAGGGAAAGGCCTGGAGCCTGATAGCCTACTTGAGCGCATGGACTGAGTGGCTGACCCTTATAGTTATGCAGCAGGCAAACAGAAGGATCATGATCTAAGCTAGTTAAGGCAAAACTCAAGAGTCTCTCTGAAAACTCATTTAATGTGTAGCAAGGCTGAGTGACATGTCACGAGTTAGTAGTGCACTTAAATCAGATAGACACTTAACGTACAAGGACCTGAGTTCAAACCAGAGTATCACATCAGAAAGAGAAAAAAATAAACAGGCATTGGTGTCTCATGCCTTTAACCCTAGTTATTCAAGAATTGCCGTTCAAAACCAGTCTGGGCAGGAAAGTTCCTAAGATGCGTTATCTTCAATTAATCACCAAAAAGCTTGGTGGAGCTTGGTTCAAGGAGTGTTAGCATTGAGCAAAAAAGCCCTAGAACAGTCACAAAAAAGGAACAAAGAAATTCTACTTACTTTTCAGTGATTCCTCGTGAAAAACACTTAAAGGGATGTGGATGGGGAAATGGGTTGTCTCACCTGCAGCTAAGGTGATCAAGCAAGCCACTGTCCTGTAGACCATCAAATGCATGTGTAGACCATCAAATGCATGTGTAGACCATCAAATGCATGTGTAGACCATCAAATGCATGTGATCTTTTTCTCCTTATGTCTTCTATCAATTGATACCACACATTTATATGTATGTTCTGCTTTGTGCCTTAAAAAAACCTATCTTGAAATTCTTTTTATATATTTTGTTCTGGTCCTGGGGTTTGAACTCTGGGCCTGGGCGCCATCTCTGAGCTTCTTTTGCTCAAGGCTAAACCTCTACCACTTGAGCCACAGTGCCATTTTCTCTTTTCATGTTAGTTCATGTAGATCATGGTTTTTCACTGATGGATGTCAAGTTTCTAACACCTTTCCTATTTCTAACAATGCTCTTATAGATAATTCTGGCACATTTGTCATTCTGCATGTGTGCTAGTTTCATTGTCAGGAATTCCTGGTTCAAAGAGTTATCTGTGTTTGTAATTTTGGGTTATGGTCCAAGTATTCTCCATATGATTGTCTAATTCGTTGGACACTCTCCTCCTTTTTTTAATTTGCTGTTGTTGTTATTGTTTTGAGACAGAGTCTTGGTATAGCTCAGGCTAGTCTCAAACTTATAATTCTCCTAGCTCAGCCCCCCAAGTCCTGGGCATGCCCCCACCACACCCACTTATCTGTCATCTTGCATTGTAGTTATATACCTGAATTGAACCGTCTTCTGGATGAATTTCCACTAAAGAAAGAATCTTCCGAAGTATTTAGTCTCCATTCACACTCTTCTTCTAGTAGAAGAGAGTCCTATGTATGCAGTACTAGGTTTCCTTACCTCCCCCTCCCTGGATATGTCCAAATCTACACTTTGGGAATGAATGGTGGGAGCTTTCTTCTGGACAAAGGCCCATTGTAGGCTTCATATGATGCCACCTCAGGTTGTGGCTGTTCGGTGGCTACCCACAGCAGCTGAGAGTAAGTATGTACTAACAGCAGAATAGGCCGGAGGATAGTAGTTGTTCTAAACTGGATTCTTTGTTGGTAGTAGTAGTGTTTGTGGGGCTTAAACTCAGAACCTGGGTGCTGGTCTTGAGCTCTCTTGCTCAAGGCTAGTGCTCTACCACACTGAGCCACAGCATCACTTCCAGTTTTTGAATAATCAGAAATAAGAGTGGCATGGGAACTTTTCTGCCCAGGCGGGCTTTGAACTGTGATCCTCAGATCTCAGCCTCCTGAGTAGCTAGGGTTACAGGTGTGAGGCACCAGCACCCAGCTGAACTGTATTCTTTACTACCGGTATGCTTGTGCCACCACTGACGTCAGGTTATCATTCCCCCTCTTTGCAGGAGAGTCAAGTAAGCTCAGCCTGGGTTAGTGCCTTGATCAGAGTCCCAGAGCTGGGCAATGTGACATCCTTTTCACTTTCTGTCCATGACTGTTTTTGGCCAGTTCCATGTGGCTAGCATGCCTTCTTGATTTTCTCTCCCATAATCTATTGGCCTACTAAAGGGCAACTGACAGGTCAAGGAGAAAGGAAATCCTTCTCAGAAGGGTGTGAGGAGGGTCTGAAAATCAGCCCTGGCGCAGGAACAGGCAGAGGAGGAGAAGAAGGAAGAGGAGGCATGAGAAAAAAACCAAACCAAAAAAGAACTAGAAATGCACAGGGAAGAAAAGTCAAACTGGGACAGAAGGCAAAAGGAGAGAAGATGGAAAGAATTTGAGAGAGACAGGGCCAAGGGGAAAAGCTACATGAGTCTGTGAAATTTCCTGGCCTCAAATCACAGTAAGGTGCTTTCAGACCAGCCACTTCCTCGCTGCAGCCTGTCTGTTCTCATCATCTGCACTCTCTCTGCAGCCAGAATTAGAAAGCAGGGTTCCAAACAGACCCCTTTCTCCCCACAGAATCCCCTACCCACTCAATGGTTTCAGCAGCACCTTCGCAGAGCCTGGAAAGTTTAGCCATGGGTCTGGTTCCTGACTCATTTTAATGAAGGGAAAAAAATTTCCTCTAAGAACAAATACATTTTTAATGAGCCATTTTCTGGCAGATTAAATTATTTTAGTAGTCACACCAAGTTTATTAATCTTTTGCCATCTGTCGTTGTGCCTTATTAGAAATTCAAAAACATATTAAGAGTCCCATCACCCATCCTCTTAGAGGAACCATCAATTTGTTCATAGAAAATGAAGATTTAAGTACACATATACACTTGTTTCTAATGTGTTTTTTTCCTAAAACACATCCACCTAACATGAATTAGAAAAAAGTATGGGGTTCCTCCCCTCTGACACAGCACATTCTTTCTTCCTGACCTTATTTCAGAATATTGGTACTGCCAGGGAAGACTGATTTTATTATACTTATTTCTTCTATTTATTTTTGGCTTTTCTTATTATTCCCATATGAAAAGTAATATACTTACTGTAGAAAAATTTCCAGGCAAGAAAGAAGCCTAGGTTTGAGGTATTAAGAGAGAGAGAGAGAGAGAGAGAGAGAGAGAGACAGAGAGAGAGAGAGAGAGAGAGAGAGAGAGAGAGAGAGACAGAGAGAGAGACAGAGAGAGAGACAGAGAGAGAGACAGAGAGAGACAGAGAGACAGAGAGAGAGAGAGGGAGCGCGGGGGGGGGGGGGGAGAAAAGCTGGGCATGGTGGCTTATACCTGTAATCCCTAGCTACTCAGGAGGCTGAGATCTGAGGATCAAGGTTCAAAGTCAGCTTGGGCACAAAAGGAGGACCCTGAGACTCTATCTCCAATTAACCTCTAGAAAACAGGAAGTGGGGCTTGGCTCAAGGGGAGGGCAGTAGCCTTGAGCTGAAGAGCTCAGGAATAATGCCCAGGCTGAGTTCAAGCCTCATGACCCACAAAAAAAAGGCTGGGTGCTGGTGGCCCACACCTGTAAACCCTAGCTACTCAGGAGGCTGAGATCTGAGGATCTCGGTTCAAAGCCAGCTAGGGCAGGAAAGTCTAGGAGACTCTTATCTCCAATAAAGTATACAGAAAAAACTAGAAGTGGAAGTGGCTCAAGTGGTAGGGCATTAGCATTGAGCACAGAGAAACCCAGCATCCAGGCCCTGAATATAAGGGAGAGAGAGAGGGGGGGGGGGAGAGGGAGAGGGAGAGGGAGAGGGAGAGGGAGGGAGGGAGGGAGGGAGAGAGGGAGGGAGAGGGAGGGAGGGAGGGAGAGAGGGAGGGAGGGAGGGAGGGAGAGAGGGAGGGAGGGAGAGAGAGAGAGAGGAGCAGAGGAGAGGAGAAGAGAGAAAGAGGGGGGAAGGAGGGAGAGAGAGGGGGAAGAGGGAGGGAGGGAGGGAGAGAGAGAGAGGCAGAGAGACAGAGACAGAGAGGCAGAGAGAGACAGGGAAAGGCAGAGAGAGAGACAGAGAGTGAGACAGAGAGGGACAGAGAGAGACAGAGGGGGACAGAGAGACGGGGGGGGGGGAATCAGGCATGATGATGCACAGCTGTATTCTCAGCCATTTAGCAGGTAAGGGAAGGAAGATCATGAGTTTAAGGTCAGCCCAAAGCTAGAGAGTCCCTATCTCAAAAAACAAATACAAAACAGAAGGGCTGTCAGGGGGTGGGGGTGGTGGTACTCAAGTGGTAGAGTGCTACTCTAGCAAGCACGACACCCTAGGTTCAATTCCAAGCACTCCCTTACCCCCTCCACACAGAGGGGGGATTCTAGAATCCATACTGCTGCCCTGAGAGGAGAGGACCGCTATAGTTGAAGGGTCACCAGCTGCCTTGGAAGTGAAGAGGAAGTGAGCACCTGAAGTCTGTGGACACATCAGTGCCCTGATCCAGCTAAGGACTCGGGTTCCTGGGATTTGGTAATGGTAATGCCAAGGAGCCTTGCTCTGCACAGATAGCCCTGTGTCAGCTCTTTCTGCTCCGCAGGCTCCAGGGCTAGGAATATATAGGAAGACTGACCACACTCTGTTCTGAGAGGAACGTAGACAGTGGTGCTATCATCCTTTTCCAATGACATGCAGGAAATAGGTTTCGAGGCTGTACAACAGTCCACCACCTCCTAGTACTGCACTGTGACTCACCCCTGGAGCTCTAGGCCAGATTGACACTGGACATTGTAAGGGTCAGGGCAGGTGGAAATGGTAGTGCCCTCACTGCCCTGGTGCTGGCTCAATAGGCCTTTTCACAGAAGGTTGCTGGGAGCTGGGGCTCGGCTCTACCATTCCAAATGCCTAAAGGAGGACGCGTTACCTCATAGTCAAGAGGGGAGGCAAAGCAACTCAAGTTCTGATGGGCAAAGAGCCACGTACCCCACTGATGCTACTTTCTGTCCCCACTCTGATGGCAGCATTTTTATTTTGTAGCACTTGACCCTGAAGCAAGCAGAGATTAGAGGAGAGGATTGTTTAAAATGGAAGAAGTAAAATGATCAAGCAAGCAAATAACTTACCACACATGTCACATCCCCCTGCCTCTCTTCAATGCACTGCGCATTCACACTGCAAGGGTTCAGTTCCGGATTTCTGCAGTTTCTTTCTGTTTTGCATCCTCTTGTCTGATCACCAGTGTACCCAGGTTTGCAAGGCCCACAGCGATAGGATCCCTATAAAGGAGTGTGAGTCAGGAGCTCGCAGAGCCTATGGCTGTTGTTTATTTTCTGATACACTCAGCAATATCATGGTTGAGTGAAGCCCAGGTCTATCTCTCTGCTTATATACATGTCTTACAAGATCATGGACATATTAATCAACCCCTCATTAGACTAGATTCTGTGGCAAGCCATGGAGTCAGTAAAGGACAGACTTGAACACCAGTGTCTTCATGTACGTGTGCGTGTGTGTGTGTGTGTGTGTGTGTGTGTGTGTGTGTGTGTATTTTCAAAGTGCTTCTAATTTTTGTGCAGGAACTTATTGTTCAAGGCTGGTACTCTTCCACTTAAGCCATGGCTCTACTTCTAGCTTTTTGCTGGTAATTGAAGATAGGAGTCTTATGGGCTTTTCATGTGCAGGTTTCAAACTGGGATCTTCTGATCTCAGTCTCCTGAGCAACTAGAATTACAGGTGTGAGCCACCAGTGACCAGCAGGATTTTAATTTAATACAATTACTTTTTTAAAGTTTTATGAAAATAGAGAATATTGCTTAGGAATTGTGTAGTCACAGATCACTGATTTGTTAATATAAACTAACAAACTCCTTATATTTTTAAAGTACGAGGATAATATCTTATTTAATAAATAGTTATCTAAACAGTACTATATTACAATCTTCACAGAAAATACAATTCAAACTCAACATCTATAAAATTAGTCATATAAAATTTACTTTACAGTGAATGTATGTATAACACACACTTTTGTCCTAATTTTTTCCATGTGTCCCATGTCCTATGCCTTTATGTTCAATGTATGTTTGGGGTTCTGACCTATAAGTACACACTTGTTTTAATACCAACTTTGTGCTCATAGGAAGAGCTGTAGAAACTACTCACCAGTGTGTTAATACAGATAGAATTGAGAACACATGCTCCATTGCGACACTCATCCACGTCAGAGCACACCTACAACAGAAGAGTATAAAGAGGGTTTAGGGAGAGAAGCCTGTGGCTTAGAGAGAGATGCAAGTAAGACATTGCTGTGTGAGTGAAGACAGAATTTCAAGTAGGATGTTGGCCTGGGGTTAAGCCATCTCTGGGCATTTGAGGTAGTTTGTGAGTAACCTAACAGCGAATGGCCTTCACAGAATTTAAAGTAGCTCAGAAAATGCAACTTGTACAACTCATCTCCACAGCAATTTTAGTCAGTAAAGAGTTAATTATTTTTATCCTTTTATGGGACTCAGTGCTACTTCCTCAGAGAATTCTTCAATTCTGGAGAATTCTCTGCTTCTCTTCATTTTCATTATTTGTATTCTTTTTGAACTACGCTTAGACAAATAATGTTTTATTTTTCCATCACCATCCTCATTTGCCCCTTACCCTCCTGTTTATTTTTTCATATTTTATTTCTCTGTGCTGTATTCTCAGAGCATTTCTTAGGCTCATCTCTCCTAGTTTGCTAGGTCTAATCTGTTTCAATTTTTACTGATCAATAATTGTTTTTCATTGACCAAAGTTTTATATTTTTCAATTTTTTTGGTTTTCTCACTATGCTCAGTTCTTTAATTGATTATCTATTCCTTTTTTTAAAATCCATTTGTCCATTTAAGTTAAAACATTTCATGATTCGCCATAGTAGTTTCTTCATATGAACTGCTACTTATGAGCCTATCCTCATAGCCTCAACTTTTTGCATACTCATTTCATTGGCCCTGCATTTCTTTGATGTTAGCCAGGGCATTTGGGGTTTTACCGACCCGGACTGATTTTATTATGCTAGCATTTGGCATGTCTTTCTGCCCTGTGTGTGTTAATACTGATTAGAAGCTCATAACTGTATATGGTATTAACTTGGTGCTTTGCTTTGTGATGGGCAATTTTCATTTTTGCCAACTATGTCTTGAGGCTGAAGTCAAATTCCCTTGTATCTTAGAGATAGTAAAGTTTTTTTTTTAATTTCAATGTAATGAAGAGAATAATTTTCTGAGGCTTCTGGCTTTCAGCAGGCATGCTAAGTCTTTCTAAAGCTCCAGACTGCATTTGCTGTATCTGAGAATGTGTTAAAACATCCCTGCTTTAGGCACCTCTGAGCTTCAATTCATAGCACTGGCTTTTCTTCTTTGTTTCCAGAAGCTGCACCATTTCTTTTGATTTCTTTCAACCTTTGGTAATACATTAAAATTTGTCATCACATTTTAGCAAAGTGGCTCCCTCTATTTCACTTTTGTCTACCATATTGCTGGGAATCAAGAACATATATCAAATCCAGTATATTTCATGTTGTCTATTTTTCTTGGTTTAGTAAGTCTTGGAGATTTTGTCTTTGGAGGAGAAGAAGAAAAACTTAAGGTCATTACTCCAGTAGTTTCTGTCATTTCTCTGTGTCCAGCTCCTTTTTCTAGTTTTAAAAAATGGCTGCCTCTATAACCCCTTGATAGGTGGAGAGGAAATAATGAACTCTTGCCCTTCCTGAAAGCTAATAACTTCCCTAAGATGGTCAAATATATTTATAGACTAACCATTTTAAAGGGATGAAAACCTCAAAAAGAATTTCACAGTCAGTCAGTTAAATAATGACCAGGACGTAGTAGAACATTTGGAAATAAATGGAGACTGTCACAAAGTACTCAGATGCTTTATAGCAATTTATAGCTTATATAGGGAGAAAGGTTTCCTCAGGGGATTATCTCTCTACTCTTGAAATCCTCTCATCTCTAAAATGGCTTCTGATTGGCAACAATGGCTCTATAAAAGGAATCTAATATTTCAAAGCTTTTATTTGTTTCCCTGGTTCTCAACTTAATCTGCAGGACAAAATGTCTGAAGGCTTCCAGCAAAAGATGTGGCACCATGAGCCACATATCTAGTGTTACCCATTTACTGTTTTTTTCTCAGCAATTCTCTATTTTCTCAGCTGTCACAGCTGCTTATTTTCTAGACTTGATGAACATACATCCTCAGAAATATGTTGAAAACTTCACATTGCACTCATTGTGTACCCAGCATCCCACAGGGCACTGGGTGCTCAAGGAGGTGAAGGGGTCTGTTGAAGAGCTGGGAAACTGTTCTGATAAGATAAACAATGACTTTTATTTTTTAAAAAGCAGAACTCCAGCCCACCTGCTTGTTTGATTTGGCAAAGTTGATCCCAACCCCTTGCACCATGGGCCCTGTGAAACCCATTGGGCAGGCGTCACATCGGAAACCAGGAGCCAAGTTCACGCAGCGTACACCTGGATAGCAGGGATGGTATTTACACTGCAGGAAAAAATATTATTCTTTAGCCACATGGAGAAAACACTCTCAGACTTTCCCCCACCCATTTGCAGTTGCTTGTTTATTAACTATATTTTTGGTGGAAAAACATATAACAGAATTAAGGTTTCCAAAGTTCATAGTTACCTACTGGACTTGAATGACCTACCCAGTCCACAGGTATCTTTTGTGTGTGTGTGTGTGTGTGTGTGTGTGTGTGTGTGTGTGTGTGTGTGTGTGTGTGCTGGACCTGTAGCTTGATCTCAGGGTCTGGATGCTCAGGGTCCCTGAACTTTGTGCTTATTTAAGGCTACCATTCTATTGCTTGAGCCACAGCTCTACTCCCAGCTTTTTGCTGATCAATTGGAGATAAGAATCTCATGGATTTTCTTGCCAGCACTGGCTTTGAAACATGATCCTCAGATGTCAGCCTCCTGACTAGATATGATACAGGCACCAGCTACCAGCCCCTGGCTGAGAGTTGCCTTTTTTTTTGGCCAGTACTGAACTTGAGCTCAGGGCCTGAACACTGTCCTTGGACTTTCTCAAGGGTAGAGCTCTACCACTTGAGCCTCAGCACCACTTCCAGCTTTTTTTCTATGTATGTGGTACCAAGGAATCAAACCCGGGTCTTCATGCATGCTAGGCAAGCACTTTAACCACTAGGCCAAACTCCCGGCCCCGAGAGTTGCCTTTTAATACGCTTTGCTGTGTTATAGAACATTGAAGTCAAAAGGATACTTAATAATAACTAGTCTACCTCCCAAGGTAGGAAGCTCCCCTGTGTGCCCATGGTCCTGGATCCCTGTCAGCTAGTTGCTAGGTGACTACCAAAAGCATCAGGGAACTAACTCCTCCCCTGGAAGACCTTGAGAGGCCTTCCCCTGGACGGGCTGGAGCTTCTTCAGGCACGATTTACTCAGTCTGTGCCTCCTCCATGTCCTGTTTAGCCCATAGCTATTCCAAAGCCCTTGCAGCCTGTGAGATTGGTTCTTACACTTTAAAAAAATTTTTTAAAAGCACATCAACTTCAACTAACATAAAAAAAAAAACATGACCAGTCCTGTCCTTTCAAAAAAGAGAAAGTTTCCAGAACACAGGTAAAAAACAGATGCATTCTGTGAAATGCATGCAGATGACTCTCCTAGTGAAGGATTACTAGAAACTTCAAAAAGAAAAAAAACAAAAAAACACCCCCGGCCTCAAAAAACAAAAACAACCCAAACCAGGGTCTAGCTCTACAGCCCAGGCAGTCCCAGGCTCATGATCCTCCTGACTTGCCTAGAGCTGGGATTAACACTAGGACAATCTTAATTGCTTATTACTAGTAATCAGCTGAGTAGCACCCTGAGCCTGCAGGAGCCTTGCTGTGGGCGGGTCTCACGTTCCTACATGTCCTTCTTTCCACTTCTTCCAGCCTCCCTCTGGTTGCTGGGAGCCAGGAGGCATGTTTTGGTGGCAGCCAGTTATCTGCTATGGACACATCTTTGTGACTGGCTAGGCATGATCTTCACACAATCGTGTTCTGTGGCTCTGCCCAGAGATCACACAACCTGCATTGGCTGTATGTGATCTCATTGGTACCATTCTTGGCCACTTTTGTTCTACTCACAAGTTATAGGCTTCCTCAACAGATCTTGTTGGTCTGAGATTTCCTCTTCTGTTTTAAGAAGCCTAAAGAAATCCATTCAGAGTTCCACAATATACCCTTGCACACATCCTCCCCTCTCAACCTTTCTTAGACACAGAAAAAGCAAATTTCTAATACAGATTGAAAAAAAAAAAGGCACCAATGCAGATGTTGCTCCAATTACAGCACTGTAGCAACAAGGACTGGTAGAAAAGTTGGAAACATGGATACATCTGTGTGTCACACATCCCGTTACTCATTGAGTCTCAGTGTCTCCAAGGATTCACAATGAGGGATGTTGACATGGATTCTGGAGAATGACCCAAGTCATTCCTCAAGTCATCAGCCTGCATTATGGTTCGATTGGGGAGCTTCTACCTAGTCTACCAGAATGTTACCTCGTCAACATCAGAGCAGATGATGCCATTTCCTGTGTAGCCCTCGGGGCAGGGCCCACACTGGAAGCCATCTCTGGTGTCGGTACATCGGACACCTCGGAAACATGGGTTAGAATCACATCGGCGTGGAGGTCGAGTTGGAGGTGCCGGGGGTGCTGGGGGAACTAGTGTGTTTGGGGTTGGAGATTGAAAGCTGAGAGGACCTAGGGAGAAGAAAAACCCTCAACAATCCATATTCGTGTCCAGGAAATACAAAACATAACACATGAAATAGTTTCCCCATGAACTTTTCTTCCCTTCCTTCCAACTGTGCAGAGCTGCAGCCCTGTAGCCTCCGCTCTGCCTCCTCCCCTTCCCTCCCCAGGAGTCCACTCCATCCTGCTCAGAACCACTCAGAAAATCACCTACCACACGCCTGGCACTCAGCGATGGTGTTTCGTAAAAATGATGTTTCCTTGACCTTTACGAATGGAAAAGGTAGGGGGAAAAGATTAGACAGGAATACCTAATAGAACTCAGGAATGAAAGAACCCATGCAGAGCTGTCCAAGAAACACTTCTTACAGTGCTCAAGCCTTCAATGGCTTCCCCTCTACCGGGAACCATGGTGTGTTCGTTGCAAGTGTATCCCTCTGCAGAGCACCTCTGGCTGCGCTCTGGTAAAGAGCATTGTATGGGGCCACCTGAAGTATGGCTCGAGACCAGCCTCTTTCCTGGTCTGTGCAGGCCCACAGCTCCAACCTCATATACAGATTTCTACTCTGATAAAGTTGTGAGCTTTTCTTAGGGTAGGTCCTGTTGGTTACCTGCTGTCTTAGAAGATCTTTCACCTCTGAAAGTAGCTGGTTTAGTTGTGTCATTTGACCCAAGAATTGTCGATTAAAGTCCCCTGTAGGAATAGCAAAAGGTAAAGGACATTTAGCCAGCAACAAACTAAACAGTTCCCTGGACAATTATAACAAGGGGATTCAGAAAGCCAGGGTTCTAGCCACTGGCTAGTTAGTTCAAGTTCATGTAAGTTATAAAGAAGTATAAATAAAAGATTCCTTGCTCTGGATGTTGTAGAAAGGGCTGGTTTGAGCAGATACAGATGACAGCCCACCGCTGGGTGAGAGTCACTCAGGGGTTTTGTCTATTGTCTTTGCTGATAAGAAAACACAAACTCCCACACCTGTGCTTGTGGTGGCCAATGGTTCACTTTGCTGCAGGAAGCAATCTTGCAGGCTGGCTACCTGGAACGGTGAGCCTCGCACCACCAGCTTCAGCTCTTCCAAGAAGTCCTGGTAAACAAACAAACAAACAAAAAAGCACATGCTTACTAAAGCCTTCCACTGCCATTCAACACCAACATGATTTCAGAGTCATGAGATTCATGAGATAGGAGCCCTGTACACTTGGATGTCAACATCTGGCATGATTTTGTAGGTTCATGTTTTTCCTAAAGCCTCTGGGCTCCATCCTTTTGACTGAAGCAAATGTGGAACCAGCCAGTTGCCTGAGTAAACGCTGTCATCTAATTTGGCCTAGGCATTCATCAAAATGGCTGAGAAAAGGAAAGGCTGCTTTCCTTCATGGTAAACGAGTGATAGACTATAATTATGATATTGAGCTCATTTTTGAGCAGGACTGTTTTTAGGTTGCTTTGGCTCCAGGTTTTCGCAAAGCCTCTGATTTCCTTGGGCTATGAGACTGGAGAAGCAGTACATTCTATGATCATTAGGCTGCTGGCACTGAATTTTTATATTACTGGTTGATATCCATCATTCATTGTTAGTCACAAAGTCAATTTCCTCATCCCCTTATCTTGTACTGGCTTACTTGTACTCATTTTATTAGAGCTATGGGTGTTAGAAACTGTTAACTGCTAATGTAAAGTCTTCATCATTATTTTAGAAATGAGTATGTACAAGACTTTCAGAGGAATTTTACTTTATGGCTTAGCCAAGTTAGGATTTATGCAACCCATGCTTTGTAACAGGTAGTGATTTCAAAGCTAGGCTAAGGGGTCACCATGGATTTGTACCACTCAGTATTCTGAGTGCTTAGACTATGCAGTCTGATACGTTAACTGATCAAGTGAATTCATATGTGACTACCAAGACCACGTTGTTATGGTTCCTAATGATAATCCAAGGCATCAAAGCTTTTCAGAAATGCTGAGTACAGTCCCCTGTTAACCTTGTCAAGGGTTCTGACTTCTAGAAACGACTACAAGCTGACTTATTTAGATATGGACACTAATTTCCAATATGATCAGCAACAAAATTTCTGACTGTCAGTATGATTTCTTGAAGATATTTGGTTAATAAAGTTAGGTATGTTTTTCTATTAATTTTTTGCTGTATAAATCCCTACTGATAAACTCTCTAGCTGAGTATGGTGGTTTACTCCTGTAATCCCTGAACCGAGGAAGTTGAGACATGAGGATTTTGAGTTTGAGACTGGTCTAGAGCACATAGTAAGACCCCACTCTTCCTCAAAAGAGAGAAAAGAAAGGAGAAGAAAAATTAAATAAATAAAATATCAACAAACAAAATGCCAAACCAAATAGTCACCTGCAAAACCAAACTAAGGCCAACAAAAATCCTCTTAGATATTCATTTTCATGGAATTTTTGCTTCCTGTTCAAATGCAAAATTCTAGGATCAGATTCATAGTTTTTATATTAGCATCTAAAATCTCACTGCAATCCGACTTATAATGAAAACCATTGCTTACACACTGCTTCTTTGGACAGAGAGTGCAGAACAGCTCGCAACTAAAGTACATGTAATGAAGTAATAAAATAGAAATGGAAAATAAAGATTGAGAGAAGACAGCAATATTATAGGTCATAACAGACAAGCATAGTTACTGATTTGGGCATTGATTGCCACAACAGATAAAAATCCAAGGACCATGACCAGATATAAATTATTGGAAAGGACAAAGACTACTAAATAATGCATCTCTTATCACAAAACTTCTAAAAGAACTCTACGTTTTGGCAAGATCATACACATCTCTCTCTAATCCTGCACTCAGGATGTGTGGCCAAGGCCAATTTATGCTATATTGTGAGATCCTCAAACAAAACAAAATAAAAACAAGTTCTGGGACTGTAACTCAGAGACCTTGTGCATTATGATCAAGGTCGTAAGTTCCATTCCTAGCACTACAAAAGATGTTTGTGGCACCTTCTATAGCAGGTACAATGGTATAATAATTAATGATAATAATATCACCATTAGGCCGGGAGTTTGGCCTACTGGTTAAAGTGCTTGCCTAGCATGCATGAAGACCCAGGTTCGATTCCTCGGTACCACATACATAGAAAAAAGCCGCAAGTGGTGCTGAGGCTCAAGTGGTAGAGCTCTAGACTTGAGAAAGCCCAAGGACAGTGCTCAGGCCCTGAGCTCAAGCCCAGGACTGGCCAAAAAAAAAATAATATCATCATTAATGTGAAATAAAACAAAACACAGAGGTGATGGAACTAAGTCTTTCTAAGACTTGTGAAAAAACTCTTTTCTATGTTTATGAAAAACTAATAAATAATATCATAGAAGAACAGCTACCGCTTTGTAACTATATAATAAGAAAAGTTGACTCCAAGGCTTTATTTACCATTAAAAGCAAAAATTGTTAATTTCTGCTGTATATTTAAATCAATATTTTAGAAAATGCTAATGTCTAGGCACCAGGCCTACAGATTAATTGGTCTAATTAATTGGTCTTTGTAATAATCCTATAGTAGCCAAATATATGGCAAATTTCCAGGTGATTCTAATATGCAGTCAGCATCGGACTCACTGGCCTGGAAGCTGACACATTTTCCCAGCACATGATTTCATATCCCATAATTCCTTGTAGTTCCTCTTTCCATTTGGGAAAATGGTTTGCAGGTTCCTACCTGTGCCTTCCTTTGGAAGGTCCTCAGTTCAAGAGCCTCAGGATTCTCAGAGAGACCAGAAAAAGCCCTGGGAAGATTCTGAGTGGAATCCACTTGGGTGCAGTCCACATAGAGCTCTACAGAGCCTGCTCCTCGCTGTAAATTGGTCAGCCTCAAGAGGATCCTGTGCCGCTTCCCATCAGCCAGCTGCAGGTTGTTGAAAACCACCAAATAGATCTTCCCATCATCCTTCAGGTAACGGAGGATGGCTGGAAGCAAGCACAGATCAGTGAATGGAGTGACAAGAGGGGAGGGGTTGGTTCTGTGTCAGGTGACAGCTGGTTACAAGGGTAGTCACTGGAAAGAATGAAAATTGTAACTACAAATACTGATTCATCATCTTCTGTATGCCAGACATTGTCCTAGGGACAGATAAGACACTAGGATGGGAGCCTCCTTTCTTCCAATGGACGTTTTGTGCTGATGGATTTGCTAGCAAATCTCAAAAGAGGCAATAAGGCTTCAGATAGTGAAAAACAGAATGAGCAAACAGAATCCTCACCAGAAAGTAAACTCAAATCCAAGTCATTTTCTGGGGGAACAAATCATCAACATATCAAATAGTCATAGGTCCTTACTTGCTTTAAATTTTTGAATTCGACTCCTGGCAATGCTATGAAAATACAAATGAGGAAAACGAAGCTTGAATACTAAAAGAGCTTTCTCAAAGACAGTGTCATGGAGGGACTAGAATCTGAACCCAAGTGTAAGCTATTCTATGCTTAACAGATTGCTAGACATGGATATGTATCTATAAACACACGTCAAATAGAGTACAGTCTTTATATTGCACTTGGACAGCCTGATGTTAACAATGTTTAGTTAGCAAATAAAGAAGTTGGCAGATCTACTACCTTATTTTCTATTTCCTTTTTTCTGTTTTTGGATGGTGGGGGCCATACTGGGCTTAAACTCAGGGCTTTGTACTCTTGCTTAGCTTTTTTGCTCATAGCTGTTACTATACCACTTGAAGCATGTATTTCTGACTTTTTGCTGGCTAACTGGAGATATGAGTCTCTCAGTTTTGTTTTCCTGGACTACTTTTCATCCTCATTTCTCAGATCTCAGCCTCCTGAGTAGCTGGGATAATAAGTGTAAGTTACCAGCTCCTGGACTTTTTTTAATATATATTTTTTATTGTAATTAATAGAAGGGTTACATGATATTTGCCAGATAGATGGTGCATTAATTCCCATACATTGATACCCTTTCACATGTCTTGGTCCCCATTTCCCTTCCCCTCTCCCCCACCCCTATCCAATACTTTTTTTTTTTGCCAGGCCTGGGCTTGAGCTCAGGGGCTGAGCACTGTCCTTGGACTTTCTCAAGGCTAGAATGCTACCACTTGAGCCTCAGCACCACTTCTAGCTTTTTTCTATATATGTGGTACCAAGGAATCGAACCTGGGTCTTTGTGCATACTAGGCAAGCACTTTTACCACTAGGCCAAACTCCTGGCCCCCTGGATTTAAAAAAATATTTATTATTATTTTTTAATGTAGGAAGCTGATAATTTTCATGGGATTACTCAATAAAAATTCACGAGAATTTTTTTGTGTGAACTTTTTTATTGTATTTTAAATTCTGGTTTCCAGCCTTCATTTTTACATCATTATTGTCCTGAATATATTGGGCTTTAAAATAAAATCTGGTCATAGCAGCTGACGCTTTGCACGTGGAATCCTTGGCTGAGATTTGCTAGAGAGATTACAGTGATTTACTTTCAAAGTCTTAGTAACTCAACCAAACTCCATAGGTCCATCCATGAGTATCCTTTTCAAACCCAATCACTCTCTAGAAACAATTTCAGGAACAAGATAAAGGTGATTGTACCCATCGTTGGATAGTGGATGTGGTAAACACATCACTGCAGCCTCCAAGGTCCAAGTCCAATCTTTCAGCTGTCCCAGGGTGGGAAAGCCTTGAACTGTCAGAAACAGGTCTGGAAGGAAAATTGGTAATGTCCATGAAAAATTTAAATAACCCAGCAAGGCCACTCCAGGGACTTGGAACTAAAGGAATTAAAAGAAAAAACAGAGAGGGGGGGGGCAGAGACAGAGACAGAGAGACAGAGAGAGAGAGACAGACAGACAGACAGAGACAGAGACAGAGACAGAGAAAGAAAGAGAGAGGGCTTGGGGGGAACATCAAGATTTATGGATAAGAATGGTAATTTCAGAAATATGCATTATAGTAAGCATCTGGCAGGGTATATACATATATGTGAAAAGAGGCAAATGGTTACTTAATTATGGTGTGATGTCTACATGCTCATAGTTTGTGTACACCTAGCTACATAGAACACTGAGATCTGAAGATCATGGTTCAAAGTCCGCCTGGAGAGGAAAGTCTGTGAGACTCATCTCTAATTAACCACCATAAAGCCATAAATGGAGCTGGACTCCAGTGGTAAAGCCTTGAGCAAAATAGCTCAGGGACAGCATCTGAGCCCTGAGTTTAAGCCCCAGGACTGGCACAGTCTCTCTCTCTCTCTCCCTCTCTCCAGCCCCCTTCTTTTACTCCTCCACACGCATACACACAAATTATTGTATGATTATAAAACAGGCCTTAATGGAATAGCTATATAGTAAAAGAACAAAAACATGGGTTCATTGCTTTGTTACATGAACAAAAGGAAGTCATAAGACATCATAGTTTCATTCAGAAAAATGTGTATATCAATGGAATTCTATGCTGCCATCAGAAAGAATGACATTGCCCCATTCATAAAGAAATGGAAAAAAATCATATTAAGTGAAGTAAGCCAGACCAAAAGGAACATAGGCTCCATAGTTTCCCTCATTTGTAATAATTAGTACATATTTAGGACTCTCCTAGCAGAGGATCACATTAGCTCAAAAGCTATATATATAGGATGAGACTATACAAAACGAACTCTAGGATATGAAAAACAAGAGATTTATCTTTGTGATTGTTGTTCTCAATGTATTATGTGCAGTTATTTCTTTTCTCTTTTTTCCCTTTATGGTTAATCTCATGTGGTTACTGTATCTGACTTTGTTACCCAGCATCATTTATATATATATACATATACATATATATACATTTATTTGAAATAGGGAAGGTAAGAGGGGAAAACAGATGATTGGAGGGGATAGAGGGAGGGAAACAGGAATAAAAACATGAGGAGTATCAATGTTTGAGAAATAATATGAATGTAATTGCAACCATACAATACCCTGACAATAAAAAAAGAAAAAAAGAAAAATGTATATATGTCTGTTTGAAAGCATACACATACATGTGCATATGTGCATGTACATGTGTGTAGGGAAAATAAGACTATGTCAATCAATATTCATTTAATAATGGCTGGGTGTTTAGATGGTATTTTTCTTTTATCATCATCACCTAACTTTTCTTTTTTTTAAGTTAAGAAATATTTGTATTTATAATATATATCAAAAGGTACAGACAACCCAAGTATCTATTGATAAATTGGGTAAATAAAATGTGGCGTATAAACACAGTGGAATATTATACAGCCTTAACAAGAAGGGAAATTCTGAAACATGACTGATGTATACATGGACAAACCTTGAGGACTTTTTTTAAAAATTTTTTATTGTAATTAGTAAAAGGGTTACATGATATTTGCCAGATAGAAGGTGCATTAATTCACATACATTGATACCCTTTCACATGTCTTGGTACCCATTACCCTCCCCCCCAACCCCTCACCTGTCTTGGTTTTCCCCCCTTCCCTATCAAATTTCAAATAACCAAATACAAATAAATTCAATATATCAGATAACAAAGTGAGATACTGTAACAATATGAGATAACCAAGGGACAGCAAAGGAGATGAGAGACAACATAGTACATTAAGGACAACAATCATTCGTTATATGGCTTTTGTTTCAATATCCTGGAGGTCCTTTCAATTAGCTTCATACTATATGGCGTTATGTATCAAGATTTTGCTCTATTGCAGATCTCTGCTAGTAGAGCCCAAGGTTTCTACTGATTATGACGAATGAGGGAAACCATTGAGCCTAAGTTCCTTTGAGTCTGGCTTACTTCACTTAATATGATTTTTTCTAAGTCTTTCCATTTCCTAACAAATGGGGCGATGTCATTCTTTCTGACAGCAGCATAGAATTCCATTGTCTCACCTAACTTTTCTATGAGACACCTGCTACTTATGAGAGCTTATTTGGTGGATCATGGCATTCATATTCATTGGTTAGGGAAGGATCTCTCTTTCACTGGTGTGGCTCAGCTTCAGAAGGGACTCACATGGTATATGAGCCAGCAGCTGAATCAACCCTGGCTACTGAGGTCACAGTCAGATCACTGTCGCATCCTAGAAATACCCATTACCTATATATAAACAAGTAAAGTCACAATATGCTGTGTACCCATGATTTATGGCAAGTATGTAACTTGGATTACTTTTCTTCAGGTACCAACTCTGGAAAGTGTTAATGTCAAGTTGGTAAAACCACCTCATGGATACCTAGCCAAGAATACCTATTTACCTTGCCGTTTCACCAAAGAAAATAATTTCTGCTGACTAACTTGAAGCATACATTTAACGGCTTTTTCTACACTTTCTATGTTAATTGTCCTGCCCCTCTTGAGCTCTGACTAGATTTCCTTTTCCATCTGACCAGGATGAGAGAAAAGGGGAGTTGGGCAGCCATCCATCTGATTTACAGATGTGTCAGGAGGGTTGAGATAGATCTCATAGATCTATCATGTGATCACCACTGCAAAGCTTCTTGAGAGAAAAGAATTGGTAAGCCCTGCAAAGGAAGATTAGCTAGAAGGACTATCTATGATTATAGCCCAATACTAAGTTTCCCGAAGTAAACTCTCAGTGAGATATAAGGTAGAAAAAGGAAGAAGATGATAGATAGAGAAATATTGACATGGAGAGATATTCTTAAGATTTCCTGTAATCTGGGACCCAACAGGATTTTAACCCTTTAATTACATGTTAATAGTTGGGAATTTACAATAGGAACTTATGGCTGGACATAGGAGTCACCTATAACAGCTAAAAGAATAGAGCCCAAATAAGCACTAATCCATTTTTTTTACTTTAATAACTTTATGATTTAGAATAGTTTTTCAAATTCCTGGAGTTTTTATAAGCGAATAAAAATGCCACTTGGACTACCAAACTTGAATGATATTACACATTTATTCAGTGTTCCCTGATTCTAGCTACAGCCACTAATTCTGTTCCCTATATTAACAGTTTAAGAAGATACACTTAGGGACTTAAAACAGATACTTTCTTTTGTGATACTGGGAATTGAACTTAGGGCTTCATACTTGCACTCTACAATCTGAGTCACACCCTCAGTACTTTTGCTTTTCATTTGTTTTCAGGTAAGGTCTCTTGCCTGATCTGATTTCAGACTGGATCCTCCTACCTCTGCTTATAGGCTAGCTGAGATTTCAAGCATGTGCCACCTTGCTCAGCTTGTATTTCAGATAACATTTTTTTTAACCCCAAGTAAGGTGTCTATGAAACTCAATAGAAATATATTTCCCTAGGCATGCTGCTAGCCTTAATAGGCCTTTTCAGGGTACATGGGCTGTAGTTTATTTTCATAACTGAATAGCTGAGTTGAATTTCATAAATAGTGCCTAGTGGATCTTTTATATAACAGGTGCACATTAAATGTATGAACTTGCAATGAATAATTAAATGATTGCATCCCAGAGCTTTTCATATAGAAAATAAAAAGATTGGAGAGGCAATTTAGCTTTTTATTCCATGTAGCAAAGCATACCATTGTGTCCATGCTCTTACTTAAGGGGATTCTGTACTTCTCCCTTGCTTTTTGTTGCAATGCAACTCCTGGATGATAAATCCCTCCTGTTCTCAGATCTTGTGACAATAGCAAGATGAAGAACAGACAAGAAGAATTGTGGAAACTTTCATCTTCACAAAAAAATTATCAAGTGCCTTGACATTTGCCATTCTTCAAACTTGATCCAATAATTCTCCTTTCTCTTGTGGCTTCCAGTTTTCATTTTTCTTTTTTTTATTGCAAATTCCTTACTCCATTGCCTCTACACTTATTATATCCTACGGCAGCAAGACAACCCCAGAGGGCAGACTGGCTCCTGTTCAGGAAACTCCATGTGTTTTTATCAGTTGCACTGAGTCCAGCAATGGCTGAAAACCATGATCCCTGCAGCCTCTGTTGCACTCCTTCCAGACCTTTCCAGAGCAAGTAAGGGGGCAAGAAGGAGCATTTTCTAAGGCTCATTTGGCACTGTCATAACCCAACATGTACACAGAACAGAGAGAGCAAAACAAAGGGTACCATACTTCAGAGGGAGTGAGGCTATCACACACCCTCCAGCAACAAGTGAGAAACCGGAACCTGACTGGAAGCACAGTCCTGCCTTCTCCCTGCCCCAGGGAGCACTGAGCTCAGGAAAGTGTTCCTGGGTACAATTTTGTTTCTTCAGCTGCAGCACATGCAGTCCACATGTGAAATTTCCCCTCACCATCAGTTCAACACGTCTGCTTGGGGATTCAACCTGCTTATTTTGCAGGCTTAGTGCAAAAACAAAGAAAACAAAAGCAAACGAAAAAGGGGAGCCACACTGGACTGAAGCAGAAGGCTCCTGACGTTCAGGTATTCCCGTGCCACACCACTCCCAGCCCCTGCCCCACCTGTACTCGGCTCCATTTCAGTCTTCTGTGTTGGATTCTTGACTCACCTTGCCACTCTTTCTGCCCAGAGTTTTGGGACTGACAGGTGGATCTTATAAAAGTGCTCTGTTTTGGTGAGCACACAGACAAGTGAATGAAATCCTTTAATAACTCCCTAATGGTTTTTATAAATATTGTCTAAACTCCTTACCTCAGGCCTGGCCCCATGCTTCCTGCCACCTTCTTTACTCTCTACACTACCACGTCTATTTCTGCCTACTTCTCATATAGTCCGCATCACTGGGATTATACAGTAGATGGCAATGTATTCATTTACTGAATGACAAAATAGATCAGACAGAATATTTGTATGACTGCTCTGTTTATTACCTGTAATTAAGTATTTTAGAAAATATGGACATTTTTAATTGGCTTGTTAATTTAAAACCTTTCCCCCAAACATAGCATCTTTGTGTACTTGACAATCTGGGACTTGGTTCTGTGGCATATCCAAAAGCTATGTGGTTTCATACCTGATGTGGTAACCCCTTCCCTTAATTTCCTGAGTAGAGTCCATCTCAGTGACTGGCAGGGAGCGACAAGCAATTGCAGTGAACGCAGTTTTGTAGACTACTGTTTCAGGAAAGATTTTTTTTTTTTTTTTGGCAAGTCCTGGGCTTGGGCTCAGGTCTTGAGCACTGTCCTTGGGTTTTTCTCAAGGCTAGAGCTCTATCACTTGAGCCTCAGCACCACTTCTGGCTTTTTTTTGCTATGTATGTGGGGTACCGAGGAATTGAACCCTGGTCTTCATGCATGCTAGGCAAGCACTCTACCACTAGGCCAAACTCCCGGCCCCCCAGGAAAGAATTTTTTAAAGGTACTTTTGGAAAAGTGGACATGGAGGTAAAAAATGTTATGAAATGTTGACCTACCTACAAGGCAACAAAGGAGAATGATGGTTTTAACAAACTGGAGCTGACAGCATTTTGTCAGCTTCTGCACACAAGTTCAGTCACGTGGCCTGCAGGCAGCAAATTCCTGAAGGTAGCACAGGACTGTCGTCTTTGCCTGGCAGATGGCTTTGCTCTGGCACTTTACAATATATAATGGAATCCACTACCATCGAAGTTTCTTCTCTTAAAGTAATTTACATATTCAAATGCCTTCATTCTATTAATTCTTTTGTGATGGGAATTTTTGTTTATTTATCTTTATGGTCTATATACTAGGTCATAATAATGTTAATATTTTTGATTCATATAAAATTGCCTTTTACTAAAAGTACTCTGTGTCATAAATTTAGCTTGTATCAATTTGCATATGTGTGTGTGTGTGTGTGTGTGTGCTTGTGTGTGTGTGTGTGTGTGTGTGTGTGTGTGTATGTCCTGGTACTGGGTTTGAACTTAGAGCCTGGGTCCTTGTCCCTTATCTGCTTTTGCTTAAGGCTGGTGCTCTACCACTTGAGCCACAATTCTACTTCTGGCTTTTGGCTGGTTAATTCGTTACACAGACTTTTCTGCCCTAAGTAGCTTTGAACCAAGATCCTCATAGCTCAGCTACTGAGTAGCCAAGATTACAGGGATAAATCTACTGGTACCTGGCCAGTTTTCTTATGATAGTTTGAACAGATGCAAAGTTTATAGAGCACACACACACACACACACACACACAACACAAACACACACACACACACACACACACACCTCACCACCACCACCACTACCACCACCACCACCATCACCACCACCAGCAAAATTATTTAGTAAAAGAAGGGAAGCCATTATATTAAATATCTACAGAGGGCTTTTATGTTTTAAAAATTATAAGACGAGTCATGATGCCTAATGCTGTGAGGTGCACAGAATCCAAGGGTCATGTTGCAGAAGGAGTTGCATAGCAACTTCGTAAGTCACAGAACCTTTCTAGCCTTAGTAAATACCACAGAATATGAGCATTATAAGTCATCCAGCTTAATGTCTCACTTCACAAAGCTCTTCAATAAAATCACAATGACTCCTCTACCAACACATGTCCAGTAACAAGGAACTCATTACTCTGCAGAGAAACCCATTTCACTCCTGGAAAGCTCTTCACAATTTTCCTAATATAGAGCCAATACCTGTTTCCTCTCACTTTCACCAATGAGTTGAGTCCTCATTTTACTCTTCAGAGCTTTAGACAGATTTAGTCTGACCCTCATTTCAAATGACATTTTTTTCAAATACCTTAAGGCAACTTTCATCTTTCTTTTGTCTTTTGTCTGCCTTCTTTACTTTCCTAGCTTTTTAAACTTTTCAACTGGGTTATGATAATAATAATAATAATAATAATAAAAGGCATAAGACGGTCTAAATGGATTCAGTTCTTCTCAAAGCAGTGTCTGATTAGACTGTATCTTTGTGAAATGTGTTTGTGACAAGGTATAATTCTAGATGTGGCTTGGCTATTTTAAGGGTAAAATGAGACTATTGGTTTCTTTAAACTGGACACGTGTATGCATTAATGAAACTTAAAGAGCTTTTAAAAACCAGTTGTATTCTTATGAAACGTCCACTAAATGTTTTTGAATGTCTATTATGTCTAGCACTCTGCTCAACACTGATTGGTTTCTACTGCTGTTGAACTCATATTAGATCTCCCACCTTCTATGCTTCTGCAGTTTTCCTTTCCCTTTTGGAGCATGGGTTTACATCTATGCTTGTGAAGTCACATCCAATTTGATTGTGGCTTGTTGTTATTTTATAACTATTGATGGCATTCAATATGTTCAGTTTGGGTTTTCAGCTTTGTGCTGACTATAAACACAATAAATACTGTCTATCTTCATTTAAATCACAACGTTGAAAGGTTTAATGCTAAAGACAGTCTTGTCAAAAAGCTTCTAGCTACTTAGTGGTAAATCACCTCACAAAACTCAGCAGCACTATTATCTATCTGTAACTTATTCCTTTTTATATTATTCAGAAAGATATAGTCAGTGATTTTATAACATTATTTTGTGCAGTAAAAATACACAGTGTTCCATAGCATTTTTTAATCAGCTTAGAGGTTGCATGGAAAAAAAGGTTTCATGTGACTTATCATCAGTAACTCCAATTTTGTGTTCAAAAAATTCCAGATTTCTTTTCCAGGCAATCTTAAAATATATGAATAATAAGACAGACCTCTGGGAGTTTATGCTATAAAGTTCACTAGCCTTTGATTTTTCAGAATCCACCTTGCCTCTCTTTCTAACAAGGAAAACATATTCATGTCTCACTCCAGGGCTTATTCCTTCCTTATTCTGGACATAGCTTTTTATTACATGAAGTGTGAATTATTAACTTTGACTCAATTAGATTTTAGTGTTTCTGGCCTAAATTTTGTGAAAGTTTAAAAATTCTCCTTAACTTGTTCTTCCTATTTTTTGAAAATTCAAAAATTCTTATCAATGTATGCACTACCTAACAAATGTAACTGTAGCCCCTCTAAACGTTACCCCAACAATAAAATACAATAAAAAATTCTTTCTATCTTCTGCATATGACCACTTTAAAACTGAGCTAATTGAAGGGTTAGAATCTTTTAATAGTTAAAACTAAAATGAGTTTTGAGCTTTTAGAAAAGGTTTGGCATATTGAATAGAAACAATCAAGGTTATGATTAATTTCATGGTCCTTTGTCTTTCTCCACTCAATATAGAGTTCCGAGTATTCATTTCTAAGTGTCCCATTTCTCCCTAGCTATATTTCTCTTTGGCCAGTAAGTGCTAGAACCATTGTTGTAGATCACTGGACATCCCCTAGCTGTAGGATGAGTTGTTTGGCTCTCCTTGGTCCTGATTGCAAATTAACAGTAAGGTTTCTTTCATTTTCACAGCATTAATTTATTCTTCTGTGTCAAAGATCAAAGAAACAATTCTTTCCAGTGTCTTTTTTCCCCTGAAATGTAAAGCTATTTTTAAGGAAAGGCTTTGATTTTAGAAGATAAACACTAGAGATCTATATGCCCATCTGATCCATCTGTCCATCGATCTTTCCATCCATCTATCATTCTCTAGTGTTTAAGAATATAAATGTTTTAATATGAAAGGGAAGGGGGGAATCACGATGATTGGGAGGGGGTGGGGGGAAGGAAATAGGGACAAAAACATGAGAAGAGGTACCAATGTGTGATGTACCTACTTACTATCTGGCTAATGTAACTGTAACCCCTCTATACATTGAAATAAAAATAAAAAGAGTAACTGTAACTCCTCTATACATTGAAATAAAAATAAAAAGAGTAACTATAACCCCTCTATACATTGAAATAAAAATAAAAAGAATATGAACGTTTTATTGCATCTCAAAGTCTAAAGGAGACTATTAAATAATTTAGTTCCTGGAGTTGACCTGGGAGACAGCTGTTACTTGTTTTAGAGACGATAAATGGGCTAAGATAGATGGAGATATATAGTCACAGAGACCAGTTAGTAATCTAAACCCAGAATACTAACTGGAAAGTTGTCAGATACTACAAAAGCATCAACTATATTCAGCCAAGTAGTTTCTGTAGAATCCTTATTTTTATTAAGACTTTGTTGTGCTAATAATTCAACAAATATTTTCATACTCAAAAAGCCTTCAGCATTCACTTACTAACTCCCTTCACTTTTTTGAATACTATATATCAGGATGAGGAAGTGTGTTAGTTTTCCATAGCTATGGCAAAATAGATGGGACTGACTACTGAAAAGGAGGAAACAATTATTTGGATTCACAGTTTGAGAGGTTTTACTCCATAGTCAGTTGGCTCATTGCCTCTTGGCTTGTGTGAGGGAGTCTGATGGTGGGGATACAAGATACAGCAAAAGCTACTCACTTCGTAGTGGCCAGAGAGTAAAGGAGAGAAACAGGAAGGGTCTGGGTCCTAAGATGCCTCTCAAAGCCATGTCCCTCAATGACTTGAGTTCTCTCACTGGGCCCCAACCACTAAATGTTTCATCAGCTCCCAAGAATGTTGCCAACATTCTTGGGACAAAGCCTCTAGCACATGGGCCTTTGAGGAACATTCACCATTTAAGCCATAACAGGAGGGGACCATCAACCCTTTCTTCTTCCATAGGAGTTGATAAGCTGGTATTTATGGCTCCATCCTATTACTGGCAATTCTTCAGAAGAGACACATTAACAAGCTCCTCACTCATTTCTCTCTCTGCTATGCTGGATCTGCTATTCTTGTCCTGTCAGAGCAAATGGAATCTGTTCAGAAATGACTTCCTTGAGTTTCCTGGCCCCATAGACCATGGTGAACTCATACAGATGGGGCAACTGAGAAACTGAAGGGAGATGCCGTGAGAGTGACATGCTAGGAGCAGAGATTTTTCTCACCACAGAGGACCTTGTAGCCATTGGGTTGAATATACCAATGCGTCTAAAATCGTTTGGCTAGAAGCTCCTGTCCTATAAATGAAGAAAAGTGATCACTATGGAGAAGCAGCTCTTTCAATATATGCAAGGCAAATGAGCTTTTTGCTTGGAGGTGGAAAAGGGGTATGACACTGGGTTTGAACTTCCATGCAGGGGTCTACCTCTTGAGCCACAGCATCAGCATTTTTTGTTTCTATCATTTTTCTAATAGGGTCTTATGTTTAAGACGAGGCTAGCCTTGACTAGGATTCTTCTATTTACACTCTGGCATGGCTAGGATGACAGGCAAAGGCCACTACATGTGGTGCTTTTCTTGGTTGAGATTGGATTTTGAAACATGTTCTTTCTAACCAGACTGGCCTTGAACTGCAAACTTCCTGGTCTCTGCTAGGAGATAGGCACGCCTATATCTATTCCCATTTGCTTTAACTCTACAGTCCTATGAAAGCTAAGGGTTAATTTCTTAATCCACAGATTTAAGGGCGCAGTCGTGAGTAGAATCTAAGAGATACTGCGAAGCACCTGCAAGCATCTCTTCTTAAAGCAAGTGGAGAGAAATATAAAACCCAGGCAGAAAGACTGGCCTCCCCTTCCTGCTTTATTAAATGCATGAAACAGCAGAGCATGTATCTATTACATTCCTCAATAAACAGGAACAGGTGTTGTCCCCAGGGCATGGGTGGGAGGAAAAGGATGAAAAATAGTGACCTTTCTTCTTGGGAGTCATTTCTCTGTGCTTACAGTCCCTCCCTTCCGCAGTAAAAGAGGTGACAGGAGAAGGATCAGAAAAGTGAGAGCTTGTGTAAGCTGTTAAGAAGCAAGCAGCAAAGCGCCCTTTCTTCTCTACTGGAGGAGGGCATTTTCCCTGTCCAGGAGAGCTAGGTCCTTGCAGAGCCTCTGGAACATGAGAATGATGGGCTCTGCTGGTAGAGGCTGAATGCTTGTGTCCACATCAGACTCTGAATTAAACTCTGAATTTTCAGTAAGTGGTACCTGGAGGTAATTGGCCTTGAGAGAGGCAAGTAGGACTAGATTAGGGGGGCCTCTCACGATAGGATTCAATCCCTTATAAGAGGAGAAATAAGATGTCTAGAAAATATGCTTCGTATGCATTTTGTAGAGGGTACAATGAAAAGATGAACATTTGTAAGCCAGACAATGGGCCCCCAAAAGCCAAGTGAGAGCCCAAGACCCTCCCAGACCCTAAGTTCAAGCCTCAGTTCCAGTACATACATATATATATATATATACAGAGAGAGAGAGAGAGAGAGAGAGAGAGAGAGAGAGAGAGAGAGAGAGAGAGAGAGAGAGAGAGAGAGTGAGTGTGGGGGGGGGGGAGAGAGACTCCCTATCAACACCCATATCTGCCAGTACCTTGACCTAAGACTTTGAAGCTTGCAGAGATGTGAGAAGTAGAATCTGTGGTAGTTTTTTAGTATTCTATTGGTATTTTGTTACAGTAGCCAGGGATGACTAAAACAGTGCCAGAATTATGCTGGTCTTGTCCCTTCCAAAGCTGAATTTTGACAATGTTAAAAGCTATCTTCGCCCAAAGCAATTCCTTATTCTTTCCTCATGTAACTTCATCCCCCACTATACATAAATAGAAGAATGTGGTATTGAAAATGAAACAAAAATGTATAAGAATAAAATTGCACAAGGGAACCCTTTTCAGGACAGTGTACATGAAGTTTTGGGATCAGAAAAAGGGAGTTTCAAGAAAATATTCCTTTCAAATGTACTTACCTTTATTTAAGCGTCCCATTACAGTAAATTCAAAATATTTGCTATTGTCCGATGAGGAGTACAGTCCAAAGATGGTGGCTGAGCTTTTCGTCTGCAGCTTGAAGGTGGAGATCACGTACAGGTCATTCAGGGTGGGGTCTGTCAGGACGGGCAGCAGAGCAGCAGGGTTCAGCCTCTGACTGGAGGATGGCAGAAGGTCAAAGACTGAGGAGAGGGAAGAAGGGGAAGATGAACTTTGTGAGAGATTAACTTTGAGGCAAACATGTTTCTTAGGGGTTATATGACAGTAGCTACAAAATAATCGAAATTTACCTTGTATCTTGCATCTACATGTACATGGACCTCAAGGCCTGGACTCTGTACCTTAGCCTTTTCTATTTAAGGCTAGCATTCTACTACTTGAACCACAGCTCCACTTCAGCTATTTATTTAGTTATTTGTTTGTTTGTTTATTGGGTCGTGGGGCTTAGACTATAGGTCTGGGCACTGTCCATGACCTCTTCAGCTCAAGGCTACTACCCTACCCCTTGAGCCACAGCACAACTTCCAGTTTTCTAATGGTTAATTGAAAAATCTCATGGTCTTTAGTGCCAGGGCTGGCTTTGAATGATGATCCTAAAATCTTAGCCTCCTGAGTAGCTAGGATTACAGGCTTGAGCCATCGCGCCGGCTAACTTCAGCTTTTTAGTGGTACTTAGAGATAACGGTTTCCTGGACTTCCCTTCCAGGGTGTCTTTGAACCATAATCCTCAGATCTCAGTCTCCTGAGTAGCTCAGATTACAGGTGTGAGTCACCACTCCTGCCACCTATACCACGCATTCCCATTGTCAGGCTCATAAATTCTTCTCTGTCACTTGGTAGTGGCTGCACATTTGAAGCAGCAGAATTACAGTATAATATTCAGAGCCATCAAGGGAAGACTACATTTGCAAACAAAATCAGATGTGGCTATACTAGTGGATTTGAAAATGCCCTCGAGGAAAAACACTAAGGTTTGAAGTACAATGGGGACAGGTGAAAACATCAAGCTCATTGTTTTTCTCATGTCCTCGAGCAGTGGGTTTCAGTCATGGGATTCCCTTAGGTACCTGGCAGACCAGAATCAATTGCATTTTCCTGGTCAGTGATAAATGACAGTTAATTTAGCTGAAGGCATGGATGTGGTGGTAGGTGCAGTGTCACTAAAAATGATTGGCTGCCTTTGTGAGACCTAAATGTTCCCTTTGTGCCTTTATAATTCTCCAATATTCCTCTGTTTAAAAATAGTCCTATTATAAAAACAAAACTAAACGAGGAGGCTTCTCTTTCTTGACTACAGACTGGTAAAGTTGATGTGCAAAAACAAAAGTCTGTATTTGTATAAATTGTCTTTGATCAAGTAAGTAGCACTTTCTAAAAAATATTTTAAGACTTACAAAAGCTATAGGTGACTATGTTTGGAGCCACTTAAAAGGCAAAGACTAAAATCTGGGTAACACTCACTTACTTAGAAGTTACTTAGAGTTTTTTAGCTTATGCAAGTATTATTTGAACAATTCCATCACCTACAGGAACTTCTATACCTGTCTCTTAGACATGATAATTTGATTACTAAAGGATAATATTAATAATTTATAAAGACCTCTTACAATGTATGCTAAGTATCTAATGGAAAAATGAACAAGGAACATGAAAAAGCAATGTATGGAAAAAATTATAAATCACAAATAAGCATACAAATAAATGTTCACATTTACCTAATGATGAAAAAAGCTAACTTAAATAATAGGACATTATTTTCTCTATAAACCAGAGAAATCATAAATATAGTAATAGCTAATAGCTAGTAAGAGTTTGAGGAAATGGGCTCTCTTATTCATATTTTTGGCTTGGAAAGTTTTAAATAAGTATAATTACCCTAAAGATAGCTTAACAAATAGTATCAAAGGCATCCAAATACCTTTTGACCAAGCAATTCTACTTGAAAAATTTATACTATGGAAATAATAGATAAGATAGAAGATGACTTAGGTACAAGGATATTTGCCATCAAATAGTGGAAAATCTAACATTTTGTTTAGGGAGAAATTATCTTCCACTCTAAATGGAAGATAAATAAATTCTGAAGTTCTCTTGACAAAGCATTTTGCCACAGAAATATAAACTCTCTTTGGTTGGGGAATGCTAACCATGCCACGTGGCACTTTTAATCACTCAATAAATTACCAACTACAATATCAAAATACTGAAGATGACAAGTATCCTTGGTTACAAAGCTGGCTAAGTTAATTTCAGTTATTAAAAGAAAAGAAACTACTAACTACTTTTTAAAATACAGCTATTTAAATACTTACAGATAGGAAAAGATATTTATGATAAAATAAAAATAAGATTATGAAGGTTTGTGACATGCTTTATATAATGTAACGTTTGTATTAACAGAAGCTACTATTTTTTCTCTTTTTTTTAATGTATAAAGGGGTTACAGTTACATTCACCAGATGGTAGGTACATTACTTCTCACACATTGATACCCCTTTTTGTTCTCATTTCCCTCCCCCACCTCCTCCCAATCATCCTATTTTCCCTCCTTCCCTTTCCTCTTTCAAATAAACAAATAAACGTATGTACAATATACTAGGTAACAAAGTCAGATAAAGTCACAATATGAGATTAATAACATAGTACATTAAGAACAACAATCACTCAAGATAAAGCTCTTGTTTCCATATCCTAGAGATCCTTTCATTTAGTCTTTTTCTATATGACCTTATGTACCGAGGTTTTGAGCTATTGTAATTGTCTGCTAGGAGAGGCCTACATGTGTACTAATTATTACAAATGAGAGAAACCATTGAGTCCTTTGGGTCTGGCTTGATAGAAGCTAGTATTTTTTTCTTATCCATTCTATTATTTTCTTTTCCAATTTCTATTTTCTAAAATGAATAGATATTGCTTTTGTTAGATGAAAGAATAAATAAAATTCTAAAAACAAATAGGAATAAACTCAGCTACTCAAAAATGCCTGTTTTAGGGGCCGGGAGTTTGGCCTAGTGGTAGAGGGCTTGACTAGTATGCATGAAGACCCGGGTTCAACTCCTCGGTACCATATACATAGAAAAAAGCTGGAAGTGGTGCTGAGGCTCAAGTGGTAGAGCTCTAGCCTTGAGAAAGTCCAAGGACAGCACTCAGGCCCTGAGCTCAAGCCCAGGACTGGCAAAAAAAAAAAATGCCTGTTTTAATTGATCCATACCATGTCTTTCCTATGCACTAGAGGACCTCATACAATAATATAATACTAGATGTGTTGGGAAAAATAAATGTATTGTGTGTCCCCAAATTATGAACACAGCTGCCCAATTTATTTCAAACGGGTGTTATCATTGTCATCATCATCATCATCATTGTCATTTTCAGATAATTGGAAACTGCATTTCTACCGCTGAAGGCATCCTCAGAAAAGAGATGTGTTCAGGGTAGATAAGTGCATCCAGATGAAACTTGGTACTCTTCGTCCTTATTTTGACTCTGAGTCCATAATTTAACTCATACTAAAAGTTGCTGTATTTCAGTCAGTATGGGTTGTCTGATTCATTTGCTGCTCTCTCAAGAGGCAGAGAGGAGATTAGTTAGTAATGACTTTAGGAGGTTTCAAAAAGGAAACAAGGCACTCCCATTTTCTATTAATGTTATTGCCTTTTTAGTCCAACCAGAATCCAAGCACAACCCTCTAGTGTTAGAGGTGAAATTGCTGCTGCCATTGAACCCAACTATTATGTAAATGGAACACTCTAATTTAGTACTTGTAATTCCCACGCTACAAGGAGATAATCGAATTATCTAGTTGAGTTGATGGTTATCTAACTCAATTACAGAGTCTATCAGAAACTTGGGTTAATCAGACCATCTACTGCAATTAAATTAACCAGATAGTTAGATTCTAGCCCGAGCTTAAGTCTGCATAAAACTGCCAGATACAAGAAGCAGGTGCACCACGAAATTGTGTATTCTCACGTCAAGAATTTATTAGAATACTAAATATTGGATCCAAATTCACATGTGCCAAATAATCTTTGCAACAAGAATATTTTTTGACTTGTATTTTTTAAAACAATTAGCCCTTCCGGCTCCCTAGAAGCGCAGGGCACAATGTATATTGCAGACTTTGGCATTTTCAGGATTTCAACCCTATCTGAAATTAGTTGCACCCTGAAACCACAATTCTGATTTTCTGGTGCGCAGTCAAGATGAGTGAGTGAGTGGGTGATCCTGTGATGGGGACTAGCGGGGATTGAAAGTGTTCTCACAGGAATTCTGTGCTCTGGCTTCCTCGAGGATCACAATTGTTACTTCAAGCATGTGAGTGTGTGTTTGCCTTCACGCTTTCTTTCCTTAGTCAATAATACATCAACCCAAGCACCAGGTTCAAATAGGAATATGGCTTAACGTCTTTTCTTCTCTAAATCATTATTGAATAATAATAAAAAAAACCTTTTCCATAGAAAAAGACCACTTTTCAGCTCATTCTGTCTCAGGAATCAAGGTGCTGGAAGAAACTTTGAAGAATAAGAAAGCGTGCTTCCTTGGGATCCAAACCAGAAAGGTGGATGACAGAGTGGAGGGAAACGCTGAGCCTTTCCTGGGGTGAGCCTTTCCCCGGCCCTCCCGGGGTTAGGGCTGGGTGGACCAGGGGCCAGAAGCTGGTTTTCAGGCAACTCCCCCAAGACCCTGTAGGGAGCTGTGACACACATGCACTTCCCCGCTTAGCCTGGGCTGGAGAAGAAGTTTTGCACCCCTCGCACTGTCCTTAGGGATAATCGAATTTCAGGAAAGTCTAGACTCCAGCCACAGCTTGCAATCACAACGTGCTTTGTTGGAGCCCCGAGCCAGGCGACCCTGCGCGGGACTCCCGGAGCCAGGGGATCGGCCACTTACCCTGCGGGGCGGCCTGCGCGCCGGCCCCCAGCCACGGCTGCAGGACCAGGTGCAGGAGCAGGAAGGCGGCTCCACGCGGGGCCGGCATGCTGACCGAGGGGTCCGCCAGGCGACAGCGATCGTGCCCTGCCTCGGCGTCCCGGGGCTGGCGGGGTGCCGTCCCACGTCGAGGCGTCCCCGAGGTCTGCGCAGGTGTAGGGCGCACGGCGAGGAGAGGACACCGAGTGCGGGAGCCGTCGGGGGGAGAGGAAGGGTGCTCGTGTCCAGACCTGGGGCGCTGCTGGCTGGGCTGGGCGGCCGCCACTGGGCGCTTTATGGTCCGGCCCGGCCCGGGGCGGGGGAGGACCAGGCCAGGGCGGCCCCCTTTGGCGGGGATCCCCCGGTGCTGGAAAGGGTGGGGGAGGTGCGAGCCGGGGCGTGGGCAGCGGAGGGAAGGGCCAGGAGCTGGGAGGACTGAGACGGGGTGAGCGCACACACTGGCCTCCTGGGGGGCTGAGCAGGGAGGCAAAGGAAAGGAGGGCTGACGGGAGGACAGGGACAGACAGAACAGAGGCGAGGAGGAAGAGGTGACACCATCGGCCCTCTGGTGCTTCTTTTATTTTCTAAAAAGAACTACATTGGGAGGGGCTTCTAGGATTCCCCCCAGTTCCTAGCTGAGCATCTCCCCAGGCACTCCAGAAAGTTCTGCCTCCTGTGGTCCAGGGAACAACTGGTTTCCTAGATATTTCTAGATATTTCTTCTAACCTTTCTTGGCTAGATTTTTATTTTTTCATCAACATGTGAGACAAGAATACTGGAAGTTTTTGTAATTTTAATGGAAATAAAACACATCTCAAAGAATCCATCCAGAACACTATCCTCTCTATGTGTGTGTGTGTATATATATATATATGCATATATGTGTATGTATACATATATATATTTGTACGTATATATGCTGTGTTTTGTGGAGAATTTATTTTCAATCCAGTTTCCCAATTCCCTTTTCCACCCTTTCTAAAGAGTCTGAAGTAGGATGGGAAAGGCATGGAAAGAACATTATATAATTAGTTTTCTCCTAACACCGTATAGGGTTCACTAGAGGGGGGAATATCTGAGGAAAATCTGGGGCTGAATTTTCCCTGTGTAACAATCTTTGCTAATGTAGGGGTCCAATGGAGTATTTCTAAATTTTGTTTAGAAGAATTTATTTGAAAGTTGAAGAAACTATCTACCACAAACTAGGACATTAACGTGCTATCTATTCCCAAAGATAGAAGAAGCCCTCAGCAATTAGAGTTGAAGTTTACAGCTACTCTTGGAGATTTGTGCAATCCTTAGAGTTCTCTTCTATTTAAGATCTAACAGATCTATCCACACTTCCGTTAGTGTTGAGCTAAAGTCACTGGATGGAATGAGTCATCATATATCTACGAATGAGAGCTCTGGAGAGACACAAAGAATGTGTAGATTTGCTTCTATCAGATAAAACTTGAGGATCTTCAAGTTCCCAAACCTTGTCTCCCGGACTGAGTTGGAACAAGTAGAACAGCTTTGCTTTTATGTGTTTTATACAATGCACTTCCAAAGGGATTTTCTTTGAAAAAGTGGATATTGACAGGTTTGAAAGCTACTATTTAATAAGCTTATTAAAATTTTCTCGGGGAACTTAAAAATACACAAATTAAATGCTTTCAGGATACCAAGAAAACCAAACATGGAAAAGGATGATTAAAACTGGAGTTGGTGGCACTTGCCTGAGGAAGGAGGGTTTGAGTTCCATATCAACGCAAGCTATAGGGGTTTCTAATTCCATCTGGGCTACCTAGTGAGACCCTGTTTAAAAAAATAATAAAATACCTAAACAATAGCAAACACATAAAAAAGGAACGACTAATATACCCTATGTGCCATACCATACTTTGACACATAAAATAGCTGCCTGAGTAAGTCCTTGGGTAAAATGACACTCTCTGTTTCCTCTCCCCTCCAGTCTTCCTCCTTCCTCTGTATACTGGTCACTAGTCCAGATAAAATGGGGATCTAGATAGAAGCTGGAATCGTTCCCTTCTTTCTGACCTGAATAAATGCATCTTATTTGTGACTCTTGTAGGTAAGAGCCAACATAGTCTTCTTTCTGCCCTGTGGCCATTTGTTCCACTAGCTGCTGTCAGTCTCACAGGACTCAGTTCGGATCTCAGTTTTCTCACTATGTAGCTGTTTCCCTATACTAATTCCTTCCACCTGAAATACGTGGTGAGTTTTCAATTTTCCTGACATGGATAAGTAAAACTAAACTATACGTTATTTGAAGATAGATATCATATTTTGGTCATCTTAGTCATCTTTAGGTTCCCAGAACAATAGCTTACATATACAGGGACACAATAAATTTTGGTTGAACTAGGTTGCTACTAAGTGCAATAGAGAAAAGGAATCAAATACATCTCCACTACCCTAATAGAACTGGTAAGTATTTCTATAAATAAGTTTTTATGAAGCCACACACAGGGGAATCTTAGTAAGTTTTCTCTTCATGAATCAAGAGAAAATTTTATGACCAAAAACTCATTGAATTAACTATCAAATATAAGGGAAAGGAGGGAAAAGAGTTAACCAGTTTAATTTCTGTACCACCTTGTTAAAATCTATGTGGTTGCCTTTGCACTGAATTGAATTATCTTAATAGTGTATTAAACTATCAGGCTTTGTGCTCCTGAGAATTATCTCATTTGCATTTGTAGCACTAGTTTCAAGTACAGTGCTGGAGCACTTAATAGTGAATAGATCATTGACTCAACGTCTCTTTCCAAGTACTTTGAACTTGGACAAGAGATGCTATGGTGCAGGTCATTTGTATATAAGGACAATAGGTTGGGAAAAATGACTTGCTTGCTCAACAGCTTGGTACACAAAATGATTCACATCATTTGCTTAAAAAGTGCTTGTGTGATTAGACTTGCTTGCCATTATCTTTGCCAGGATAGCTTGCCTAAATTCATATAATGAACGATCATCAACATGGAGGATAGCATCATTAGTTTAGAAAAAGCCAGCCAAAATCAGTTGATGACTGACTCATACAGACAAATGAGCTCCAGCAAGACCAGCAGAGCTGTCTAGCTGACTCCACACAGAGAAGCAATGAACAATTTTATCAGCTATAGAAGCTGGGCATGGGGTGGAGGGTGAATGGTCTACAACACCATAATAACACTGGGTAACTAGTATACTAAGTTCCTTCCCTTTCCTCTTCTTTATCACCTTCCTCCTCTTCCATCTTCTTCTCTCCTTTCTTCTCCCCCTCCTACATTCCTTTCTTTCCAAAAAAGTTTGTCCTGACCCTATTGCAGTGTTGGTGGGAATGTAAATTAGTGCAACCAACTCTGGAAGAAGGTTTTGAGGTTTCTCAAAAACTAAATCTAGAACTTCCCTATGTCCCAGCCATACCACTCTTGGGCATCTATCCAGATCATTGTAAGTTAGGATGCAGTAAAGACACTTGTGTACCCAGGTTCACTGCTACACTATTCACAACAGCTAAGTCATGAAAACATGCCAGATGCCCTACGATAGATAAGTGGATCCAAAATGTGGTATATATACACACAATGGAATTTTATTCACCCATTAAAAAGAATAAGATTGATATGTTGTATATATGCTTATTTGGTTATTTGAAATAGGATAGGGAAGGGGGGAAAACAAGATGAGGGGCGGGGGTAGAGGAAGGGAAATGGGGACCAAGACATGAGAAAGGGTGAATATAATATAACCCTTCTATTAATTACAATAAAAATATATGGAAAAAAGAATAAGATTATATCATTTGCAGGAAAATGGATGCATCTAGAATAAATCATACTAAGTGAGGTGTAAACCAAGCTTAGAAAGGCAAAATAATGCATGCTTTCTGTCATATGTGGAAGCTAGATCTAAAATATAACTGGACAGGATAATCTATACAAGACTCCAGGCACCCATGGACAAACAGACCATAAAAGGATTCTAGTCAAGAAGGAGCCCAAAGGCGTAATTCCCCTAAACATGTAAAATACTATTTTTTGAAATGAGTTCCAGGAAACAGAAATATTGGTTATTATTGTTGTTTTGGGTGGACGTGTTTTGTGTGTGTGTGTGTGTGTGTGTGTGTGTGTGTGTATGTGTGTGTGGTGTTCATTTTTCTGCTTCTTCAGGGGGCACAGAGGAGGACACAGAAAGGGAAAAGGGAATGGAGAAGGGTGAATAAATTCAGTAATGGTATCAATACATACTCTATGGAAAATAGCTATAATTTGTGTGCAGGAATGAGAGGGAAAAACTGGAAGAAAGCAAAAGAAGGGGAGTCATTGTCCAAAAAGGAAATGCATACATTGCCTGAATTGTGAAATAACTCCTCTGCAAAGCATCTTAATAATAATACAGTTACATTAAAAAGTGTTAGTCCTGGTGTTTGAACTCACAGCTTTCACACTTGCCAGGCAGACACTTTCCTTCTTGGGTCATACCACCAGACCTTTTTGCTCTGATAATTTTTAAAATGGTCTCATTTTTTTTTTTTGCCCAGACAGCCTGGATTGTAAGCCTTTTACCATTCTTCTTTTGGTAGATGGGATGAAGTTTCATGCCTCCATACCCAGAAGTAGGTTGAGATGCAGTCACAACTTTTTCTGGGCTGCTTCTGCCTACCATCCTCCAGATTTCTATTCCCCACATAGAATTTCAGATATGAAGCATAGGTGCCTGCTGCTTTTTCTCTGTTGTAATACACAATGTGTTGTGATACACAATAGAATACCTTTTTGTGTGTATGTGCTAGTTCTGGGGCTTGAACTCAAGGCGGAGGCATTGTCCCTGAGGTTGAGCCAAGACTCCATTTTTGGATTTTTTTTTTTGGTGATTAGTTGGAGATAAGAGTCTTGTCCAAGCTAGCTTTAAATGGCAATCCTCAGATCTTCATCTCCTAATCATTGCAGGTGTGAGCCATCAATGCCCAACTTAGAATGCCATTTTTTTTTTTCTGATCAAGCTGCGAATTTTATTTTTCACACAGGGGCTTATATGCCTCTTCAGGAGAGGCAAGACGGGGTTGGGGTACTGCTCAGGGTAGGAGGTCAGGTGGTAGGATGTTTACATATCAATACAAGCAGGCAAGGGTTGCTTAGTGACCTTAGGGCAAGGAACTATGCAGGCACATTCTTATGCTAAGAATTCAGGGAAGGGGAGAATGTCTCCGACATATCCTCCCTAAACCTTAAAATAAGTGAGGGGCGAGGATTTAGGCAATATCATGGTAGGCATTAATCTGAGAGGGGAGACAGAGGCCCTGATCCCTAGAAAGGAGGCCACGTTGAACAAGAAGCAAGACACACTAGCTGATGTGTCTGTCTTTTTGCTGAGGATGCCAACTTATCGGGCGCGTCCCGATGTCTGACTATTGACAATTTCAAGCCCTACTACTCCCTTTCATCTCAGCCCCAACTGATGAGAAAGCCTAGATGCCATGCTGGCTGGATGTTTCATCTCTGTACACTCTGGCCCTTGCCCTTCCTATTGAAGCCATTTTCCTTTCCCTGATGTCTCAAGCCATTTGCTGAGCAGCAGGTGAGTCTACTTTGCTCTTCCCAGAATGTCTTATGATGTCTTTCAATGCCTGTGCAGCATCAGCATTAACCTTGACATCCAAACCCAGTTTTAAGGATGAGAATGTGGTCCATGCTGTTCCTGTGAGGTGTGTACAGAATTCTGGCATTCTCCTTGCAGGGTGGGAGACATTACTCACCATATACTGATAGTTGGCACAACTGAGTAGCTATATATGTTTATATATATTTGTTCATTAAGACATGTATAACACCATCCTTAGTTCTGCCAAGTTTCCACTTGAATTCTCAAAGGGACCATCAAGGAGATAGTTACTAACATTTAAAGATGGGAAAGGTAATATAGTTTCCATTCTGCTTTGTGGGATGACATTTACACCACAGCACTGGGAGGGTGGACTCTGCACTGCTGTTTACTGTTAATTACAAAGGCAGGGAATCTATTAAGTGACAGCAAAATAGCTTTTCTAGAAGCTGCTTAGCACAAGTAAGAGTCCAGTAAATGAAGCAGGGGGCCTTTGATTAGTGTGCAATTTAAACACAGAATTTTTTTTTTAGGTTTTAGAAGATATTTTGTTTTAGCAATTAGGCACTGAAGATTAGTGAAGTACAAAAAAGGGGTTGTAAAATCACTTTCTTTTCATCTCACTGAAAGTCTCAGTAGACTCTCTAAGAAGCCTCTCATTAAGCTTCTTTAATATACTTTACTAAATAATGTGTAAAACTCAGAAAAATATTTATAAATGACGGTATGTTTCTTAGTTATTAACCTTGTCTACCAAACTTGGAGTCCAGAGAGAGTTTTAACAAGTACCACCTCTTAAATTAGTCAATTCCTTTATTAAGCAGCCCATTAATGTATCCATATACTAAGTCCCACAATATTTAATGACAATGATAATTACTGTACCAGGAAAGCCCAAATTTAGTGCCAGAGGGCTAAATAAGGCAGAGTACAATGACATAATAGGATATAGAACACACTCACAAAACACACTAGAAATTGTACCGATTTGGAGGAAAGGAGTTCAGAATTTGGTATAATTTGACTGGATCTGAATTGAGGTTCTTCTGAGATGAAGGAAGAAGATAAGGTTTGTAAGCACCTTTAATCAAAGACATGAAGGATTTTAATCATTAACTATCATCAGAAAAATTAGTGTTGCTAATTACAAACAACCCCTAACTACTTCGTAAAGAAGCCAGAATAAATATCTATTATTTTTTCTAATTCTACATAGAAAAAACATGTAAATTCACTATATATTGACAAGAGCATTATACAAGAAAGGATGTTTTCCTATCAAGTATGATATTTTAGAATCTATTCTCATTGGTATAATCAACCATCCAACTAGTCACTCAGCACTTATGTATTAATTTACTCAGCAACTATTTAGAATGTTCTCAACAATGTCTTGACAACAGAATTATGAACACAATGTCTACACTGACTCAAGTTCTACCTAGACAAATAGATGATACATGCTGTAATAGAGATGTGTTATAAGATATAAAAACATTCTGGGGAAAGAGCAAAATGTAGCTAGAGAGTGTCAGAAAGGTTTCTAGAAGAGCTCATTTTTCTCTGACATGGTAAAGAATATGGAGACACTGTTTATGTGACAAAGCTAGGGGAGACCCTTTCAACCAGAAGAGATGAATTGTTACATGGAAAACCATAAGTGAAATGCCAACAATATACCTGGTTTCTGAATTACATGCCGTGCTGACATGCAAAGGGTAAATGAGGACTTGGCTTCGCTATATTGAATTTAAGGTAACTTTAGGATATTCAAATGCAGCTGTCTCCTCATACTTATTTGGGTTTGTGATGCAGGAGGGAGCTTTATAGATACAAGCACCACATACATTCATAAAGAATAACTAAAGCTGCATAGATGAGACCAACCTAAGAAGAGTGTAAAATAAGAAAAGATAGGGGTTAAAGTAGACAGTGAGGAGAATCAACACTGAGAGACTGCAAGAGATGAGAGGAGAGCTACAATGTGTGCTGTTAGGAAGACAAAGGAGAATGATAACACATTTATAGAATGGTGAGGCAAGATGCAGACTAAATCAGAAAGAGGGCAGTGGGTGTAGCTCTGCAGTAGAATATTTGCGTAAGACTCTGGGTTTGATTGCCAGCACCAAACAAGTAAATAAAATATAAATAAAAGCAAAAAAACCCCAATTCTTCTTGGGTTTATTATTACTGGAGTCATTGGTGACTGAAGCTGTTTGGTGGAACAGCGTCAATGGGCCATTTGGGTTGAGGATAAAGACACGAAACTGGAGGGTAACGGGGCAGTGAGCTTTGGAGAATCTGGTCTGTGGAGCTGATCCCAGGCCCATATGCAAACCTGTTTCTATTCACATTGACTTCTAGGGTTGAATCATGGACAAGGGATTTTTCTTAATCCAGGGTCACAAAAATAAATGAAAATAGGATATATAATTTACTGGTCTATGAAATTTGATATTTTATATTTTTTTCTTCTCTTTTGAGAAAGGTTTCACAATGAAATGCAGGCTGGCCTGGAACTCAGGTTGCCAGCTTGATCTTGAATTCATGATCCTTTTACTTCTGCTTTCCAAAAGCTGGGATTCTTGGAATGAGCCTTCTATTTTATGTTTTCTTTTTTTCCCATATCTGCTTTGGGATTTTTTTTAATTTTTATTTTATTGTTGGGATAATGTATAGAGGTGTTACATTTAACTTTGTCAGGTAGTTGGTGCATTACTTCTCACACATTGATACCCATTCTCATGTTTTGGTCCCCATTTCCCTCCCCCACCCCCTCCCAATCATCTTGTTTCCCCTTCCCTTCCCCTATTTTATGCTTTCTAATAATCACCTTTCACTTTTTTGATGTCCATCACCCTTCCAATGACATGAGCTTCACAAGAATAAAGGACATCTATGTAATAGTGATAATTCCCACTGAGAGAGTTTGCCATAGTCTATAGCAAAGTTCAGCATTTCTGGAGTGTTTTAGGGAATTCAGCAGTTACTGAGCTTTCCTCATGATTGCAAGATGGCTCCTCTCCTCTCCTCTTCTCTCCTTTCCTGTCCTTTCCCCTTTCCTCCCCTCCTCTCCTTTTCTCCTCTTCTCCTCCCCTCCTTTCCCTCTCTTCTCCTCTTCTCACTTCTCTTCTTTTCATTCTTGCCTCTTCTTCCCCTTCTCCTCTTCCCTTTCCCCTTACCTTTTTCTCCCCTCCCCACCCCCTTTTCCCTCATCCCTCCTTTCTTCTGTTCCTTTCTCTTCCCTCTCTTATCCCCTCTCTTCTCTCTCCCTTCTCTTCTCTTCTCTCTCTCCAGTGAGAAAAAAAAACTTCACAGGAGATTTCAAGTTTTATTATCCAGAAGTAAATCACAGACATACTTGCGTCTTGTCTATAGGAAGGGCTAGGAAAGCGGCACCACAGTGTTTTCAGCCTGCTATGGGAAATGGATTACACTAGGAATGGAGAAGGTGATGGATGGTGTCACTGCTGTGTTCACCCACAGGCTCCGTGGTGCCCTCTGCAGTCTCTGGGGATGGCCTGGTGGAGCTCTGCCAAATGGCCCTTCTTCTCCCGTGAAGTTTACAGTACAAACATGTGAACTCAAGAGAAGCAATGTGCTGATGAATGGGAGTGGAGTGAGAGTGTGGAGAAGGTGGAAAGGGAGAAGCTGGCTTCAATGTCTGTCATTTAACTAACATACATTTCTAAAGCAGGAATTGGCAAACTGCTTGACAGGCCCAATCTGGCCACTGTGCTTGTCTAGCATTATCAAGTCAAGAACAGTTTTTAGAGTGTTAGATGGCAGGGAGAGAAATAAAAACAGGAGTAAGATTTCTGACATGTGAAAATGATGTAACGTTCGGATTTCAAGGGATGTAAATAAAGTACTATTGGAACACAATCATGCTCATTTATCACTGGTTGTTTTTGTGGTACCGTGGCAAATTGTATAGTTGTTTCGCAGTTTGTAAGACATGCCAAAGTCTAGCATATTTACTCTCTGGTAATTTCCCGGCCACAGTCTTCCCAACAACACTTAGCTATTAGTGTTAGATTCCATTATTAAGTAGAGAATGGGGCAGGAAGGGAAAGCTAATGCCTGTGGAATCCCTTTGCTCTGTCCCTGACATTCCTATCTTAACGCAGAACCAGCAGATCTCTCCCTTTAGCTTGCCTTTTCCTTCCAAATGTTCTGAATATTATCTAGACTAGTGCATATGCCTTTTCACTCATAACCCTCTGTAGAAGCTCAGTGCCTTAGATTACCATCTTGCTTCCTAGTCCACAGACAAATAAACGCTGTCTGCTGCTGCTCTTCCTCCTCTCTCTACATAAGAAAGAGAAGTACATAAGACTACTTCATAACATTCAAGAGGATCTAGTCACTGAGTTGAAAAATTTAATGATATGGTTTAATTCATCTTGTGGATCTAAGGAAATGTGAACTGCAAGCATACCTTACTGTTCCATGTGAACATTAACTTTCATTGATATACAGCATGTTTTGTCACACCTAGTTAAAAATGGATTCGGACTTTCTATGGTCCTCGAAAGATATTTTCTCCTGGTGTTCCCTTATGTTCTGTCATAAAGTAGTTCTGCATGTGATGCCATTACTAGGGATGTTGGTTATTCTGGCTGCCACACCTAAAAATGACCAATGGGAAAGAAAATAGGGATGGCAAATGTAGTCAACTTTTAGTAGAACTTTAGGTACAATTATAGCAACAAGATCATGAAGAAGAACAGAGAAAGGTTCAAACAGGAGGCCTGGGAAGGGAAGGTGAAGGAGGCACAGACAAGCTTGATGTGTCCAGGGTGTTGAGGATCGATTCCCTTAAAGTACCCGTCATAAGGAGTTCTCCTTGAGCCTGGTGCCCTCTGTCTGGAGTGAAGTGTTCCTGACACAGCTGGAAGCATTCCATGGTTAGCTCCTGAAGTCACAGGTAAGGTCAAGGCTTTGTGGGCTAGTGCTCCTGCAAATCTTTCAACATTGTATCTGATAGGCAAGGAGCTTGACCTGCACATCTGACCTGGCACCCTTTATCAGGCTGTTTCTATGAGATCCTGCATTTTGTTGTTGCTTGTTTTTACATCTCTATTGGCGGAATACACTGACTGGTACATATGTTCTTGTCTGAGTATGTATAGCTATGCACACACATACAAACACACCAAAGCAAACCATCTCTCCCTTTTGTATAGAAGAATATAGTAAGTTTTACCTGCTAATAATATACATAATAATAGTAAACAAAATATTCAAAGACTGATATTGTCTGTCTCTTTTTTTTAAGTAACTAGAAATTGAACCTAGTACTTCACATTTGATGGACGAATGTTCTACCACTTGAACCACATCCACAGCCTTTTGGTTTTCATGTAGGTTTTGAGATGTTGTCTCCCCGTTAATCCTCCTATCTCTGCCTCCTAAGTAGCTGAGATCCAGGCACGCACTGCTAAGTCCCGCTAGTGGCTCTGTCTTATGTTTGGCTTCATTTAATTGCTACAACAAGAAGGTGAAGTAGATGGGATAGCTATAATTTCCACTGTACAGACAAAAACGCTGAAAGTCAAATAGATTGAACAAACTTCTCAAGGAAATACCAAAGTCTGGACTCAAACTTAGGCTTTCTGTCCCCAGGTCCAGTGCCCTTCTGTGCTGCAGCACTGCCTGACTGTGAGTGAATGTGTGTTCAGTGCATGAGTGCTGCTTCCAGGTATACCAAGGTAGGGGACGCCACAGAATGCATTTCACATCACAGAAACAGTAGGACAAAGAATGAACCAATGCAATAGCTATGCTCGCTAGAAACTCATTATGTTGGAAAGAAACTTTACAACTTTAGGGGGGAGGGGAGTCTCTGAGGAGAGAAAGTAGGAGAAAAAAATGAGGGAGGGGGTAACACTGTTCAAAAGGAAATGTACTCATTTTACTTATGAAACTGTAACTCCTCTGAGCATCAATTTATTATAAAATTCTTAAAAAACATACATTTCTCGTAATGAACATCATTTACTTCTTTCTAATGTATTATTTGAAGCCCCACATTCAATTTTCTAGTATATGCCCTTTCTTTCCTTATATTTTTACAAAATCATTTTCATAGAAAATAGAAACATTTTAACAAAGTTCACGTAAGCAGAGAGAGAGGCGGGGGGAGAGGTATTTTACTTACCAACAAGGCTATTCCCATTGTGCAGCTCCCAATACTATACCCTGGGCTGTGAAGGTCTGCTCACAATATCTTGGCAGCGTGAGGATCCAATCCCATACTCAAAACCAGACCCAGACACTTATTGGCTATGTGTCGTTGGGAAGTAGCTTAAGCTTTCTGTGTTGGGAGGATGTCTCCATCTTCTTCCTGGGAGGGATGACAGGATGATCTCTATTTTGTGAGTTAGGTGAGAATCAGTTCCAGACATTCTGTCTCCCAATAAAGAGTGATGCCTCATTTCTAGATTAGTGCTATTCTGACATTGTAGACTTGAAGCCAACTCCAGAACAGTTCTGAGAAGGATCAGTAAAAGCAGCAGGGCTATTGCTCTAGTTAAGAGTACATCAGGGGCTGGGAGTTTGGCTTAGTGGTAGAATGCTTTCCTAGCATGCATGAAGACCCAGGTGTGATTCCTTGGTACCACATACATAGAAAATAAAGCTGGAAGTGGTTCTGAGGCTCAAGTGGTAGAGCTCTAGCCTTGAGAAAGTCCAAGGACAGTGATCAGGCCCTGAGCTCAAGCCCAAGACTGGCCAAAAAAAAAAAAAAAAAGAGTACATCAGGCTTGGATCCTGGTTCCATCCCTGTGTCCCAATGGGAAGATATTCAGTGGCTTGCTCCACTCAGTTCTTTAGTGGGGAGTGTCTATTTATAGGGATTGTTAGTAGGTGCTAAAGGTGCAAACTACTAACAAGTGAAATTGATTATAAAAAGTGCCAAATTACTGCTGAGCAGAATTTAGGGTACAAAGGAATTCCAAACACAATATGGGTATTTCTTTATTCCTCATTTATGATGAACACAGTTTTGTCTCTCAAAGAGAAATTTCAGTTGTTAAAGAATCTACTCTCCTTTGATTGAATGAACCAGTGTTCATTTGTTCCATGTCATTTCACTTGACTCAATTTATGCTAAAAATACTATCACTTCTTCGAGCTATCCCACTCAAAAAAATCAGTGGAGGCATTCAAAAGAGCATAGGAAATAAAATTGAACTGAAATTAAACAAAATGACATTTTCAGGCTTCAGAGTTGGTGTTCGAGGGGAGGCGCATTGGGGTAACCCAAATATTAAGCTATCTAAGGAATAGCCCTTTGTAGCTGAGCACACATGAATTCCAACAGTGTGTAACCACATCTCATAGAATGCAGAAACCTAACGTTAACCCAGCCTGACTAAAGGTATTAATGCACTTCAAAAAAGACCATGTGAATCACAACGGGAGCCCGGTTAGTCAGAGTGGGAAAACCAGCAGCACAGTAGGCAGAAGGGAAAGTATGGCAGTGGACGTGTGAGTGTTGTCCTCGGAAGGCTTTCCTGACATCCATCCCAACAACAAATCGCTTCTGGTTCAAGAGGCCAACAGGCCCACATGATGAAAATAGATGCACCAGCTAATGATAGGCGGACTCCATTAAATATCCCACTTATTTACCAAGCAAATTTCTGTTAAATTAGCTTTCTTACCATTTGTGTAGAATGTCTTTGCCTGGTTGATGCCAATGTCCACCTCATAAATAACACCTTGTATCTTAACGACAACAATGACATCTGCTGATTAGCCTTTAGCCTTCTTCAGGTACTCACAAGAGTCCACATCTCTAAGACTGACACCGTGAATTTGGTCTATGGTATTTTCACCTAGAAAAGAACCAATCCTCTTGGAGTCAGCCTCTCATTCTTCCCATGACAACCGATCTCTCGAGGGACCTTCTCCACAAGTGTTCCCAACTGGCAATTATTTTACTGATGATGAAGATGATACTGCTGCAGTGAAACACATTATTTTCACAGGGGTTCTTCTCAGAAGGGCAATGTTCTGAAAAGCATAGAAAGGGGCTCTAGAAAGTGGGTTTTCTCTTCCATGGATTTTATCACACAGAGTACTGGCTATATCATCCTCCCCACCCCACCTCCCAACAGTTGGGACAGCTGTGAGAACGTGACTTCCCATCTCCACAGGTATCAGGCAGCTTGACCTGGGCCTCGGTGCTGTCCTTGAGCTCTTCAGCTCAAGACTACCGCCCTACCCCTTAAGCCATAGCCCCACTTCTCATTTTCTAGTGAGTAGTTGGAGATAAGAGTCTCATGGTCTTTAGTGCCCAGGGTGGCTTTGAACCTTGATCCTCAGATCTCAGCCTCATAAGTAGCGAGGATTATAGACATGAGCCACCTCACCCAGCTCCAGTCAGCTTTGTAGAAGGTCTTTCACCATGAATAACCATGCAATCCCAGAAGGACATACTCACCTTGGCTGAGCCTGGCTCCTGAGTCACTTAGCTGAAGTCCCTATCTGAGATGGTCATCTCCTATTTAACTCCTAATGCCATCAAGTCAGTACCAAAGAAACCCAAATTTTTCCTATACCCCAAATGGATCTGTATTTTAATGCCAAAAGGAAAAGTATGATAAGGTAACACCTCTCTCCTTGCTGTATCTCCTGTCATCTAAATTTGGGTAATGTTCTAAGGTTGGGTACTGAATGTTAATTATCTTGGAGGATGTAAAGTTTCCATGAAAAGATTATGTTAAGCGTTCCAAGTTTTTGAGAGTTATTACATTTAAACCGAGAAGTGTTAAGGGGACCTAGACTTTGTCTGAATCCAGCAGTGATGAAATAAACTCATCATGGAAAAAGCATCTGTTATTGAATACAACTGTTCGCTTTCTTTCTGTGATTGGGTAGGTTAAGCCTTAGAGAGGTTAAGTAACTTCCCAGAGAGTCAGAGGCAGACTAGGATTCATCTGTCTTTTAAATTTCAATCCCAGATCTTCTCCCACGTCCTCATTGAAACACAGATTGAAAAGCAAAGAATGAAGTGAGGTCATTTTCAGGAAAATAGAGATCACAAAGACAAATATTGCATAGTTTCTCTCATATGTAAAATCGACACCTAAAGATTTATGACTTGAATATGGAAAGAGAACATTTGGGGAGAGGAAACAATGAAAGAAATGGGAGAAATGGAGAAAGCGATAGGGGAAATATGACAGAAATAACATTCTATGCCTCTATGGAAATACTACTGTGAAACTCCTCCTTACAATCAATACGCAACATGTAAAAATAGAAGTGCGAGTCTGGCATCTATGCTTCATGCCTATAATCCTAGCTACTCAGAAAGCTGAGAGGTTTGAAGCCATCCCAAACAGAAAAGTCTGAAAGACTCCATCTCCAATTAACTTGCAAAAAGCTGAAACCAAATGTGTGGCTTAAGTGGTAGAGCACAAGTCACAACTAAAGCAAGAAAAGAGGTGACCAAGGACAGGAGGCCCTGAGTGCAAGCCTTTAGACGAGCATGTGTGTACAATCATGCACGTATGTGTGCACACACATACTTGAAATTCTTAGTTTTCCTCTCATGACCTCAAAAATTAGGCATGTGCTTCATAGCTCCCTGGCTATCTTGCACATTCTGGTCCAATTTAATTTCTTTCCTATATCTATCACTTCTAGAAGATCTGTGCTTTTGACTATGCCTCACATATGGTGACAGTGCTACTTTATGGTATTAAACACTTTCTTCTCTTTCCCCAACCACGGGGAACTTGAGTATGGCTCCTGCTGGGCCTCAAGATCCTTGAACTCCCCTCTATTTCTCAGCCTAAGACTATAGATGTTTCTCAGTGGTCTGCTTGTCCATATAGCACTATTCTGCTACTTCTAGAGATGCCACCATGCGTGAGGGGACAGTGTTATGTCTGTTAGAGAAATCATTGATTCTTCCATTGTGAACCATAATCTTGTCTTAGTATTTATGACATATGAGCTAGAGACCATTGGTGAATCTACTGAGTACATCTGTGATTCCAACTTGCAGAGAAATTTAAATGGTTGGTCTTCCCCTCCCTTTCGTCCCTCCACCCCTTTACAGTCAGCCAGATTGGACTTACGTGTTATAGAAGGCTATGATGAAACCAGAGCACCTCTGCCTTTCAGGCATTGTTAATGAAAACATCTCTTTTTACAATTTACATACAATCTCATCTGTATATGGGCCTCAGTGATGGGTTACTGGAAAGTGAGACAGAAACACAAAGCTAGGAGCTGGGCTCTGAGATGTATCTGGAGGTTTTGTAACTAGACCAAGTTAACTTTGTACGTCATACTGTTAGGTTGTTTCTTCTAGACTTATTCATGGGGAAGCTATACAACTGTCATTTATCAGAGCAACTACATTCAAGGTCCTGTGCCAGGAGCTAATTTAACATTGCTTGATTCTCATAGCTACTCACTAAAACTGAAATTTTAGGGAAGATAAATGCTCTTTTTTTCCCCTGTTGTGCTGGGGATCAAATTCAGGGCCTTGTACATGCTAGACGAGTGGGTAGTGTCTTTTGTGGCCACACGGCTAATGTGTGATGAGCCCATTCCTGTGGGAACTAGAACTTGCTTTCTCAGCCCTTGTTATATTGCCTCATGAACTTTGGGTAAGCTGTCACCACCAGCTATCACCCCTATTAATCTATTATCAAATTCTAGATAAGGCTCATAGTAGATCTTGTCAAGGAGGTACTACGTTGTTCTTAACACATGAAACTTCAGTAACTGGCAAGATTCCTCTGATATTAAGAAATTAAACACAAGTATGACTTGTTGAATTGAAACCCCTTTGTATAAGTACATAAAACAAGTAATTAGTCTGAGAGACCAAAAAGAAAAAGAAATTAAACGTAAGGATGAGGCAAAATCTTGTCCATTTTGAGTATCTGTATGATTCTCCCATGCATGAGATATCCTCTGTATTCACTTCCTAGTATCTGGAAGAAAATGGAGGCGAGGACAGAGGGCAAATGGAAGAGGAAAGCAGGTCTCGGGCAGAGCTGAGTACTAAATAAGAGAGTCCTAGAACAGGGTGTGACACACCCAGACACTGGGGGTGGAGATTTTCTAATGAAACTACAATGGTCAATCTTGTTTGTAAACTTAATTGAATTGAGAAGTACCTAGATCTTAGCAAAGCACCTCCCCTGATGTGTCTGCAAAGTCATTTCCAGAAATGATCCTATATCATGAGGTCTCTGACCTAATAGTTTGATTCCATTGGTGGTTTCAACAGTTGAATAAGCTGTTCAGAGGTGGTGGAACTTCTTATCGGGTAGGAGGCAGTAGGTCACTGGGGATGTGTCCTTGGGGATTATATAAGCCCTGGCCCCTTCCTATTGCTGTTCTTTTTTGCTTACTGTCCACAATGAGGTGAAGACATTCCTCTGCCACATACTTCCACTGCTGTAATGTTTAGAAGTACAAAGACAAGTGACCATAGACCTGAACTCTCTGAAACTTTTAGCCAAAATAAATCCTTTTACTCATAAGTTGAATATTTATGTCATGCATTTCATCAGAATGATGCAAAAATAACTAGTGCATTTGCTTTATTCTCATTTTTATTTTCTGAAAATGGATAGTTTCCAATATCTTCATGTATAGAGAACTCAGTATTACACATTTGACCCATTTTAGTGGTAAGCTCATTAGCCCTTCCCCTTTCCGGTTTGGTAATATGAATCACAGATTTTGGACCCACGGGACATTGCCCCTCCAGTGACAACTGTTTTCTCATATCCCTGTAATCGGTCCTGATTGTCAGCGCTCCTCTAACTTTTGAGTCAACGTGTGCGAATACAATGGGGTGCACATCTTCCTGGGCATTAGATATCCTGGGCTGATCTCAATCGTGATGTACATTTCAGGCAGAAAGATAACCAGCTGGACAGAGTCCATGACATGTGCCATCGCAACCACCTGAGCAGTGACAGGATTGACCCCTACTGGAAAGATGTAGACATCTTTTTCAAACAGCTTTTGTCTCAGTCTTGGCTTGCTCTCCAGTTCCTCTTCCATGTTCTTAGTTTCCTGTTTCTTTATGACAGCAGGGGATGAGTCGTCTTTCTCTCCTCACCCTTCTTTCAGTTTGGCATCTGTGCAATAGAAATGAGTACAGATACTTTAATATGAAGATTAGCATCATTACTTAAAGAGAGTGAAGCAACCTGAATTGTGACTATGGACCTTAGTTCCACTCTATTTTTTAGCTAGGGATAGTCTTAGTAAGCACATTTAAGATGTGTGTTATAGTGATACTGTTTACCTCAAATGATTAATATTAAAAATAAGTATGTTGGGGCAAAAAGAATTCCTGGAAAATAGCCTCAGTGTGGCCTGTGTAGTCAGAAGTGATGAAGCTAACTAGATTCAACTGCTACTTAAAATTTACCCCTGGAAAAGAAACAAAACACTTCTAGGATCCCACTGACATTTCTGAAGTCAGACATTGTATACTCCCCCTTGTTCTCTCTGTTTAAGTTTTCATAGTTCCATTGATTTTCCTGTTACCAAATACTGGCCTCACTTTGTCCTTTATTCAAACTATGCAAAAGAAATGGTTATTCAGTTGGTTAGTCCCACATAGCTGTGATGGCGCTCTCTCTCTCTCTCTCTCTCTCTCTCTCTCTCTCTCTCTCTCTCTCTCTCTCTCTCTCTCTCTCTCTCCCTCCCTCCCTCCCTCCCTCCCTCTCTCTCTCTCTCTCTCTCCCTCCCTCCCTCCCTCCCTCCCTCCCTCCCTCCCTCCCTCCCTCCCTCCCTCTCTCTCTCTCTCTCTCTCTCTCTCTCTCTCTCTCTCTCTCTCTCTCTGTCTCTCTCTCCCTCTCTCCCTCTCTCTCTCTCTCTCTGTCTCTGTCTCTGTCTCTCTCTCTCTCTCTGTGTGTGTGTGTGTGTGTGTGTGTGTGTGTGTGTTTCTAATCACTGTGAATGGCAGAAATTAGCTACATTTTTCGAAAAGATCCTAGGAATTTGAGCATTTCTTTTCTTGATCTTTTCTAATTTTATACATACTATTATTTTGCTGAAAGTCCAACAGATAGCAACAATAGCCCTAACAGAAAGTGGTATCTTTGTATTAATTTGCTCTTACTTAGATCACTATAACTATCCTCTTTGTAGAGACAAAATCACAATTCAGCACATTTAATCCTCCACATTAGACAACTTGTTCTGACCTGGAACACTTCTTAGAAAAGCATCTAAATACCAAATTTAGTGTTTGGAGGAGCAAGCTGGAAATACATCATAGAAATTCCTTCCTACAAAGTTCTGGTTCATTCTGAAAAATGACCAAGCTTGGTGTAGCCATCTCTAAGCAAAGGACATAACTGGTTGTGAACCACATTTTATGTTTTATTAGCTTTCTCTACCTATTTTGATATAAAATAGTCAATAAGTTTAACAAATCCCTTTCCTATTGTGATTATTTTCAGTTATCCATTCTTCCACTCTAGCTAGAAACAGACTATATTTTCTACCTACCATTGCAGCTAAGGTGGCCATCCTAGCCATTCTAGATATCAAGACGAAAGAGGAAGTAGTTTACGAAACTTCTAGGTCACACAAGATCATAGATGCTGTGCTGAGCTGCCATCTTTGTTTTCTGAAAGTTCATTGGCTGACAACCTTCTTTGGGAATTGACTCAGCTGCCAAGATCTGTCTTTCCCTACAACTCATAGCTAATAAATAGCTAAAGGATATCAAGGTCTAAGTTAAGTTGTCTTGAAGCCTAGCTTTTCTTTCTTTCTTATTCTGGTTACTTCCTTTCTCCCCATATGTGTACCCCCCCTAAGAATACCCCATCATGACTGAATTCTTGTCTCTATCTCAGAGTGTGTTTCCCGAGAACCCATTCTGCAACAGTTGTTCCAAAGAATGCCATCTTCTTGAAAAAAAAAATAAAAAAATAAAAAAAGCAGTTTAGACTTATAGAAAATTTGAACAGAAATTACAATAACATCTCTTTCCTTTGTCCTTTCCTACCTCAACCCTGCCAGCACACAGTTTATTTTGTTTTTAATAGCTTAAAATAAAATAGCTTAAAATCTAAAAAAAAAAAAATAGAATGCCATCTTCCTACAAAGGTAGGAGGTGAGTTTTGACCATGTGACAAGGAGAATGCCTTAGAGGTGAAGAAGCAATAAAATTAGGGTTACAGGATGACCTCATAACTCACTTTTCCCCTCAAGCTCTGGTTCATTGACATCCATATACTTCTATTATGTAATGGGTCTTTGCTTGGGCTTGTCCTTAGAGCAGAGTTGCCTTGATATAACTAAAACAAGAAATAAGATACAAAAAAGCAATAGTTATTTTTCTCCAAAATTTAGTTAGGATGACTTAACTGAAAATGTTTTGTCATGAGTGTGATGATACAGGCTTATGATCCCAGTAATTGGGAAGCTGAGGCAGGATAATTGCCAGTTACAAGCCAGCCTGGCCTCTGTAGCAAGACTTGTCTCAAAATACAAAAAAAAAGTGTTAGTATTATCCTTCAAAATACAAAATCATACATTCTAAATTAATAAAGGCAGAATAAACATCCACATATTCTCTTTGGAATTTCATTTGAATCACTGTCATTTGCAGTTTCTATTTATTGGAAGTAGATTTGATTTTTCCCCCAAATCTGGCAGTCATGTAAAGTTAGAGTGGAAAGTAGGATTAGATTGAAAATTCTTTGGAGAGTAGAATGATTAGTGGCTCTCACTATGGGACCAAAGAATAACACTTAGAGCCATAAATACTTAAAAGGTTAATTCTTTAAAGATTTCTCCATAATATTTATAGCCATGTTACTTTCTTGGTTAAACAGCAAACTAAAGTCGTATGTTTTCTTGGGGGAAATAGAAACAATATCAGAATTCCCATGGAATTAGTATGTGAAAATTAAATAAACAGTTTTCTGACTACAGTTTTTCATTCACTTGACCATTTCTTTTTCTGGACACACACACACACACACACACACACACACACACACACACATGACTGTGTAGCTAGGTGGTCTAGGAAGGAATTTCAATTATTGTTATCCAAATAAAACACTCCTTTTCCAAAAGTCAGTGGATTTTGTACTAACTGTTCTTTCAAAGTGTGAATAAGGCTATGCTGGAAACTTGAGCCTGCCACAAGTTCATTCTAATTTACTTTTTCTTGAAGCCACTTACACAAATAGAAGCTTCCTTGATTGATCCTCATACTGACATCTACCAGCTCCTTACCTCCATTTCCCAGCAATCCTCCCTTGGTATCTCATAAGGCATTTTGAAGTGAAGACAATATAACAAATGAATTTTCCTTTCTTTCCTCAAGAGAATTCAGGCTAGTTTTCTATTAAAACACATATTTAGGGGCTGGGAGTTTGGCCTAGTGGTAGAGTGGTAGAATGCTTGCCTAGACCTGAGTACAATTCCTTGATACCACATGCAAAGAAAAAAAGCTGGAAGTGGTACTGTAGCTTAAGTGGTAGCATTCTAGCCTTGGGGAAAGCCCAAGGACAGTGTGCAGGCCCTAAGACCAAGTTCCAGAACTGGAAAAGAAAAGAAAAACAAAACAAAAAACAGACTTAGCCAGGTACTGGTGGCTCATGCACTTATATCTGAGAATCAAAGGTTCAAAGCCATCCCAAACAGAAAAATTAATGAGACTCTTATCTCCAATTATCCAGCAAGAAAAAAAAAAACTGGAAGTGAAGATGTGTCTTAAGTGGCTGAGAACCAGCCTTGAATATGAAAGCCAAGCAGAAGGGATAATGTTTCTAACCTTCACCACCTTCCCAGGGCACATAAGCAGTGTCTGGTAATAGTTTGGGTTGTCAAGGAAACACTATTGGTTCTACTGGGTAGAGGCCAGGAGTGCTAAGTATCTGATGATACATAGCCCCACGACCAAGTGTGGTCAGCCTTACATTCATTAATGTCAATACTAAGGATCTCGCTTCAGTGACACTTCAAATTGTACTGAAGGATTTCCCAGATTCATTGGCCTTCATGTGAATATTGGATTTTATTCAGTAACAGTGTTTCAAAACACATATCACTTAGGTTATAGTTGGCACATTTAACGAACAAAAATATAGGAAGCCCAGTTATCAGTGAAGATTTTACTTACATGAAAAAATTACCTGTTACAAATACAAAATTCAGATTTAAGTGGGCATCTTGCATTTTATCTGGCAACTCTACCTTAGATGAAGGTATTTCCCTTAATTTCTTGCTTTTAAATCTAAAAACTTTAGATTTTAAAATGTCTGGTAAAGGTTGCTTTTGTATCTTAAAGGTGAAAACTGATGTTAACTTAAACCACTGACTTTAGTTGGCAGATGGTCTTTTCTACAATGTCATTGTGGCATATTAAACAAATTTTTTTTCAGAAAGACCATCTTATAATGGAACTACTCATAGAATGACAGAAGTTGCTTTTTTTTTTTTAGCCTGTCTTGGGGCTTGAACTCAGGGCCTGGGCACTGTCCTTGGACACTTTTTGCTCAAGGCTAGTGCTCTACCATTTAAGCCACAGCACCACTTCTAACTTTTTCTGAGTATGTGGTACTGAGGACTTGAACCCAGGGCTTCATGCATCTGAGGTGAACACTCTACCACTACACTACGCTCCTAGCCCCAGAAGTTTATTTTTTGACAATTACATTAATTTGATTTTTGTTAACACTTCTGTGATAAGTTAATATTTCCATGCTTTTCTATTGTGATTTCATACTCTTCTGTTGTTCTGAACCTAGACCAATTTGCCTTCAAAACCTATCCTAAATACAAGAGTCAGTGTTTCTCATTTCTTGTCTTATAAGTTGCTATTCTTTTTCACTGTAAAAATAAAACCAAGCAGTTTCTATTTGAGAAATGATGAATAATGATCAGCCAAAAATCCAACATACCATCCCCATCAATAGAAAGAAAAGTGACAAGGCCCCAGATAATATTTCATAACAAGTATGCATGCATGTGTGATGGGGTCAGAAGAGTTTGATTCTCTTGAGATTCTGCCATTGGCTCAAGTTGAGCCACTCAGCAGTTCTCTGGGGTGTGATTTGATTCGTAATTTTGACCCCGAGGCAGATGGACTCCCGAGCCCATCATTTAACAGGGCTCAAAACTTGAGGCAGAGCCACAGGTGGAATCTGCAACTGGATAGTAGCCACATCCTACAGAGGACACAGAGTGGAGAGTAGTGGGGATTGGGCCGACCTTCATCGAGCAGACTAATTCCAGAAAACACAGGAACAGTAAACAATTTGTGCAGGCTCCAGGTAACTCAAAGGCCTGCAAGTCTCTGGATGGCTTGGCTGAGACAAACAGGAAAAGTCATTAAATATCAAAGATATGGAAAACATTATTAGAAAATTAATTTAGCCAGTTTGAGCTGCTTTTGTGTTTGTCTGTGAAAACCATAAGAAAAGCAAGCTGTCATGACACAGTTATGTCTGGATCTTTTTTTTTTTTTGTCAGTCATGGGACTTGAACTCTGGGCTTGGGCATTGTCCCTCAGCTCTTCAGCTCAAGGCTACCCCCTTATCCCTTGAGCAACAGTGTCACTTCTGGATTTTTGGTGCTTAATTGAAGATAAGAGTCTCACAGACTTCAGCACCTGGGCTGGCTTTGAACCGCGATCCTCAGATCTCGGTCTTGACTAGCTAGGATTACAGGTGTGAGCCACTGTGCCTGGCATATATCCAGATCTTTATGTAGGTATGACCTAGGAAGCTAGGGGTGAGGATGAACATTTCTGGGTACCAGGATCCTGGTACCAACTTCATCCTGGTTATCATCCTCTCTGTTTTATCTGATCCTTTTGGGACTTTGATGGCTCTGGTCTTAGGTTCTCATGAGTGTTCTACAAGGGGAGAGAGAATAATAAGAGAGAGCAGTGAGTCCAAGGGAAAAGATCTAGTTCAAATAAAACTAAAGCAGAGAATTGACTAACTCCAGAAAACGAAGCCTATTAATTTTATAGCTATGATAGGTGAGAAAGTTCTCCATTTCTTTTTCAGAAAGCATTACTATTCAGAAAAACTAAAAAATATGCTTCACTAAAAAACAATTCCCCACACAAAATAAGTACACTTCTAACACATGTCACTATTCCGGAGTCTCTGAAAGCCCCATTATCCACACATAAAATGGAGTACTGTATCAAAACAAATAATACAACTCAGAAAAGTTAAGTGAATTTCTCAGCCCAACACATGGCAGATTTGTGTGACCCTATTGTTATGAAATCCACTTCCTCTTTACAAACTGTAAAATGATTTGTGGTTTAGATATATGAAAATATATTAGGAATGGTTAAATTTACTCACAAAATTGTTAGGTCCAGGAAATTAAAGAACAGTTCATTCACATGCCTGTACATTTATTGATTAACCTTAACTGTATTCATTTTTTTATTTCCCATGGAACTACAAGCTGCTAAATTTTAAGAGATCTGTAACGTTTTTTGACAATATATGGAAAGTTGCAGAATATGTCTGTAAAACTAAAGACTGATATTCTGTTTAGTGGCAATGAGGTACTCAAGTAGAAGAAGCTAAGAAATAGAGCAAAAAAAATGGCTACTGTGTCTAAACGTATATGAAGTGCTTCTGTTTCTCATGAACTTGTATAATGGTTGTCCTTTCACAGCTCTCATCATGCCCTTTTTTCTTTTGATGGCTAAGGCTTGAACTCTGGGCCTTGAACTGGATACACAGGCACTCTGCACTTTGAACCATGTAACAACCCTTTATATTTTAGCTATCATTTTAGCCCTTTAGACAGACATATGCCACAACACCTGGCCTATTGGTAGAGGTGGGGAACTTGCCAATGTTTTACACTGACTGGCTTTTAACCACAATCCTTTTTCAGTCTCCACATAGAGATTGCAACCTTGCAAGTAGCAGGATATCTCACCATGCCATAGTTTCAGAATGCTAAAGGTTGTAGATCATTCTCGGTGCATGAACACTTCCCAATCTCTCACCTATTTGTTCATTGCTAGATTTTTCTGAATTTCTAAATAATATGTATAGATCACCGCAAAGAAAAGATTGTAGCAGATGAGGAGCCATGCGCATCAACTCAGCACCCCACAAGAGCCCAAGTCCTGGCAAGACCTGGATTTGTGTCTCCAGAATGAACACCGAGAGATATTTATGTCACCAGCCTATGGAAATGCCTGCTTGAGAGGCAGTAGAATGCATGCTAATCCCATTACAGAATGTGAACAGCTTCTTAAACATATCTCTTTTAGTCCATTTCTCTTGCTATACTAGAATATCACAGGAGGGACCATTTATTGAGAAAAGAAGATTTTAGCTCAGAGTTCTGGAGGCTTGGAAGTACAAGTACACAGCAGTGGCATCGGTAAGACCTTTGTGCTGTGTCACACCAGAGGTTAAAAAGGTTGAAAAGCACAGACTAAGAGACAAAGCATGACCTTTGTCACAACTCACTTTCCAGGTAACTAACCCACCCCGAGATCGTGGCATTGCTCCATTTGTAAGAACTGCACTGAGTGACCTAAGCATCTCCCATTAGACCCCACCTCCCAACCTCCCAACTCTGCAGCACCACGAATGAATGTTGGGCAACAAACACTCAAAGTATAGCAGTATCTTAGTCATCACTGTAAAATGAATAATCTAAAAAACAAGACATACGTTCTCCTTTCTCTGTCAGAAGAAGTAGCAACACGCTAAGGAAATCCTATGCTAAATTTTAGAAAATTCGGCCTCCATTTTAAATTCAGCTGTCACGGCTCCAGTTCCTGTATAAAAGCTGCCTGTCATGTCTGGAGACAGAAGGAGATTGGAGAGATTTGTGGAACCCTTACAGCTATAGAATTCAAGCCCATTATTTTTACCTCTCCAGCCCTGGTTCATTCAGGACTCATCAGGAATTCCTATGTGTGAACAATCATCTCCCTGCTTAATATCACCTATGCATTCAGTGGCACTTGGGACATTTAAAGAAATAGACTTGGAGAGGAATATTTTTAATCCACAATATATGAAGAGCTTCGCCAGAAACTCTCATCCATCTGTTTCTGATGATAAATACCAGATGCTCTAGAGGAAGATTAACTATGCAGACATCTTGCATGTAAATTATAGATGGCAGAAAAGGGGTCTGGAGGGATGTGTACTTTCATTTTGAACTTGGCTAAAGTGTCTGCTTCTGTCCCCAAAAGGGATAGGTTCATTCATTCATTCATGATCACTGTTTTTCCTTGACTTCCTATGAAAATTGTAATTGCAGTTGCAGATTTTCTGTCCTTTCACTACTACTTTTCTTCTTTCTCCTCCCTCTCTCCTCCTCTCTCTCTTCCACTGGAAAAAAACAGTTTTAAACTATTGAATGCTATATTGTGTCTGGATTTTAGAAATAAGAATACAAAGGGTAGATGCTCCAGCCTCAAGGTTGATGAGAAATGGTTAGAGATCTATTCAGTCAAGGCAACAATTGATAGAGATCTCAGCTCAAGTAAACAGTATGGTGTGACCTCTAATTGAGTTCAAAATCATTCTCCCTTTCTTTCCTTATTTCATCTCTCTCTCTCCCTCTTCTCTGAAATCTTGCTTTCTCCTTCTCCTAAATATTACCTGAATATCTGATTCATTTTTCAAAATCAATGCAATGTTTAAAATATTTAGGATTATAGTAATCTATAAGGACAATGCAACAAACCATCATCCTTACTCAACTAAGACATTCATTATTGCACATTATCAAAGTCTCTTCTTTATTATTGTCCTGATATTATTCATTTTCGTCCTTGCTCTCATCCTAGGAGGAACCCACTATAGTTGGCTTGCCATCCGCTCATCTGTAACAGACCACAAAGTGGAACTTAAGAAAATAAATTTGTTCTCCTTGGATATATTCCCTCTTCTTATGATAAGAATTATGCTATTTGCCTAAACTTTTAAAGAGAAAGATGAAATGGAGTTTGTTGGATGACTTTCCCTTGTAATCCCTCCCCTACCTCCTGATCATGAGCATGTTTCAGCTAATCATTCAGCACTGCTAATGCTAGCACTTCAGGAGTTTTGAAATCTATACAAATGCAATGCGTTTTCACTGTGCTCTCAGGCTTCAAAACACAAACAGAAACGAATACTCCATTTGGAGTTTCCTCAGCTGCCCCAGGTTTCTCTTCAAGCTGCAATTACAGGACTCACCCCAAAGATTTTTTTCTGCTTTGATAATCTATTTTTGAACATGAAATGTTCTTTCTGCCCTCTGCTTTATACCAAGTGATTAAAGGTGACTTTCTCTGCAACCAGGGGACTTCCCAGACTCTCTGAGGCAAGGTGTCTGCACACAAAGCAGAGGGCATAGTCCTTGGTCTCCTGTTCTTCTTTGGGAAGTACTAATGGTTTGGGGGCAGCAGAGTCATCACGAGTGTCTAGGCCTCCCTTGACATCTATTGAGAGGATGTCAGTCACTGATGCCAGGACTGGGAGAGAACTCAATTAACTGCAGGACCACGCTTGGTAGAGGTGCCCTTGAAGCAGTTTGGCCTCAGATTCACCTCTCTTCCAGGCAGCTACTGAAGGCATTTCTTAGGTGCCCAAAGAACACTTGTTGAATACACACTGAATGTAAGCCTAGTGTGAGGTGGTGTTGTTAGCTCTCTTATTGTTAATAAGAGTTAACAATGTAAGTAAAGTTCATACTATGTTCCCAATTGTAAAACAATGTCTAACCAATAGACTCATAGTTCAAAAAATACTGGCAGGAGGCTTATGAAAATGGGTTCTCCCACATGATGCTTTAAAATTGTTTTCCAAGGAACTATTCTTCTTTTCTCTCTTATAGTGTGATTTTTTTATAGTGTGATTTTATTTATTTATATTGCATGATTTTTCAAAAATGTCTGTAAATTATTTATGGCTTAGAGTAAAAACAACAAACTTGGAGGTGAAGATGGTCCATCTGGACAAAAAGCAGTTAGGGAAGGCTTACCTCAAAACAAACAAGCTGGCACGCTTGGTTATATTTGTGATCCCAGCTATGCAAAAGTAGAGGTAGCAGGATTATGGCCTAAGGCTAACCTTGACAAAAAAAGATGAGACAGTAAAATCAGTAAAACAAAAAGGAAGGTATGTCTAAATTGTACAGTGCTGGCCTACCTAGCACTAGGCCATGAGTTTGAACCCTAGTCACACACACACACACACACACACACACACACACACACACACATACACACCACAAAGTTTGGAGACACACAAACAAATCTGGGTACAAATTTTCATGTTTCTATATTTGGAAATAAGATATTTACACTATGTGTCTCCAAGACTAAATACTTTACCCTGAACACACAGGACTCTGATTGTGTCTGTCTGTAGTTCATTTCTCATTCCTGCTACTCACTTTATCCTCCAGAAATGGTGAATGACACACAGTTGTTAGACTACAGAGTTTTTGTCTTTTCTTGACCTGCTATACCTAACCAGAATGTTTCCTTTGCTATATCTCCTCCAGGTTGCTTTCCTGTACTATGTCATCCCTGACATTCTACAGATTGACAATCATCTCTCCTTTATCATCTAACCTTCAGAATTTATCTCCATCAACACTCAGTGTGCAGAACGGATGTTGTATATTTATCTTCTGCAGTGTGCACCAGTCAGTAACAAGAGCTACATATTATTCATCTAGCTATCACAGGTCCTAGCATTTGGTAAGCTCAATAAAGGACTTAAACTTGTTACATTAACAGGTATGCATCTATAAAATCTACTATTCCTTTGGTTACTCTGACAAAGGATTCAATGGATTAAGGTGCTAATTCTGTCATCAAACTTCCTTAGTTATTGATAAAACATATACACAGTCAGCGATTATATATAGAGAGTCCCTTCTTGAACACTCGATTGTTAAACATGTCATTTAAAATATGATGTAAAAATCAATGTTAATAAATTCTTTAATAAAAAATATACACAGTACACACAAAGGCTACATTGACGGTCACCTCTAGATATCATTTTAGTACTCATAACATTTTTTGCCAGTCCTGGGGCTTGAACACAGGGCCTGAGCACTGTCTTTGGGCTTTCTCAAGGCTAGAACTCTACCACTTGAGACAACAGCACCATTTCTGGCTTTTTCTTTGTAAGTGGTACCAAATACTCGAACCCAGGTCTTTGTGCATGCTAAGCAAGCGTTCTACCGTAAGGCCAAACTCCTGGCCCTCATAACATTTTTTATAGCGAAAAAATATGTTCAACAGAATTGCAACTATATTTGCCAACTTTAAGATACCACTAAGCTTATGAGATCCAAATAGAGAGGGAATATTCATGGATCAGATGAGCAATTAAAAAATATCCAGTTTAATTCATCTGCATTCTATTTTTTATGAATTGTTGGTCATATTCACAGGTAAAACTTACCTTGAAGAAGAATATAAAATATGCTGTTTATAAAGCATGCATACATATATATATCCATAAATAAACTGTCTGCATATGTATGCATGTATGTACGTATGTACCTTCCTTCCTTCCTTCCCGTCTGTCTTTCTAATTAGAGAGAATAGAATATTTTCATTAAAATGAAGACCTTTTGTAAGCATTTATTTTATTTCAGGAAGCTTCTAGAATTCCTGCCATGTAGTCTTTTCTCCATTTCCATTGGACACACACACACACACACACACACACACACACACACACACGTGTGTGTGTTCTTGGAAATAGCACTTGTATATTCGTACTGAGCTCCATACTGTTGCAGAGTTGAAGTCCAGCTTTCTGAACTGGATTTGCTCCATCTTCTCTTATCTTTTGGTTTTTAGTGCTATAATCTTGGTTGAAAGTCAAGGTTACTTTATTATCATTGCCAACAAAGAAAGGAAAAAATACATAAATTATGTTTGCTCATACAATAACCATATCTGTGAGGCTGGCAACAGAAAACTGTGGTAAACAGTATTGAATGGTGAATATGATATATGAGAGGCCAAAGTATGCTGAGCACCTGGTGGACACAGGGCTTAGCAAAGGGTGGAAAGAGTGCAGCTACTGAGTAGAAGGAGGGAGCATGCACAATGAAACAACAGAACACAGCCATCAGAGAGAGCCATATAAGAAGGGATGGTAAGAAGCAAAGGGTCATTTTATTAGGCATTGGAAAGTGAGGAAGCAATGGCTGTTCTGTTCTATTTGGATGTGGTTTCTTCTCACCAATAATAAGTACTTATTATGTATTTTCTGGGTTGTACCGGAGAAATGAGAATTAGCCTCTAAATTGGCATAGAAAACCAAGCTACTAATTTTATGTATAGGCAACCATATGATCTGGCTAAATACAGAAATACACATTAATAATAATTCACAAGTATTTCTTGTTGAACATTGTTACCCCCTCCCTGGTTTTTCCCCCACTTTCCCTCCCCATTGATTCCCTGCTCCCCCAAGAGGTTAACTTCACTTTCAATATAGCGTCTTATGAGTCTCACTGTTACATTGCTTCTCCCTTTGTCCTTTGTCTCACCATTTTGTTGCTCCCCTCCCTTCCCCAAGACACAGGGTACCAAAATCAAAAATAATGACAATAGGAGATAAATCAAAGGGGAAAAATGAAAGAAAAAAAGAAATAACTTCAGACAATATATTAAAAATAACAATGAAAAACCTTCTTGTTTCCACATATTGGAGTTCATTTTGAGTAGCATCATTTTACGTGTTCATATATACAAAGATATTAAACCTTTGTGATCCTCTGCTAGGACTATCCTAGACATATACTAATTACCACAAATGAGGGAAAACATGGATTCTATGTTTCTTTGAGTCTGGATTATTTCATATTAAGCCTCTTGTCTTGATTTTAGTGCTGTGCCAAGATGAAGAAAAACAAAGTTTTAAGAGTTCAATGCACAGGTGCAAAACTTTTTTATTTTCTGTTTTTTTTTTTGTTTTTAAATGGTCATGGGGCTTTACTGTTATGATTCTCAGATTTCAGCCTCCTGAGTGGCTAGGATCACAGGAGCAAGCCACCATGCCCAGCGCAAAACTCTTTTGTGACACAATTTCAAACTCATTGAATTCTATTCTGTCCTCAATTTTATTTCTGTCTCTTCCATCACCCAAATGGCACCCTGATTTCTCTTAGTATTTAAGATGGCATTTAAAACGTTGATGCAATTATTGAAATTTCATGAAGATTTTCCATAAAGCAAAATATCAAACTTGATAGGTTTCACTTTATATGACATGATATAGTATGATTTGTTTCACTTTACGTGATATGGTATGGTATGATTGTGCATTCAACATTTTAATTCGTTTTTATCATTATTATTATTATTATTATTATTATTATTATTATTATTATTATTATTTTGCCAGTCCTGGGCTTGAGCACAGGGCCTGAGCACTGTCCTTGGACTTTCTCAAGGCTAGAGCTCTACCACTTGAGCCTCAGCACCATTTCCGGCTTTTTTCTATGTATGTGGTACCGAGGAATCAAACCCGGGTCTTCATGTATGCTAGGCAAGCACGCTACCACTAGGCCAAACTCCCGGCCCTAATTAATTACTTTTTGTGTGTGCGTCTGTACTGGGTCTTAAACTCAGTGCCAGGTCACTCTCAACTTTCATGTTCAAGGCTGGCATCCTACCACTTGAATTACACTTCTACTTCTGACCTTTGGCTGGTTAATTGAAGAGTATTGTAGACTTTTCTCTTAGGTTGGCTACAAACTCTGATCCTCAAATCTCAGCCTCCTGAGTCGCTAGGATTACAGATGTTAGTCAGTGGTGCCTGGCTTAAAAAAAATACCAGGTCAGTTTTCTATTAAAAACTTCATTTATAGAAACAAAAGCCATAATGAGTGATTGTTGTCCTTAATATGTTCTCTCTCATCTCTTTTGCTGTCCCTTGGTTATCTCATATTGTCACAGCATTTTACCTTGTTATCTGATTGTATATAGGTTTATCTGGTTATTTGAAATAGAATAGGGAAGGGGGAAAACAAGATGAGGGGTGGGGGTGGGGGGAGGGAAATGGGGACCAAGACATGAGAAAGGGTATCAATGTTTGTGAAGTAATGCATCTTCTATTTGGTGAATATAATGTAACCCTTCTATTAATTACAATGAAAAATATATGAAACAAACAAACAAAAAACCTTTATTTATAAACCAAAGAATTCTCCAAAAATGAATCTTCCTCATCCAGATTTTAAGATGGTAGAGTTTCAAAGACAAGATTTATTTGTTCTTAACTATTAATAATTAAAAACAACCTGGAAAATAATAGAAATCCTTTAAAACTTAGCTATCCCACATATTGACTTAAATTTTGGAAAAAATAATTTATATTCTCTCGATAACTTTCTCACTCTCTCTTCCTTCTCCTTCCCTTCCTTCCTTCCTTCCTTCCTTCCTTCCTTCCTTCCTTCCTTCCTTCCTTCCTTCCTTCCTTCTTCCTTCCTTCCTTCTTTTTTCCTTCCTTCCTTCTTTTCTTCCTTCCTTCTTCTTTGATGCTGGTCCTGGGGCTTGAACTCAGAGCCTAGGTACTGTCCCTGAGCTTTTGTGTTCAAGGCTAGTGCTCTGCCACTTGAGCCATGGCTCCACTTTCAGATTTTTTGATGGTGAGTCTTCTAACTGAGATAAGACTTTCCTCCCTGAGCTGGATTGGAACCATGATCCTCAGATCTCAGTGTCCTGAGTTACTATGATTATAGGTGTATGCCACAGATCTGGCTTATGTTTTCATTTTTATACACTTCAGAAAATGAAAACAGATAATTCATATGAAAAGATAAAGAACTTGAATTTATTGTTTTCTCCCAGTAACTTTGGCTAATTTAATGCAGGAATGCATACACACAAACATGGACACTGCTTTTTTTTTCTTAATGAACACTTGCAAAAGTTTTCTTCAGTGAAGTAGAGAATGTGAGATGATTCCACATAATGAGGATTCCAGTGAGTTCCAAGGCTTACCGAACCCCAGAAATATAAAGAAGTTTAGCCAGTGCTGAGATTGTGCCCTGGAGAGCATCCTCAGTCCCACATGTTTGTCCTTAATCATTGTTACTGGCTCAGCATCTCTCTGGGAAAGCATTTAAATGGAATGGTCTTGGCTGGTGAAAAGACATAAGTCTTCAAATCAGTAGCATAAATACCTAGGAGCACAATTGCTAGATTGTATAATGTATTAGTTTCCTAAAGCTGTGGTAATAAATTTCCATAAACTAGGTAGCTTGAAATAATATAAATTTATTATCATAATTCTTGAAGCTAACGGTCTAAAAACAAGTTGTCAGCAGGGCCCAGGCTTCCTCTGAGGGCTTTAGGAAAGAATTCCTCCTTGTCTCCTCCTAGCTTCTAGTAGTTTCCAGCAATCCTTAGTATGCCTTGGCTTGCAGGTGCATAATCTTTATTCATAGTACATGGCTATCACCTCTCTGTGGGTCTACAAGTCTCCATCTCTATAGATCTACATTTTCATCATATTACAAGGATTTTGGCTATTATATTTGGGGGCATATCATAATCCATTGTGACTTTATCTTAACTAACCTGACCATAGATTTAATTTGTATTTCCAAATAAGGTCACTTTCATATAGGTACTGGGTTTCAGACATCAATATATTTTATGGGGGTGGGTTGCAATTCAACTCATGATGTATATAGTAAGACAATATTGAGTTTAAAATGAACATCAAATTGTCTTACAAAATTTGTATCCCACTAGCAATGACTGAAATTTCTTTTGTTCCACATATTTGCAAAACAGTTGCTGTTGTCAGGATTGATCTTCTTCCTCCTCCTCCTCCTCCTCCTCCTCTTCTTCTTCTTCTTCTTCTTCTTCTTCTTCTTCTTCTTCTTCTTCTTCTTCTTCTTCTTCTTCCTATAAGAGTATAATTTTCATTTTAATATATTTGTGATGATATCTCATTGTTGCTTTAATTCACAATTCTGTAATGCCATGTTATTTTTTTCCATATATTTTTAATGCCGTGTTATTTAACCTACTTACAAATACTTTATTTCTTCTCTTTGTGAAATGTCAAGTCTCAGGGTTTTTGTTTTGTCTTACTATTTTTATTTTCTATTGGCATACATAGTAAAAGGCTTTCTATGATAGTTCCATGCATACATACAATTGTATTTGATCATATAAACCACTTTTTACTATTATATTTCCCTTCTGTACTTCCCATTCCTTTCCAGCTCCCAAGTAGGCTCCCCTCTAATTTTTCTTTCTTTTCTTCTCTAATTTCCACAAATGAAACAGAACATGTCATATTTGTCCTTCCGAGTCTGGCTTTTTAAATTTAACCAAAGGATCTCCAATTCCATCCATTTCCCAGGAGACAACATAATTTCATTCTTATTAATAGATGAATAAAATGCCATTTAGTATATATGTAACTATTTTTAACCAATCTACTGATTGTCACCTAAGCCAACTCCATAACATGGCTCTTGTGGTAAACACAACAGTACAGGTATCTCTATAGTAATCTGATTTTGATTCTTTCGGTTAGGTACTCAGAAGTGGTACAGCTGGGTCCCTACGTTCTCACCATCATGTTTTTTTCAGTTAGCTATTGTGATAGGTAAGTTAGAATTTCAGTATAGTTTTGATTTGCATTTCCTTGTTGGCTAAATATGTCAAATATTTTTTCTATATATTTTTAGCCACTTAAATTTTATCTGAATCATACTTGTTCAATTCATCTGTCCACTTATTGACTATGTTATTTTGTATTTATTTATTTTTTTAGTTCTTCACATATTCTTGATAGTAATCCCTTGTTACATAAATATCTGCCAAGATTTTTTTCCCATTTGGTAGATTGTCTCTTGACTCTGTTGACTGTTTCTTTCTTTTTTCTTTCATATATTTTTATTGTAATTAATAGAAGGGTTACATTATATTCACCAGATAAAAGGTGCATTAATTCACATACATTGATACCCTTTCTCATGTCTTGGTCCCCATTTTCCTCCCCCCCACTCCCACCCCTCATCTTGTTTTCCCCCCTTCCCTATCCGATTTCAAATAACCAAATATGCATATATACAATATATCAGATAACAAGGTAAAATACTGTAACAATATGAGATAACCAAGGGACAGCAAAAGAGATGAGGACAACACTCACTCATTATATGGCTTTTGTTTCTATATCCTGGAGGTCCTTTCATTTAGCATCATACTATGTGGCCTTATGTATCTAGGATTTGTTCTATTGTAAATTTGTGCTAGGAGAGCACAATGTTTCTACTGATTATGACAAATGAGGGAAACCATTGAGCCTATGTTCCTTTGAGTCTGGCTTACTTCACTTAATATGATTTTTTCTAAGTCTTTCCATTTCCTAACAAATGGGGTGCTGTCATTCTTTCTGACAGCAGCATAGAATTTCATTGTGTATAAATACCACATCTTGTTGATCCACTCATCAACTGAGGGACATCTACGTTGGTTCCATATCTTTTCTATGGTAAATAGTGCTGCAATGAACATCATTGTGCTAGTGGATTTAGTATGTCCTTGTTTCTGGATGACTGGGTAAATGCCAAGTAGTGGAATTGCTGGGTCATAGGGGAGCTCTATGTTTAGTCTTTTGAGGAACTGCCATACTGCTTTCCACAGTGGTTGAACGAGTTTGCACTCCTTACTCTTCTTTTATATCCTGAGAACGATACATTCCCACATTTTCCAATTCTGGGTCAATCAAAACTCCTTTTTTTTTTATTTTTGCCAGTCCTGGGCTTGAGCACTGTCCTTGGACTTTCTCAAGGCTAGCACTCTACCACTTGAGCCTCAGCACCACTTCTGGCTTTTTGCTATGTATGTGGGGTACCGAGGAATCAATCCCGGGTCTTTGTGCATGCTAGGCAAGCACTCTACTATTAGGCCAAACTCCCAGGCCCCAAACAAACATTTTTTTTTGCCAGTCCTGGGCTTCAGCTCAGGGCCTGAGCCCTGTCCTTGGACTTTCTCAAGGCTAGAGCTCTACTACTTGAGCCTCAGCACCACTTCTGGCTTTTTTGTATGCATGTGGTACCTAGGAATTGAACCCGGTCTTCGTGCATGCTAGGCAAGCACTCTACCACTAGGCCAAATTCCCGGCCCCAAAACTCTTTTTGACCAGTCTAGAGCTTACCATAAATTCAGATTTACTTTCCTTCAGGTTATTTGTCATAGTCACCCCATTTCTTTGCATTTACTCACATAGTTTAGCCTAGCTGCCTAAATCCAATGTACGTCGTTCAAGGTCATCAGGTATCTCACTTGCCTTTACAAAATATGGTAGGATATTAAAATGTTTGTCTAAAATCATATGAGCATTTTAGACTTCTTATCAAAAAAGTACTTCCTATGAACCTTTAATTATAAACATTCCCCAAAAGCATGAATATAATTTTTATTCCCTGACAGCCTTGCAGAATTTTGGGTGTATAGAAACTGCTTGACAAATATGTTTAATGGCTTAATGTGAAAAAGTATTTTTATAAGAGTAATGTTAATGATGCCACCAATAATGCCACTTTGAGTGAAATCAAGGCAGGAAATTGTATAAGACTCTTATTTTTCAGGAACCAGCAAGGCCAGGAATAGATCTGAAGCTAAAGGACAGCACCCACCATGAGTTCAAGCCCTAATACTGCCACCCCCACCACCCCCAACCCAAACTCCACCCCTCCGCACACATGATTTTTTAAATTATATTTCATTGACTGGGTAATATATAGAGGGGTTACAGTTTCATTCATCAGGTAGTGCATTACTTCTCAAAGAGTACATACTGTATTTTTTATTAAAGAATTAACATTGATTTTTACATCATATTTCAAATGACATGTTTAACAAATAAGTATTCAGGAGGGGAATCTCTATATACAATCACTGGGACTTAGATTTTAGAACATAATCAAAATTAGGCTGAGGGTTTGTATGTCATAGATACCTAATAATCTATGTAATGAAACATTATTCTATAGAGTCATAAGTTTCTATGTCTATATAGTTGTGTTTATATTTCCAGTACCATGTCCATAGCATTGGGTATGCAACTTTTGAGTCCTCACTCTTGTACTGTTTGGATCTAATATCCACATATTAAGGATATCATGCACCTTTTGTTCCTTTGGTCTTGACTTGTCGTACTCAACATGATTTGCTCTAGATTCATCCACTTCCCTGCAAATGCCATTATTTTATCTTGTCTGTTGGCTATGTAGAATTCCATTGTGTGTGTATATATATATATATATATATATATATATATATATATATATATTCCACATTCCACGTTTTCTGTATCCATTCATCTGCAGTAGGGCATCTGGATTGTTTCCATCACCTGGCTATTGTGAATAGTGCAGAGATGAACATAGCTGAGCAGGTGTCCTTATCATATCTTGGGTTTTGATGTTCAGGGTAGATGCCCAGAAGTGGTATGGCAGGATTGTAGGGAAGGTCAATTTTCAGTTCTTCAAGAAACCTCCACACTGCTTTCCAGAGTGGCTGAAGTAGTTTACAAACCCACCAGCAGTGTAGTAGGGTTCCTTTTTCTACACAACCCTGCCAGCATCTTTCATTGTCTGATTTCAAAATCTTGGCCATTCTTGTTGGTATCTTAGCATTGTTTTTATTTGCATTTCCTTTATGACCATGGATGATGAACATTTTCTCATATGCTTTCTGCCATTTTAATCTCTCCTTTTGATAAGTCTCTCTGTAGTTTCCTTGCCCATTTAGTGAATGATTTGTTGGGTTTGGGGGATTAGTTTCTTGAGTTCCATGTAGATACTGGATATTAAGAATTTGTCAGATGTATTATTGGTAAATATCTTTTCCCAGTTGGTTGGCTGTCTCTCTACTTTTGTAGCTATGCTTTTATATGTGCAGAAACTTTTTATTTTTAGGTAGTCCAATTTTATTGAGTCTCTCTCCAAACTGTAGTGACCCTGGGATTCTGTTTAGGAATCTTTTGCCTGTGCCTGTGAGTTCCAGTGTCTCTCCTACTCTATTGTGTAGCAGTTTCAAGGTTTCCAGTCTGACATTGAGATCTTTGATCTACTTTGAGTTAATGCTTGTGCATGGTGAAAGGCTAGGGTCAATTTCTAGTTTTCTTCATGTGGCTGCCCAGTTTTGCCAGCACCAATAACTGAATAGACTGTGTTTGTTCTACTGTATATCTTTGGCTCCTTTGTCAAATACAAGTTGATTATAGGTATGTGGTTCTATTTCTGGATCTTCTATTCTGTTCCATTGATATTCTGATCTATTTTTGTGCCAACACCATGCTGTTTGTGTTATTATGGCTCTATAGTAGAGTTTGAAGCCTGGTATTATAATTCCACCAGCATTGCTCTTTTTGCCTAGAATTGTTTTTGCACACATGATTTGAGCATGTAGAAACTGCTTCATGGGTGGCAATTATTTCAAAATGTTCATTTCACATAAAATCAGAATACTTGAAATTTAAAAGAACCAAAAGTCTATTAAGTGAAGAACTCAAGACTTAAGGTAAAATCATCAGTTCGAAAGCTTATGGCTAAGAGGCCAACCTAAAACACAGTTCTCCTAAATTCTATTCATTATTTAGTCTCTTCCTCCCTCAGGACTTCAGTGTCTGAACATGAAGTAAATTATGGAATCTAAGAGTTGTAAGACAACCAAAGATGTTTAGTTTAACTTTCTATAAAGGATTATACTGTGGAGTTACTTTTCCAACAATTCCATTTCACAGACTACTTTTTTTTTTTAAAAAGAATCATGTTTTCCTTAGCATCTATTAGTTATTTAAGAGGGTTGCATTTTGATACTTTCACTTTATAGATTCTTAGTCAACCAGGAATAATAAAAAGATATTTCCAGAATCTTTTTCATGGTTCCCAAGTTAAGAAACACATAAGAGACAAGAATGGATGCCAAGGTCAGGTCCTCTGAGTTCAAATGACCATCAGTACATGAATCCACTTTTATGTTCATCTTTTGAAAAATAAAATTTATTTTTCAGGGAAAACAATATCTGGAAGACTCATTATAAAGCTGTGATTCAGGATATCCCACACATACATGACTGTTTTGCAGATAGTATCCTTCCTAGTAAAAATCTGAAATTATGATTTTGATGAACTCTGAAAAATACTCTTTGCAGCCAGGAAAAGGCATAGGAGCCAAGTACCCATACCAGGCATAATTTCTGAAGGTTTCAGCTTTCTTTGTGATTCTCTGGAACAGTATTCAGCTTGATTGTGCAATGAGCTACACCAGGGCTTTCAAGATTCAATCTAGTAGATATAGACTTTCAGGAGCAATTAAAACAGTAAATGATAACTATTAACTAGGCACAAATAAATTTTGTGAGGATTCTCTCATCAGATCCAAAGAAACATTTTTCTACATCTCTTCAGCACTAAGTAATTTATTTTTCTTTAATGCCAATGAAATAATTATATGCAATAGTAATGAGGGAGAAAGCCAAACTCAGCAATTATATTTTGTGTACACAAAGAATGTTCATCTATATCCCTCAACCTTCATACACTCTATGAACAATATTCAGGAAAGCTGCATTCTCTGTGTATGAGTACTCAAGTGCAGTAAACATATTTTGAGTTACATGACTTTCTCAAAACCATGGAGGTCCATTACTTGAATGTGTAAATCAAATTACCTTTGTTTTGCTGAAAACCACTGAACCTCTCTAGGATACATAATCACTATTTTGCATTTTTGATTGTTTTAATCATTTCTCTAAATTTGCTCATGGCAATTTGCCTCCTTATATTTAGTTGTTTGTATCCTTTATAGACTATAAACTCCTCAGGATAGATTCTATGTTTGATTTGTTTCTGCATTCTCCCAGAATCTTAATGTCTTAGACATATTATTTGCTCAACAAATGGGTTTTTAGATTTAACTGCATATATGCCATGTATTTCCCAGGTCTTTGATATCTCTTTTCCTTTCTATTTCTAAGAACACTTGAGTTTTTTGTTTGCTTGCTGTTTTGTTTACGCAGGTACTAGGACTTGAACTCAGAGTCTTACACTGTCACTTGGCTTTCTTGTTTACAGCTTAGTGCTCATCATTTCAATGCATCTATTTTGGCATTTTGTTAAAGATGGAATTTGAAGACTACTTCACCAGGCTGATTTCAAACCATGATCCTGAAGTCTCTGCTTCCTAAGTACCTAGGATCACAGACATTAGCCACGCATTTCTAGAATGTTTTTGAAACATGGAAAAACATCATCCTGGATTGCAGATGTAATTTAGCCAGCTTTGTAAGTATGAAGGGAATATCTAACACATTTTACTGAATGGTATTTTTGTGAATTTTCTTAAGTTTCTTTTGAGGCTTCAGCTGTTTAAAGGAATCCAGCCATCTCACTGGGGCAGAGAAAGGAGAAAACTCCAAGAAGATGTCCTAGAAAGAGTGGTATAGAAGTCAGTAAGCCTGGACCATGGTATTTTAAGTTCTCTTTCTCCTTTAATTAGAAATTGTCAGGTTTAATAGTCAAGAAATATTTGGCCCATGGCTATTAGGCCTACAGGCAGGATCATCTACATACTTTTTAGGGCCTAGGCCAAAATAGAAATGAAGGGTCAATTGTACAAAAATTAAGATTTCAAAACAGGATCTCACATCATTAGCTGTGAGGAGCCTATCTAAACACATATCCTAGTATGACTCTATTGGTCACACACTTATGAAACCAATCTATTCTGTTCTCAAAAAGCTTCTCTATAGTAGAAAGCAAAAAGGGTCCATAAATGCTAATACAAGCAAATTTCAGATACATACAAGGGTTGGCCAGAAACCAGGAGAAGGTCCTACTTTCTAAAGCCATCCTAAAGAAAATAATAACTGAGGTCCTTTCCAGGAAAGGGTTGAACAGAGAAGAAGGCGATTTCAAGTTGGTATAGTACTGAAGGGAGACAAAACTTACCTTTATATGTCAGGAATGTGGTTGCCTTTAAGGATATTGGAACCATTTAATGCAGGCATGCAACTGAGATTGAAAGTGGAAAGGCTGGTAGAGGACCCACACATAGAACACAGGATTGAACAAAACGAGTACGTGCTGTACGCCAAGTTCATACTTTGCATGGCATCATTTTTATTTATTTTTGTCTCTGTCATTTCTTTTTTGGTACTGGTGATCGAACGAACCCAGGATGTTGCTCTTGCCAAGTGCCTTACCACTGAGCCACATCCCAGCGCCCATGTCATCATTTTAAACACAACAGTCTCGTAAATGAGCTTGCTCTTATTTTACCAAGAGACGAATACTAAACCAGTCTTCAGAAGGCCTATTGCACAGTACTTAGAATGACTGTCCAACCTAGGCCCAGGATGCTTCACCCCCCAGGCCACGCTGCTGCTCACCGTACTTTTAAATCCTCCCATGATCCTTAGCGTTTCTCTGCAGGGCCTCAAAAAGTCCTTTCTGTCTCATGTCCCGCCTCCGCGTGCCCCACGTGCCAAAGTACTTCCGGGTAGCAGAGGTCGTTCCCGGCAAGATGGCTGCCCCCTTGGAGCTCAGTTGCTGGGGTGGCGGCTGGGGGCTACCTTCGGTACACAGCGAGTGCCTAGTGGTGATGGTGAGGCCGCCCTGCGAGCCGGGCGCGGGAGGAGGGGCCCAGGCTCAGAAGCCAGGTAGATCCGGCTCTGTCTGCCCGCCCCGCGGCGGCGTCCTGGCGGCCCGGGGCGCTGCTTACCGCACTCCCTGGGCTCGCTTGGGTCCCCCGGTACCCACCGGACCTGCGCCCCCGCCACAGTCCCGCGGGAGCCTCCCGGCTTCCCCTCGGCCTCGCCGCGGCGTCCGAGCGGTGCAGTGAAAGCCCTCCCCACATTCCCAGGGCCTTTGGGGGACGGATCTGGGGCCGAGCATCCCAAATCCGGTATCTGTGGCGCTGGCCAGGTCGTTGAGATACAGGGAGGGACCGGGCCGCCGCCTCAGCCGCCTTCTGCCCCCGGTGGACCACGGGGCCGTGAAGTACAGCTGCTTTGCACATTTGCATGACGTAGTCCATCTAAAATGTTTTATTGCAAACTCTGTTACAGGCGTATGCCAAATTTTCTGGTGCACCCTTGAAAATCAGTGTCATAGATAACACCTGGAGAGGTTCAAGAGGTACAGTGTGGATTTTTAGATACCCTTTTCTGCCCCTTCAAAACCTCTTCCTTCTTCTCTTTAAACTTTTGAGGCTTATAGCCCTAGAGTACTTTGGGATTTTAATTTCTTCTTACCATGCCTTTGGTTATGTGTTACTTATGATTTGAGAAATAAAGTGCAAGCCAACTCAGTGGAAATCATGAGAACTGAAAATGTTCTTTAGAGCTGCAATTGAAAAAAAAAACCTCAAAAGGGGGGAAAAAAAATTAAAGCCTAAGACAGTCTCACTCATTTTCCCCTTCTAACTGTGCATTTGGTATGGTTTCTTAAGGTATTAAACTCGCTAAAGGAAATCATAATGTTTCCTTGCATGTTATCTGTTTTTGATTATAGGTGACGTACCAATTTTGACAACTGAAGACAGCATTGTTTCTAAGCCTGCAAAAATACTAAACTTTTTAAGAAAACAGGTGGGTGGTTCTTTTTGAAGAAGTAGACTTTGATTCCCAAATGTTATTAAAAAAAAAAAGTACTACATGAAAAGGTGAGATTTTTTGTTTGAGTCTATTTTTTTAAAAAATATATTAGACAGTTGAAGATACCCAAACTTTATACCAAATAGAGTTAAGAATTACTGCTGTGAAGTCTTGAGTATTACTTTGATTTAAAGTCACGGTGACAAATAGTCACTTTGTTGTCATATACTTTGCTTGGATTTTATTGAAATTTACATAGAATATTCAGTTTAACTATTCACTGTTATATTTACTCATAGCCACATGAGTTTTGCTGAGCATATCTGAAGTTTCCATCAAATAGCAGCTATTTATTTTTATTTTTTAGATTTTATAAACATTGATTTTTTTACATCATATTTCAAATGTCAAGTTTAACATATAAGTACTCAAGAATGGGATCTTTATATGCAATCACTGGCACATAAACTTAAGAACAAAATTAAAATTAAGCTGAGAGTTTGTATGTCATAGGTACATACTGATCTACATAACATTATGTCTATAGAGTATGTATCCCATCATAGATTTTTATATCTATGTAGTTATATCTCCAAGATCATGTCAATGACCTTGACCTATTTATTTTTTAAAAAGCATTTATATGATTGAATAAGTTAAATGTTTTATGAAACAGTGTGTCTGAGGTGTTTAACAATGTAAATATTTAGATAATATATTTTAGAATACTTTTTTTTTTTGGTAGGTCATGGGGCTTGAACTTGGCCAGGACACTGTCCCTGAGCTCTTCAGCTCAAGGCCACCACGCTACCCTCAGCCAAGCCCCACTTGCTGTTTTATTTTTATTTTTTTTCCTAGAGGTTAATTGGAGATAAGAGTCTCAGGTCCTTTTGTACCCAGAGTGGCTTTGAACCTTGATCCTCAGATCTCAGCCTCCGGAGTAGCTAGGATTTCAGGTGTGAGCCACCCCACCTGATGTATTTAGAATACTTCTAAGCAAAACTCTTGTGCAGGCCTGTAATCCTATCTACTCAGGGCTAAAACCTGAGAATTATGGTCTGAAGCCACCCTGGGCAGGAAAGTTTGTGAAACTTCTTACCTCCAGTTAACCACCAAAAACCAGATGTGGAGCTTTGGCTCAAGGGATAGAGCACTAGACTTGAGCAAACAAAAACTCAGGGACAATACTAGGCTCTTAAGTTCAAGCCTAGGATTGGCACAAAAACAAAATAAAACTCCTATCTATTAAAACCTGTGGTTTTTCTAAATTAGGTTTTCTTTCTTTTTCATGAGGAAAAATGCAACCAATTGGAAATGTTTTGCCTTCTAGTAGTTGCTCTTATTTCTTAACTTTGAACTACATGCCATGTTATGAACTAGGTCATTAACAAACCTTGAAATAATAGAAGTTAATTAAAAAGTTATAACTACCATATATTTACTGTATGCCTGACAGTACTGAGAACCTTACATGCATTAAGCACGAGTGTTCATTGGTTTGTATTTCTTTTTTCTTTTTAACATCATGTTTATCATTTATGAGGAGAAATAAGAATCCTCATTTGTATAGCTTCATTGTCCTTCATTGTCTATGGGATGCTCTAAAGTTTTTTTTCCCCCATAGAAATATAATGCAGATTATGAACTCTCAGCAAAGCAAGGAGCAGATACATTGGCGTACATAGCTCTGCTTGAAGAGAAGCTTCTCCCTGCTGTGGTATGCATACTGAATTCTACAGTATTTTAGTCACTTCGTTGAAAATGTAATCCCTTTAGAAGGAAAATAATGAGAAGAGATTAAAAGGTGTTACCTTGCTTTTTCTTTCTTTCTTTTTTTTTTTTTTTTTTTTTTTTACCTAGTTGTGGGGCTTGAACTCAGGGCCTAAGCACTGTCCTTGGGCATTTCTCAAGGCTAGCTCTCTGCCACTTGAGCCACAGCACCACTTCCAGCTTTTTCTATGTATGTGGTACCGAGGAATTGAACCTGGGTCTTTGTGCATGCTAGGCAAGCGCTCTTACCACTAGGCCAAACTTCCGGCCCTACTTTGCTTTTTCATACGAATATGAAACTGGATTGTAAGAACTTCAACTAGTATGTAATACATTAAAATGAAAGATAACGTTAACAAGCATTAATTAAACATTAATTAAAATTTTAGCTATTTATTTTTGCATTGCTAAGGATTAACATGAGGGCCTCACACAGAATAGGCAAGTACTCTTTCCACTGAGCTGTAGCTCCAAACCCAATGCCAATTTGGAAATAAATCTTTGTAGGAGCTGAAACATTGTTTTAATCCCATGGATAGAACTGGTTAAATGATAACTCACTTATCCAGCCAATAATTGAGTACCAACTATGGGCTATGTTTTGTTCTAGTTGTTAGAATATAACAACAACACTCATACACTTGAAAACTTCATATATGGTTACTTTAGTTCATTACTGAAAAACTAGCACATTGAATGGTTAATAACAGAAGATCCTGAGACTGCTCTTTCTTTCCTTTGGCAGCTTCACACATTCTGGGTCGAGACTGACAATTACTTTACTGTGACAAAGCCATGGTTTGCATCACAAATTCCTTTTCCCTTGAGTTTAATCCTACCTGGAAGAATGTCTAGGGGGGCATTGAATAGAATTCTTTTGACAAGAGGGGAGCCTCCCCTCTACCACGTCCAAGAAGTGGAAGCACAGGTATGTTTTTGATTATTCACCAAGCTAGGGCTCTATAGGGAAGGGATATGAGGAAGAGCATAGATGAACTTACCCAGGGAAACTGCCTCAAAAGCAGCCTTATAGCATCCTTCCTACTTTTGAGATATAATTTCATCCTTGTTAGATATACAGAGATGCCAAGGAGTGCCTAAATCTTCTGTCAAACAGATTGGGAACTTCTCAGTTTTTCTTTGGAGATACGTAAGTTCATTCCCTTGAAAACCATTTTGATATTTTGCCATGTATATTCAGTGAAAGGTTATTCAAAGCATGTTCCCTTACCCCTTCAAAAAGGAGTTTTATCACTTAAAAGAGGATTTGATAGGCTTATTTTTTTAGTTGTAGGAAACTTTTTGTATCAGTGATAATCCAACTTTGTCTTAAGGTGCTGCATATATGAATTTAAGATATCAAAGACTGTTCCTTCCTTACCCCAATTTAAATTACACTTGTGAGGAAAAATGAATCTGTACTTTACAACTTCATTCTTTTCCAAATAAGTGCATAGAACATTTTTAATCTGCATAAAGGATAAAACACTAATTGCATCATTATTATGAACTGAAATGGTTAGTAACTTTTAAAAATACTATAATATACACTTTAGATTTGACAAATACATTTGGAGAGAACTTTATTTACTCACAATCCCGAGTTAATATTTTTAACGTACTTAAAAATGTTAATTTTATTTTTAGGCCTTCTACTTTGGATGCCTATGTGTTTGGTTTTCTTGCACCTCTTTATAAAATACGGTTTCCCAAAGTTCACTTACAAGAACATCTGAAGCAGCTTTCCAACTTGTGCCGCTTTTGTGATGACATTCTAAACAGTTACTTTAGGCTCAGTCTTGGAGGTAAGCTGGCTTCTCATCAGCTAATGTGTATTTGCATTAAATATTTTCATATTCCCCCAAACCCCAAGCCTTGAGTATGCCAGGGAAGCGCTCCTACATTGAGCTTTGTCCTTAGTCTTTGCTTTTTTTGAGACATAGTCTTGCTTTAGAACCCAGGCTGTCTGAACCCACTATGCAATCCAGGATGGCTCTGAAGCTATGATCCTACTGCCTTTGCCTCCTGACTGCTGGGATTACAGGCATGTACCACAATGCCTGGCTTGTGCATTGTCTCTAAATACTTGAAGTTGTTGCAGTTTTCCAAATTCATTTTTAATCCATGTGACAGTTCTTAGTTAAATAGAGACTGTATTGACTTACCTTTTATTTGTTTCTCTGGATTTTATTTTGTTACAGTCTCTTTTTAAATATTCCCCCTTTGAAGTAGCACATTTTCTTCTGAAAGACTAACAGTCACGTTATTGAGTCCTTACTAAAATAGTATTTAAACTAATGAAAATAGTCAATTACTTTAAATTATTTATACCTGCTGCTTCTAGCATTTTCCTGCGTGAACAGAAATCAGTAGCAGATTGATTTTGGTGAGGTACACTCCTATGATTCCACTACTTGAGAAATGATTGGATCAGACTGAAGGTATATAGTAAGTAGAGGACATCTGTCACTTAGGATATGATTCTTTTGAATGTGGGGCCTTGTACTTAACTGATTGTAATACTAAATTTGTATTGAGAGAGTTGGGTGAAATTGTCCATTGAAGAAACAACAGTTGGGGCCGCGAGTTTGGCCTAGTGGTAGAGTGCTTGCCTAGCATGCACGAAGAAGGCCTGGGTTTGATTCCTCGGTACCACATACATAGAAAAAAGCTGGAAGTGGTGCTGTGGCTCAAATGGTAGAGCTCTAGCCTTGGGAAAAGTCCAAGGACAGTGCTCAGGCCCTGAATTCAAGCCCCCTGACTGGGAAAAAAATTGAAGAAAAAAAAAAAAAGAAATAACAGTTATAACTAACTGGCTTAGGTGGACGGTTTGTTTTTTAAGCCAGATTATGTGTTTGGTATCTAAGGAAGGTTAGTAGATTGGGAGACAATGAGCAGTGGCCAGAAAACCTCACTATACAGCAAATCAAACTCTTGACTCCTAGTTCAGGCTTATATAATCAGAATCTTTTAGGGATGAAGCCCAGAAACTTGTTCTTTTTTAAATCCCTATAAATGTTTAATGCCTAGCAGATAGCTGTTTGGCAGTCATTGTCTTACCACACTATTCAAATAGTTGTGACCAAAAACATATTTAAAATGACTGAGGGAAAGATACAATTTAAATTTCAAAAGGCAAAGAGGACTGAGAGACTGCTGTGTCTTTACTAATTACTGTGGCTAGCTGCATGTCACTTGGCTCATAGTCTTCCCCATGGACGCATTTTAATCCTTTTGTTTAGGGTTTGGTTTTGGATATTATACCTCCTAAAATTGCCTTTGAGCCTGGAATACTTTTTCCCATTGTCTGTCTATTTTTATTTTTTGGAGGGTGGGTAGACTCAAAAGTCATTTAATCTAAACAGTTTTCAAGTCTTGCAAAATTTCCTATCTTTTTCTGATTTCTGTCCTGGCTTCTTAGGCATCTCTCCAGCTGGACAAGAAATGGTAGATGCAAATCTGCAGAAACTCACACAGCTTGTAAATAAGGAATCCAACTTGATTGAAAAGGTCTTGTTTTCTTCGTTATTTTATAGTAGTCTAGTATTTTTCCTTTCTGTAGCCAATCTTATAATTTGAGTTATGCATTAATTGACCTTATTACCTTTTTCAGGAGTTTACTTTTCAGATCACTGCTTAAAAATACTTTTACTAAATTGCAAGCAATTTAATGTTTTGAAGCCAGCAGTGGCCTGATTGTTGTGGGGAAAAAATAGACAATGGTTTGTTTATTTGTTTGTTTGTTTTACCATATAATAGGTTTCTATTAAGCCTACAATCCCTAAAGATTGACTTTAGACAAAACAATGATAGCACAGACCACAAATCTTTTCTATTTTGTTTTTTGAGATTATAAGAACATGTATTTTCTTACTAACAGCACCATAATGTCTTTTTCTTTCTTCCACATGAACTTCTTTTCATTTTTCTCCTTTATGTCCTTTTCTGTTCTGAGCATAGTCCTACATTTTTACTCCAGTATAGATGCTTTGCCATTTTAGGGGGAATTTATTTTTGAGAGAGATTTTCAGGAACTGTGTAGGACAGAGTGTTAATACTAGACTTTTCAAGGGAAGTTCTATTTAGAAAAGCACTACAGTGTGCTGGACTTGCTTGTTTCTTATACAAATGAATTATATTTTATTCTTTATTTTTTGCTTGAGGGTTCTGAAGCTTTGAGAATATCTTAGTCACCTTCCCAAGGTCTCTCAAGTGGCAAAAAAGTAGAAGAGAAACTTAATCCCTAGAACTGTGCCTGGCATGAACTTTCATTTATTCTGTTTTGTAGTCAGCTATTTAGCTGATGAGTGGAATATGGATCTGTTACTACAGACTAAATTTGCTAGTATATTATTCTCTGGATGGCCTGTGGGGGTGAGGGCGGGGGGGAGGCAGAGGGTGTAGTATTTTATTAGTTGTTACAATTTGAGAAATGAGTAAAATTGGGTGGTAAAAATTGGAAGAATTGATATTATTGGTTTTGGTAAGCCAAGTTAAAGCCTAATCTGGCTCAGTTCTTTTCTCAGTAAATTTGAAGTGTATATGAAGTTTTACATGTGGGTTAAGGAAAGATCATTCTAATATAGATTCCATTTTCTATATGTGGAGAATTCATGACAAATAGGGGAAAGAAAACTGAAATGCCCACATACTTAGATAATAAAGCCATTAAGTCCTGTAGCCACTTTGTACCCTGTCTGGGTCCTTTGCCCCAGGTCCCTCTCTACTAGTAGGGGGATGGGGAAAAACACACCCCGACCAGGCCAAGCCATGAGAGGAAGGGGCCCACTGTCCTCCTGCACCCAGCCTTCTTACCCCAGAGCACGAACAGAGACGCCACGCAGCTTCATCAAGGCAGGAAGATCTCTCCAAACCTCCCTCCTCCTTATATTGGGTGCAGGAGCCTATCAGCACAACAGGTGGGCAGGATAAAGAGGTCCACTTGTTTACCCCTACTACTGGTCTCAGCAGAAAGTTATTAGACATGGTGTTACTCGGTCCCCGACAGTAACCCATCTTTGTGTATCAGAGTTCTCAGACCTATTCAGTTAGGCAGTCCCTTTTGTGCATACCTGTTATGTAGGCTGGTCAAAACCAGGTGGTAGAGCAGCTGATCTTGTTAGCCAGCATTGTTTGTTTTGGAAGAAAATCTAAAATGAATGATGTTTGAAGAAGTTCTTGTAAGAAAGAAAAGACCAGTGAAGGAGAACGTCTGGGTTAGATCTAAAGAATTTATTCTTTCTGTCCCATTACTCATTTCCTTTGATCTGCATTCTCTTAGCTTGAAAAAGCTTATATTTTTTGAATGTAATAGTAATTACATACATTGATGTAAGGAGGTGTAGTTGAACAATCATGTTGCCCTTTCTGAACCTCATTTGATTCATCTGAATAATGGGGAGAATAATATCTGCCCATTTTCCTCAATTTGTTAGGAAGATCAAAGACACAGTACGTGAGCATGCTTTTTAAGCAGTGAACATTGGAGTTACAGAATTATTATTTTTACGTTTATTTTCATAAAGGCCTCTTAAACTAGGTGAGCTATGATGTAATTTAGTACAGTATTCACTTTGTGGAATTATGGTAATTTTGTGAAAATATCAAGAGTGAGCCACATTGCTTTTTTTTTTGTTTGTTTTTTTTTGAATAGATACTAAGTCAGCTGGTATTTGAGGTATGACCTTTACAATTCCTGAGAGACTATTTGTAAAAAAAAAAAAAAAATTTCTCTAGCAGTTTGGCCAACATATAGTACTCAGCTGTAGTTTGGATGGGGAGGCCACAGTCCACATAAGTGGTACCATAGCCTTAGTCAGCTGTCTCTTTTATACTTTCTACAGATGGATGACAATCTTCGCCAAAGCCCTCAGCTTCCTCCTCGGAAACTGCCAACACTTAAATTGACTCCAGCAGAAGAAGAGAGTAATTCTTTGCACAGGCTGTCACCCTGAAAATTACTGTGCTTTGTGGTCAAGTCTTACAATTGTCACACTAATCTCTAATACCAAGTGTATGAAGGCAAATAGAAAATACCATTCCGAGGTATAAGGAGGACTAATACTAAAGAAACTTTCTTTGATGTTTGTTTTTTTTCTTTTAACTAAGAAGCTTGTATTCTAGCTTGGCAATGCATTTTAAATAAAGGTGAATACTAAATGAATGTGGTGGGTTGGGAGAAGAAAACCATTGTACTTTATATGAGAAAAATCCTGCCTTAAACCTGGCAGATTTTTGCCTTTTGCTCATGTGTTACTGACCAAAAGCTACATTTCTGTTCTGAATGTGTATTCTTAATTTAATCAAGATAATTTATTCAATTTATTAACTTAGTTTTCTTATAGCTGTCTGTATATATAATATGGCTCTTTGGCAGAGACTTTTTTTCTTCTGTTTAGAAATATGATGCCTATTTTAGGACCCAGAAAAAATATAAACTATTTCATTAGAAAGGCCTGTATTTAACTTTGAGAAAAAAAATGAGGAATGTGCTTTTTACTTATGCTTTCATAAACCTAGCTTTTTGGGGATTTAGAACCACATATATCAACATTAAGAGTAGTTGCATACTATATTCATTTGATGAATGCACTTCAGAATAGAATAAGTATTTGCTGATGTATTTCTTACAGGTTGATAAGTGGTCTTTTAGGGATCATTTAGTTTGCAGGGTAAATATGGCAGCTTTAGATCTATATATTTATAGAACATCTCAGTTGTCTCATTACTGTGTTGATTCCAGAACTGAATGTGTTGGTCATCTTTTCTGTGTTAAGCTGTAAAACTCTACCCAATTGTTAGCCACTACTCAGGAGAAGCCCTGGCTGGGGTAATTGAACACCTACTGTGCATTTGGTCTGTGTCTCTAGGCTTGAATCAGACCAGTATTCTTTCATAATGTGCGTATCGTTTAGTCACAGCTTTCTGACAACTAATTGTTTTCCATATATTTTAGCTACTGTTGAAGGAGCCAAAGGAATAAATCAGAAATAGCATACTTTTTATTGCTATTTCCTACTTTTTGGCTGCTGAATTGTTCAAGGATTTGCTGTGTGGTAGTTTTCCTTATAATAGAAACTTGCCTATCATAGTGGTTGAGGTGCTTCTGTTGTTTTAAATTCCACTTCTGGGATTAAAAAATAAATAGGACCCTGTTTTTGATTAGTGTCTTAAGAGATTACTATGGTGCTCAGCAAATCTTACCAAGTCCTCCAGAAACCCATATCTTAAGAAAACAAGCCTTGTTGTCAAGACACTCAGCTAATTTGAGTTAAGTGGAGCTCAGTTTTGTTGACCTTCTTCTTCCCAGTTCTGTATTTAGGTAGGTGTTTATACAAGATACAAGAGGTTTTTGTTGTTGTTGTTTCTTGATAGTTTTAACTATGTGTGAAGCAAGATAATCTTCATGGTGAAGATTGGATGCATTTAGTGAAAACACGGATGAGTTTCACATTACTTCTCTAACAATGGTTGTGGGGAGGGGGGATTGTGCGTTGCTCATCTTCAAAGGCAGTTATTTCAACATTCTGAAATCTGTATGAATATTTTATGGTGAAAATCATGACTGTGATGCTTTATTATTTTCTAGGATTGATGAACATTGGGAAAGAATGGTTAAGCATATTAATCAGACATCTGTTTATGCTTTAGTCAGGATTAGTCATTTTCAATTATGATTTATATTAGACCTTCCAAAAAAGCATTTGAAGTGGCTTACAATTGCAAAACACATGTAAAACAGAACAATTATAATTAGTTTCTGAAAAAACTTGTAGAAGTTAAACTAGCAACACTAACAGGTTATAAAAGTGAATGATATATCTGACCATAAGTTCTCTATAGGTAAAAATACAAAATAATACTAGGTTAAATATGTTATTCTTTTAATAAAACTACAAAAGACTGAGGAAAGAAAATACATTTATATATTTATAAAAATATTGGAAATCATGTTCTCAGGATATACAAACTTCAACTAAGAAGTACTGTGTGGTTTCATATGTTGAATTTGACTTGAAAATGTCATTGTAAAATAATGTGTCTTTTTTGTTTGTTTGTTTGTTTGCCAGTTCTGGGGCTTGAACTCAAGGCATGAGCACTGTTCTTTGGCTTTCTCAAGGTTAGCGCTCTTTTCTCAAAGTTAGCACTCTACCTTTGAGCCACAGTATCACTTCTGGCTTTTTTTCTGTGTATGTGGTTCTGAGGAATGGAACCCAGGGCTTCATGCATGCTAGGCAAGCACTCTACCATACTCCCAGCTCAACAAGTATATGTTTTTTTGTATATTATCAAAATGATTTATTTACTTTTTGGTCATCTCTGCTTTGAACTGCCTGTAGCCTTATATTCTATCATATATTGTGCTTCTGGACTACCTTTTCTGACATGCAAAATGTAATTTAAGTGACAGTTTTATGTTGGGATACTTGAGTTTTATTTATATATACAGATGAGATGATAGAAAGCTATAGCTGAGCACAAAATAGGAAACAGCCACATGTAGAAGCTGTTGGACAAAAATATCTTTTACTTAGGCTTGACGAGGTCTATATTCCTAGTGTCAGGATGTTTTTTGGATAGTTTGAACTTCCTGAGAAAAATGGTCCACAGCCTTAAACAAAATTCCATGAACCACTGTCTTTTATAGGTGATGGTGGAGGCTAATATGAAAAGGAGGGAATATGCTTGTATTTATTTTTAATAATAGTATAGGATTAGAAAAAGTGGCCAGATAATTTCCATAAGAAGAAAATCCTCCACACACAGGCCATATCATTTCATGCATGACAGTGACTACTTAACCCTAGAAAGATTAAGGAGCATTGAACATGGCTACCCTTTCAGTGCTGTTTTGTGACCTCATCAAAAGATTGACAATAACAAACCAAATTACAAGTAACAAACCAACTTAGGTGTGCTGAAATTTGGGGGTGGGTACTAAAGGATTAGACATTTTATAAAAACAAGTATTTATATTTCCATTTACAATTTCTATCCATTTAATATTTCTAGATGCATATATATGAAAGAACAGGGAGGTTTATTGTAATCAGAGCTAAGTTAAAATTTTTATAAGTCTGAAAATCAGAAAACCAACAACAAAAGAGATAAAAACTGTCAGGCACAGTGGCCCACACCTATAATCCAAACTATTCAAGAGGCTGAGATCTAAGGATCTCAGTTCAAAGCCAGCCTAGGCATTAAAGACCGCGAGACTCTTATCTCCAATTAACCTCCAGAAAACTGGAAGTGGTGCTGTGGCTCAAGGGTAGGGAGCTAGCCTTGAGCTAAAAAACAGTGCCCAGGCTCAGAGTTCAAGTCCAACAACCGCCCCTCCCCTCCCCCATCCAAAAAAAAAGCTCCAACAAAAAAGAGACAAAAACTGAAAACAGAGTTCACTTAGAAAACTAGTGATTAAAAAAGAGGAAGAGATATGTGAATTTGATTGGATGTTTCCTTAGAGCCTCCTCTGAAAACTTGCATTTACCAGGCCTAGTAGATTTTGGGTACAGTTTTTCATAAGCTGTTAACAACCTTGACCTTTTAAAAATGAACATATAAATGCTTATTTATAGATAGGAAGCTGAGTAACAGGGACATGCGATATCTCCTATTTTTATGTCTTGTGAATCTGTTTGAAATAAAATGGTTTTTAAAGAACAAAAGTCAGTAAATTTATCATTATCTACATAACCATGTTTTAAAAATGCAATAGTCCAAACATATTTAGTTCCAGAAATACAAATATATAGTATAAATCAAATATTTTTATTTCATTTTTGAGTTTAAAGAGAAAAGCAACTTAGGTTTATAACAGATGCTTATTTGATGATCTCCTTTGCCTTACCCTCTTCCTCCCAACAAAGGAAAGGCAGGGGAGGTAGGGATGGAGGAAAGGAAAGAAGGAAGGAAGGAAAAAGAGAGGGAAAAAGAGGGGATGAGAAGGGTAAGGTGGGAGGGAAGAAGAGAGAAAGGGAGAAAGAAAAGTAGGAAGGAATCGGAAGGGAAGGAGAGCAATGTAAAACCAAAAACACCTTTCCCTTGGAAAGTGAATCAGTTTTTATGTTTCTAATTACGTATTTTTTCACTATGGTAAGTAGATTTTTTTTTTTTTTTTGTCTAGTCCTGAGGCTAGAACTCAAGGTCTGGACACTGTCCTTGGGCTTTCTCAAGGCTAGCATTCTACCAAGGAATCAAACCAAGGGCTTCTTGTATTCTAGGTGAGCACTCTACCACTAGGCCATGCTTTGAGCCCTAGTAGATAAATTTTTGAGAATAAAAGTTTTGAAAAATTTCTGTATCCTCATGCAATAGTTTTGTCTTGTAATTGTTATTTCCAGACACAGAGCAGGAGGAGATGTTTAAAGACCACCCCCCCTCCCGAAGAAGGTATGACATGCCTGTGTGCTTTCTGTTTTAGGCCCAAAGGGAATTTCTAATTGACTTTCTCTTGGTTTAGTTAATTTTATAATTGGAATCCTGAGCAGAGCAGTAGAGATAATTTGGGTGGTGATGATGGTGTTTTGCATTCATTATTAGTGGTCAATTTTTTAAAATTCTTTTTTGCTATTGTTCAGCTGCATGGAATTTATATTTACTTATTAATAATATCTTTCTTAGATAGATTTTAAAGACATTTATTGGTACAGGAAATCAAAGGTCCATTATACTCACAGGTTTATTTGAAATTTTATTAGACCTTCAAAATGTTAATTTTCACAGAGATATATGATAATGTCTCTTATTTTTTTGTTTTTTTGTCTTTAAGGGTTTGGAAAATAATTTAGAAATTGTTGTTGGTATATAGTAACTACTAGAAGCCCAGATTATGTGTCTTAGATTTAAGACTACTGTGATTGAGATGGAAACATATTCTGAGAAGTAAAGGCAGATGCAGAATCTTTTCCAGAAAAGCATTCCATGAACTAGTGAAGAAAATAAGCATGCCCGTACAATGACAATAGTAAAAGGATAACTTCAAGTTGAATGTTTGTGAGTACAGAGGGGAATGTTGTGATAGAAACTTATTCCGAGCAAACTAGTTTCTTTATAAAGAAAAATAAAAGAACCCCCCCACCCCCAAAGACAGGAAATCAGTTCTTTTGTGTCCTCATTATTAATTTAAAATTATAAGATTAAAAACATGTCATTGTTACATTTATTGGAGAAGTAGTGCCTAAAGGACTATAATATATTTTGTCAATGGAGGGTTCCTATAGCCCAATAAGTTTAGAAAATGCTGTACTAGGCAAAGTCAAGTTATTATAGGCTTTTCAGAACTTTGGATGTGCTAATGTATATTTTCCATTCTTCAAGCTTTGGAAAATTTTCAAGTTTTTATTTCATTACTGAAGAAATAGTCTAAACAATGTATGTATGAGTATACCACATTCACTTCCTAGGATGAGGTTTTATGGTTTTCATTAAGCGTTTCTGGGGTATTTTTTTTTGTTTTTTTTTTGTTTTTTGCCAGTCCTGGGCTTGAGCACTGTCCTTGAACTTTCTCAAGGCTAGAGCTCTACCACTCGAGCCTCAGCACCACTTCTGGCTTTTTTCTATATATGTGGTAACAAGGAATCGAACCCAGGTCTTTGTGCACGTTAGGCAAGCACTCTACCACAAGGCCAAACTCCTGGCCCCTAAGCCCTATACACCATTTCCCTAGTTTGTTTATATATGAATTTTTAAAGTAGGCATTTAGTTGTGGGGTTTGTGTTCTGAGAAATATATTCGTGAACATGTTGCCCTAGATTTTGCCTTGCTTGTGCTTATGAAAGCTTCTTATTGTTGGGTATGCCTTTAGTTACAGTGATAATATGAGAAGAGACAAGTTATGTCCATGTACCATGGAGCTGAAGGGCCAGATGTAGATGGTTGTTATTTTTGTAGGGTGCCCTAGTTAATACAGCCTTATCTCCTAGAGCTCTAGGAAACATGGCACAGCTGTGTAGGGAGTCTTAACTGGTGGTTTGCTCCAGGATCAGTTCTTAGGCATCCATGAGGCAATGGGAACTAACTTGAAATTCCAAGACAATTTTCCAGACCTTTTTTTGCTTGTGTTTTAAAAGTACAAGAAAATACAATGGGGATTATTATAAATGATTGTACGTTGGTTCAGTGACATAGCAAATAAGTATAATAGTTTCAAGTTGTTTTCTATTACTGAAGTCATAGTCTAAACAAGGATTATGTGTGTGTACTTCTAGGCTATGAGTTTATAGTTAACATTTAATTAGCAGACTCTACATCTGAAAAAAATGTAAACTTCATAAACCCTCCAAATTTCAGATAGATTTTGCCAGACCACTTATGAGGCACAAGGATGTTTTCTATTTGTTTGTTTGTTTTGTTTTTGTTTTGCAATATATACATTTGCATGTTTGGAGTTCCATGTTTTGGAGACGTGTTTGAAAGAAACTTGCCTTGGGCTTTGAGTTATGGTATAGTGATGCACATCTAACCACATGCAAAGGTCTTTTGCTTTTTCAGCTTTCCTTCTGCAAATTGAGAAAACTGTCTTTTAATCATTTGGTTTACATATCCCAGATCCTTGGAGATCACAAAGAATGGCTTGCCAGCATTTGCATCCATCCTCAACAAGCCCTGCCCCATGAAGAAGGCCCTCCTGGCCACTTGTTCTTTGGACTGTTGGCTGCTCCTCCTGCCTTATTGGCTGCTTTCTCTTGGAGAAAGAGGAATGTACTCAAGGTTTTAAGTTAACTTCATAAAGATAATCTTTATTTCTCATGAATTTTTTTCTTTTTTTTAAAAAAAGACAGGAAATAATGTCTTTCCATTTTTTTATTTTTATGTCAAAGGAAAAAATGTGGATTGTTATATAACTAGTTTTCTGGAAGCATGACAGAAAACAGGAAATATTTTATATTCATAATGGTTTTGTCTCACAAACCTATCTTCAATTGATAACCTTTTTAAACATCTGTTCCAGCATGCAAATTCTAGTTTCATTATGAAGTAAAAAGTCTTAAAATAAGCTATGTTGGCTATATAAGTATTCTAGCCTTGCCTAGTATGGTTATATTTTACTCCGAGACTATATATAAATAAATACTGAAAAGTGGTAATCATGATCGATACTGTAAAAAGTTCATTCTGATAAATGAAAAACTGGATACAATGTCAAAATGGCTATTTTCTCAATAAAAATCTCAGATCACCAGAATGTTTATTAGTTCTCCATGTAATGTTATTTGAGACTTTTTCTTTTTTTTTCTTTTTGCCAGTCCTGAGCTGGCACTGGATTTTTCTCAAGGCTAGAGCTCTACCACTTGAGTCTCAGCACCACTTCTGGTTTTTTCTAAGTATGTGATACCAAGGAATCGAACCTGGGTCTACATGCATGCTAGGCAAGCACTCTACCACTAGGCCAAACTCCTGGTCCTCTCTAGGATACTTTTGAGACCACTACATCTGGTCTTTCCCACCGTGCTAAGGAGATCAGAAGACTGCAGGCCACTGACTTGTGACATCAAATGCTCACACAGCTCTTCAGGGCTATTTTCTGATCCTTCCACTTCCATGGATTTCCTATTAGTCTAATAGTGTTTGCTTTAATTGAATGGAAACACAGAGAAAACAAATAAAATTTTAGGTAGGAAGGAAAATAATCTTGGTTTTGCTGGTTTGTTTATGGGATAGAATACATGAATGTAGACATTTTTGTTATAGCTGTTATATAAGAGTAAGTACCTAGAGAGGTTGGGTGGTTTTGCTAGTGGTGTTATTAAGGTATTGTTTACATGTAGCTAAGTGCAAAAACCCTTTCAAGTGGAACTGTTTAGGTCTGAGTACATCTCTGCATCTTCATTGTCTATCCCTAAGCTTCATGACAGATGAGCTGTAGGTTGCAGATGAGAGGCATTGGGGTGGAGGGAAGTACCTAGCAATCGCCTGCTCTTTGAAAGAACAGGAAAGAAGAGCTGCTCTTGTGGAATAATGGAATTCTTTTGAGGAAAGGCAGCTGTTTGGTGGGAGTCCCAAGCTGAGAACCATTCAACAAAGAACTTAAGAAATTTTCCTTCTGAATTGCTTACCTCAAAAGCACAACCTATTTGAAGTGCTCGAGAACAGCTTAATGTGATATCCTGCAGTAAGTGGAAGGCTACGTTCAGCACAAGCAGATCTGTTTGTTCTTTACCCCAAATGGCTATTTGGAGAAAACTGAAGTTTGGCCATATTAGTGACTTAAGTGAATCTCTATAGGATAATAATGGAAGAAAAAGTGCTGCATTTGGGTTTGAGATAAATACGGATGAAAACAAGAAAGAGATAATGAAGAAATGTCTGCATGGGTCTGCTCCGGTCATCTTGTAATTAAATCCCCAGTTGTAGAACAAAGCAGAAACCTCTTAATCTGACAAGAGCTTCCTAAGAAAGAATGAGAAAACATGGTCCATTTCTCCAGGTACATGAGTCAGCTTCCTGGAATGCTTTAGACATCTATGATTAAGAAATGAAGACAGCTGTGTATCATCCAAGACATTTTAACTTGCGAAGTCAGCCAGCTCAAGGCTCCAAAAATTGTGCTTCCAAGTGGAAGAGAAGCTATTATAATTGTCCTTTTGGGGCAGGGGAGTAGAAAGAGCAGGAAAAGCTTAACATTTATAAATACAAGTAAGAATTGGTTCCTTGAATTCTAATTTGAGGAAGGTGATCTGTACATTTGAGAAAGTTAAGAAATCTCTTAATATAGAGGAAAGTATGGCATTTTTAAACATGATTAAGACCCAAAAGATAATAGTTTTATTTTAAATGCAAAAAACCCTAAATATATTTCAAGATGCCCCCTTTAATGTGTTGTCTCAGTTTTCTCTATGAGAAGGGAAATTGCCATTTTCATCTAATAAACACCTTCCACATTTAGCAGGGTGACTACTGCTAAATAGTTTAGAAAAAGATGTTGGGAGGTGGTCAGAAAAGACAAAAATTAAATGGAAAAAATAAGAAAGGAACAGTTAAAGACTGTATATACATACAATACTACCTAAGAAAATGTGTAGAAAATGTAATCATTGAAGAAATTTGTGCACTAATGGGAATTTCAGCAAATTTAATCTGATCTGTAGTTTGGGAGGTGTCCAAACTGCATTCATGCCATATTCAATGCCCAGTTAGTAATAAACACACTGAAGCCTTGAGATGCCTACATCATTTATCTGCTATGCCAACACTGCCTCTTTAATCTCAACAAGGAGGTTGATGTAGGGATATTGATCAAGTGCCTGCAGTTTCTACACCCTAGTTTATTTTGGGGAATATAAAAAGTTTACAGGAGTCTGCCCTCGAAGAGCTCAAAATATGAGAGAGGTATGTATAATTTCAGTCTTATACTGTTACATTACATTTTGTGCTGCCTTACCCCATTCTATACTGCCATGGCTCCATTTTGCACTCAGATTAAAGAACATAAAAAGAAAGTTTTGGAAGCTAGGATGTCTGAGATTGAGGAATCTGCACCCAGCAAGGGCCCCAACTTGGTACTTTCTTCCATAATGGACAGCAGAAGGGTAAGGGAATGCAAATGAAAGAGAAAAAAGAAACTAAGTTTGTCCTCAGAGCCCTTATTATCTAATCTCAAAGTTATCACCTCTGCACATGGTTGTAATGGAAATTAGTCCAAGTCATAGATTTTAAAGAACATTAAAACCAATGATTGGCATCCACAATTTTTCCTTTTTGTTCCACGTAGTAATTTTTACAGATATTCTCCCAAAGCATAAAAGACAAAGAGGAATACAGATGAGGTTTTGAACTAGGATTATAGTTCTAGATCCTGAACTTTAAGGGAATATGAGAAACCAGTGATAATATCATTAGTTGCTTTCTTTACTGTTGGGAAAACTGAATCTGATTACAAATGAATGAAGAATCAGTCTTAAAAGAGATAATTTAACATAGGGACTGTCATAAAATTAGAAGCCCTGCCACTTCAACCCCTGTCTTCATGGATTTAGATCAGCAAATATGCCATTGTGGTCGGGTATTGAGCCAGAGAATGTGAGAACGGAGATGAGGTTGGTGGGCTAGCGGGGCACATCAGTGTGGTTCTCAGCTGTCCACTCCTGGGATGTGTAAAAAATGTGCAGTGGCAATTTTGTTGAAGTGAAATCATAAAAGGCATTGAGATGGAGGATCCCTTGACCAACAAAGACTTGTCCAAATCCAAATACTGCTGGTTTACTGCTAACAGATACCAAAGACCGTGTAAGGCTTGGTCCATGCTTACCGAACAGAAGCAGATGATAAAATTTGGGATGGCTTGCAGCAGACTTTGAAAAAGAAATGAAGGGAAGCTTACTGCATTAAGAGTGCCAGGTTGCAGAATTTAGAAGAGCAAGTCATGTTGTTGGGAGAAATTAATCTTGTGATAAAAAGCAGAAGTCAAAACAAGACAGGTTCTCAAGGGATTACTCAAGCTAGGATTAATCAGAGTTGTGAGGCTGCAGAAGAATGGAGGATAGAAAGAATGGATTTTGGAGTTTAAAGGATAGGCTTAGTTTATATACCAGATTGGTGATTTTTCAAGTCGCTTGACTCTTAGTCTACATTATTGTTATTACAATGCATTTCAGATTTGGTGCTCACATTTTTTATTACTAACTTTACAAAATAGCAATAAAAATTCCAATTCTTACAAACAGCCTCTGTGAACTTACTTATATCTAGTTTTCCAGTCTTTAATTTTTTATACACACAACACACATGATAATCTCAGAATAAATATAATTGTGATATCCTTCTTTCCCTTAATATTCAGAAAATGTTTGCTTTTTAGTGGCTATGTGCAGCATCAATGTAGGGGTGTACCAACCTTTTAGTTAATTTCCTTGTAATGGACATTAAGGTGAATTCCTCTTGTAATGGTCCTTGTTACATATAATTGAACTGTTTCTCAGGTAGATTGTACCGCTTATATTCCCTACAGCTTATATAGAAGAGCCTGTTATTTCAGTCCCATCAGCTTTACTGATTTCATAGTTTACTGACTTTGTGTTTGTTACTTTACTATACATTTCCTTGGTAACTAATATTTCTTCAAATAACTGTTGTTCATTTTGATCTGTACGTTGTTGCTATATTTTGGATATTGAATGTCCCCAAAGACCTGTATGTTAAAGGTTTGATCCCCAGAGTAGTGCTTTGGGGAGGTGGTGGAACCTTTAAGAAGTGATGCTGGACTGGGAGTTTGGCTTAGCAGTAGAACGCTTGCCTACCATGCACCCAGTTTCAATTCCTTGGTACCACATATATAGGGGGAAAGAAGCCGGAAGTGGTACTGTGGCTCAAGTGGTAGAACTCTAGCCTTGAGAAAGCCCAAGGACAGGCCCCGTGTTCAAGCCCAGGACTGGCTAAATAAATAAAATAAATGCATGATGTTTACTGGAAGTACAAAAATGAGCTCACTGATATTTCCCCTGCCTGTTAAAATCTGCTTAACACCACTCCCCATAATGAGCTTTTAACTTCTTTTTTTTTCCTTTTTTTTTTCTAGTCCTGGGGCTTAAACTCAGGGCCTGAGCACTGTTCTTGGCTTTCTCAAAGCTGGAGCTCTTGCACTTGAGTCACAGTGCCACTCCAGCTTCTTTCATTTATGTGGTATCGAGGAATCAAACCCCGGTCTTCATGCAAGCTCCAAACTCCTGGCCCCTAACTTCATTTTTCAACTTTCCAAGTTTAGATTTTTAAGTAGTTTTTGGTGTTTTTCATATCATTAATACTTACATTTTATTCATACATTATTGTTTTGTTTTATTAATCTTTTTATTATCTTTACATAGTTGTACAAAGGAGTTACCATTCAACAAAGTAGCTCATGAAAACAGTGCATCTGCATAAAAGAAATGCAAATCGAAACAACATTGAGAGTCCACCTTACCCCAGTTAGAAGGGCCATTATCAAGAAATCTAATAACAACAGATGCTGGCAGGGATGTGGCCAAAAGGGAACACTACTACACAGTTGGTAGAAGTAGAAACTGTTCAGTCACTATGGAAAGCAGTATGGCGATTCCTCAAAATACAAAACATAGAGCTCCCCTATGACCCAGCAATCCCATTTGTGGGCATTTTCCCAAATGACCACATTTAAGGCCATACTAAAGCTATCAGCACATCCATGTTCACTGCAGGATTATTTACCATAGCTAAGATATGGAAGTAACCCAGATGCCCCTCAGTAGATGGATGGATCAAGAAAATGTAGCATATATACACAATCGAATTCTATGCTTCCATCAGAAAGAATGGCATAGCCTCACTCATAAGGAAATGGAAAGACCTGGAAAAAAATTATATTAAGCAAAGCAAGCCAGTTCCAAGGAAACGTAGGTTACATGATTTCACTCATTTGTAATAACTAGAATATGTCTATGGTATTCTTAGCAGAGGAGCACAATAGCCCAATTGCTAGGTGCATATGATACATAATGAAGCTATCAAAATGAACTCCAAGAATTGGAAACAAGAGGGTTTTTAAAAAATTATGTTGTTTGCAGTTATACCCTTTTTTTTTTAGTTTCCGGTACCCTTTGTCTTGTATACAAGTTTATTTGACCCATGCAAGAGAAAGGGAATCACACAAACAACAGGACAAAGGATGAACGAATGCAACAATGATACTCAGTAGATGCTATGTTGGAAATCAACTTTACAACTTGGGGGAGAGGGGAGTGGGGAGTGGAGAGGGGAAAGTGGGAGAAAATGAGGAAGGGGTAAGAGTGTGCAAAAAGAAATGTACTCATTACATTATGTAAATATAACCCCCCTGTTCATCACATTTACAATAAATAAATATTTTTAAATGAATACAATGCATCCTGATCAATGTGAATCCTTTCAATATTCTCATCCACCCCTCCCAATCCACTTCTTCATTCTTCTTCTTTTTCTGCCAGTCCTGGGCTTGGGCTCAGGGTCTGAGCACTGTCCTTGGACTTTCTCAAGCCTCAGCACCACTTCCGGCTTTTTTCTATGTATGTGGTACTGAAGAATCGAACCCTGGTCTTCCTGCATGCTAGGCAAGCACTCTACCACTAGGCCAAACTCCCAGCCCCAACTTCTTTATTCTTCTTTATTTTTTATTTTTGCCAGTCCTGGGCCTTGAACTCACGGCCTGGGCACTGTCCTTGGGCTTTCTCAAGGCTAGAGCTCTACCACTTGAGCCAGAGCACCATTTCTGGCTTTTTTTTTTCTAGTATGTGGTACCAAGGAATCAAACCCGGTCTTCGTGCAAGCTAGGCAAGCACTCTACCACTAGGCTAAATTTCCGGTCCCATTCTTCTTATTTTTAAGGGTATATATTGAATTATTTTGCCACTTATTTATATAATGCATCTTGATCTGTTTTACTTTATTTTCTTTTTTGTTCTTTGACTATTTTTTTTTTCAACTCTGGGCCTGGGCACTGTCCTGAACTCTTCAGCTCAAGGCTACTGCCCTACCCCTGGGCCTGGGCATTGTCCCTGAGCTCTTCAGCTCAAAGCTATTGCCTTACCCTTTGAGCCACAGCCCCACTTCCTGTTTTCTAGTGATTAATTGGAGATAAGAGTCTCACATTCTTTAGGCTCTTTAGTCCCCAGGCTGGCTTTGAACAGTGATTCTCAGATCTCAGCCTCCTGAGGAGCTAGGATTACAGGCGTGAGCCACCGTGTCCAGTTCTTTGACTATTTTAATCACAGTTGTTTAAACTAGTAAGTTTACTATCTGGTCTTACTTGGAGACCAGATAGTAATCATATCATTATGGGATATATTTTTCTTCTCTGAATAGCCTGTGATTGTGTGTGTGTGTGTGTGTGTGTGTGTGTGTGCGTGTGTGTGCACGCGCGCATGCAAGTCTTCCAGCTTGAACTGAGCTTCTTTTGCTCAAAGCTAATGTTTTACCACTAGAGGCACAACTTCACATCCAGCTGTTTTAGTGATTCATTGGAGATAAGAGACAAAAGAGTCTCACAGACTTTCTTTTCCAGGTTAGATTAGAACCACGATCCTCAGATCTCTTACAGGTGTGAGCCACCAGCACCTGGCTACCTTGTGATTTTTGCAGTGGAAAACCAGAGTTCTCAATCTTATAACCCTGGAAATCTGAATCTTTTGCTTTCCCACACATTCTTGGGGATTTTCCATTTTGCTTTTAATTATTGTAGTGTGTGTTGTGGCAGGGATCAACGTGGGCTATGAACCAGGTGTAGTCTGAGTCTGAGCTTTTCTCTGGCATGCAAAATTTCTTTATAAATGGGGCTGATTTTGGATGTTTCAGTCCTTAGGTGACTAACATTCAGAAGGAAGAAAAAGAGAAATATAGAGGGTAGGGAATTTCTTGTAAGTTGCTTTAGTCAACAGCAGGTCTTGATACACTGGCAGTGGTTACAGTATGGATGTATCTGTATCTCTATAATCAGAAGCAACAATCAGCAATCAGAGTACAGATCCGTGGTATTTGGAGAACAGGGTTTTTATTATCCACTTGGGCTCCCACAAAATGCCTACAAGCTGCTCATGAAACATGTGCATGTTGTCTATCATACAGCTGGAAGGTGGGGAACTAACAGCTGAAATTAGCTAAAATTAACCACACAAATCAGTTCCTAAATTTGCAAGCCTTCAAATAGATACCAGAATTCCCAAAATAGTTGCACCAGATAGATTTTGCTAGATAGACAGATTGTGGTATTTTTTGATCTGCCACCTTTCCAGAACCACCTTCCCTAACTGGTTAGTAGTTTGCTTTTTTTTTTTTAAAGCAACAAAAGATGTTTGGAGATATGAATTATATCTCAGTACAACTACTATTTAAAGATACTTTAGACACAAATGTTGGGAGAAATTTTCATGTGGATCATATACGGTATCATATTAGGATTTCATTATTTTGTCAGGGATGCTAACCATAATATATGCATATCCTGGCGCTCTTTGTTTATTTTTGTTTTTCAAATTGAGATGAGCTTGCTAGGCAAGTATGACCCAATTGGGCCATACCTCTAGCCCCTTTTGCTTTTAGGTTATTATTTCAGGCAGTGTCTTATGTATTTTATCCTAGCCAGCCTTGAATCATGATCATCCTTCTTATGCCTCCTTCATATTTGAATACCCTCATTCTTTAGAAATAAATGTGAGGTTTTGTTGACTTACTCTTTAGCTTTTAGGTATGTTCAAAATATTTCACAATAAAAAATGGTTGGTTCTTCCTAAGAGTGAAGAATACAAGGGAAGTAATTTCTTATTTGTGTGTTAGCTAAGTGACCAGATTAGTAAGAGAAGTTACCTGACTTAAGCATGTCAGGGATAGGTGGGATTGTGTGACTCCATTTACTCAGAGGTCCTGAACTTCAAGGCTTATTAGGCTACTCTGTGTTGTTTCTATTTCATTTATGCTTTAAGAAGAAGAACCTCTAAATTCTTTTCAAGAGCAGATGGTGAAAGCATGTGCATGCATTTTTGAAACATCATTCAGGTAGGAGAACCTTGGGAAGGTAGCAAGGTTGGCTTTTAGGGGCAGATGGTCAGTTTTTCTGGGGAAATTATGACAGGACCGAAATTATGCAGCATCAATGGAAATGGTGAAAAAGAAGATAGAAAGTAAACCTAGAGAATTTTAAAAATATGGAATGAAATAAGTGTTATATAAATCTTGAGTTTCTATTAACCTCAAAAACTGAGATTTTATTAAAAAAAAAACTATACAAAGTTTGGTATTACTGGCTAACACTTGGAATCCTAGCTACTCATGAAGCTGAGATCTGAAGATTGTAGTTCAAAGCCAACCAGAGCAGAAAAGTGGGTGAGATTCTTATCTTCGATTAGCTACCAAAAATCTGGAAGGGGAACTGTGACTCAAGTGGTAGAGTGCTGGCTTTGAGCAGAAAAGCTCAAGGACAGCACCCAGGTCCTGAGTTCAAGCATCAGGACCAATATAAAAGGGAAAAAAAGCTAAGGGACATACCCAGACCCTGATTTCAAACTCCACTTCCATCACACACACACACACACACACACACGCACACACACACAAATTCCATATAAAGAAAAGAAATTGTGCTGTTGACATAAGCACCTTAAGAAATTAAATGCCATATAATTTATTGCTTTTCTCCGTGAAATAATGAAGAAAATTTGTAGAAATTTTGCATTTTAGAATTTCTTGGATTATGATGAAAAATAATTCCAGTGGAGCAAAAGTGTCAAGTGAGATTAATATGTACATGCTTTTGATCATGAATTATAATTCCAGTTCCTCTCTGTTATTAAGGCCCTCAGTGAGGAAGAACAAGAGGATTGTCAAAAGTATACAACTGTCTATAATTATAAAATATTCACCATATAATGATATAAGCCATAAGGTTTGCAATAATCCCAGGGGCTAGAAAATACATTCTTTTAAGAAACTGTTGGCAGTAAGGACAGGACAGGATAGTGAAGGAAGGGATGACACTTGTCCTAAAAGAAATGCACTCATTTCTTGTCTTACGTAACTATAACTCCTTAGTACCTCATCTTTATAATAACAATACACCTATTTATAAAAAAAGGAAACCGTTGACTTAAGTCCTAAGTTTGTCTCTTATGAGTAAGTTTACTCATATAAACTGTAGGTATACTCAGTAATTTCACTAAGTCCTCATCCAAAGTACTATGTTAAACAGAAAGCACATGATCACATAGACTAGTTTTCTCTTCATAAAGATGCTAGAAATTAAAAGAATGCCTTTGACCAAACCTACTGCAAAGCTTGTTCTATTGTGGGAAAACAATAGGAGTTGGTGATTCATTTGAAACAGTAGAGAATCTTAAAGTCTAAGCATAGTGGGGAGGTGAAACTGTTGAGTGACACAGGGCACCAAGTAGGGGTTTTCCAAGAACAATAGTGGTCAAGTAGAGCTGATTAACAGGCAGGTGGAGAGATGTGCATGGAATTCTAAAGAGAGACTGAACACTTGGTGAAGCCAACCACCAATGGCTCAGAATTGGGCCCCTTGACACAGGAAAGTTCAATTTTTCCATTACTTAATGCATCCTCATTAAGACTGGAAGAATGTTAACTTTGAAAAGAAATCAATATTCACTTTGGTAAATATGGCGCTTAGCTCACGAAGACAGAAACTACCCATAGCATTGATGCTCAGTGACTGAAAGGGCACCCTCCAATTTGCCCCTCACAAGACTCTGGAGAATAATAATAGATACTCAGCAATTACTTGTTTAATGAATGAATGGTTCACTATCTCACTTTCTCACACCCTATCTCCCTGCCCCAAATATATCCACCTCACCAGGTGAAACTAACAAACAAGATGTAAATAATCTCAAGAGGTGGCTGGAGGTTCTGGGATAGGTAATCCAGCAATCGTCACCAATATCGTAATTCCCAGTGCCATGATTTCTGCAAAAAAGGAAAAGAAATCAAGGAGGAAAAAACAGGAAAGAAGGCCACAGATATAAGGTTTTTTTCCCCTTTTCTTTTCCTGTGATTGGTCTGGCTTGAGCTTACAGCCCACAACTCTTTTTTTTTTTGGCAGGGAGAGTCATAGGACTTGAACTCTGGGCCTGGGTGTTATCCCTGAGCTCTTCAGCTCCAGGCTACCATCCTACCCCTTGAGTCTCAGCCTCATTTCCCATTTTCTAGTGGTTAATTGGGGATAAGAATCTCATGTTCTTTAGTGCCTGGATTAGCTTTGAACTGTGATACTCAGATCTCAGCCTCCTGAGAAGCTAGGATTACAGGCGTGAGTTACCACATCTTGCATATCACAACTCTTAAAGATATAAAAAGTTACTCTTTCCCTTCCTTCCAGTACTTCATTTGGGAAATTCCTTGAATAAAGTAGTAGAGTCTAAGATCTATCTACTACAGCATTGATCTCTGTCTACTATGCAGCAATATGAAAAGCCAAGAAACATCACGCTTCTTTCTCTCAGCAGCCAGTTTGAAATCTCTTAGGGAATTAACAAGATCCTGGGGTTTTGCAGTTCTTTGCCACATAAGGAGGGAAGATCTACTGAGATCTTCAAAGAGATTCTGAGTTAGGACAAAAGGAGTTATATTGTGGGTAGGAAAATAATTCTCACGCGTTACTCTGATCTGGCTGCACTTGTGACTGTGTGTCAGCTTTTACTCAGCTTTTACTCCACCTAAATCACTATTGGCCTGTGTCTTGATGAACCCCAGCTCAGAAAGCAGAAACCTGTGCCTGGGAGTCACACTCTGCAGAGACTGAATGAAAACATTATAGAAGAACCTTTCCCTCATATTTACACAAAGCTACAGGGTCAGCAATTCTATAGTAAGGGAATGGAAAAGGGGATTGCCACCCCTTTCTCTGTGGTTTCTAAAACGCTTCTCCTCATATAAGCAAAGGAGCATGGGAAAATGAAAGGGCCTCTTCTCCACCAGCTCTTCTCCTCAGATGGCAAATCTCAGTAAAATTTCTGGGAGGTTGACATGGTAGATATGAAATGACAGCCAATGTATTACTTAGCTCTACTTTGTTCCAAGAGCTCTTTGGGCATGGCTTTTTTTTTTTAACAACAGCTAGATAAAACCTCTACCATATAGATCATCCTTATGCTCCAAAATCCCAATGAATTTAGTACCTGAGTTCAAATCAGCCTCTTGCAAAGGAAACCCCAAAGATTTGAGCCATTCAAACTCCAGCTGTTCACGGTAGCCAAAGCAACCTGACTTAATTTAAATTAATAACTGTTGGGGGTTAAAAACAGTTACTCTAAGAATGATCTGGTAAAGTGGCTCTGAGATTTCCTGAATAGAGCTTCTCCTTCAGAAGAGGGAAATGGGCAAGGGGCTCTTAGACACACCCCATCTAAGTAACACCTGCTGTTTGGGGAACTGAGAATTCATTTGCTGAAATTGATCTGAAGAGTCTGATTTGATTTTCCTGTTTCCAATCTGGGCTCTGGTGCTTGATTTTGCTTCGCGAGGCTCTCAGGGGACAGGTGCATACCATCTGCTGACTTTGAGGTGACACATTCTCATTAAGATGGCTCCTATTTACATATTGTATCTTCTGCTATTTCAATCCCTGCATCTTTCTTATTATTCCCTTCCACAGATCCTAATGGATTCAAATGAATGACTTGATATTCTCCTGTGTCCAGTCTTCCACCTGTATTTTATCAGTATGGAACCTATTGATTACTTGGTTCATCTATTAGTTCACTGGACTGTAAAAGCCAGGGAAAGCTACCAAATCCATGTTCCACTGGAAAATGCTCAGGGACTGGTTAACAACTGAAGTGATCACAGGAAAAGAAATGAACAGCTTGCTGAAATTTCAGTGTAAGGACTGGGGAGGATCAACCAACACAAAGCCTCTTTGCTAATACTGAGGCTGTGAATAGGGTTTCTCCCCAAAGCAGGATTTGAAGTTCAGTTCCATACTTGTGCCTCTTATTGTCCTTTGCAAATCATACCATAGGCATTCTCTCAAAACATAGGTATTCATCTACATTAGACTCAAGTGGGACAAGTGAGGGATGTGAGAAATGACATCACTGTCATCACTGTTCATTGTTAGATAGTAGGGATCATGATTGGATTCTCAATTTAGTTCCTGTGTAGTAAATTCAGGGAATTATTACTATAAGTGGCCACCTTGGGACTCATTCCTGTGTAAATGCCCATGAAATGACTTGGGATGGGGGCTGGCTAAGCTAGGACAACTAATCATGTGATTAGAGGGTTAGGGCTTTGGGTTGTGTGCTCTAAGCCCAAGCTGGCTTTATACAATAGAATCTAATTAAAATTGAAGCTGAAGACTGAGTTGAGCTTCCTTGTTGGTGATACCTTGATGTCCTAGAAGATTTAGCATCCTGTGGACACAGATACTCTGCCCCTAGGGAGAGTGGATCTCTTCTTTACATTGATCCTGTTTTGTATCCTTTACAATAAAATTACAGTTGTAAGAACACTTTCCTGAGTTCTATGAGTCTATGCATTTGTGTATCTGAGGCTTTATTAATGACTTAGGAATTATAGCTAGTGTTCTGAGAGCCCTGGAATGTCACACTTTGTATATGTAATAGGGCTCCAAAATTTACACACCATTTTCAAATATGTGAAGAAAACATTCTCACAATGAAGTCTATTTGCCTACTAATCTCCATTCTCTCTTTCAGAATGAATTATAGGATACAAACAAGTGGAATTTAAACGTGATGATTTACAACATCAGTCTCTCTTTCAACTCTCAGGCCTCCATCTCTTTAGAGCACAAACCAACCTTTCACATTCCCTCTCCCTTTACGCACCCAGTTCTTTTTAAAATAATATTTAGATTTGGGGGTAGGAATGTGACTTTTGAAGGCCTTCAATGACATGCCAGAAAGGGGACTCAGATCCTTGGGGCTGTGCTGTCCTTAGATGTGACTAAGAGAGAGCAATAGCCTTCATCTAGACCTAGCCTACACCAAGGGGACAAGAAGTTCAGGAAGCCCAGGGGATTTCCTTGCTGGACCAAAACATCCACTGCTGCACCACACGTAGAGGAAACGTCTCCAGTTTGCTTCTAGGGCCTGTGTAGGCTTCTGCCCAGACTCCTTCTCCTTGTGTACTTTAGACCCAAGATATAGCCAAAGAGAAGTTGTAATGGGGGAGTAGGGAGGTAACAATTGGCCTGGGACCTTATGTCTGGACTCTAAATTCTTGGGCACACCTTCTAAATATAGCTGGGACCAGAAAGAGATGGGAAGTGGTTGAGCCTGAGACTATATATACATCTTCACTTCAACATCTCCCTCCAACCCCAGCTCTACGTTATTGCATGGTGACTGGTCTGATCCAATCTTGGGCCACTAAGGTGTCAGGCCTTTCATGATGATGCACTAGCATCTCTTATTAGAGTCTATTCTCCTTGACACTGGTCATGATATCTGTATATACAAAGTTTGCTTTGTCTTGACTTTGCAACTCAATTGGCTGACCTTTCATCTCCTCCTGTCCCTTCATGGAAGCATAGAAAAACCTCTAGAACCACTGCATACCACATGAAAATTAGGGGAAACCAAAATCATTGCCACCTCTCTGCTCTGGATGTGTGGCCCATGAACCCTTATAGTTACATCATTCAATACATGTAATACTATATGTATATGTATATGTATGTGTATATATATATATATAATGCAAGAGTTCTAGAAGTTTCCCTGTATACTTGCAAAGACTTTATTCTGAATTAAGATGTGCCGCATAAAATATGCATCAGATTTCAAAGACAGAGCTACAAAGGTAAATATCTCATTAATATTTTATATTGATTACATGTTGATATAATATTTTAGATACATTTAGATATTTAGTTAAATAAAATACATTATTATTGTAGGTATTTGGCTTTGAACTCAGGGCCTCATGCTTGCTAAGTAAATGCCTTACCACTGAACCTCCAAATAAAATGAATAAACTGGATGTGGTGGTGGGTACTTGTTATCCTAGCTATAGCAAAAACCATAAAATAGGTGGATCATGGCCAGGCACTGGTGGCTCATGCCTGTAATCTTAGTTACTCAGGAGGCTGAGATCTGAGGATCATGGCTCAAAGCCAGCCCAAGCACTAAAGTCCGAGGGACTCTTATCTCCAAATAACCACCATAAAACCATAAGTGGCACTGTGATTCAAGCAGTAGAGTGCTAGCCTCGAGCTAAAGAGCTCAGGGACAGTGCCCAGGCCCAGAGTTCAGGCCCCACGACTGCCTAAAACAAAACAACAATGGTGGCTCACAGTACAGACTCAAAAATAACTGAAGCAAAGAAAGACCTGGTTAATTCCCAGAAGCTAAGATCTTTAGGGGTTCAATTTAGACGAGTCATCCAGTAGGTATTCTTGTGATAATGTCACCGGAGCTACTACTGGATTAACAGGACTACAAGCTGCATCCTGGACCCTATCCTAGTTGCCACAGCAGCTGGCCCTGTGGCCTGAGACTACTTCCTGTTTCCTTTATGTCCCAAAGGAGCCTTGTAATTAACCCTCCTTAGTGGAAGCAATCTAAGATTCATCTGTATCCTGAATCCTTGAGGTCACTAATCTAATGTACATCTGAACGCCACAACAGGAAGAAACCAAAGCATCTCATCATGGTTTGTTCCCCTAGTAAAAGACTGGTGGGTTCTTGTCAGTACCACAAAGTGGTTCTCTCTGGACATTCCTGAGGGGACAGCTCATTCCTCACCCTCTCTTGCTTTTCCAACCTCCATTTTAGAAACTAGAAAAGCAAAATCCTTCCTTTTCAACTTTTCTTGTGGTCAGACATCACCTGTTTCTTTTTACTTTAAAAATGTATCTACTAGAGAATGTAAGAGCTACACTTGTGGCTCACATTAAATTTCCACCAGACAGCTCTGTCCTGAAGAATTGGCAGCTCAGCGGCAACACGGGTCCCTCGTGACTCAGTCTCCCCTCCCCATCAGTTTCTCATGTACTACCTCTTTGCCTTCTTCCTGTTTGTCATTTCTTGGTAATTCTACCAAAGTGATGGGGATAAATTTGTACTTTATTTTCATGTCTTCTATGAGTCTCCCCTAAGTTTATTCCATGTCCCCTAGAAGTCTCGGAGCCTTTCACATTGCAGCTAGAATGGTGGAAATGGTGTCCTATTTGCCTAGGAAAGAAACTACGATTTGGTCTGAGGTTATTATTGATAGGCGTTAATATAGTTTCTTTATCAGGAAAGTTTAGTCTGAAGGTTCTGTGATACCTGATCCCCTTATGTCATATTTGAATGCTAAAACTACACATAACCTCCCACTTCTGCTATGATCTCCTTTTGTAGGAATCCTAACTCTCCATAAAGCAAAATGGGTATCTTTAACTGATTGGAGTGAATGTAAGAGGGAAAACACATCACTTTATATGTTACCTGTATTTCTGTTACATAAATATTGTGGTTAATGTAATCCTTAGCAACATGTATACTTAGAAGTACCTATAATCAACTCCCTTATATAAATAAATGGTAACAAGAATGATTTGAGTACTGGGAGTTTAGCCTAGACCTGGGTTTGATTCCTCAGTACCACATAGATAGAAAAAAGCTGGAAGTGTTGTAGCTCAAGTGGTAGAGCTCTAGCCTTAAGAAAGTCCAAGGACAGTGCTCAGGCCCCTGAGTTCAAGCCAGGACTGGCAAAAAAAAAAAGAATGATTTGAATTGGCATTCCAGATGCCAGGCTCAAATTCCCCTTGTAGCACATAGCAGGGATGGTCATTCACTGTAATAGTCCATGAAGAGACATGGTGAAGGGCTGAGAAAGAAGCTATCTTACATGTCGGCCACAGGACTGCAACACTTCAGTTTCTCTTCAGCTGTCTTCAGGGGTATAGACATTGGCTTCATGTTAAATAGGGGGAAATGTGGGCAGGAGATGAGAAAGGTATTCATTTCATAAACAAACTTAAACGTCATTCCATAAATTCATTTACTCAATTCCGTGAATATTGATTGACTACCAACTTTATGCTCGGGACTGTTGCCGATGCTTGGGTTGTATCTGTGGATGAAATCATCTTTCTGCCTTCAAGAGCTTATTTCCCGGCAAGAGGAGACAGATGATGAGCTTTGTCATTGGCAGGACAGGTGTGCGCAGCTGCTGAGCCACTGGCTATGTTACATTGGCGAGAAGGACAGTATTCAGTTAGGAAAACAGAATCTGCTCTAATATCTCAAGCAAAGACAGATTGAATTCATGGCACCAGCAAAAGGCTTCTGGGAGGGCTAGAAGACCAAAAAAGAAAAGTTATGTAACTTGGCTTGGCACACAAAGCATTCCAGGCTCCAATGATTACTCTTCCTGTTATTCCAACATCATGGCATATAACTTTGGAGTCCTTCTCCTCAAAGTGAAGTCTATGTCCCCATCCTCTGTGACTTGTGAGGTGGAAGTGAGGATGAGCCCATGTGGAGGTAAGGCTGGTGAGGCCCTGCACGTGGGCTGTCTCATGCCATGAGAACATCGGCTCAGGCTACCATGCAAGAGAACAGGAAGCCCTATCTCAGAATCAAGTTACCTGGCAAAGGCCCACCTAAATAAGGATAATCAGCAATCAGTAGCAGACCCAAGAAATACTAAGTAAGAAATAAGTATATTTTATCTAATACTAAAATTTTATGGCTGATTGAAAGGTCACATAAAGGACAAAGGTTACCTTGCCAATACAAAACTTAAGCACGGAGAAAACAGGACATTATCTTCACTCCTGGACTTGGAGGGTAAAAAGTGGGAGGACTATACTAGCCTTATTGATCCAGTGCCTACAAGTCTATCATTTACCACCGAGGTGATGAAGATACTGTCACTGCTACTAATGCTGTTAGAACTGTATTGTTAGCTCTGCTGGAAACATCATCACCAGAAGTCAGAAAGCTGTGGCTGGAGCTCATGAACTCCACAGCAGTGGAGGCACTGCTTCTGCTCATCAGCAGAAGTTAATGAACAAAGTCACCCCGGCTGTCCCTGTAGTCCCCTTGTCTGCATATCTCACATGGCTGTCTCCCAGCGGCAGTCACTAACCAGAATAAAGCTGGTAGGGGGTTCAGAAAATTCAGTAGCTATCCCCAAGCCATTGGAAGTATGTTCTAAGACCATCTGTGATGTGTGAAACTTTAGATAACAACAAACTCTATAATTGAATATGTTTCCATCTTAAATAAAGCAACTATGACATATCATGGCCACAGGTTTGTTTGGGAGGGAGCTTCTTTTTTTTTTCAATTTGAGCAAATCAAATTTTTTCTTTCTTCTTTACAACTTTACCAATAAACTTATTTAGATGATATTAATAATTTTTTATAAAAAAACTTTTACCTTTTCACCTCAAAGCAGCTTTTTACAGCTTCTAGTGACATACACAAAATTATCAGGATTAGTACAATTGCTCTGTGGGACTAATTAAGTGAAATAGGGGTGATCTGAACACAAATACTGGGCTGAGATAACGGTCTGTCTGATAACAAGAGAGCTTCCAGCAGGCAGATAGCAAATACCACGTGGTTATGCTGGGTGAAGGAGGGCAAAGACTGCATAAGAGCCCATCATCACACCGGCCAGAAGGAGGTATAACTTAAGAGTGATGAATTGCGGGCTGGGAGTTTGGCCTAGTGGTTAAAGTGCTTGCCTAGCATGCACAAAGACCCAGGTTCAATTCCTCAGTACCACATACATAGAAAAAAGCCAGAAGTGGTGCTGTGGCTCAGGTGGTAGAGCTCCAGCCTTGAGAAATCCCAAAGACAGTGCTCAGGCCCTGAGCTCAAGGCCAGGATTGGTTTAAAAAAAAATGTGATGAATTGCTTGTAGTTCCGGTCTTCCCACTGAGGATTTTGGAGCTGTAGTTGGTTTCCAGTAACTGAAATTTCACAAAGCAAAACTATGGGTAAGAGAGACCACTGAATAATTTATGATTTTTACAACCCCAGCTGTACAAGGAGAATTATAGAAAATGAATGGAGTTGGGTGCTGACAGATATTATCTGACATAATACATGAATCCATAGACTTTCTTGCCTGAGCTGGTTTGGCTGTCTTTGAACTGTGGCTCAAAGTGGTAGAGTAATAGCTTTGAATGAAAGAGCTTAGGAACAGTGCCCAGGCCTGGTGTTCAAGCCCTATAATTGACAAAAACAGCGGATATTTACTGTTGCATATTGTATTCAATAATACAATAAGGATATTATTGTAGGGGAACAGATAATCTCCTTCACTTTTCATTGTTCTGTGGTATACCACTGTGTGAGCTAGTTTAATAGTTTAGAAAAACTTCAACACTTCTTTCAAATTTGAAAGTTACAGTCTCAATTATTTTAATTATTTGATCCTCAATTAAAACAACATACCTACTTGTAGAAAACAACAGGGAGATTCTCAAGCAATAATTGTAGTCAAGGTTCTAGTGACCAGTATTGGCAAAACTTAGCTAGCTAACCTCTTTTCCAGAAAACTTCTAATGAAGTTGAACTTGTATAATCTTAGCTGGCCACACACACACACACACACACACACACACACACACACACACACACACTGGAGTGACACTGATTCAGCCCCCTTGTAAGGAGAGCTGCTGGAACAGAGAATTCTTATTTCATAGAGCCTCCAAGATCAATGCCCTAATTAACACACCACCCAGCAGTCTGCCCACCTGTGACTTTGCATTCATGCAGCCAGTGATTGGGAGGCAGGAATGTACCTGCTGGTGCTGGCTGGTGCTGGGCTTCTCTGGCTTATACCATATTGGAATAAATGGGCTTGCTGGAAAGTACAGGAGTGATGCTGACTAGAGTGGAGTTCTGAGGGAGATGGAGAGACTCCTCCTGTGATCAGCACAGACATCAAAGAATAAAAGGCTGATCTCCTAGTGATATCAGAAATGCTCCCAGCAGCCCCTGCAGCCAGGGGAGGTCTCAGAGTGGATCAGTTACCCATCAATCGCCCAGAAATGCTGGTTTAAATCATTCCCTATTCCCTTGGGGGCTTACATTCCATCACAAATCAAAGCTCCTCCAACTGTGATCTGTGTTAGGATTTTATTCTTATTTTGCTGTCATACTTGTTTGTGGCTTGCTTTTTTTTTTTTTTTTGCTTGGAGCTTTCAACAGAAGCACAGTGGGTTTTGACTCCAAGGCAGCATTTTGATCAATGTGATTTGATCAAAACACATTTCTACTTGTTCTCACCATTTTGTACATTTTATTCTAAAAAACAAAATCAAAGACACATCTTTTCAACAAGGTCACAAGAAATTTAAAAAGGCTTATTCCAGTGACAAAAACAAAATACAAATTCTTAGGTTTTTTTTCTTATAATAGAAATGTCATTTTCTCCAAGTGTTAGGGGAGGGGTAGGGAGAATATTTGTAATAAGATTTCCATACTTCAAAGGCAAAAAATGTGATGTTTGCACCCCCTATTTTATTGTTTAATCATGCAATGTTGTGTTTGAAGCAGCTTATCTTCATTAATTGGAAGAAGAAAACTCAGATCATCTGCTGGCTTTCTCCATAAGTCATTTAATTTCCTGTTTTCTTGGTGACTTCTGTACAGGACTATTTAGAAAGTTTTTCCTTTCGACAATGCCCAAGGCACATAGGAAATTTCTCTTTTAATTCTTTGTGGGTCAGTGGAAGAAATGAACTCTACAAAGTGAATGTTCATTCCAAATGGTGGTTGAGAAAAGTGGGGTGGGTGAGAGAGTGGCACAGAGGGTGTGGGCAGTGGAAGTTTAAGGTTCATCTACTTCAGAAACCCCAGCAGTAATGTGTTTTCCATGTGTTGAAGGCTGGAGTTATATGGAGCCCAGTTGTCTTAACTGGGTCAGAAAAATAATATCACCTTTAGAAACTGACTGGTGACTTACACAGCAGAAAATTTACAACAACAACAAAAAGTAATGAGCACGCCATTTATTCCTGAAAATAAAATAGCTCTTCCCTTGCTTGTAAAAGAAAACTCAGCATGGCCAAAGGAACAAACTTCAATCCTCTGGCCCTTCTTCACTCTCAGCCCAGGCCCATCAGCTAGGTAGGTTTGGCACTTGTACAAAGGCAGTTGAAATGTTGAAATGAAGAAAACAGTTCCTTCCTGGATTCCTGGATACCCGGTCGGGCATTCCCAGAAGACTATGGGCTGTTTGGGTGGTACAATTTCTCCTTGCTGTCTTTACCAAATGTTCTCACAGGAAAATGGACGCACGAAGGGAGAGGCACTGTGGGCTGCTAGAGATGTTGTGTGTCCTCCATTCACAGAGCAGAAACCCTTCACATGTGAACTTTGCCCATCTTACTGTTAAATGTATTAAGATGAGGTAAATGTAAGGTGATGATTGAAGTGGAAATTCTAATTCTAAGAGGGCTGACATCTTTGCTAAGAATAGAGCAAAGTCAAGTCCATACCTATAAATCTAGCTGCTCAGGAGGCTGAATTATGGACAGAAAAGTCTGAAAGACTCCATCTCCAATTAACCAGCAAAATGTTACATCAGAGGCATGGCTCAAGTGGTGGAGAACCAGCTAAGTGAGCACAAGGCCCTGAGATTAAACCCCATTACTATCATCCCCCCAACAACAACAAAAGCACAAGTGTATATCACCTCTCCTATACTCTTCTCCCCTCATCACTGTCATTCATCTAAAGGGCAAATGTCATAGAATCAGATTCAGAGAATGTGTGGTGATATTTTGTCCTTACAAAAAAAATGCTCTGTTTTCCCATTGCAAATGTCTTGAATCTCACCCTGAATGTGTTAGAGTATATTGTATAACACAGTCCACGTAAGGTTGCACGCTGTGTTATAATTGAAGTTAGCATGTACTTAAGGAGAATAGTAACACTAAGAAGACACACCTTCCTGAAACTACTTCCCCTGCCACCAATAAAATAGCTCTTAGTATTAGGAATGTGGGGGGAAAATCTCACTAAAAAGGACAAGAAAGAGGGCCGGGAGTTTGGCCTAGTGGTAGAGTGCTTGCCTAGCATGCACAAAGACCTGGGTTCGATTCCTCGGTACCACATACATAGAAAAAAAGCCAGAAGTGGTGCTGAGGCTCAAGTGTAGGGCTCTAGCCTTGAGAAAGTCCAAGGACAGCGCTCAGGCCCTGAGGTCAAGCCCAGGACTGACAAAAAAAAAAAAAAAGGACAAGATTTCCATTCAAACTTAGCCAAGAACACATTGGACAGGAAGTAGAAATTGTGCTGGTTTTCCTCATGATGGGAAATCTAGGTGGTGTAAGGGAAGCTACAGCAAAGCCATGTGATTTCCTAAGACTTACAGGACAGAGACCACCGAGCTGTTGGAAAGCAGGTAGTCAAGGAATGCTACAGCTTGAGAGGAGCTCCCTAGGACCTGCAATCTCAGCATGTGCATTATCAGGAACCACGTTCCTGGTATAAACATAGATGCCAAAGAACACCAACTTCTGGTAAGGAGGAATATGTTGAGGAGAGCAGTGCGTAATATGCTGATAATGGAGAATGTGCTTAAAATTGTTAAGTGAGGAGAATAGGTCTTCGGTCTTCTCGTTCTGTGGGCCATCTCACAAAAGGGATTAGCTGAACATTCCAAAATGTATTCATACTTTAAAACATCACCTTGTATACCACAAACCTGTATGTAACTTTTTAATTTTGGAAGCCTGAGTATAATTTTTATTTGTCAGTTGAAAAACTACTTCACCCTTTCATGTACTGGTTCAGGGAAGTTTGAGAGCCTGAATAGATGTAGTTGTTTGAATCAAAGCAAAACTCTGACCTTCTTTAAATGTGCAATCTTTAAAAAATTTTCTAGTGTTACTTTAATCATTTGAACAGAGGTTCCTCTTTGAGGCTCTTGGTGTCTTAGACATAGGTTAGATGCAGGATACCATTTTGGAGATGCTGTGTCTGGCAGTCCCTGGGTATGCCTGTGTGTAAATTCCTTGAGCTACCTCCACATCAGCTAATGTGCATGGACCAGTTTTTATTTCTCCTCTCCTTCACAAAGTTTCATTTTTAGTGCTTTATTACACCTTCTCTGGTGCTTCCTTGCCTGTGTCTTGGGAGGGATCATTTACATGAATTCTCATCCCCATTTTCTGCAAGCAAGTTCCTCCTTTAACATCATCGTAAAGGATTCTGTTGAGTTCAATGACCTTATTGAAGATAGTACAATCTTTCTTTCTTTCCTTCCTTTCTTTCTTTCTTTCTTTCTTTCTTTCTTTTTCTTTCTTTCCTTCTTTCTTATCCCCATTCTTTTTTAGGTCTGTGACTGGACTTCAAACTCAGTACCTGCAGCTTTCACTCATTGGCTAGAACTCTACCAACTGAGGCATACCTCCAACCCTGACAGTGCAAGCTTTAAAGGATGAATTGCAACAAAATTAATATAGGGTAGCATATAACAGTGTCTGTATCTGTTGTGAAAACTGTTTTCATTCAATAACCCCCAAAGCTGTTGCTCTGCTCCATCATTGTCCCAGCACCATGGCTTAGCGAAAGACAGCTGTGTATTAGAATCTTTAGATTCGTAGGACTCTTACACTTTCAGGTCAGGCAGGGAGCACAGATGAATGTTTGGTCAAGCAACAGAAACAGAATAAACTGTAGCAAAATGGAGACCTCAACCCCATCTATAAATACTGAGGTTTTATTTTATTTTTTTATAGTATTGAAATGTGAGCTCAGGACCTCAAGTTTGCTAGACAAGACACTTTATCATGTAAGTTATGCCTCCATCCTCTTTGACTTTATTCTTTTTCAGATAGGATCTCAAAGTTTTGTCTTGGCTACCCTCAGACTGCCATCCTCCTACTTCTGCCTCCCTCGTAGCTGAGATGATCTATGTACACAGATTTTTGTTGAAATGGGATCTCACTTTCTGTTTTGCCCATTGTCCAGCCATGACCCTCTTGATTTCTATCTCCTAAGTAGCTGAAATGTTCAGGCATGTGTCCTCATTCCTGGCTCTCAGATTCTATTTTATTTTATTTTATTTTTTGCCAGTCCTGGGCGTGAGCTTAGGGCCTGAGCACTGTGTTTGGACTTTCTCAAGGCAAGAGCTCAACCACTTGAGCTCAACACCACTTCTGGCTATTTTTCTAAGTATGTGGTACCAAGGAATCAAACTCACATCTTCGTGCATGCTAGGCAAGCACTCTGCCACTAGGCCAAACTCCCTGCCCCTCAGATTCTATTTTTGAAAATCACTGTGCAGGCTGAATTCAACCTGGAACCTGCCAGTTTGCCAGCAGTCATTTAATGTTCCCCATGGCACGGCAGAAAATACAATCTGGACAAAAATAAATGATTTTTTCAAGGTTCTGTCCCTGAGTATTAGTATTCTACTACTTGTTAGTATAAATTCAGGACTAGCCTGGATTTGGGTCTCTAATTCTAAGATTGAATCTCTTTCCACTGCCCTATCCTGTCTCTAGCTCTTAACAGAAGAAAACTTTTCTACATAAGGACTTTCTTATATGCTGTTCTTATTTAGTTAGATGTGGTCAAACTCTTTTACTGTAGATTTCCTCTAGCAATAAATTCTGAATAGCCCATATGGAAAGTCAGGCCCTGGGCCTATTTTAATGAATACACTGAGTGATTATTATGTAAGCCTGTGGGTCAGGTTTCCCCTACCTCAGCAAGGAACACACAGAGTCACTCAATAAATCATCCTGCAGCTCTGAAACTCATACCTGTCTTACTGGAAGCAGCCTCTAAAGCTTGATGCCGTGGCTTTTCAGTCATATGTGGTGGGCTGTGGCCAGCTCTTTGGTCTATAAAGCACCTTGAGAGATGATTCTGGCCCAGTTCTTGAAGACTTCTCAGAATCACTTCTTACACCCAGGCTCTGGCCAGCTGTGTCATATGACCTTGTGCATTGCTGGCCAAGAATTGCTTTGGCCCCTTCAACATCTTGAAGTAGTCAATTATACAGGAAAGGGATAGCATCAGGTCATGACCAGAATATACTGTAGGAACAAGATAGATCTACCTCTGAATGTCTCTTCTATTGAATCATTCATACAGCCAACAAACATTACCCCCAGTGTTTCTTGTGTGTTCAGCCCTGTGCCAGGCCCTGCAGAGACAAAGGTGAACAAAACAGAAAAATCCCTGCTATCACAAGTTTATCTGCTACTGTGGAGAGCCTGGTGGTCAATAAAACAACCAGCTCAGTTACACATATGAGCATAAGGGTTAGGTGCTAAGGATAGTATTGAGCGGAAATAGGGAGAGAAGATACTTTATAGGAAGGCATGTAGGCAGGAATGGAGGAAGTGAAGGAGTGATTATAATGATATGCAAGATCTGGGGTGCAGGACATATATGAAGTGCTCAAGAAACAGCAGGGACCCTTCCTCATTGGAGGGGGGGCTCACAGTGTAAAGGTTATGTTGATTGAGGCAACCAAGAGTAATTGGATCACCAAGAGTAATTGGGCCACCTGAAACTGCCTTGAGAGATATAGAACGTATTTTGAAGAATTTTCTGATGACTTCAAGGGATGGAGGTGGTGGGGGGGAAGGAGTTCAGAGAAAGGGAAGAGCCAAGATGTTTGGCTTGAGCAGCAGCTAGGAGACTCAAAATATTCACTGACATGGGGAAGCTGTGGGAGGAACCAGGGAGAGACAGAGAACTGGAAGTTTATTTTTGGAAACATTAGACACATACTTTCCTGGACAGTTTGCTCATTTATAATGAGGTGGCAATTATACCTACCTGGAAGGCTTGTACTATGTAAAGTACCTGGTTAATGCAAAGGAGGGTTGGCCTGTAAATCCACTTAGTGTTGAGACAGGAGTATCGCCATCTGAGGCCAGTCTAGTAAAAGCAAGAGACAGTATCAGAAAAACAAATCAAAGCAAAATGGGCTGAAGATATGGATCAAAAGATAAGGATGCTAGCCTGGAAAACTCAAGATTCTGAGTTTCAACCTAGCATTGAAAAAAAATACTAGGCACTGGAAACTGATAGCTTTTCTGAGAATCAGATACTCACAATTCTACCTTCACAAACCAGAAGATAATTAGAGAAAGGGACATTGTGATGCCTAGCAAGGCAGCCCAGTCTTTCCCAAATACCCTGGACCATATTTAAATGCACATCAAAATGTGCTCTCATCTACTTCTTCCATAACAACTATATAGTATCTGCTCTATTTTCTAGGTGCAGATTTCATTTTCTTCTACCCTCTTGTTCTTGGAAGCTCCATGTCTCTCTTGTTCATAGACATATCCCTAGTAACTTGCACATTTGTAAGCATTCTATAAATAGTGAATTAAATGAACGAATTGGCATTTATCTGAGATTATGAACTAAGAGCTGGCTCAGTTTGGCTTAGCTCTGGGAATTATAGACCTAGGTAGCTTTTATGAGGTATTTGGTCTGGCCTTAAGAAACCCCAAGAAAACTACTAATCTGCCAATCGTCCATCTATCCCAAATCAAGAATTATTTCTAGATCACTAGCTTGTGTTAGGCTCTCAAAAAACTATCATGAACTAGCATATAGAATGAAAGGATGACAAAAACAATGAATAAAGAAAAGTAATGAAATAACCATGTAACCTGCTATGGAGAGAAAGTTAGAGAGGGAAGAGAAGAGGTTGTTGCAAGAAATCATGACAAAGCATAACAAGATGATGGGGGGGGATGGGGACAAAATCTTGAGGTATCAGTGTGTGTGTGAGAAGTAATGCATCAACTACCTGGCGAATATAACTGTAACTCCTCTATACATTACCCTGACAAAAAATAAACACAAAATCATGACAAAACAGATGAAGAAAACTAGATCCCTTCCACATATATTTTGAACACAGACATGCAAGACTTTTTAAGGTGGGAGACAGAAGATGAGAAAGGATCAAGAATGACGCCTAGATTTAGGATTGAGACCTTTCCTGGATGTGAACACAGCCCAAACTCTGTGGTGATCTCTCAAGTTCTCAGGGCCATGGAAGAGCCTAGGAAGGAGGGGCATTGAGTGCTGGAGATGGTGGGGCGGGGGGAAGAGAATCCAAAGGCATAAAGCAGTACTTGTCTCCAGCAGAGACCAACACTCAGTGTTCTTGGAGACTGAAGTACGGGAGTTGGAGTGTCTGCAACTAATGACCAGAAGGAGAGGTGTTACCTAGTCAGGAAGGCAGCTCAAGGCCAGCTCCTGGCACAGTGCCCTCCATTCCATGAAGGGTCCTTAATTCCACACGCCAGTAGAATGGAAACCAGATTTGAAAGTGAGCACAGGCCTGCCAACTGGGTACCATTCAGACATCTGTGGATAATCAGGGGCCCCCTCATGCATTTGGTCTTGCACACAGATGGCTTCATGCTAAGAAAAGTGAACTGTTTTGCTGGCCACTGGACTGTTAAATCCACTAAGTATGCTGTGGGGTTTACTGATCTTCTGGATGAAGAAAGTGGCTTCGTGCATTGTCCCCTTCCTGAAACTTGGTGGGATAGAGAGCACTGAGCCCACCAGCCACTTTTTTTTTTTTCAGGCAAGCTCTAGGATCAACTCAAACCTTAGTGCCCTTGAACCTTGAGTACCACAGAAATTCTATCCCTGCTCAGCCTGGGTCATAGAGCTTCAATTCCATAGCCCTTGGGGGTCCATGTTTTGCCACAGTGTTTTGCCAGTTCTTAGTGTGGGCCAACAGTGCATTCTCTATACCTATCGGGAATGAATAAACTATTTACACTGCTGTGTCACAGTGATATTGTTTTAAAACATTCCTCAGCAAGAGGAATGTTCCCATTAGCCATAAAACATTTAGTGAACAAATGGACATAGCTAGACCATACGTAAAAATAGAACTCTGACCCATGAGCCAAAGCAACCTTCCCAGGAAATTACCCTTTATCTACAACAAGGATCCTAGGAAGACAAACCTTGCAAAGAGTCAGACTGCCATGTTTAGTGACATTCCAGAAAGCAAAATACTCACTTGTGCACCACTTCACCCATGTATGACTTGATTAATAACTGACAGCCTTCCTAAGATTTCTCCCTGTGTCCAATATAAGACTACAGAGAAGCTGAATGTACACCTCTATCCAATCTGTAGGAAGTCCCCTTTCAAATGGACCACCTACACCTTCCCCACACCAGCAGCTTCAAACTCTCCTTTCTTTCTACCTTTGAGTCTCTGCCCAAAATAAATGATGAAGGTGACTCCCTTCCTAAGGTCATATCTGAATAAACAATCTTTACTCTTCTCATCTGGTTGAGAATTCTTTCCATAGCCATTTAACATTTTCTTTATGAATTTCCAAAAATAACTTCGGGCAACCATATTAAGCTATAGGGCAATTAGATTATCCATTAAGCTATTATAAAAGAAAGAAAGAAAGAAAGAAAGAAAGAAAGAAAGAAAGAAAGAAAGAAAGAAAGAAAGAAAGAAAAGATTCCAAAATATTATGGCCCAAGTAGGATAGAGGTTCAGTTCCCTCTCACACTATGGCTACAGGGTAAGGGTGATCAGAGACCCCGAGTTGTCTTTCTGTGTTATCTGTTCTTCTGTGGGATATTGCTTTCACCTTCATGATGTCTGGTTCAGCCCCATGGTATCTGTGCTGCAGCCACAGGAAGGTAGAAAAGAAGTGAAGTGCTTCCCTTCAGAATGCATGCATCACTTTCTCTTGGAAATGGCTAGACCTCACCTATATTCCCTTTCAAGACAGCTGGAAAATATAGTTTCTCCACCTGCTGGGCTAAAACTTGGACTAAGATAAAAAATAAGTGACAGTGGTATTAGAAGACAAAATAGATGGGCTTCCCACACCCATATAATTCTAAGTTTTGAGAAATTTAAAAATACATCACTTTTACCCGCAGGGTTTAACGATCTATAAATGATTGATGTGTACAGTGGTGACTAGATCTTTTAGCCAGACATTCAAGTCTCTCTAGGCTCTAGCTCTTACCTTTTTTCACAAAAGCTGTATCCCTCGCCTCCTCTTAGTTTCTTCCCTGCAGGCCATGCAGAATCTACTATCCTGTTCTTCACTGAGGCTATTTTTTTCCATATATTTTTATTGTAATTAATAAAAGGGTTACATTATATTCATCAGAAAGAGGATGTATTACTTCACATACATTGATGCCCTTTCTCATGTCTTGGTCCCCATACCTAGGCTATTTGAAAGTAAAAGCTGCTTCCATTCCAAAACAATTTCTTTCAATATCTTAGCACCTCTCCAGTCCAGGCATTCACAGTTGGAGTTGAGTGAGCTGACTGGACCACAGTTCTGATTTTTTTTGGTGGAATTGTCTGGGAAAAAAACAAACTCTCTCCGTGAAGCTTGAGCTCCCCTCACCTGACCCCAATAACCCCTGCTGATGCACAGACATACTTTGGAGTACATGGAGAATCTGGAGGTCTTGATGTCATAAGCTCTGTGTATTACCTCCAATACCACAGTCTCCAAGATATACCCAGGGTGCCCATCCATGGGCACACGCACATGGAATGCTCCCCCTGTGAAAGGGGGAGTGCTCTCAAGGTGACCAGGTTTACCCACTGGCATGTGATGCTGATGTGCAAATGTATGCCTTGTAAGATCAATTTGTTTTCCAGTCCTGGGCTTGAGCTCAGGGCCTAAGCATTGTCCTTGGACTTTCTCAAGGCTAGAGAGCTACCATTTGAGCCTCAGCACCACTTCTGGCTTTTTTCTAGGTATGTGGTATTGAGGAATTGAATGCAGGTCTTTGTGCATGCTAGGCAAGCACTCTACCACTAGGCCAAACTGCTGGCCCAGTAGGATCATTTTGATAGACTAATCCACTCCCCAGAGATTCCAACTTGGAATCTATGAGCTTTCAGAAGCTTCACTGAGCTCTTCATGATTTCATGGGGGGCTAAAACGTGTTCACATCTATTTAGAGAAAAGGCTTCCTGAACAGTTCTCTGGAGGTATCCTAACCAGTGGCATTCTGCCCTTATTATGTTGATGTGAACAAACAATTCAGCTCTTACTTTTCCTCAAAAACAACCTCCATCTAGATTTGACTTGAAAAAGCCCCATAATCCTCTCAGCACCTCCTTTTTGCCCTTTAGCAGCTTACCAAAGGATTCCTTCCAAATGTCTTCCTGAAAATAGTTCTTGTAACTACTATTTACCCATTCCATTTCTCTTACAATGTCTTAGCATTGTAGATGGCTGCCGGTAGGTCTCATTTCAGACAGCTCAGTGCCCACCTCTGCTCACTCTACCGGTCACTGCAGCCTATCAGTGCCAACCTAATCAGTGATCTCTGTCTTCTTATACACCCAAAGTCTGGACTTGTATCTTCCTTAAGTCATTTTCCATTTGGAATATTGATGGGAAAACTGATGCCACATGTGTTCCAAGTCTGTGAAGAGTCACCAGTGTTTCAAGCCTCCTGGCCCCCAGAAAAGCAAATTAAAGACTTAAAATAAGATAAACTGGGCCAGAGTAGGAGTAAGGAGATTGCCAGTTATAACTTATAATTCAAGGTTCTTTTGAAAGAAAGAAAAAAAAAGAGAAAGAGAGAAGAAAGAAAGAAAGAAAGAAAGAAAGAAAGAAAGAAAGAAAGAAAGAGGGAGGGAGGAAGAAAGAAAGAGAAAAAAGAACAAAGACTTGAACTCTTTCCATTTTTATACCACTTGAATGGTTTGATGTTAATTCTGACCTAAAAACAGGGGAAGGGAGATGAAAAGAATTATTTCAATCCCAAGAGTTGTATTGTCAGCCCTCTGTACTGCTGTTGTGGAGGGAGCTTTTTCTTTTTCTTATTTTTTTTAAATTGTATTTTATTAACTTTAAGTAGATATACGAAGGTGTTATGATTGGACAGTTTATGAGTACAATACATCTTGATCCATATCACCTCTTTTCTCATTCTCTCCCATCCCTCAACCCTACTAATCCCTCAATTTTCCTAGTTCCATAGCATTTGCATGAAATATTATAACTGCACTTCCCCCTCCCTTACTCTCTTCATTTGTCTCGCCCCCTCCCCCCCTGAAATTGGGGAGCTTTTTCTGATTGACATTGGCTTCCCAGCATCAGTGAGTATGAAGCCAGGTGCCCAACACTGCTTTCCACAGGCAGAGAAAAATCTACAGACCTCCTATGGTTCTAGTTTGGAGGTGCCTTCTCAGCTTTATCCATTTAGTCTCAGTAATTTGGAGAGGAAGTAACGGAGCAGTTTCTTTACATTTAAATGATTGCATTGTTCACGTCTCAACACCTGCACATACCTGAGAGAGTCCCAATCTGTTTTAATTATCCCACCATTGGCATTTGCAGCTTTTCCCATTTGCTAATAAGAAGGAGCCATGGGTTGTGGTAATCCCTTCAGAAGTTCAATTATTTTGCATGTTTGGTAACCTATAGGAAACAATTCTGGTTTACCCTTTATGTCTAAACAGGTGCTAGACATTTTAAAACAAAGACCAAGATGGTACAGGATTTGGTAATGACTTACAGTTTTGGCACTAGTACTGCTCTATGAGTCATTGTGAATGAAGGAACAGGAAAAACAGGAAGATGGATAAGAGAAAACTGGGGTGGAGGTGGGAGAGAAGGGAATGCAGGGGCTGTTTGAGACTGGTTCAGTCAAGCTCCTGGCACAAGGCACATCTCAGACCCAAGTTGATGCTTCATGGTGCTGAGGAGTTTGAACCTTGCCTGCCAAATCCATCTCCCCACAGATATGACAGCCTTCCTCTGCTGACTAATCAATGGACTAATGGTTAGATATAGGTGATGTATGGATGATGGGGTTTTATTTCTAATTCACCTATTTGGGGGTGAGTAAATAATAATACTATGATAAAAGATAAGGGGATTTGGTTTTATTCTTTTAAAAGTTAATTTGTCATTTTATTTTTTTTGTTGAGCATTACTAGAGTTTGAACTCAGGGGCTCATGCTTCCTTAGGCAGTCTATCATTTGAGTAACAATTTCAGCTTTAATTTACCATTTGATAATAGGAACTTAGAGTAGCTTTTGCTGAAAGGCATCGGCGCTTCCCCTGGGCTTCAAAAGACTAAAAACAGGATGAAAGACTGGCATCTTTGATTTCATTTTGCATGCTTTCTTTCACTTTGGGTCAGATTCTTGGTCAACTCTATACATAGGCAAACTTATTCAAGGAGTACCTGCCTAAAATCTGGTATTACTTCAAGACCTGTTTTGAAGATCATCCCCCTTAAAGACTGAAGGTACAGAGTAACTGGTAACTTTCATAGCATCCTGCCAGGCCCCTGAAAAAGCACCTGAAAGTCTCTCATCATTGCCCTAAACTTGCAGTCACCTCAGATTCCAGGAACAGGAGAGAGTTAGATATCATCTCGCAATGAGAGCACCTCAAGCAGAGGCAGTCACATCAGAAGAACCAGGTTGTCCTCTCACATCAGAAGGACCTTCAGAACCATCTTGAAGAACCAGAGTGTGTTAATGATCAACCAGATTATTTTGACCCAGTTTGGACAGGACTGTTTACCTCTATATACTTTCACCCCTGTCCCAAGTCTTCCTCTATTTAGACATGAACTCTAGTCAGTACCATGCAGAACAGCTGAAATGCATCATCTCTTTCTGAAATGACTAATTTAATTAAGTTTCCTACCTTTACATCATCACTCTTGCATGCTTTCTTTAGTGTGAGTAACCTGACTTGACATGTTGAGATTTCCCAGAGTCAAGCCTCTGGTCTACGATTCTGGTTACAATTTGCCAAAAAAATTTAAAAAAAAAAAAACAAAAAACAAAACCTGTCCTAAGTTCGTTCTCTCTCTCTCTCTCTCTCTCTCTCTCTCTCTCTCTCTCTCTCTCTCTCTCTCTCTCTCTCTCTCTCTCTTTAATTTTACTGACTTAAATCTGAGACAATATTCACACTTCTCTCCTTCAACCTTACCGAGCTGAGAAATTCCTGACCTGGAGCCCAATTTCTCAGACGGCTGGATGGACTGGATTCTTCAGTGGACACACCCTTCACATGTCCTCTCAGCCTGCTTGCAGGATTTTGCTGAATGTGTCTCAATTATTTTCTTTGATGAGTCTGACAAATTTTGAAAATGAATTTTTCAGAAAGCATGCGCTCAAAGGAAGTGAATAGATTGTAACCACAAGCCCCACATATTGATTTCTGCTTTAGGTAAAAGTTAAGGATTTAACGTTTCCCTTTCTTGCTGAATGATGGTGAGGCCAAGTTTATAGGTGGCTTACATTTACATCTGATTTGCTTAATAGGTCTCCTAACCTGTCTTAATCTACATAAGGAATAAATAAATCAGTGAGTGAGCAGATAAATCCTATGTCATGCAAATCAGCTATGTACTGACAAAATAATAGCTCCTATGACAACAATGCATGTACGATAAGCATTTGTTGTCTACAAAGGAGGTTGGATTAGCTTGGGTTCAGATGGGCAGTTCTTCAGCCCCAGCTAAGTTTGCTCATCTGGCTTTGATGAAGGCTCTGCTCATTCTCCTGAAATATCTCGCAGTTGATGCACCACAGCAAGAGGGTGAGAAGCCTCTGCTGCCTTCATGTCTGCTAATGTTCCATTAGCTAAAGTCACATAACCTGATAGGTACATGGCACAGGATGTGGGAACAAAGAGATGAAGAATTGGGCTGCAGAAATAAGGCAAAAAGCAGGCATAAAGGGGATCCAAATAGGGAAAGAGGAAGTAAAACTTTCCCTCTTTGCAGATGACATGATTCTGTATTTAAAGAATCCTATAGACTCTACTCACAAGCTCCTTGAGCTGATTCAAAACTTCAGAAGGGTAGCAGGGTATAAAGTTAACCCTCAAAAATCAACTGCCTTCCTCTACGCCAACAGTGAGAGGAATGAGGCAACAATCAGGAAAGCAACTCCTTTTGCAATAGCCTCAAAGAAAATAAAGTACCTAGGAATTACCTTAACTAAGAATGTAAAGGACCTTTATGATGAAAACTTTAAAATCCTGAAAAAGGAAATTAAAGCAGAACTGAGGAAATGGAAAAACCTCCCATGCTCCTGGATTGGAAGAATCAATATCGTGAAAATGACAATCTTGCCAAGGGCTATCTACAAATTCAATGCAATACCCATCAATATCCCAATGTCATTCTTTAAAGAAATTGAAGAGACAATCCAAAATTTCATATGGAATAATAAAAGACCCCGTATAGCAAAAACACTACTTAGCAGAAAGAACAGCACAGGAGGAATTTCAATACCAAACTTCAGACTCTATTACAGAGCTATAATTCTCAAAACAGCTTGGTACTGGCACAAGAACAGGCCTGAAGACCAATGGAATAGAACTGAGGACCCAGATATTAACCCATAGACCTATGGCCACCTAATCTTTGACAAGGGAGCCAAAAAAATAGAATGGAAGAAAGACAGTCTCTTCAACAAGTTGTGCTGGCAGAACTGGTTAAGCACCTGCAGAAAACTAAACTTGGATCCTTCTTTGTCACCCTGTACTAGAATTAACTCCAAATGGATCAAAGACCTGGAGGTAAAAGCCGACACATTGAAAACTTTACAAGAAGGAATAGGAGATACACTAGACCTCCTTGGCACAGGTCAAAACTTTCTTAATAAGGACCAAGAAACATAACAAATCAGAGAAAGGCTGGATAAGTGGGACTGCATTAAACTGCAGAGCTTTTGTATGGCAAAGGACATAGCTAGCAAATTAACTAGAAAGCCTACAGAGTGGAAGATCTTCACCAACCATACGACAGACAAAGGCCTCATATCTAAAATATATCAACAGCTCAAAAAATTGAATCAATCCAAAACTAATCTCCAAAGTAACAACCATCCCATTAAGTGATGGGCCAAAGACTTAAAGAGAGTCCTCTCTGAAGAAGAAACAAAAATGGCCTATGGACACATGAAGAAATGCTCAACATCTCTGGTCATAAAAGAAATGCAAATCAAAACAACTCTAAGATTCCACCTCACTACAGTTAGAATGGCCAGGATCAAGAAAACTAATAACAACAGATGCTAGAGGGGATGTGGCCAGGAGGGATCACTACTGCACTGTTGGTGGGAGTGCAAACTCATTCAACCACTATGGAAAGCAGTATGGCAGTTCCTCAAAAGACTAAACATAGAGCTCCCCTATTACCCAGCAATTCCACTACTTGGCATTTACCCAATCATCCAGAAACAAGGACATACTAAATCCACTAGCACAACAATGTTCATTGCAGCACTATTTACCATAGCAAAGATATGGAACCAACCTAGATGTCCCTCAGTTGATGAGTGGATCAACAAGATGTGGTATTTGTACACAATGGAATTCTATGCTGCTGTCAGAAAGAATGACATCACCCCATTTGTTAGGAAATGGAAAAACTTAGAAAAAATCATATTAAGCGAAGTAAGCCAGACTCAAAGGAACTTAGGCTCAATGGTTTCCCTCATTTGTCATAATCAGTAGAAACCTTGGGCTCTCCTAGCAGAGAAATGCAATAGACTAAAACCTTGATACAAAAGGCCATATAGTATGACATTAAATGAAAGGATCTCTAGGATATAGAAACATAAGCCATATAATGAATGATTGTTGTTCTTAAAAGTACTATGTTATCTCTCATCTCTTTTACTGTCCCTTGGCTATCTCATATTGTTACAGTATCTCACTTTGTTACCTGATATATTGGATATATTTGTATTTGGTTATTTGGAATTGGATAGGGAAGGGGGGAAAACAAGATGAGGGGTGGGGGTAGGGGGGAGGGAAATGGGGACCAAGACATGTGAAAGGATATCAATGTATGGGAATTAATGCACCATCTATCTGGCAAATATCATGTAACCCTTCTATTAATTACAATAAAAAATATATATAAAAAAAGAATTGGTCTGCAGAAATCCATGGAGGTACATTCCAAGGCACTCCCCCTCCCCTAGTGGAATTCCTGGAAACTATAGATAGTACTAAACCCTGCATATACTATCTTTTCTCCTATTCACACATGCGTATGATAAAAAATACTTAAGTTTATTTATTTTTATAATTTAAATGAATTTAAATTTATACATTAGGCCTAGTAAGAGATTATCAAGAATAACAAATGATAAACTAGAGCAATTATACCAGTATATTATAATTTCATAATAAAATAATTTTTCAGAGATATTCAGAATGGCTCACCATGGAACACTTATGAATAGTTTATCTCTGGAATTTTCTACTGAATACAGTCCTCCTTTGCTATATCACAATTCACTGACTGCATCTTCATTGTATCATGTGAGGTTTTGTTTGTTTTACATACGTAGTGATCCGTCTCCTATCACAAGAGTTTATGTTCCTGAGACCCCCGGGATAGGTAAAATACAAAAAGTAGCGATACGTGAACAGTGATATAGCCAGGGACTCCCTAAGGCTGCTACTTCGTGAATTTTCACCTATCATGGGGGTCTCTGGGTGTAAATCCTGCGATCGGAGAGGGATCACTGAAATTCCAGACCATTGTTGACTACAGATAATTGAGACCTTGGACAGCAAACTACTGACAAGGGAGGAGATTAAGGAATTATAGCTATCCATCTACTGCAGTATACTTTCTAGGTTTCTCTGTGAGTAAAGCTGAATTTGGAAGGCAGGTGAGTCTTACAAACACTTTTCCTTTCATTTCCCATCCTCACACCTGTGCTCCTTCAGCAGGCAGCCCCGTGGAACTCACGTGAGGTGGTGAATGTGTTTATGGATAATTATTAATAAATAACAGCAAACATCTCGCTGGAATCCTTCAATTAGGGAGAGGTGATGCAGCCTCCCAACAAAGGTGCCCTCCGCATCCCCGCACGTTGGTGAAGTGTTTATAGTGGAATAAGTGTGATTTATGCAACATCTGTCGCCAGAGTTGTCACACAGCTGTGTTATGGTAGCAGTCTCTTCTCACCATTTCCACCCCACCTTCCGTGGAAGCGCAGAGTGGTTGGGAGCTTGATGACGGCATTCGTGAATGGAGAAGCAGGTAAGGGAAGCCAGGCTTCATGGAGAGCAGTCCTTGGGCTGGGCAATGAGGGCTTGATCTTTGATTCCGTCATTTCCTGGCTTAGGGTCTGGGATTCCTCAGATTCTTGGTAAGGGCAGAGCCCCAAAGCAAAACTGAGATATGGGGGTGTCTGGAGGGACTCAAAAGTAGGGCCACAGTTGGGCCTCAGGAAGTACATTTGGACCCACAGGAGAGAGCCTGGTTCTCTGCCTTGGCCTGCCTCACCAGCCTTTGCCCAGTAGGCAGGCACCCACTTCTTGGGTGGTTCCCAGCCAAAGTGGATCATAACTCAGTCCTCAATTTGAATTCCTGGGTAAGAAAATCGAATTGGTTTTCAACCATTGCCGCAGGATGGATGAGAGAGAGAGCGAGAGAGAGCGAGCGAACGAGCGAGAGAGAGAGAGAGAGAGAGAGAGAGAGAGAGAGAGAGAGAGAGAGAGAGAGAGAGAGAGAGAGAGAGAGAGAGAGAGAGAGAGAGAGAGAGAGAGAGAGAGAGAGAGAGAGAGAGGGAGGGAGGGACGGAGGGAGGGAGGGAGAGGGAGAGGGAGAGAGACAGAGAGACACACAGAGACAGAGACAGAGATAGAAAGAGACACAGAGAGAGACAGAGAGGGACAGAGAGGAGGAAGAGAGAGGGAGAGAGAGGAGGGGGAGAGAGGGAGAGGAGAGAGGGGGAGGGGGAGAGGGAGAAAAGGGGGCTGGAGTGGGCTCAAACCAGTTTGTAAGGGTCAATTCCTTTTTGGCAGGACAAACGCTTTAAGTGTACTGTGATGTGCAGCAAGCGATTTAGCCCCTAAGAGCCGATTTCTTTATCTGTAAAATGGAGATGTGAAAGCCCACCTCTCTCAATTACTGGGAAAGTGGAATAATTTCAATCTGTTAAGAGAGAATAAATAATAAAAAGAGAAACAATTTATTGTGGACATAAATCTACAAAGTAGTAATCTTGTTTACATAACAAATTTGTTGAATACGTTCATATAATAGATTTCTTTATAAAGTACTATTTTTATACAATAAATCCTCTTATCCATGCCCTGTGAAACTACTTAAACAAAAAGGATGGTAGATGTGAGTTCAGGCAGGAGCCTCCGAAGGGCCTGTTGCTATGTCCTAGGATACACTGACTCAGGATTGTGTTTTAATTTTTCCTACACAATGTCGTCATAGAGTATATAGCTTTTGAACTTCCTGCTCTTTAGTAATTCTCATTCAGTATATTCAGGATCTAGTGTTCTATCACCATGGCTTAATATTTTGTTGCAAGACTGTATCCCAAGGCATTTACTGTTAGAAATCCCCCCAAGTATTAAATAGAGACCCATGCTGCTATCTAGAGAGACCCTGGGAGAGAATAGTGAAATCAAAACCAAAATTTGTCCTTCTATAAGTATCTATTTTTTTTTTTCAAAAACATCCCCAAGGCCTTTGGAGAAGAGAAAAGTGGTGGGAAACCTGTACAGAGGAAGAGGCAGAGACAGGGGCAGAAGCAAAGATGAATGGAGTTGGTGGTTGAGCCGTGACAGGTATCCAGTCCATTGTTGACCCACTAGACCCCAGGCTTCAATGGATTCATGGGGGGGGGGGGGAACATAATGACTTTATCTTCAGATGTAAGAGCCTAGAATAGTACCAAGAAATGCTTAGAGCCTAGAGCTTTCCATACTGACTTTAATGTCTATATAGGGAAAGACTATATATATATGGCCATTGAAAATTTACAGTCCACATCAGACAGGCTAGCAGGAAGACAGCTTTCCACTGTTGACAGGATGGTGCTTCTCTCCTCCTGCTAGTTTGCCCTTGAAACAGAAAGTTTACTCAGTTTCCTTCTGGTGCCTTGTCCTTATCTAAGCAAGATAATAGAAGAGCTTTAGGGGTAAGCTGTGAACCTCTTAACATTCTCTCCACCACAGTTATGCTAAGTGAGAAAAGCCATTCTTATTTACCCACTGATCAACCAAGAATGTCCATCTGCCATCTGCCAAATCCTGCACTAGATATGCAGGATTCAGCCCCCAACTCAGAGAGCATGGGTTTTATAAGGGGTACAGATTGAAAACTAGATTAAGTAAATCATATAGTATATTTTAAATGATGAATATTATTAAATATATACTTGGAAAGGGAGGTAGAAACTAGTGAGACTGAGGCTTTTCCATTTCTAACATGCACTGTATTGTTTCCTGGAGCTGCCTTAAAACACCTCAACTGAGATGGCTTTAAATGTATTCTGTTACCGTTATCAAAATTAGAAATAAGAAATCAAGGTGTTAGAAAAGACACATTTGCTCTGAAGTCCTGGAGGAGAAGGCTTCCTTGCCTCTTCTAGATTTTGGTGGTCTAACAATCATCAGTGTACCTTGGCTTGTGAAGTTGTAACTTAAATCTCTGCTTCTATTGTCAGCTGGTCTTCTTCCTGTGACGTTGTGCCTGAATTTCCTCCTTATCATTTTCCTATCCTGACATGAGTCATCTCATCTTGGTTGGATCTACAAAGACTCCAGTGAGGTAGACTTCATAGGCATGAATTAGGACTTCAACCTGTCTTTTGGTAGGACACATTTAATTTACGGTAGTAGGTGTGACTGTCTCACTGAGAGATTGACATGTGAGCAAAGTCAAAACAGTGAAGGAGTAAGCCATATGGGTATCTGGGGAGAAAGAATTCTAGGCAGAGGAACAGGTGAGTGCCAGGGCCTGGAGGTGGGAGGAAGATGGGAATGTTGCAGGAGCAGCAAGTGGTCACTGTGGCTGGGATCATGGGGACAAGGAGCAGAGGAGCAGGTGGCAAGGCCGGAGAGGAAGCTGGCCTGACCTAGAGTTCTACTGAGTAAGGCTTAGAACTGAGCGATAGGATCTGACTTATGGCATAAATAAAAGGCTCTCTTGTTATTGTATTAATAATAATGTGACTCAAGCCAAGGAGGGGGCAAGGAGTGATTTCACTCCTAAAAAAGCAGACTTCCACAATTCCCCTGACACCTTGACTTCAGATTTCTGTCTGGAGATCTATGAAGGAATGAGTAGAAGGAAGAGGAAGAGAAAAAGGAGAAAGAGGAGGAGGAAATGAGGAGAAAAGAAGAGGAGAAGGAGAAGCAAAAGAAAGGAAGGAAGAGAATGAGGATGAGGGGGAGGAGGAGGAGGAGGAGGAGGAGGAGGAGGAGGAGGAGGAGGAGGAGGAGGAGGAAGAAGGGGAGATAGAAATGAAGATGAGAAAAACACTGAAGAGGTAGAAGCTGGAAACTAGAAGGCGTAGTAATTGTTTCCTTTGGTTGTTTTTCCCCCAAGAAACTATATTTCAATATTAAGCTCCATGGAGGAAAAATCAATTGGAAGACTGCTGAGAACTGGAGTTCTAAGCAGAAGAGAAAGTGGCCATTAGACCACATGCAGACATGTATGTAAGCTAGAGTTAGCTAGGGTGAAGTCGTTCTGTGAGGGCATTCCAGCAGCCAAGCTTTTGCCTGAATGTCTTCATCTCAAGGTCACAACTAGCCCAGCCTGGCACCTGGCCTGGCTGCTACCATTAACCCCACCTCCAACTCACAACTCAGACCCCAACTTCTTGCAGACTCCCTCCCTATAAAGACCCCTCCCAGCTTAATGGCAGCTGCTGCTTTCTGTCCTGATGGAGATAGCCTGGAGTATTAAATTTTCCAGACCTTCCTTTCAGATATATATGGTGTGCTTTATCTAGCTGAGATGTTTAACAGTGTAACCTTCAAAGACAGCCCCAGGTTTCTCTCCAAGGAGAGTGACACCAACTCACTGAGGCATGTGAAAGAAACATTCATTTACAATGTCAACTGCACAAGGAGTATTCCAAACTCAGAGCAGAGTACCCACAGAGAAAACATTTAATGAATAGATGTTTATTGAATGATGGATTGATTAAAAAGATGAATCAATGAGCAATGAAAACTAATGTCTCCTTTTCCTCCTATCTCTGAGCTCCATGCATGTTTAGTTGTCTAAGAGCAAGAGTTTTGTTTTGTCTTTTGTTGAGACGGTGTCTCACTTTGTAACCCACACTGATCTTGAACTTGCCTGCAATTCTCCTTCCTAAGACCCCAAGTACCTGGATTATAGATGTGTGCCACCATGTCTGACAAGACATTTTACAAATTCCTGGAAAACTGTTTCAAACTTTAGTTGAAAGACACTCAAGGGAAATGTGCTGGCGGAGGGCCAGACCCCTCTCCAGGACTTCATGGCATGTGTACCCCATGATCAGCAAGAAAGTCGACAGAAAAGACAAAAAGTTCCATGGAGATCCACAACTATTTTTGAGGCAATAAAAACTCGTAGAGGAACGATAGAGCAAAAACAAACAAACAAATAAAAACTCTACATACCCTTCTGTAGCACTAAAGATATGCCTTTACATAGTTAAAAACAAAACAAAGCTAAAGAAATATTTTTGCATTGCATCTAGGAAACTAGGGTTTATTGCCTAGAACATTTAAAGGATCTCCAGAAGCCCTCCAAAAATGAGGGGGAAAGTAAGTCATCCATTTACATAGAGAAAGTACAAATCAACTTACGAAAACGTGCTTGATCTCACTGACAATTAAAACAATAAAACATGGGTAGCAACTTTTTTAAATGTGCTAAGCCGGAATTTGGCCAGAGAGTGGGGAAGCAGAAATAATCATAGGAGTCCAATAGAAATGGAAATTAGAAAGGCTACTCTGAAGAGTAATCGGGTAGTACCTACTAAAAAGAATTAAAATTCCCATCCCATTTAAACCAACTGTCTCACCACTCAGTGACTATTCAGAAGAAATACTCATTCTTATGCATATCCATGACGTTCAATGCTATGGCAATAAAAGAAGAAACAATCTGAATACATAACAGTGGAAAATTACTAAACTATGCAACATTTTAAAAGAAAAGGATACTAAATGGCAAGACTTTCCCTGGAACGGATAACTGAAGATAATTGAGGCTTTACCTTTGCAGGCAAATTTCTACAATTAAACATTTTAAACTCCAGCAGAAAACCTAGCCATTTCCAACCCAAATTGATTTTTCATGTTCTTTAAGAGAATTATTAAAAGCTAAAGGAACCTGCAAGAGCTGAAAATAGGGTACCATTTATGAAACTAGGAAAGGAGATGAAAGACACCATGAGTCCCAATGAGTTTGTACATAACAGAAAGAACTAGAGGAAATATAGCCACTAAAATATATGGTGATTTAACTCTGAGAAGGGAGAGATAAGATGAGGGGAAATTTATATTATTACTTGAGTACTTGAAAAGAAATTACTCAGAATACTAAAATAAATCATAAACATTGTAACACATCCGTAGAGGAATATGTGGAAGTCCTAGCGCTTTATGAGAAGGAGGAATGGCAGGTTCTCAGCATGCTGTGTGGAGGAACAGCCTGACATGTAGGATTCTTATCAGAGGCAAGAGATATCTGAATGAAAGGGCCAAGAGTTTGGCCTAATGGTAGAGTGCTTGCCTAGCATGCACAAAGGCCCGGGTTTGAGTCCTCGGTACCGGAAGCGGTGCTAAGACTCAAGTGATAGAGCTCTAGCCTTGAGAAAGCTCAAGGACAGTGCTCAGGCCCTGAGCTCAAGCCCAGGACTGGCAAAAAAAGAAAGAAAGAAAGAAATATCTGAATGGGGCCTAGGGTCCCTGAAGCATGATGTGCTTGGAGAACATGAAAAGGCTTGCTGGTCCTTTCTTGTAAATGTGAGTCATCTCTTTGTATTGTCCACAAAGCCAACTGACACAGAAAAATCTAAGGAAGAATTCCACCTTCCACAGACCATCACTACAGGCATTTGAGTGTATTTACCTCCCATGACTGTTTCTCAGAACCCAAGCACCAAGCACAGTCATTGCGCATCAATGGATAGTTCTCACTGCAATCCTTGGAACAAAATGATTGTCCCCAGAGCTCACTAGGTGGGGACTCAGGCAAAGTGCTTCTTTGTGCAGATCCCCAGTTAGGCCATGTCAAGGAAGAAATTGTCCCAAAACTCACAGCACTGGAGGTAAAAGTGCAATGCAAGTGTGAGGCCTTCTACATATTTTAAACATTTTTTGTGTGTGTGGAAGGAATAACTATTTCTCAGAACTGCACCTTTCCCCTACTAAACTGTCTAACCAGTGGTCAGCATTGTTTTCTAGGAGGAGAGAGGACAGCTGGCTGGATGCCCAGGGCATGGCTGGACATACTGGATTAGTTTTAAAACAGCCCAAGGTTCTTGGCTAATGAAACAAAGGCATTTGGATTTGAACTACTTAGGTGGAAAAGTGCTTTTCTTCATTCCCACTGATAATCTGCAAGACCTTTTTAAATGCTTGTCAACAGAGATAAGTTTGTGCAGAGGCTTAAGAGATAGGATAGGAAGCTGCTGAAATGTTCAAAATTGGGGCAGGAACTGGGATGAATGGCTGATAGCTCTATTTAAGGTAAATGCTTCGTTTTTCTTCTTATAAGGACAGAGAGATGTCTAGACTATCAGATCAGGTATGCTCAGATAGAGCTATGTTTCTGAGGTGTCTGTGATTGGAAGTCAGGTAAGGAATTGGCTATAGTTTACAACTTTCCTTGGTTGTAGAAGAGCACAGATGGAAACACTGAACCTTTCTTACTGGGCCCCATTTCCACACCACCTTGCATCCAACACAGCCATACTGACTGGAGTCTGACAGCACAGGGAACATTTTGTCCAATTCTTGTGAGAGCAAGACAAATAAGGCACCATCCTTCATCTCAAGGAACTTGTAATCTAGTGGCTCAGACAGAAAGGAAATGACATTAATATACATGGAATTACATAGCTAAATGAAAACTCACTGCTCGGGGGAGGAAGAAGAAGGCAAAGGCTATGAATGAGGGCTTTCACATCAATAAACTTACTTAGCAAATCATGTATGGGGTGCCTTTAGTAGTGAAGGACTTTTGCTACCAGCTAGACAGGCTATTAGTCAGTGCATTGTAGGGTGTGGTAACTCTTTCCACAACCTTAACCTATTTTCTAGCTTCTTTCTTTTCCCTATCCTGATTAGCACAGATGTGCATAAGTCAAGTCATAGTGTCTGTTGACCAAGCTGGACCAAGTGCTAGAAAAACGTACTCTGAAGGATTATAGACTGTAGCAATGGTTAGGAAATGGAGTCTTCTGCTATAGTAGCAACCCACAGCTGCCTCACATTTTGCCCCTGCTAGGGAATAGCGTGGTCAAAGGTGGTCACTTTGGAACGCTTCCATCCATGGACATCCTCTCCATGGACATTTAGGGTCATTATACTCAACTCATACCTTTGCTTGAGTCTCTGGTTCAGTGACTTTGGATAGTATAAATCCTTCAGATACCTCCACAGAAACAGTTGGTTAAGACTCAGGTTATGATATTGCTCTGCCTTGTAACATTGAAACTGTAGCACTGGATCAAGTGAATATGATCATTAAAATGACCCTAGTTATGTCCCCAGGTGTGCCTGGCACCATAGCTTGTATTTTAGATTTAGACCTAGACTTGAAGTTGGTTTGGAAACCCACCAAGACTTTACCTGTTTACTGTGAATAATTCCCAATTCCTTGCCTGCCTTCACAAGAGCTCAGCTTCCAATTATCTATGTGTCATAAGCTCTGATTTTAGTTTAGATATTTTTTTTACAAATTTTCATAATTTTTAAGACATTTTCTGTCCTCCAGATTGTCTGCAAATATGAGCTACTTGACCTCCTTTCTCCATTAAGCTTGGTGTAGGCCTCTGCCAAAAAGTTTCAATTACCTGTGGCCCTCTGGTCTTGGAAGAAAAGAGATCCAGGAAACAATTTCACAATGCCTCCAAGACACTCAAGACCTTGGTTAAAAGAGGCCTCAAGCTATGACTAGTCCTCCACTAACTCTCCCCCACTCGTCCTCTACTCCTGCCCATCTCTCAATATCACTCACCTCTTCTGCTCCACTAGAGGGAGGAAAGAGCCTTCAACCCATACTTTTTTTTTGGAGGGTGGGGAGGTCAGTTGTGGGGCTTGGACTCTGGGTCTGGGCACTGTCCCTGAGCTCTTCATTCAGCTCAAAGCTACCACCCTACCCTTGAGCCAAGCCCTACTTCTCGTTTTCTAGAGGTTAATTGAAGAAAAGAGTCTCAGGTTCTTTTGTCCCTGCGCTGGCTTTGAACCTTGATCCTCAGATCTCAGCCTCCTGAGTAGCTAGGATTACAGGTGTGAGCCACTGTGCCCTGCTTTCAACACATATTTTTGAGGATCCATTCATTCCCCACGCACCACTACATATGAGAGTCCTTCAACATTAGGGCTCCCGAAAGTACTTTTGACCAAGCAGTGTCCACTTCTTCTTCCTAGACTGAACAGACTAATTTTCTTGGAGAAACCACATTTACCCCTAATGTATGACTTGGAAGAACTGTCAGTCAATAGGTCCTCATCTGCTTCCACAGGGGGTAGGCTTGTGGTCCAAGGCAGAATAGTTATATTGTGAATGTTAATAAGAACATTAAGAAGAAGGAACAAAGATAGGAAAAGCCACCACCCACCATGACTACCACCAAAGATCACTTATTAAATCCAGTGAACTGCAATGGCTCAGGCAAGATTCAGTCTTGCCTTTCGCTTTCTTATAAAGAAGAATTAAATATACTTGTTGCTAAAATGTAAATTTGTAAACAAATTGACCTTAGTATATGTCAAAGGGGAAGAAAGATATCTACTATAAAGGTATCTAGGAATTCACAGACTTAAAAGGAAGACCAAAGAGTCAAGTGCAATGGTTTGAATGTGTTAGAAAGTGAATCCCCAAATTCATATGTTCAAGGTATTGGAAGGTGGGATTTGGGGGAGGTGACTGGGTTGAGGGCTCTGCTTCATAAATAGACTGATCTAATCATGGAATAAAGGACTATGGGGGAGTGGCCTTCTTATGAAATGAGCTTCTCTGGTATGCTTGCTCTGCATCCATCCTATAATGCCCCCATTACCATGCTGTGACCCATCAGGGTGGTTCTCACTAGATGTCAAACAGGCTGATGCCAGGATCTTAGACTTCCAGGCTTGAGGCCATGAGCTGAATAACTTTTTATGCTTTAAAAGTACTACTCTCGGGCCAGGAGTTTGGCCTAGTGGTAGAGTGTTTGCCTAGCATGCACGAAGACCCAGGTTCGATTCCTCGGTACTACATACATAGAAAAAAAGCCCGAAGTGGTGCTGAGGCTCAAGTGGTAGAGTTCTAGCCTTGAGAAAATCCAAGGACAGTGCTCAGGCCCTGAACTCAAGACCAGGACTGGCAAAAAAAAAAAAAAGTACTACTCTCAAGTATTTGTTTATAGCAACAAAAAATAACTAAGATATCACATTTGAAAATGCAAGGAAATGTGACAATGTCTAATCAATTCTGTCAATTGTGATTAGACAATGTCTAATCACATCTGTCAAGCTGCCCTTTCCGTACCTGATTATCCACACTATCCTTCAATTCTGCAGAATGGTGTCTTTACATCTATACATCCCTGTAATAGGCTTCACTATACTACAACAGCTGGGACAGGATGAGATGACTTTGAAGTTGGTTTACCTTCAGAGCTGCACAGAAGTGTCAGTCTTCTCCCTAGGACCCTTGCTTCTCAGGAACACAGGTCCTGATGTTGGTACATATGTTCTTCAATCTTCTTTAACTTTATGCTCTATAATAATCTGATGGGCATGTGAAATGATATAGCATTGTCCTGATGCATTGCTTTATGTTTTTTTGTCTCGATAGAGTTGAACTATTGGAGCAGTGAAACAAGGACAATAAACACTTTCTTTCAGGGACCAGATAGTAAATATTTTAGGCCACAGCCTCTGTGGCAGTACTTGACCCTGCAAGCAGAAAAAAGTAGTCCCAAATGCATAAGCTAGTGGGCTTGCCCCACTAAAACATTATTTATGAAAATAGGCAGCTGGCCAGTGAATCAGTGTTTCAGCCCTTGCCCAAGATCTGAAAAAAAATGCCAGTATACCAGTGCAAGATCTGAATAAGCAAACATCCAGAAGGTAATATCCTAATGGCCGATTAATATATAAACAGTTTCAACAGTCACCAGAGTTTGTGATCAAAATGCCTTTTCTAACACAGCCCAAAAGAGCCTTCAGGTACTTTTCAGCTGGCAAGAGAAATCCATGGAAATAAAATCAGTGGTGAGAGCACTCTGAGGCAGCTCTCCCATGTGAGATGAGAGGGATGGGGTCCTGTATGTTCTCATACACACTGAAAATATCTAGCACCCCCAGGCATCTTCAGGTGCATGTAAAAAAGGCATCTCTTGCTGTTGAGCAAGTGGAGGATGGAATAGTATCTGGAAAAGCCATTGATTAGGGACAGAGAAAATACTCATACCATCTTCCTTGAAAATTAAATGTTTTCTTTGTAAAAGGAGAATAGGGCAATGAAATAACTGAGTAGATGCAAAGAGCTTTCCAGTGGCCTTCTGCTTGGTCAGCTGTACTATGTTCCCTCTGAACACTGCTGATATCATACATTTTAAATGAATCCAGCTTAAGGAGTGTTACCATTAAAGAGACATCCCACTACCCTGAAGCGTGATCAGCAGGAAAACTAATAGCTGCAGAGCTTGCAAAACACACCATCTTCCCTGGATTAAGTTTGCAACCTGGGAAAATGTGACAAACAGATGGTTCACAATCTGGATTTAACAAACTGACTGGAGCTGAATTTCTGCCTGTGACAAACTAATGAAGGAAAGCCTGTGTGCTGACTCCAGAAAGGCTAGAAGGGCCCTGATCCTGTTGGTAAAAACATTAAGAAAGACCATCCCCCACTCTTCACCCAAACAACAGTACTTTACACTACAGGCCTATCTCACCAATTAAAATCATATAGTTCTGGTATAAGGTGTCCAGAATGCTTTGAAAGCTTTCTTATTATAAATGTCAACAGCTCTTGTTTGGGTAACATGGCAGATGATGTCAGTCAACGGCAGATGACGTTGGTCACATCTGACTCAAGCATAAGATTTGAACACAGGTTGCCCCCCTTCCCCAAAGAAGCTCCAAACTGTGTTTCAGTATAAATGCCACCATTATAAAATGACCTTCTCTTCCTTACCCTGGTTCTCTTCTCAAACCAAGCCAGATCAATCTGTTAATACTATAGAAAGCCTTGGAGAAACTTGTAATTAAACCATAACCTTATGCCTCTATCATTCCAATATGGCTCCTATATTCAGCCATTCTGATAAAAAATGTCTCTGATATACAGCACACTTTTTGCAATATACCAATTAAATTTACCTGAGAGGTGATATTTTCTTCAGAAATGGTTTTTCCTGAAGCTCATGTGACCTAAGTGTTACTTTAGATCCCATTGGAATGCAAGGATAGGTGCCAGAATGCTAACTTGTAATTCTCAGGCTCTCACCCATCTCTGACTTGCTTCAAATACGTGGTCCATAAATAGCACTGGCATTCCCCACAGATGACACTCATTTCAAGTAACTCGTACCAATCAATACAAATTGGCCTGTGAAATAAAGCCAATTTGCAATTCCCAACTTTTTTTCATCATTGTGATAAATGCCTGGGAGACACAGTTTAAAAGAGGAAATATTTAGTTTGGCTCTTAGTTTCAAGGGTTTCCATCCATAGCTGACTGGTTCCATTGTTGTGGACCTTAAGTGAGGTGGAACATTGTTAGCAGGGAACATTTGGAGGAGTAAAGCTGCTCACCTCATGGCAGACAGGAAGCAGAGAAGGGAAGAGATAGGGGATAATACACATCTTTTGAAGATACTCCCTCAGTGACTCCTCCCTAGGCCTCATCTCCTACCTTCACCACCTCCCAATAATGTGCCATCATGTTATGAACCCATCAAGGAATAAACCCATTGATTGGGACAGAGCCCCAAGGATGCAAAAGTCTATCAGACACCAACCAAGCCCCTAATGCATGAGCCTATGAGGGACACTTCATATTCAAACCACAACACTAATCAACTATGTATTCATCTGAGAGATAATAGAAATGAATATGAAGTGGTGCTGTGGTGGTAGACTTGAGCTTAAGAGCTCAGGGTCAATACCCAGTTCCAGAGTTCAAGTCTCACACTGCCCCCCCCAAAAAGAATAAAAATAAAATGCTTGTCTTTGAGTTACAACAGCTGGGTAGCTAAACATATGACATGCAAAATTTGATGTAGTTAGGGGAGACTTCCCAGTCCATGGGATTCTATAGTAGCCTAAACTACAGCAAGTAGGGACCCCCCCTCTACCCCCACACACACCTCACTCCCAAAGTCCCCATCTGTTGCATCACTTTCCCCTTTGGTTTTCTCCTGAAGGCTTCAGTACATCAAGAAGCCTTCTTTTATTTAGCAAAGAAGGAAAAAATGCTGAGCAGTATTTCTCAGATCTGAAGTTCCCAGAATTTTGGAACATAATTCTGGGGATTAATAACATAGGACTGGCATTCTGTTAATTTCCAAGAAAGGCTCTTAGGACACTACATTAAAGTGATAATTGCAACACAAGGATCCAGTCTCTCCTCACTACAGATAGTCTCACTCTGTCCTGAGCTTTATATGTGTGATTTTTTTTATGTGTTGTACACGTTGCAGAACCTGTTATTTACTCATATATGCCCCACAATCCCCTGAAAAGTCAACTAAACTCTTTACTGAGCCAACAATTAAGATGTTTCTTCTTTCCTCCCTCCTCCTCCTGCATCCACTGCAGAGTTTTAAGGTCTTAGCTTGATATGCTATATTATAAAGCCTGTGACAGAGAGAAAAATGATTACATACACTGTCTGTTTTTAAAATAAATTTTAGGAATATTAGGAAAACAAATATCACTTACTACAACTATTTTAAAAAAGACAACTCAGTACTGAAAAGTAAACTCTAAAATGAAGGGTTTTTTGTTTTGTTTGTTTGCTCAGTGTGTGTGTGTGTGTGTGTGTGTGTGTGTGTGTGTGTGTGTGTGTGTGTGTGTGTGTATGCTGGTCCTAGGGCTTGAACTCAGGGCCTGAGACTTGTTCCTGAACTTTCTTGCTCAAGGACAGTGTTCGACCACTTGAGCTACAGCACCACATTTGGCTTTAAAACAAACAACCAAGCAAACATTATTTAGGTCGCTAATTGGAATCTCATGATGCATAACTGCCCGTGCTGGTTTTGAATCATGATCTTCAGATCCCAGCCTCTTGGGTAGGTAGGTAGGATTAGAGACGTGAGCCACCAGCACCCAGCGAAGGGCTATGTTCTTTAATTGAATACATTTTTCTTTGTGCAAAATTTTCCACATTCCACTTAAATGTGACTTCTTGGTCCCCTGGGAATCATTGCCAGTGCCCAGCACAATCAATGAGTGGGTTTGATTGCTATCAGGGGTTCCTGGAGCCCCAGAATTCAGCCTAGGCAACTGCAAGAAGCAAATGGAGTTGTGCTGCTGCCTTCTGAGATGGAGACTGATATTTGCTCTCTATAGAACTAACAAGAGTTTTAAATAGTGGCTTTTTCCAGTGTTGTGATGATACCTACTTGTAATCCCTGTACATGAGAAACTGAGGATTATGAATTCAAGAAGAATCTATACTACATAGTTATACCTTATCTCAAAGCAAAAGGAAAAAAGTAAGAAAACATTGTGCTTGTTAGAGTTAACACCTTGTCAGAATAGTTGGATACCTTCAGTAAAATTGCATGTTAAATTAACTTTTCTAAACTGACCTAAGAATTCAAGTATAGGGCCGATAGTTTGGCCTAGTGGTAGAGTGCTTGCCTAGCATGCATGAAAACAGAGGTTCAATTCCTCCATACCACATACATAGAAAAAGCTGGAAGTAGTGCTGTGGCTCAAAGAGAAAGCTCAAAGACAATGCTCAGGCCCTGAGTTCAAGCCCTAGGACTGGCACACACACACGCACACACACACACACACACACACACACACACACACAGAATTCAAGCATAACTTATGTTATAGGTCCTATCTGAGAAATAACGAAGTATCCAAATGAATGGCTTTCAAATGGGTCTTAGAGAATAACCTGATCAGAAGTGGGAGATTTTATTCTCGTTAATTGGCCTCTTAATCCCTTTAGATTCACCATACAGAATTAGGCTCACTCCCAATCCACAGATGTAGGTGTGGGTTAAGTGACTTATTCTAAAAAAAAAAACAAAAAACAAAAAACAGAGACTTATCTGGGATCATAGAAAGTTTCCATCTAGGAGCTGGAATCCTGGGTCCCAGATCTGATTAGAACACATATTAACTTGAAGCATTTGGGAAAGAGTAAGATGATGTGTTATACCATTTAGCTCCTTCCATTGCCAACGTTCTATGAGCTATGACTTTTTTAAAAAGAGTAGGTCATAGATAGTGTCAGGATCTTTCCATAGCTCTTTTTTCTCTTGGTTGAAATGCAGTAAGAATAGTCCAACCACTTTATTAAGGTGTTTCCATATTTACTACTTTTCCCACCCAATATTGTTACTTTCTTTACTTAGGCGGGGTTTTAGATAGAGAGCTGACTGTTATCTCCACAAATACTCCAGAAATGGAGAAGAAAAAAATGTAGGAGCTAGAAACTTGAAGTGCAGCAATTTGTAGTTCACACTAGGATTTTGATTTGATGAATCTGTCTTACCTTAATAAATTAATGAAGTTCCTCTTTTCCCTGAATCTTTCTGTATTTGTTCCAAAAGAGTTCAAAGACTGTGATCTAGAAGCTGGCCAGCTCCCTATTTTGAAGGTGAGAGATGGCTGGATGTCACTCTGAAATGGAAACCTCTCTGTTAGACGCTTTTGTGGTTCTCAGCTGACTGGGAGCTCCATCTTTGCCTTGGCAGAGGAATTTGCTGTTTGAAAAGTTATTTCTAGCCCAGCACAGCTGTTCACAGCTCAAGTTCAGCAAATGCCATCACTTCTGCCGACTCAGTCTCAATACATCCAGCAAAATTGTGGCGACTCAAGCATTGTGACTTTGATGAGTGAACAAACAGTGACCGTTTGTTCAAGGTCTCACAAGAGTCACCCATTGGGCATGTGGGCTTGATCATCTGGCCTAATGATGACTATAAGGGGGCAAAAAAACTGGAAGGTCTTTAGCACTAGGATCTTGACCTGGTGTTTCACTGGAGCAACTGAGGACTCAGGTGTAAATTATAGTGATACTAATGGTAACAATGATAATAACTCCCCTTTGCTTGATGCTTATTGTGTGGCAGATAATATACTAGATGTTTAAAAAAACTATTATTCTCATTATAGATGAGAACAGCAAAAGAAGAGGCTTAGCAGGATCACATAATAACCAGGGACCCACAGTGGCTCAAGCCTGTAATCCAAGCTACTCAGGAGGCTGAGATCTGAGGAATATGATTTAAAGCCAGCCCACTTTGAAGCCAGCCCAGACAGGAAAGTCTGTGAGACTCTTATCTCTAATTAATCACAGAAAAAGCCAGAAGTGGTGCTGTGGCTCAAATGGTAGAGCACTACCTGTGAGAAAAAGGAGCTCGGGGACAGTGTTCAGGCCTAGGCCCAGAGTTCAAGCCCTAGGAACAGAAAACAAAACAAAAAACCTACATAATATGTGAACTTCATAGCTAGGAAATAACAGATTGGGAATTTAAACTCAAAGCCAGCTGGACAAAAGGCTCATTTTATTGCACTAATGTGCATGCATGAAAATACTGTGTCGGGATTGTGGTTGTGGAGATATGTAGCTTCTCTGGCTCCTCACTACAGATCCTTGTAAAATTTCTTGACAGCTTGTCCCTCGTTCTGCTAAAATAACAGTCATCTCCCCAGCATGTTCCCTAGCTATGTGAAGACAAAACATCTTTCTTTGCCTTCCTTCTATGTCTTCTGGAGCATCTCAGTGGCACCAGGACATTGCAGCATGCATAGCTGTCCTTGAGCAGCCATATGATATGGCCTGTAGCTTTCTCAGAGCAGCTTCTGTGTGGTGTCTGTGACCTCCAATCAACCTTGGGCCATCTTCCATCCCTCCTCCTGCTGCGAATGGGCACTGAAGTCCATGCCCACTCAAGGTTTCTCTCTGGCTGGAGGCATGAAGATTCTACCTTCGATGCCCTGCTTTTTTGCATTTCATTTTGCCTGTGTGTGGTGATAAGAAGATGCAGATGGGAGCTGCCTTCCTTGTGCAGCTCTGTAGTTAGTTAGTTTGACTCCTACTGTCTAGCAAACATAAAGCACAGGAGTGACCCACTCAAGACAATTCACAAGTGCCATGCTGTGTTGAGACATGTGGCTCTTTTTCTTTTTTTGATCCTGTGGCTCAGTCAATGCATCCAGGTTTCCTTTCTAAGTAAAGGGATATTTTCCCCCCAAGATTCCAGTCCTTCCCTGTAATTTGGTGTCCATGTTTGTATGTGAGGCCACAGGCTCCTGAACCCACAGAAATCAGGAAACGAAGCTAGAGGGGCTGAGGATGGTATTTCCTAACAAATGCTTGATGTCTCAAGGAAACCAAGAGAGGTGTGGTATGTGGTATGCTAGCTAGATCATATTTTTAGCTAGATACCCATTGCCATTTTTCTCCTTTTGTTGATGTTTTTCCTCTTTCCTTCCTGCCTGTGCCCCCTTTTCCTATCCCATTCAAACAAATGGTAGTTGATTGTGTACCGTCTCTTAGGAGGTTTGTGGTAGGCCACAAAGAAATGACTTCCCTTCTCACCTTTGAAAGCAAAAACCCTTAGCAGAGAGGATTCCATTTGTTTTTTAATCTGAAGAAACATTGAATGGAAAGAAAAGCAATTTTCCAGAACTAGAGTGGGGATCCTGTTTGGCTGACAGAAAGTGAAGGTAGCAGTCACAGATGAATTTGTGGACTTTGGTGCTGACCGTGAAGCCCCAATTCCTGGGAGAGTGACATCAGTGTGATACATAGGTGGCCTTGATGGAGACACTTGGGATTGGAAGAGCCACCACACAGACAGTGGTTGGATTCAGGAAGGGGTCTGACCAGGCAAGGGCAATGTATCTCAGAGATAAATGGTAGAGGTGCCAAGACAAGAGGCCTTGGAACTGTGTGAGTTCAGAAATGCTGGTGCCAATAACCCTAGGGAGGGAATCCCAGGGAAGATGGAAGTGACATATTTAAATTTTCTTTTTGTTTCTTCTGCCAACCGGAGATAGATCTTGGCACTGGAAATTAACTTGTCGTGTGAAGAGAGGAAGGGGGTAGGATACAATTATAATATTCAATGCATATCCTATGAAACTAAAAAAAAATGAGAGAGTTTGGGTTGGGAGGTTGGGGAAGAATGATGACGGGGTGATAGGGAGCAAGATGTATTGCACTTATAAACTGATTTGTTGAATGGAAACCTTTCTGTTTAACCAGTGAAAGCTATATCTAAATTGTAATAGAAAATAAATAATTTTTTCTTTTCATTTTCCCAGTAGGAGGGCTTGAACTGAGAGCCCGGACACTGTTGGTTAGATTCGTTTACTTAAGGTTAACACTTCCACTTGAGTCACAGTTCCACCTCTGGCTTTTGGGTCATTTATTAGCAATAAAAAACTCAGACTTTCCTGCCTGGACTGGCTTCAAAATTCGATCTTCGGCTCTCAGCCTCCCCAGTAGCTCAGATTATAGATATGAGCCATCAGCACTGAGCTAAGGAAGTAATTCTTAAACTATACATTTGTGGGCTGGGTTTGTGGCCTCAGTCACCTGCCTCTGCAGCCCTTGGGTTAAGCTAGTGCAAAGAAAAGTGTATGCTTAAACTTTGGGCATTTTATTAAACTCAGATCTTCTGTCCTGGACAGAATGGATGGCTTCGACCATGACTACCTTCATATTCTGTTTCCCTTTCCATTCAATAACTGCTCCACAAAACAGTTTTAAAAGGAAGTATTCAGTAAACATTGTTCCATTTTCCAGAACCTTAAACTTTAGAGGAACGTTGCAGAAGTCATCTTCAGAAGAATTTATTGCACTTGGAAAGCTGGGAAGATGTGTCCTTCAGAAAAGCTCTAACACAACACCATGGAGCATTCTGATTCCTGCCTTGCAGGATGGCATTGAATTTGTCTTTAAGCAACACCTAATCTTTAAAATGACTCTGCTGAGAAAACTCACATTTTTTCCCACCATATGCCCACTGTGCATATTGAATTGACTAAACATTCAAAGAAGGAGCACAAATCAGACCCAGGACAATGTGTAGCACGGAAGAAGTAGGTGGGGTAAAGATGTCACCAATACTGAAAATACACTCAATTTCTGATGAAAATACCAGACTCAATTCCATACAGATCTCTTAGAACACCCAAACTGTTGAAAATAAAATGGAAAAAACTGTGATCATCCATTGGCACCAGAATCGAATTGTTTAATGAACATTGTGTGACCTGGATTGTATTACTAATGTTTCTCCTCTTCTCCATATGCCTGCCAAGGAAGGGAAGTTCTTTTGGGGTTTCAAAGTGGCCTTCAGAAGTTGGATACTATGAGACATGACAAATCGGTAACATCATTTTCTTCTCGCTCACAAGTAAATTTCTGGCAGTTTTTGACAGGTCTTAAAACACATGAAATGCTAAACTTAGTCAGTTGTTAGATGTTTCCTTAAAGTTGAAAAAAAAAAAAAAACGCACTTTTTTCCTTATGTCTACTTTTTTCCACATTCTCAACTCTGACATTCAAGTATACTTCATGAACTGATATGTAATAACATTTGGAAGCCAAATAACATTTGAAAGCCCTCGAGAATCCAATTTCCTTTTTAAAGAATCTGTAGTGTGTCAGGCTAAGTTTACCTTAGCATTCTGGGGACAAATAAATGAATATTGTTTTAGGAGAAATTTGCATGATATTAGATACCTGTAAGCAGTTAATAATGTTTGAAGTTGTCCTGGTTTTGATCTTGCTAGAGCAGACATTTGTCAAATCCTTAGAAAAGAGTCCCCCTTGTTGATTTGTGTGATATTTTCTCCCTTGGGGTCCTATCTGACCTCTAGAAAATGCTTCTCAGACACTTTTCCAGGCTGACCAATGAGTTGCTCAGACTTTTATCCATGCTTCTCTCTTTTTTTTTTCTCACTGTAATGCAAATTTACTAGGTACTATCTACCTCAAAGGCTTGAATTAATCTGTGAGGAAACTGCTGACATTCAGCACAACTACTTTCTTGATCTTCTCCCTGTGCTTTAGCCTTAGTGGCTAAACCCACTCTATTGGAGGTCTAAGCTTAAATTCATGGCATTTCCGTAACGCCTCTCTCCTTCTCTATACAAAATAACACTTCATGTTTCCAGCTTCTTTCCCGCTGTTGCCAACTTAATACTGCTATCATCATTTCTTGTCCAGGTTTTTAGTCTCTTAAGTGATACATCTCTTCTAAAACATTCCTCACACGGAGACCTCATAGAATACAAATATGAATGTGTGTCAACTTCTTTGCTAAGAACTCTCGTTCAGGGTTCCCCAGCCCTTGGGAGAAAGCCCATTCTTGGTGTAAGGTGAAAAGGCCTTCAATATGGAGACCACAAGCCCCTCTCTGCGTCACCCCCCAACCCTGGCATACCAGACTAAATTACTGTTTGTGTTTTCTGTTTCTTCTACATAGAATATCTCTCTTCCCCCTCACCTTTGCCCCCTCTTAGATCTATTAAACATTCTTCCAGCTTAGGATTCACCTCCCCCAGGAAGCTTTGTCTTCTCCTCAACACTGCACAAGTGACCTCTCCCAGGTGCTCTTTCCCCGTTGCCTAATTCTTCACACTGAATTGCAATAGCGGCTTTCCTCGTGAGTTTAATCCAGAGAATTGCAAATACTTCCAGGGGAGAACTGTCTAGTGTCTATTGCGTGATCCATGTATTCTGAAGGCTCAAAAATTATTTGAAGGACAGATGAATGCAGCTGCCTTTGTTTCTGCTTCCTGGTTCTAAATTCTGAACAGGGAGATTTTAATTTGTTCTTCTGGGATTTGTTGCCATCCATGGTCCAATAACATAATCAGAGTATGAGAGCAGGGATGAAATTTCTTAGAAAGGAGTGGGGAAGATTGAGGCACTAGGAGGTTTGCTTACTAGATTTATGTTCTCTCCTTCATTAAAATAATATTACATTTTATTTTTCAAAATATAACTTGTATATTATTCACTAACCCATATAGCTGCTTGAATTAGCCTATTATAAAGCCAAACTGTACTATTATGTGTACTTAAACAAATGGAAGAAAAACATCAGGTATAATGTGAATGTGAGGAATACTGACACAAAGGATCTTTCTTTCTTTCTTCCTTTCTTCTTATTTTTGTGCTGGTACTGGGGCTTGAACTCAGGTCCTAGCTGCTGGCCCTTAACTTTTTCACTTGCAGCTGTGGCGCTCTATCACCTGAGCACAGCTTTATCTCCAGTTTTTTGCTGGCTAATTGGAGATAAGAGTTTCCCAGAACTTTTTTTTTGCCTGGACTGGTTCAGAGTTTAGATCCCAGCCTCCTGGGTAGGTAGGATTACAGGCATGAGCCACTGGAGCCTGGCTCTATTTTTAACAGAGGTTAAAAGTAGAATCCTCTGTGGCTGGGAGTTTGGCCTAATGGTAGAGTGCTTGCCTAGCATGCACGAAGACCCAGGTTTGATTCCTCGGTACCACATACATAAGGGGAAAAAAATCCAGAAATGGTGTTGTGGCTCAAGTGGTAGTGCTCTAGCCTTGAGAAAGCCCAAGGACAGTGCTTGGCCCTGAGTTAAAGGCCCAGGACTGGCAAAAAAAAAAAAAAGTAGAATCCTCTGTTTAGTTTTATTAAATTGATTTTGTGTCTTTTGTTATTGCTCACTGGAATCTCTTCCTCTAAAACTTTAAAAGAAATACTTGTGTATTTAGAGATTGGGGTCATTTTGTGGCTGGATCTACAATGGTGAGAATAGTAGATGGAACACATAGTTAGACTATAGAGAATGAAATACTTTATAACTTGTGATAGGACCTTGGACTTGGTAACAACGAGGAGCCACTAAAGAGTAACAAGCAAGGGTGAAGCATGGCCATTTTGTGTTTTTTGAAAAAACACTTTTGTAAAATGTAGAGAATGGATTGGAAAGAAGAAAAACTGCAGATGATTCTTGGCTCATCTGCTGCAGGGATCCAGGACAAAAAAGGCCAGCCAGGCCCATGGGGAAGGTGAATCATTCCAATTCAAGACCACTGTGTAGACTAAGCAACTGACTAGCTAGAGAGAGAAAAAGACAGAGGTGACGCCCAGGTAGTTTGTTTCCAATCCTTTCTCTTTAAAATATCACAGTTTCTCTAATACATCTCTGCGTTTCACACAATACTCTCAACAGTTTCTATAGCGAAAACCCATTAATTTTCAAATATGTTCTCACCCTATCTCCTGACAAACACACATAGCCATTAAGAAGCTCAAAGTTAGAATAAAGTATGCAGATTTAGTGGCTGTTATTTGAGCTTCTGGCCTGGGTAGCGGGGAAATAAATTCTATCTAAATAATGCTACCTTAAACCCTCTATCAAAAGAAAATATTCCAGTGACCTGATCTCTGGAATAACTGACTTATTTAAGTATAAAAATATCAATATCTAGATCTTGGTTATAAAACAATTTAACTGATCATTATAATAGAATGCCCAGGCTCAAGTTTCAAAGAGCAGTATTTTTGTAATAAGTAAAAAATCCCACTGTGCACTGTGGCTCACACCTGTAAACCCTAGCTACTCATGAGGCGGTGATCTAACAGATCACGTTTTGAAGCTCATCCAGGCAGAAGAGTCCCCTTGAGACTCTTATCTCCAATAACCCACTCAAAAAACAGAAGTAGTGCTATAGTTCTAATAATAGAGCACTAGCCTTGAGCACAAAGTGGCTCAGGGACAGTGCCCAAGCTCTGAGTACAAGCCCTGAAAGCAACAAAGAGGGAGAGAGAGAGAGAGAGAGAGAGAGAGAGAGAGAGAGAGAGAGAGAGAGAGAGAGAGAGAGAGAGAGAGAGAGAGAGAGAGAGAGAGAGAGGAATCCCTTCACCAATTCTGTTCAACCCTATTTGGATTTCTGTTAATGAATAAGATCTCCTAACAATCTATACATGCTGAACTAGGGAGCTTGAAGACCTCTAGCTATCTTTCCTAGCCTGGTTTTGTGGCACACAGTGATCATATTCATCATCATTTCTCACACTTCCTTTTTTCTTCCAATTCCCTATTAATATCTCTTGAATTTATTCTTCTCAAGCTTATGTTCCCTCCCTTAAAAAACTCCATCAAAACTACTCCCTAAGGTCACTGATTCCTTCCATGTGTTACATCCAATGGCCAAGTCTTAGTCTCATCCAGTCTTATGCTGTTAAGTAACATCTTTATATTGGTGGTTTTTCAATTTGTATTTCCCAAAGTCCAGGCTTACATATCCACAGTGCTTATACCACAGCACTGGAGGTGTCGAATAGGCGCCTCAAAAATATTCCAACCTCCTCTGAAAAGTTGTTCTGCTTGTAATTTTCCCCCATCTCAGATGATCAAGCCAATGTTCATTCTAAAAATCTTGAAGTCATGTTTCTTCTCTTTTTCTTATATCCCATGTTAAATTAGAAATTTTGGTGGGCAAAATTCACCCATTATCTAATCTCTCCTTGCTTCTCTTCTTACTTACTTTGATCAATCCTCAGCACCCAGCTCATGTAAGCCTCTTAAGAATTAATCTACAGTACTACTTTGCAATGAACTAGAGTTACAGCCACAGCTTTACAGTATTGCCTTCTAGCTTCTACTGTCCTGCTGGCATTTCCTAGCTCAGTGCCTTCATCCTTTTCGCTTACCACCTTTTTCATTCTGCTCCAGACACCTTGAACTCCTTGACATCTCACCTGTCAAGTGAACTCCATTTGTGTCATTTGCCTAAAATACTCCTGCTCAGATATCTAGAAGGCCAATTCTACAATTCTTGCAAGTCTTGGTTCAGATGCCAATTTCACAATGATAACAATCCTGTCATATTTAACCCTGTAACTTGCTCCCAAGCTGTGTTCTCAGCCCCTTCTCCTAATTCACTTTTTTCTCTTTCCATAGTACTAACCACCTTCTGCCACATTATACAATCTGCTTATTCATTAGTTTCATTATTAATTGTCTCCCCCTACTGGAATGGAAGCACTGCGCACCACGAGGGCAGAAATCGTTGTTACCTTCACTGAGATATTCTGAGCATTAAGAAGAGTCAGAGCCCGGGGGGGACTCAGGGAATGCTTGTGGAATAAATGCAGTCTTTTAAGATTTCAACCACAAGGAGCTTCTCTGGACACAAGTACTTACTCAATGTCTCTACTTACAGCTTGAACACGCAACAAGGCAAACACAGTTGGGCACACATGATATAAGGCAAGCATTACTGGGAACCTGGGCACACTGAATTTCAGGCTACTAGTACTAACATATCCTCTAAGCTAGAACAGACACTACAAGTGAGAGAGATAGTTCTGTCTCAGCTCACTCATTTCACATGTTCTTTATTTTTGTATTCTGGTATTCTCCTCAGGATCGGGAATGAGTACAGCCAATAGTTTCTCTCTTGCAGGTTGTCTCACCATTTGAATAATTTGGTCCTCTTCCTCCTCATCCCCATGTGGACCACACAGGAAAGAAAAATGAAGAGTAACTCCATCACAAAAAGGGGAACGTCAGACAATATCACCAATATGCCAGATTTAGTTCCTTCACTTCTAGAGACAAGAAGATAATTGCCAGACCTAAACAGCAAGAGAGAAGTTAAGGAGTTCCAGAAAATACAAGCGAAGTGATGAAATGGGAACTCTCTTATAAGGATTAACAATGGGGGCACAGAAAGAAAGGCAATCAATACCCCAGGACACACGTCTTGTTTTTTCTCTAATTGGGCCTCTGGGTCTCGTCATGCTGCTGGCACTTCAGGTAGCACAGTGGAAGATTATCCACTGTGAAGTAGCCTTTCTTATTAGAGTTTTCCTGGAGCTTCCAGAACTTTTCCATGCCACTCTCATCCTCCTCTCTACAAAATTTGGGTCCATTAAGTGGAGGTTATGATTTTCATTCATTGAATGCTGAGTTCTTGTGCATGATTAATACTCAAAAACACTGATTTCTTCTACAGCACTGTTTCACGTTGGTCAAAAAGAAATCATGGAAAGAAGTAGGAAAAATAGTGTATATTTATTAACTATTCATTCCTGATTCCTGCATCTCTTTTATTTTCCTCTAGAACTTCTGTAGTCTCCTTTGCGATGACTATTTTCCATGTTTGTCTCTTTCATGGTAGATCTGTATTTCTTCTTGTTTGGCCCCAGATGTCACATTGGCTTGTGTTACTCTGGGCTGAATCATTTGATTTCCTGTCCATGTTCCTAACCTTTCCAAATCCTCTTGTATCACTTCTCAGTCATTCCTGCTGTTTACAATACCTCTCAACTTAAAGCCATCTGCAAATCTCATTAGTAAACCACGGACTGACTCCTTCACAAGATATGCTGAAAAAACAAGACCTGACACCAATTCCCTCTTCTCCATTTCAGGAACCTCCTCACAGAGCTTCTTTAACTTATAGCCATTTTTATGTGATTATATTATTGTTGCATATGTACTCTTGGTGTAAATCTAAATATGTGAAAATAGGAATTCACCATTTAAAAATATTGTGTATTTACTTTACAAATCATTTATTAATTCCAGTAACCAATTGCCCTTCTTGGGATACTTAAAATTCTTAGCTTGAAAAATAATTACCCTATTTTTAAAAACTTTTAAGATTTTATTAACTGATTTTTACATCATATTTCAAATGTCTTGTTTAACAAACAAGTATTCAAGAAGGGAATCTCTCTATATGCAATCACTGGCACATAGATTTTAAAACATAATTAAAATTAAGCTGAGTAATTACCTATTTTTAAAAACTAGGTCTCTGAGAATAAGATTCAAATACAATGCTGACAGAAAGCACTTTCTCTCACTGCAAATTCATTGGCTTCTGGCTTCAACTTTTCTCCATTTTTTCCCCTGATATACTCAAACGATTTCAAATCTTATTTATTCCTCTTTCTTCAAAAACGCTTTAAGACTTATGCCTATGGCTCATGCCTCTAGCTAGTCAGGAGGATCAGATCTAAGAATCATGATTTGAAGGATTTCAAGCCAGCCAGGTAGAGAAATCATTAAAACTCTAATGAGCCACCAAAAAGACAGAAATATAGCTGTGGCTCAAGTGGTAGAGATCACTAGTACATTATAATATACAATTTAAAAAGTAAGTTTTAGCCAGGCACGGTGGCTCATGCCTATAATCGTAGATACTCAGGAGGCTGAGATCTGAGGATCACAGTTCAAACAGCCTGGGCACTAAAGACCCACCGTGAGACTTTTACCTCCAATTAACCACTAGAAAACCAGAAGTGGCACTGTGGCTCAAGTGGTAGGGTGGTATCCCTGAGCTGAAGAGCTCAGGGACAATGCCCAGGCCCAGGGGTAGGATGGTAGCCTTGAGAAGAAGAACTCAAGGACAGCGCCCAGACCCAGAGTTCAAGCCCCATGACTGACAAAAAAAAAGTGAGTCTTGAAAAGTGGGAGAAAGGGAGAGAGGGGGGAGCACTGTTCAACAAGAAATGTACTCATTTCCTTACTTAATAACTGTTCTGTACACAACCTTCACAATAAAACTAAATTTAAAAATAAATAAAAATAAAAAGTGAGCTTTGAGCTGGATGCCAGTAGTCTATGCCTATAATGCTAGCTACTTAGGATGCTGAGAACTGAGAATTACAATTTGTTTTTTTTTTTTAATTTTTTTATTGTAATTAGTAAAAGGGTTACATGATATTTGCCAAATAGAAGGTGCATTAATTCACATACATTGATACCCTTTCACATGTCTTGGTACCCATTTCCCTCCCCCCCCCACCCCCCACCCGTCTTGGTTTTCCCCCCTTCCCTATCAAATTTCAAATAGCCAAATACAAATAAATTTAATATATCAGATAACAAAGTGAGATCCCAGGCAGGAAAGTCCATGAGACTTTTGTCTCCAATAAACTAATTTTTTTTAAAAGCCAGAAGTGATGCTGCGGCCCAAATAGTAAAGTGCTATCCCTGAGCAGAAAGAAGCTCAGGGCTCTGAGTTCAAGCTCCAGGACTGGCACACACACACTCACACACACACACAAATATGACCTTTGGCCAGGCACTGGTGGGTCATGCCTGTAATCTTAACCACTAAGGAGACTAAGACCTGAGGATCACAGTTTGATGCCAGTTCTGGCCGGAAGGTTCAAGAGATTCATATCTCCAACTAACCACTAAAATGTCAGAAATAGAGTTGTGACTCTAATGGTAGAGTGCCAATGTTGAAATAATGCGCTAAGGGACAAATCTCAGGCCCTGAGTTCAAGCCCCAGCACTGCTCTTCTCCCCCAAAATTTGAGTTTTGGTTTATAATTCCACTTCACACTTTCTGCATGATTTAAAAAACTTAAGAGGCCAGGAGTGTAGCCTAGTAGTAGTGTGCTTGCCTAGCATGCATAAAGACCTGGGTTCGATTCCTCAGTATCACATACTTATAAAAAAGCCGGAAGTGGTGCTGTGGCTCAAGTGGTAGAGCTCTAGCCTTGAGAAAACCCAAGGGCAGTGCTCAGGCCCTAAGCCCAAAGCCAGGACTGGCAAAAAAAAAGACAATTAATTTATAAAAATATTAGTCCATGTTTTTGGATTATGATATATAAAGATATTTATGTAACAGTGAATTAGGAGTAGAGTTTTTAATATCTTTAATATTGTCCTGGAATAAATCCATATATATAATCCCCACGGTAACCCCACAAAAAAGTGACTTTGGGATATATTCAAAAGAAACACAAAAGAAGACAATAATGTACTCCAAAATGACAGAAATGAATTAAATACTAGTGATTCCTCTAAGTATACATCAATTGGGCTGTGGATGTGGCTTAAGGGGTAGAGCACTTGAATAACAAGCTTGAAGCCTGGAATTCAAATCCCAGTATCACCAAAATAAAAAGAGAAGGAGTAAATATACATAGATTAAAGCTGACAATGAAAAAGTAGAATGACAAAAGGGATAAAATACATGATACAAGTAAACATTGTCTACAATATACTCCCTTTAGACCAAAAGACACAAATTGGTTAAAAGTGAATAAATGGAAAAAGATATTCCATGCAAATAGCAACCAAAAGAAAGCAAGCAAAATTATGATAAACTCTAAATTTAAAATGGTTACTATAGAGAGTAAAACATAACATTAGTAAAAGGTTTAATATAGCAAGAAAATACAATTACAAATATTTATGCACCTAATAAATTCTGACATATGCTATAATATGGGAAGAATGTTAAGGCTAACATTCAACTTGCATCTCCCTGTTGTGATTTGTTGTACTATATGCTTAAACATTGAACTATCCCATACTTCCCTAACTCCTACTTATTTCTTAACTAAAGAGATAATGTTGAATCTGCTCTGATTGGTTGGTTGGATCAGTTTCCCTGAAAGTATGGACTACTGGCCAGTCCTATTCCCTTCCACCATGAGGGGTTGGCTCACATCTGTGTGGGTGCTCCCCACCACCCCAGCTGAGTGTTTCTCAGATCATTCTGACTGTTCTTCAGCATGCCAGCACACACTATGCCTTCTAAACTCTGGATCTCATTTTGGGAAAGTCCCTTAACTAGAATGCTCTGAAACATTGCAGAAAGGGGATGATGGTATGCTTGTTGGAAAGGATGGTCCCAGGACCCTCTAGGTCAACCACCACAGGCCCCTGACACATCCTCAAGGGCCTACATGTAGGAATTTCAGCCACTACTAAATTTCAGTTCCCAGAGCAGAGAGTGAAAAATGAGAGAGCAGATGGGTAGACGTACATATGGTTTTTACAGGTTTTGGTCAAATGCCAGGCTGAGTTTCTTCATAAATAATAGGCTTTTGGGGTACCCATAGGAATGCTTTGGAGCATTTTGTGAAAGCTGTCACCACTGAATTCTTAAATGACTTGGCTAAACTCTATCGGATACCTAATTGTATTGCATAATAACAGTGTTAATTTTATTTCTACAAATGTATTATAGAGTTCTTATTTATTTTGAATATATATTAAGCTAAAGACTGTGGGTGTAATAATCTTTATGTTTTAATGAGAAACTGAGATGCATACAGAATATCTAAAACTTGGGTGGCACCAGGCACCAGTGGCTCATACCTGTAATCCTAGCTATTTAGAAGACTGAGATAGGAGGATCATGGTCCAAAGTCAGCCTGAACAAGAAAGTCCATGAGACTTTTATCTTAATTAACCACCAAAAACCTAGAAGTACAGCTTTGATTCAAATGATAGAGTGGTAGTCTTGAGCAGTAAAGCTAAAGGACAGCACCCAAGCACCAAGTTCAAGCCCTCATATGGGCATAAAAAATACATACATGCATGCATGTATGCAAATATACATATATATACACACGTTTGTATACACACACACACACACACACACACACACACACACCCTGAGGAACTGAGCCAAAATGCCCAGTTAATTTCTTAATTGTCAGTTGTAAACTTCCATCATGCCTAAGAATTACATTGAACCAAGTATGCTATTCCAATATACAGTCTGTATGATTTAATAAATCTAAAACTCTTGAATAGATTTAAAAAAAACCCAAGACAGTATTATAAGGGCCGAGCATTTTTTTTAGCACAATAGCTATTAATTCAGCTAATACTAAGAGAAATTAAAGACTCTTCAAAAATAGTATTGACATTAGGTGAATACTTCTCTTCCTGAATATACACATTACTTAATGCCTATTTCATGGGGAAACCACTGGAAAAGGTTTGTCTGTGTGTGGGGGGGGGGGTGTCAAGGACATAATTTTCTAGTGGCAGGTACATCAAACAAAAAAATGACTATAAAAAAGTCACCCGATTACTTGAATCTCTTAGGAAGAGCTTGAACATTACCTATAATTCAGCATATTTATTTTTTATATATTTTTATTGTAATTAATAAAAGGGTTACATGATATTTGCCAGATAGAATGTGCATTAATTCACATACATTGATACCCTTTCACATGTCTTGGTACCCATTACCCTCCCCCCACCCACCACCCACTCCCCGTATTGGTTTTCCCCCCTTCCCTATCAAGTTTCAGATATAATTCAGCATATTTAAAAGTTAAAGGAGGGCTGGGAGTTTGGCCTAGTGGTAGAGTGTTTGCCTACTATGCATAAAGACCCAGGCTTGATCCCTTAATATAACATATGTAGAAAAAGCCAAGTGGTGCTGTGGCTCAAGAGGTAGAGCTCAGTCTTTAGGAAACCTCAAGGACAGTACTTAGGCCCTGTGTTCAAAAAATAAATAAAAGAAGCACATTTTAAAATTGGGAGTCTGTGTGTCTAAGAAGTGATACTGATGTCTTATTTGTTGGAATATTTTTATTTCATTCTTACCTATTTCTCAAGCCTCCTCTCATCACTTCTCTCATTCTGTGTTCCAACAACTCTAGAATATTCTAGAATATTCGGCTCCCCTCCTCTTGGAGCAAGCATGCTTGTCCCTACTATCTCAATGCCAGCATTAGCTTTTGAATCATGACCTTAAGGAGGTGTCCCTGCTGTCAGGAACAGATCAAGTTGCCTTGCAGTGCATTAGCAGAACCTTCTCATCAAAACCTCACCAGCCATTGCTGAGACTGCTTCTCTGGGGCCTGTCCTCCTTTGCCAGGCTACCAGCCCCATAAGAAGGGACAAAATCCAGTCTTGTTCTGGCTGAGCACCAGTACCCAGCAATGGTCTTCACTGTGTTGACTGAGTAACAACCATGTCATGAACAAGTAACAAGTATGAACTTTCCAAAGCTCTTTATGTTAGTCTTTAAATTAATAGAATATGTAGTTGTTTTTAAGTTGACCATTGACATTTTCTAGAAAGGTCAAATGATTTTCTTTTTTCTTTTTGGCCAGTCCTGGGCTTGTGCTCAGGGACTGAGCACTGTCCTTGGACTTTCTCAAGGCTAGAGCTCTACCACTTGAATCACAGCACCACTTCTGACATTTTTCTATATATATGGTACTGAGGAATTGAACCAGGGTCTTTGTGCATGCTAGGCAAGCACTCTACCACTAGGCCAAACCCCCAGCCCTCAAATGATTTTCTAAAGGAGTTAAAATTGGTATTGGATTCTAAAACTCTTTCAAGAGTTTCTCTGTAGAACAGGTTGTTTCATTGACTAGCAAGGCCTGCCTTCTTCTTAGATTTGTCCTTATTTTCCAGCGTTTCTGCTCTTCTTTCCTTCTGCAATTTGTCATCTTTAACTTTTCTTTGTCTGAGCCTGAGCAAAGGCTCCTGGTGTTAGTTTGGCTCTGGAACATTTTGATTCCCAAGGCTTTTGCTTGCTGTCCTTTGTTTTATTGCTATTTTTTTTAAACATGCAAATGTGGTATTTAGTTGATCTGTGGTTAAACACTTCTTGAAAATTTCGGACCTTGGCTTGTTTGGTGAGCTCATAAAATTTCCACAGACTGTGTGTCATTCACAATGTAAGGATTGGAAGGAAGCCCACATTTCAAATGCAGTTCCCAGTGATTTCAGCTTGAAAGGTGATATGTCTGTTTTTCTAACATCTCAAAGGCACTGGAATGTGCATTGGCAATACTTCTAGACCAGATTTCTGGGGAACTGGCTCACTCATCTGAGAGACACAGTTAAAGACACTAAAATCCCAACAAGCCTCTTGGCTACTTTACTTCAGCTACACAGATGGCCACTTTGCAGATGAGCATGTCTATTAGCTGAGATAAACAGACACAGAAGAGTATTGTCCAACTGATAGCGGCAGGAAAGCTTCTGAGAATGTCATGGAGAATATGATCTATGCTACAAACAGTGAGACACTGGTGAATGAAGCTCAACATTTATTGATTCATTCCACATGGATTTCCTGCACAGAGACCATGGACCTAAACAGATCAGGAGATAATGCTGCAGTGATCAATGGTGAAGAGCCACATGACCAAAGCACCATGTCTGCCTTGGAGAAGGTCATAGTTCATGCATACAGATCAATAACTATAGTTATTCATGGAAGTTGTGTGCGCCTGCGTTGCGTAGCGTTTCCTAAGGCACAGAGAAAGAAGTGACCATCCTTCCCAAGGGGGGTCAGGGAGGGCTTCTGAGGCCATGGAACAGGATCTAGAAAAGTCAGTGATAGACTTTCTCAAGTCTTAGAAGAGAATGGCAAGGGAACATAGAGACAGCAGTGTGTCCAAAGCATACCTGAGAGAGAGAAGAGAAGTGTTCCAGGCATCCTTCTTTGGCTTGACTGCCCCTCCCCTAGAGAGGCAACCTAGACAACATTTCTCTGTGGACTCTGGTGACTTGGTCTCCATGGCCTAATTCTAGTGATAATTATTCTTCACATTTGTGATTCCATGTGGGAATCCACATGTAATCTTTGGGTCCCACTTCTAATTTTCATCTGGAACACCTCAAGAGGATAATAGGCTCCATTTAGAGGTTCCAGGTTGGGTAAAGATGTATTTCCTTCTATTTGTCCAAAAATACTTCTTTCAATGATCACCGCAGGGTCATGTGTTCCTGTTTTGATGATTGTATTGTTTTGGTACTCCTACATAACCCCCAGGCTTCCCACAGATAAAGAATGGATTTGAAAGGCACCATTGAAACTCTGACTGGGGCAGCCATACCCACCTAAAAGCCCCAAATCCACCCCCGCTTACCTTCCACCAAAACCCTACAAGGCTGCCTGTTGCTTTTTTGTAACACGTTTCCTCTTTGATGACCTCCCTTGCTGTTAATGTTATTCTTTTATTTGTTTTCAAACCAGAAAATCAATTTATTAGTGTGCAATGAGAACTAGCTCTGCTAAATGACTGGTGGCAGCCAGAGCAGAACATTCTCCACAGGCAGCCAGGAAGAAGCCAAGTCTAGGCCGCAGATTAGAAGGATCTAGAAGTGGAACAGCATCCAATGCTGAGAGCCCACAGTAGCCATCACTACACAAACCTCCCTGGCTCCTGGACTAGTCTAGTCTGATCTTCCCAGCGAGGGCCCAGGTTAGACCTGCCTAGGTGAGACTCCGGAAAGTCACCTTCCAACACCACAAAGAAAGGCCAAAATGTTAAATAAAAGACAAGGTTTTTTGTAGGTAGAATATAAAGATGATTATGCAAAAAAAGATGTTTTATGCCTCAGAATCCCTTGAGACTGTCTTGACGCAGGGTGCTTTCAGTCAACCTTGTGCTGGCATTTTTATAGGAGTTCTAGTTTTAAATACTCTCTGGAATAAACTGTTAAGTTTTTTAGGTCTGACTGACTCCTCCTCTTGCTGGAAGAACTTGCAGGGCTCTTCCTTGAATCTTTTCTCCTCTATTCCTGGCTCTGCTGGCCCACCCTCTCCACCCCACCCCACCCCACCCCTACCCCAGGGTGGATGAAGAGCATGGAGGGGTTGGGTAAAGAGCACAGAGGAGTCAGACTGCCAAGTGAAGGAGAGGGGAGGAAGGCTGTGAAGGACCAACCTGGACATCCATCCATCAAAGGAAGTCTGACAAGAACACTGGGGCATCTTGGAGCCAAACTAGCCCTCAGAAATGTGATGCCCTCCGAGGAATGGGGAATCCTCCTTAGCATCTTGGCCACACTTGTGCATGGCTGGAAGCTGCCTGAGATCCTTCTCCATCCACATGTGCTGAGGGATTTCAGAGTTCAGCAGCTGGGCTTCCTGTCAATTAAGATCCTTACTACTGGAGGTGTCCAAGGCTCATGCTGAAGGCTGCCACACTGAAAACTCCCTTACCTTTTCCCTGCCCATTTGAACATGATTTCCTCCTGGAAGCCATTCCAAACCTTATGTGGGCTGGGCTTCCATGCTTTCCATTTCCCATGCAGGAACCTGGCTGTAAGTTCCTGTTCTCTTATCTGACACCTCTAATTCACTCTGACCTCCAGAAGGGACAAGAATGCATTCACATTGTTCTCCCATAGAATGCACAGTCCTTGGCAGTACCTGATCCCTGCAAAATAATCAGTAAGCAAGTGTTGAATGAATAAGGAACTACTCACTGGTGCTGGTGAGATAGCTCAAGCTGTGATCATCTCAGTTTCAGGAAATGAGCTCATAGATTGTTCCAGACCCAAGCTTCACTCTTATGGGTATTACGATTTTCAGGCTGTTTCAGAAGAATTTAAGAATTCTTTGAAGGAAACATTTCAAGTTAAGGCCATGTTCCTGCATGACAATGGCATGACTATGTCTTGGCACAGAGTACAGAGTAAGAAAGTTTCTGGACACAGGGATCGAGTGGGAACCCACATTCTAAGTCTTGCTTCAGACAGGAACAGTGATTTACATTTCTTTCTTTCTTTTTTTTAACAAATCTGTGTCCATTCTGCTATTTGGGTTATTAAGGGTCTTAAAAGACATAAGGATATTGAAATGTTTGGAGTGTTTCTCAGTGCAGCCCAACTTTGAATTGTCTTGCACTTGCTGGTGCTTATGGACTACAGGCTTCAGGAACAGGGACCAAACCCAGGTAGTGTATGTGGATATCAAACTTGGGGACTCCATGCCTTGGAACAGATAGGGTTTCAGAGAAGGAAGCAGGTGGTGAGACTGGACTATGTATACGCCATGGGAGCTCACTCATGAGACTTTGCACCAAGCACACAAACAGGAGCCTAGGTTGCCAGACTCTGAAATGATCCGGTAGTTCCAGCTGATATTGTTCATGAGGGAAAATGTGGGCAGCTCTGTGGTATGAAGCTCTATGTCCTGACAAAGAAGTCTGCCGATCCATTTAAGATGCTTAGAACTATGTTACTTATGATGTCTAATGTACTTTAGCCAACTTAGCTAAGTACCTAGGAAACATTACATGCTGCTGAGAGCAATGTGTATTGGTAAAGAGTACTCCCGAGCTGCATGCGCAGTTAGTTCAGCCTCAACACACCAGGGGCGACAACCTAGGATCCTTGTCTCATCCCAGAGGTACCTGGGAGCAAAAAGACCTTTGTAGTTCCTTGAAGGCATGTTTGGAAATGGAAATCCAAGAGACCAAAGATGTGGGTTCAAGGCCAGAGTTAACTAAGTCAGCTGTGTGACCTGGAGCTATTGTCTTTTTTTTTTCTTTTTCTTTCTTTTTTTTTTTTTGGTGGGTCATGGTACTTGAACTTGGCCTGAGAACTGTTCCTGAACTCTTCAACTCAAGGCTACTACCCTACCCCTGGGCCTGGGCAATGTCCCTGAGCTCTTCAGCTCAAGGCTACTGCCCTACCCTAGAGCCAAGCCCCACTTCCCATTTTCCAGAGGGTTAATTGGAGATAAGAGGTCCTTTTGTCCCCAGGATGGCTTCGAACCTCGATCCTCAGAACTCAGCCTTCAGAGTGGCTAGGATTATAGGCATGAGCCACTGTGCCATGCTGGAGCTATTTTCATAACTCTGACTTTTATAAAAATCTACAAAAGGGAACTTGAGAACCTGTCTCCTAGCTTTGTTACAAGGATTTCAGATAACATATGCCAAAAATCTGGTACATATTAATCTCTCAATAAATTGTGGACTTTCTTATTGCTGTTGTTGATGTTATCGCAGAGGGGAAATCAGAGGAATTTAGCATTTACTAGGATTTGATCTTGAGCAGGTTACTTGGTCTCCTCTGAGCTTTATTTTCTTTTATTTAAATTGGAGACATTATTACTCAATCTTCAATAACACTATATAAATCAGAGTTAATTTAAGAAAGGCCTCTGGATCAAAGTGGTACTCAATAAAAGTTATCTATTATCATTTTCATAGATCAAAGCAAAAAAGAAATTATTGGTGTTGACTCATGTGAAGCAATTATGTGCAATTATCTGTGGATTGTTCTGTGGGAAGTAAATTCTCTTCTAAACTAAGTCACTTTAATTCCCCAGGTTGGACAAATTCTATATAAGCCTGTGAACAGCAGAGGCTGAAGCTGGAGAGTCACCCTCCCTCTTGATCCCTCCTCTCTAGGATCCTCCTTCATCTGACCATTTTCCAAGGAGACATTTCCTTCTCCAGCTCAGTTCCCTGGAGAAGAGTTAGAGTAAAGGTCACTAGTAGTTAATGTGAGGCCAAATTTTCAGACCATGAGACTCTTCTCTTTCTCCACTCTGGCCTGGTCTAGTCCCAAAAAAGAAAGGAAGCCAGGAGGGGGGGGCGGTAGTGGTTATAAAGCCATTTTATATCTGTCTTGTTTTTAATTGATTTCACAGCAGGGAAAAAAATAAGCACGGGAATCTTTCCCTTAGAACCTTTCAATGTGGTAGTCCTCTTCTGGTCAGGAAGCCCATCTGGGAATAACTGGAGTCCATCTGTGAGTGTGTTCAGCTTTCTTCCCTGTTCCTGTCACGAGCACTGCTTATATGGATCTGTTAGTTACTCGCTTTGCACACAAGCTTGGGGCAGAGGTAGCCCTACCTCTCTCTCCAGCTGCCTGGTCTACACAGATCCTATCCCATTTCCACATAAAGGCCTGAGCTACAGCTCAGCTGGGGCTTGCCAGTTAGATCTTGATCCTCTTGGCTTAAATCCACAACTATGCCTTGTGGGAGCCAAGTTCCCTTGCGATGTTATTTTGGTGGATGCTTCGGAAGGTGGGAAGGGATGGCAAACATTACATAATTACCATTGGACTAACATTTTCAACATTTTGGGGTAGGAACTTTGTCCCCCAAGTGGTGAGTGAAGCCTTTTGTGAGGATTTGGTGGTTGGAAAGAGTTGCCACATAATGTGCTCCAGAGGACATAATGAGAGCATGCATGTTTTGTATTTTTGTTCTTAAAAAATGGTTCAATTATCTAGCCATGGTTGAGGAGAGGGTGGGTTCTCAACACTTGTTACATTTTGTTTGATAGTAACTGGGCCTCGAGGGAGATGACTAGGTGAACAGGGAACAAGAAAACAAGGAGACTGTAACTACGCATCGTTTTAACTTCTTGATTTTTGCATCTTGTATGTGTACCCAGACACATACACACATCATATCCCATCTGTACTTCTCATATTCCTTCTGTTCTTCTTGTACCATAGTCCCCTAGACACTTCTCTCTGCTGAGCCAGTTCCTTGAGGGCTGATTTCAAAAAGTTCCAGCAATTTTGGTAGTCCCAGGCAGGATCCCAGTTATTTTAGCCCAAGAGTGTTTGGACCGCGTGGCATGGATCCTGTCTCTAAAATCATCACAATATAAAATATTATAAATAATACAAACATATTCAAAACGAATATACAAAATTCAGCTGTATTTTCTTAACTCCTCAAGCCTTCACTGTCTATAAACCCGAACAGAATTTCCAGTCAGCCTGGCTGAGGTTGGAGTCGGGCAAATGTACCTGTTTTGATGATAGTCCTGAGAGAAGGATTCGTGTGTAGTCAGGATTTCATGGGCAGAGACTCATATGCAGAGCTAAATAGGAGAATTAGCAATAAGCACAATCAGTCAAGTCCTAGGGTAAGGGTACAGCTCAAGTCAAATGCCCTTTGGAATCAGATTTGAGCACTGTTGTTTGCTTGTGGCCCAGAACCAGCAGGAATGAGCGTGAAAGCTCTTTTTCATTGAGCCTATTGCCTAACTCTGTTCTGCTGCAGTGAGACCATTTTAGTTTTGTTTTTATGGGGATGCGTTTTGAACCATCAAAATGGCAGGAACATGTAAATCTATAGACAAATGTGGTCTAAATGTTTGACATTAAGATTTTTGCTTTTTCTTCACTTCATTTAAATAGATTAAACAAGGCTGGACGTGGCAGCTCATGCTTAAATTCCAGCTTTCAGAGAAGTGTAAGTTAGAAAGCTGTGGTGTGAAGCCTGCAATTACAAAAAAGTTAATGAGACTCCATCTCAACCAAAAAAATACGGCATGATTGTATACATATGTGATCCCAGCGACAGAGGTATAAGAAGGAGGACTGCCATCTAAGGTCTTCTAGGCAAAAACATGAGACCCTGTCTGAAAAATAACTAAAGCAAAAAAAGGGGGCTTAGGGACATGGCTTTGCTTGAGTGGTATACCAAGCAAGCACAAGGCCCTGATTTCAAACACCAGGAACTCATCAGACGAACACACACACACACTTAAGCAAATAACATAAAATGTATACTCTTTTCTAAAACTTTTTCCTAAGTAGGGTCAAGGACAGTTAATGTGAAGGAGAGGAAAGGAGATGAGAAGATGGTATTGACAGAAAGTGAGAATTCTCTGAAAGCAGAAGTCACTCATCAAAAAAAAAAAAAAAAAAAAAAAAAAAAGGCTGGGAGTTTGGCCTAGAGGTAGAGTGCTTGCCTAGCATCCACAAAGACCCAGGTTCGATTTCTTAGTACCACATACACAGAAAAAAAAGCCGGAAGTGGTGCTGAGGCTCAAGTGATAGAGCTCTAGCCTTGAGAAAGTCCAAGGACAGTGCTCAGACCCTGAGCCCAGGACTAGCAAATAAAAAAAGACACCTTTCCTGACCCTTTAGAGATGGAACCCCAAAACAAGGTGAGGCCCTCCTCAACAGGGGAAGGGAGGGAGAGAGAAGAGAAGGAAAGAGGAAGAGGGGGATAGGAAGGAGAAAGGGGAAAGGGGAGACTGGAGAGAGGGAGCAGAAGAAAGGGGCAGAAGAAGAGAGGGGAGAGAGATCACTTCCTCAACACCTAGAGCCTCTTCCCATGGAGAGTTGTGGAAGTATAAATGGCGTCCCCTGCAGATGTTCTGTGTAGCTGCTTCAACCTCCTAAAGACATAGGTGTGCTGAACCTGTTGTTTCCCCACACACAAAAGACAAATAACTGCATCCTTTCTACCTCAGGTGTCCTGAAAGCTCATCTCTCAGGGATTTCTGAAGAGGTAAGCCTGAAAATCAGCTGGATTCCACCCTGATCTCTCACAGCCTCTCTGCTCCAGATCCTGGAGCACAACCTTCCACCAGAGCCAAGCACAAGCTTCATTAACCTAGAATAAAAACTCCCCTCTTCATTTTTCAGACTCCAGACCGCATGGGATTAGCAGAAGAGCAAGAGCCGTCCAGTGTCTCCTCGGCCATTTCTGAGAATCCCTGAGGGAATTAGCCCATGTGGGTACATGTCACTCTTACCTCCACTTGGACTTTGCACCCTGAACCTTCCAGTTCAGTTAAGGCTCCCTAGTAACTCATTTCTCCACATGTCTTTGCCCATATGTAGACTCACTGTGTGTATGTGGCCGATTGCTGGAGGTGCTTGCTGAATGTCTGTTGTTCCTGCTGGATCTTGCAGACCCTACAACTGCAACCTAGCTTCTTTTAGGTTGTCCTTAACACAGTAAGAACCTTTATAATGGGTCAGTGAACATTGAGGCTAGATCTCCCACAGGCCTGACTTGCCCTTCTGTACCACCCCCTTTTCTTGGCCCAACACAACTAGCCCTGGCATTTCTTTCTAGAGAAAACCTCTCTGATGCCTTAGGGCTAAAATAAGGCCTTTGTATTTGGGTCATATTTTCAACACCATGTGGGGTTTGAAAGCAAAATAATAATGTCTCAAGATGCACACGTCCTAATCTCTAAAACCCACAAATACATTACGAGACATGGCAGGGCAAATAGGAAGTAAAGTTTCAGATGGAGACTGGTGTCGTGGTGCAGTTCTATAATTCCAGCACTCAGGAGGCTGAGGTGGGAGGATCATAGGTTCTATATCAGCCTGGACTATATAGTGAAGCTCCAGACCATCCTAAGCATTTCTGAAAGGGAAGAGAGAGATAAGGGTTAGAAAAAGACATATGAGGGTGGGAGAAAATCCATAGAGATACTATGGTTCCTAGCTATGAGGACACCGAGAGGTGCCACAAGCCAAGGGCTGTGAGTGGCCTTAGAAGTTCCAGAACAGAATATAGCTCTGCACACACCTCACTTGTGAGAGCCATGTCAGACTTGTGACCTACAGTGCTCTAAGATAGTAAGTTCATGTTGTTTTAAGCCACTAAATTTGCCATAGTTTGTTGCAGCAGGTAGGTAACCAGGACCAGGTGATATCGATAATTCAGTCCCAGTCTTTACTTTGAAGACCTTTTTATCTAATTCTTCATCATTTCGCATTTCACCCCAAAGCTGCCACATGCAGTTTTGTAATGCCTCATCATTTATTCCAAGAGCAATTTGCTTTATTTTTCTGTGCAACTGCATTGTTTATCCTGATGGCTTGCTTGAAAACAAGACACTCTATTCCCAAATTGAAGTGTCCATCTCCAGAAACCCCAAATGACAGTTCTCCTTGCCAACAATCACCAACTAACAATTCCCTTGCCAAAATAACATGTATTTTAAGTCTTCTTTTCTAGGCACCCCATCCACAAACCAGAGCTATTTCTTCAAGTTATTCTCCATGTCCCAATTCTACCACTATGAAGGTGCAGCATTAGGGTTCCCATTTGTGTAAATAATCACAAAATCCTTGTCCTGCCTCTGTTCTTCCTGTCAACTTTCTAGAACCTTGAGCACCCTTGTAACCATTCCTTGGCTCCCTGTTGCTGTTAGGATAAAACCTTTATGTAGTCCTGAGTAGGAACCTGCCCCACACCTCTGTTCCCATTTCCAGCATGTGGAGAGCTAACATCCCCCCCCCCCCTTTTTTTTTTTGCCAGTCCTGGTCTTCGGCTCAGGGCTTGAGCTCTGTCCTAGGGTTTTCTCAAGGCTAGAGCTCTACCACTTGAGCCACAGTACCACTAGGCAAGCACTCTATCACTAGGCCAAACTCCTGGCCCACATCCTTGTAATTCTATCAGATAGGCATAGAATACTTTCAGGGAGAGCTGTGGGGTAGGCTGTGCAAAGCACATCCCTAGAGCTCTGTAGAATCAAGTCTGTATGATGTAACTGTGGTTATCATACATTGAACTGTATAACTCTCTTCCCCTACATTCACACTAGTGTCTTAGGATGTGACCTTAGTCGGAAAGAAAAGATTTCTTAAAAATTTATAATTAGTTACCTGAGGTCATACTAGAGCAGAGTCCAATATGACCAATGTCCTTATAAGAGTTTGGACATACACACACATATAGACTGCTACGTGAATATTGGAAGTATGCTACCACATACCAAGAAACTACGAGAACTATGAGAAAGTTTGGAACAGTTCCTTCCTCTATGCCTTCCTGTAACTGCCAATATGTCTGTCTGGAACTTCCATCTTCCAGAACAATGAAGCAATACATCTTTGCTTTGCTGTTTTGAGATGCCTCATGTCTGGTACTTTGTGGTAGAAATCCTAGGAAATGAGTATAATGGCCCCACTAATTACTCATTGGCTGCCATTTCTCCATATTTTGACATGAATACAGGGCATGTCTCCATGTGTGTAACTGGGTACAAAAAAGTAGGGATCTACATGAACAGAAGTGTGTAAAAATTATCTAAGTGGAAACCAAGAATATCTAAAGCCAGTTGCTAAGAAGAAGCTACTAAAAAGAAACCCATTAGTCAGATTGATCCCCGTAGGTTGGTTTTGTTCTCCAACACCACACAATTGGACTCAGCAACAACTCAGTATTCTGAAAATATCAAGCTTTCCAAGGAGAACAAATCATAACTTTCATCTCTTTGCTTGTTTCTTACTTCCATAGCTTACCTCAAGCTTTATGTTATTTTAATTAAACAAACAAGACTTGACTCCTCAGTTCCAGTTAACAAGGGGTGAAGCCAGCTTGGCATGTCTCTGTTCTGAACACTGCTCTGAGTAAAAAGCATGTGTGAAAACAAAAACAAAAACAAAAAAAGACATTGTTATAGTACTAGCTAATCTCAAGCAGCCACCCAGTGCTTCTGAGCTAGGCTGACTCTTTTTGGGCTGGGAATCAGAAGGCTAATCCCTAGACAAGCCTCCAGGATCTCCTGGGAAGAAGAAGAATGGGACACTGGTCCAATCACCTGATCCTTTGGTGGAGTTTTAGTAGCCATCTTTAGGACCCTCCACCCAGCTCTTGTTGGTCCCCAGAGGTCCATTGTGTACCAGACTTTCCACGTAGAAAGACTGGGCAGTGACATCTGAGAGCCTTGGTAATGTCCTACACACTCCCTGAATATTGTCACAAGTCTGATATTTGCCTCAACTTTCTTTGGCATTTGTTTCTAGGGATTAAATCTTTGTCTTGGTACAAATAATTATATCTAAGGCCTCTTGAATATTTACATAATCCAAGCATTGTTCCAAGTATTTTTCCTTTATCAACCTATTTATTCTGGATAATAACTTTTGAGATAGGTGCTATTATCCTCACAATTTACATATTTCAGAAAAGGAAACCAAGGCACAAAATGTCTATGTAACTTGCCTATTGTTCAAAGCTGGTAAATAGAAGAGCCAGATTTTGAACCCAATCTGGCTGACTCCAGAGTCCACATTTTTTCCATTGTAGTATTCCAATTCCTCAAATGAAAACCAGCGCATCAGGAAATTTACCATGTGCTGCTCCTTAATTGGGCTTTTTAGGCTGAGAGTTTGTTTTGAAGATAATTAATGAGAAACATTTGGTACCCTGGCCTCTGAACACCTTCCTGTCATCCTCCAACTGGGTTTGCTATCAATTACTGTTCACACTCTTATGCCTAAGTACCCCGCCTCCGCCAAGTCCCTAGGAATGACTGAAAAGCAATAAATTCCATAGATCATAAAACTCAGTCTCATTGCTTTATACTTCAACATGGAAAGTGCCATGTGACTGGCTAATCTGTTACAACCATTACCATTACTTAATTTGGGAAGATGATAGAAAAACTAGTCTGCTTGTCATTTGAGTTCACCAACAAAGTTCTGTCAGGAAAATACAATCAATAAAATTATGTAAGAGTATAAATGACAAAAACAATGACAACTGCTACAAAAATAGCCCTCTCATGGACAGCTATTATGTGTTGCATCTGAATCTTAAATCTGGAAACTACCTGCTTTATCCTACAGGTGAGGACACTGAAGTGCAAAAGGGATCAGGCTTAAAATGATTCACCCAAAGTCATGTAATAAGGTCAGACATTGGGGGGGGCTCTAAGTAACCCAGTTAGTGGGACTTTATTATAGAGTGGCCCCACTCATTTCTCATCCACTTCAGATCCCTCCAGCTTTTTCCACTAGACCTGCACCTACTTCTGAGGGTTGAAATGCAAACACTGAAGAGGGCATATGTTTGAGTAGAGGAGCTGAAGTTTGCAGAGGTCAAGAAAACTTATTTTTTTAACTAAACAAAAAAAACAAAACCACAAACATGGTAGGCTTCTGCTGAGCAGCAGAGCGGTGCTGTTTGCAACATCTCATATATCACGTATCTCACCAGGGACGCTTCTGACTAGGCAATGCTGGGTCTGGACCGCTTGGTTAGGATCTCATGTGAATGAGTCTGAACAGCAGTAGGGGATAAGAGCCCTGGGACAGATTATCAATTTGAATCCATAAGGATCCATAATTCCCTACTTTTCCTGCCTACTTTCCTTCTCTTCCTGTTATTTCCAGGATATAAACAAGGAAAAGAAAAAGAAAAAAAAAACCCAGATGCCTAGCCATTTGTATACACACGGATACACCAAACCTTTAAACATTTCCTTGCAAATGTAATATCCCTATCTGTATCCTGAGTACTTATCACACAGAGCATTAAGATAATTCTCTGATCCTGTGTCACAGAGAGTGATGTCTTACCAAAAAAAAAAAAAGAAATGATAACTTCACTTTATTCAGATTTATATACTAGATAATCACCTCAGGTCCTGGCTCAGTAAATGATTTTTTTTATTTTTATTTTTTTATATTTTTTATTGTAATTAATAAAAGTGTTATATATTTGCCAGATAGAAGGTGCATTAATTCACATACCTCAGTAAATGATTTTATGTGTAGCAATAGAAAAGAAAAGGTGAGGGAAGCTGCTGAGTGGATGAATGACTAGAAATAATTAGAATCTTTCATTTATTGGTGCCCAGAGGGCATACATCACAATTATTTAAAGGACCCTAAGGAAATCCCGGTCCATGACACAAATGAACTAATATACCAAGTACATCAGTTTTATCCATATAAATTCTGGATAAAATATAATTACACAAAGTTAGTGCAGTGGCTGTTATCATCATCACTTTCATAACCAAACTCAATAAGCAAAGAACATTCTTGGTCCCAACAAGAAATAGAAAACCAAATCCATAAAATTGAGTAGGTGCTGAAAACCAATGTCTTGGTGGGATTCAGGCCTGTGGACGATAAAAAGGAAAACTGACCTCAAATGAGTCTAAAAGCCAGAAAAGGCTGTTCCCCCTATGGAACAAAGACTAGAAAATTGCTGCCCTGGTCTAAGTATGAATGTGTCAGGAAGTTGACTGGGTGCCCATGTAGGAGGTGGTGAAAGAGGAGACCTCCAGAAATCAAACTTCCAAAATTATGTCATGTGTGGGTGTCAGTCCAAACTTCTCCAAACCATAACTAAAGGAAGCTATGATCAAAAAACACCAGAAAAATTATCTAAGAATGGCCCCAGCAAAAGGGAAATGTGAAGTAAATCATACAGATGCCTGCACAAGAAAGGCTCATGGGATTCAATAGGAAATTATTTCTACTGAAGATGAGCTCATGGCAAAATATGTCTAATTAGTCAACTAAAGAAATCCTCCTAAAGTTCAGTTAATAGAGGAAATGGTTGGGAAAAGCCTATACTACATAAACTACAAATACTGGAACCATACGTAAATGAGCATACTTAAAATAGTTTAAATGTTCAAAACTAGACAAAAATACAGGATACAGGCAACATGAGGGTATTATGACAAAAGAACTTCTGAACCCAATAAAGCACTGTTTTCTGATACTCTGATGCACGTCTAAACAATTATGAGCAAATGAATCAGAAACTGAGAACACAGAGAAATGGTTGGGACAAGACTCACACAAAGATGAATATCTTTTCCTATACCACTTGGGACCCAAAGCTAGGAGAATCCTTAGCAGCAGATTATACTAGGAAGAAAGAAAGAAAGAAAGAAAGAAAGAAAGAAAGAAAGAAAGAAAGAAAGAAAGAAAGAAAGAAAGAAAATTTTAAGCTGAATTTTAAAAATCAGGCCCCCAAAGACAAAGATTACATGCTTTCCCTCATTACATGTTGAAGATAGAATTAGTTTATAAATATATAAATAAATATGTTATGTGGTATGCAAGTATATACAAATGGCAGGTTCAAGGGAGAATTCAGATGGTGTGCTTCCTTAGAAAGAGATAGTCAAAGTTCAATAAAATTATCACCAGAAAATGGGCACTTGAAAGTGATAGGGGTAAAGGGGACAGGGGCAGATGAACGAAGAGGGGAGGGCAGTGGGAGAATGCAGTCACGAATCCAATATATATCCTACAAAAATTAAGAAAAATAAGGGGAGGACTGGTTTGAGAGGGATAGGTGAGAATGTTGAAAAGGATGACATTGATCAAGGTGAATTGCATTCATAAACTGCTTTTTTTTACTTTTTTCATATATTTTTATTGTAATTAATAGAAGGGTTACATTATATTCACCAGATTGAAAGTACATTACTTCACAAATATTGATACCCTTTCTCATGTCATCGTCCCCATTTCCCTTCCCCCTCCCCCACACATCTTGATTCCCCCCTTCCCTCTCCTATTTCAAATAACCAATTAAGCATATATAAAATATATCAGATAACAAGGTGAAATTTTGTAACAGTATGAGATAACCAAGGAACAGCAAAAGAGATGAGAGACAACATAGTACATTAAGAACAACAATCACTCATTATATGGCTTTTGTTTCTATATCCTGGAGGTCCTTACATTTAGCATCATACTATCTGGCCTTATGTATCTAGGTTTTGTTCTATTGCAAATCTCTGCTAGGAGAGCCCAAGGTTTCTACTGATTATGACAAATGAGGGAAACCATTGAGCCTAAGCTCCTTTGAGTCTGGCTTACTTCACTTAATATGATTTTTTCCAAGTCTTTCCATTTCCTAACAAATGGGGTGTTCTTTTTGACTGCAGCATAGAATTCCATTGTGTACAAATACCACATCTTGTTGATCCACTCATCAACTGAGGGACATCTGGGTTGGTTCCATATCTTCGCTATGGTAAATAGTGCTGCAATGAACATCATTGTGCTAGTGGATTTAGTATGTCCTTGTTTCTGGATGATTGGGTAAATGCCAAGTAGTGGAACTGCTGGGTCATATGGGAGCTCTATGTTTAGTCTTTTGAGGAACTGCCATACTGCTTTCCAGAGTGGTTGAATGAGTTTGCACTCCCACCAACAGTGTAGTAGTGATCCCTCCTGTCCACATCCCCTCCAGCATCTGTTGTTATTAGATTTCTTGATCCTGGCCATTCTAACTGGAGTGAGGTAGAATCTTAGAGTTGTTTTGATTTGCATTTCTTTTATGACCAGAGATGTTGAGCATTTCTTCATGTGTCTATAGGCCATTTTTATTTCTTCTTCAGAGAAGACTCTCTTTAAGTCTTTGGCCCATCTTTTAGTGGGATGGTTGTTTCTTTGGAGATTAGTTTTGGAGTGATTCAATTTTTTGAGCTGTTGATATATTTTAGATATGAGGCCTTTGTCTGTTGTATGGTTAGTGAAAATCTTCTTCCACTCTGTAGGCTTTCTAGTTAATTTGCTAGCTATGTCCTTTGCCCTACAGAAGCTCTGCAGTCTAATGCAGTCCCACTTATCCAGCCTTTCTCTGATTTGTTGTGTTTCTTGGTCCTTATTAAGAAAGTTTCAACCTGTGCCAAGGAGACCTAGAGTATCTCCTATTCCTTCTTATAAAGTTTTCAGTGTATCGGCTTTTACCTCGAGGTCTTTGATCTATTTGGAGTTAATTCTAGTGCAGGGTGACAAAGAAGGATCCAACTTTAGTTTTCTGCCGGTGCTTAACCAGTTCTGCCAGCACCACTTGATGAAGAGGCTATCTTTCTTCCATTCTATTTTTTTGGCTCCCTTATCAAAGATAGGTGACCATAGGTCTGTGGCTTAATATCTGGGTCCTCAGTTCTATTCCATTGGTCTTCAAGCCTGTTCTTGTGCCAGTACCAAGCTGTTATGGTCACTATAGCTCTGAAATTCCTCCTGCATTGTTCTTTCTGCTAAGAAGTGTTTTTGCTATATGGGGTCTTTTATTGTTCTATATGAAATTTTGGATTGGGTCTTTTTATTTCCTTAAAGAATTACATTGGGATATTGATGGGTATTGTGTTGAATTTGTAGATAGCCCTTGGCAAGACTGCCATTTTCACTTTGTTGTTTCTTCCAATCCAGGAGTATGGGAACATAAACTACTTTTTTAAATTTAAATTTTATGATAAAGGAGATGTACAGAGGGGTTACAGTTACATAAGTCAGGTAATGAGTAGATTCTTTCTGAACAGTGTTACTCCTCCCTCATTTTCACAAACTGCTTTGTTAAAGGGTAATTCCTTTGTACAACTACTTAAAGATAATAAAAAAGGGGGAGGGGAACCATCAAAATGCCAGATTAGAGGCATTGCTCAATGGCATACACATAAAATAATTTAAAAACTGTTAGGTAGTATTTGTATAGGAGATCATGGGTTTAAACTGGACATTTACCCTGGGACCAACAACAAACACAGGAAACTGTAGCCAACTGGTTGCAATCAACTGATTGGCTGAGTACACTGTAGCCAGTTAAGTTGTCTTGTTTCTTCCTCACCTTTATTTCTATAAGTGATGTCTAATTATGTAGTGTGTGGGGTCCCCAGAACCTGCTCAAAGGAAAAAGGAAGGAGAAAGATCAACCTGATCAGTGGTTAATTACTGATCAACCTAATCAATGATCAGGGGTTAATCAGGAAGTGGAGCAGAAGTTCATCAGGTTGATTAGAGATGAATCTAGCGCAAGAACTTCTGGTGTACTATCACACAGTAGGATGACTGCCCACAGAAGCAATATACCCCAAAGTAAATAGTGTCCACAAAACAAGCCACAAGTTATAGCAATCCTTCCAAGCACTGCCCACCCCCAAGCAGGTAATGTGCTTAAATGATAAGGCAAATAAATTTGTTTTCAGAGGAAGTTGGGTGGCATGATGGAAATGGATGGAGCATTTGCAACACAGAACTATGTATCCCGAGCATTCAGAGGTTTTCCCCAACAATGATCTCATTTGAACTTGACACCTACAGATAATCTATTTCTGGGCTTTAACAATTTTTCTAGACTATTTTTATGCAAAAAATAAACAGTTTATAAGTGGAAATTATCCAAAAGTTCTACCTTTGCACCTGAGGTTTGTACTGTACCTGTGGCTTTAGTGACAATGTGTTGATTTGACCTGCAAGGACTCAGGGAGTCAACTCACTGCTCCTCTCCATCATCCTGTCATGGAATCAAGATACTATAGTCACGCAGCTGCAGGTCTGACTGTGGCCAGCAGAGGGAGCACTGCACACAAACTGCTTAAGGCCTTTTCATTCTCAGGAGTTTGAGATTTTGTTTCTCCCTATTTTCATTGATTGCCTCTGGAAGAATTGCCTTGATATTTCAGAAAAGCCTGGATATTTTCTCAGTGCTCAGCTTTTATAGTTCTGAATCATATTTTATTGCCCTGAATGTGGATGCTGGCCTGTGCAGACTAAGGTGAACCCACACCTGAAAAGTTGAAGAAAGGAGAACCTGGGAGAAGGATGAGCCCATCCATCCATCCATCCATCCATCCATCCATCCATCCATCCATCCTGAGAGGCATTTCTGCTCAAGTGGAGAGCAGAAGTCCCCCACTCCTCCCAGTGTCTGCTGGCACAGCCACCTCCTCTCCTGTCCTACTTTCCTGAGTCACTGTCCACCTACTTACTTTTTGCAAACTTCCACCCTATCTTCTCCTACACCAATGTAAATGCCAGGACGCACGCCTGTGTACCCCAGTGATTCTTCACTGCAGGTGTGGATATGACATCTTTCAGAACCTCTGTCTGCTAGAGGAAATTTTCTGAAAGACTAGTGCCTGGGCCTCTGTCTGGAGCCCCTGAGCCAGATGGCAAGGACAATGTGAAATTGAAGAAGTTCCTGGAATCAGTGAAACTCTGATATACTCATACAACTCTCTCTCTCTCTCTCTCTCTCTCTCTCTCTCTCTCTCTCTCTCTCTCTCTCTCTCTTTCACACACACACACACACACACACACACACACACACGTACACACACACTAGAGTTGAGCCAAGGATGGAGGTAAAGAAAGACTCAAGGCAACAGTGGAAGACTAAAGAGGAAGGAAATGGGGGTGGAATTGGCACCACTTACTGATTGATTGATTGATTGATTGGTTCACTTTCAGTCCTCCTTCCCCATGGTGAAAGCTGAAGCCCACACACTCCCAACAGAAGATCCTACTGGTTTATTTAAATGGAACACACCTACCATTTCCAGCTGCTCTTCTGCCCTTGTCCATGTCACTACAGGTTCTTGTCCATCTTTTCTATCCTTCCTCCCCACTCAAGGCCCCCTTGAATCTGATAAACCTGTTGTCTTCTGAAGCCCACCCTCCCTGCCTCCTGTCTTCATCCCTACCTGCCTGAACAGTTGTGTTTTTCTCCTGGGACTCATTTCCTTCTTCCTCAGTCCCCTCATCAAATTTTCAACTTCCCTCCTAGTCTCCCAGATTCCATCTTTCTTCTCTCTCTCCCTCCCCTCCTCCCCCCTTCTCTCTCCAAATCACCAATCCTTAGCATTCTCTCTATCCCTGCTCCTGCTTCCACTCTGCCCCTCTTCCCTGTCCCTGAGTTTGCACTGGATGGTGTCATTCTTTTCCAACACCCACAGGACAAAGCTGTGCCTCCTGCATCCCCTCTCACATCACACCGACCCTTCTCCACCCACCCCTCACTGCCCCTGCAACTTCCATTCCAGCAATGGGCACTCATGAGCTTCCTAAGAAAATACTTAGTTCTTGTTTGGCACTCCTTTCTCCATTTTGCTTTCTGAAATGGACTCCTACTTACCTAACAAAACCCATTTCAACCACCATCTCCCCTGGTAAGCCTTCCCCAACACCTCTGAATTGAGGAGGTCATCCTCTCTCCCGTGATGACTTCATACCAGCTCCTCCCACTCTGAAATCTTGGAGTCGTTGCCTCCCCCTTCTATTCGTTTATAGCTGTCTCTCCCATTCTAAGCTAAGGTTCTTAAGGGCAGAGGCTGGCAATGGTCCATCTCGGATCACCCCTTGTCCTAAACTATGCCTACTCAGTGATTGTGGAATGGAATTGAGGTCAGGGAAGACGCTGCTGCTTTTTCTGAGGGTCTCCCAAACATCCCATCCTTGCCTTCACAGGGTTTTGTGCTTTTGCCAGTTGTGATTCGTTTTCTTCCTGTGTTGATGACCTTTTAAAGAAACAAATGACGCAGCTACCATGTTGAAAGTCTGTGGCTGGCCACTTTCTGTTTCTAACCTCCCTGGATTATTTGCTCCTGTTTCCAACTTTTGCCTGCCTTGGTTTTTGTGGCAGATATTCATTATTTCTGTGCTGTGGTTCCACATTCTTGGAGTGGTACCCCCATATTCCTCTAGGGAACCAACTCCCTCCATTCCCAGTCCATGTGGCTTACTGTTTCTCTTTCTTCTTGTGTTGACTTTGTTCTACACCTCACGGCCTAACAACCTCTTAGCCACTGAGCCTGGCTTACAGGTGGACAGGAAAGGGCTGTCTAATTCAGAGAGCTCCACTAGAAGTATCTGGAAGAAAATCATTCTCCCTGTTGCAGAAGATAGGATAGAACTCTGATGGCGATAGGGAGAAGATTCCTGGGCCAATGTAAGAAAGCAGAATAAAATTAAAAGAGTAAAAACAAAACCCAGTTCCAGCATCTGAGCCCAGACTACCCTGGACCAATATATCCCATTGTATTAAGCCAATTTGAATTGAGTTTCCTATCATTTGTGAAAGAAAAATGAGGATGCCTAATTAATTATAGTCATTATTATCTGCAGTATCTCAGGTCTCCTCCTACATTCTACTCCTTCACTGTTTTCTTCATCCTCCTATCCAGTATATATGATTGTGATGCTAGTAAACGAATGCTCTACATCTCACAGCCCACCTGCCAGAGCCCTTACCAGCTCCTTCGTAGTCTCCTTTCTACATTGAACTCTGTCAGCAATGGAACCTTGGTTCTCACTTCTGTACCATGAATTCTCACTTCCAGCCCCGGCTTCACCACAAAACCTCTTTCCTCAGCGTTTTAATGACTTGTCACTCTTCATTAGAGTCAGGATTACCTAAAATCTAATTTGTCTTTCTCAAGTCCTCATTCTCTAAATCCAATGTTTTCTCTGATTATTCTAATTTTGATCATGATATTAGCATTTCCTACTCTCCTTCCCTATAAGCCCTGAAATTGTCTTTAATTAGCCTTTTCATCTTGCTATCCTGCACCCTGGACCTCTTCCTCCAGCACATACAATTGCCAAGTCTCTCTTTTTTCTCTCTCTTAGCTCCAAAATGCCTTCTCTCTGTTGTGTGTTCTTCCTCACCACCATTAATCCTGACCCAGAGCTCTAACTTCCCTTATCTAAATTCTCGCCTGTTCTTCTGGCTTCTGCCATGGATTACCCTCACAAGACAGTTCTGAATCCGTCAGTCTCTGCTTTCTGCATTTTGGGCTCTTTGCTGACTCCTCCAAAGGACTGTTTCTCTATCTGACATTTAGACAGTTTGAGGCCCAGTGGTCTCTGTCTCTGCTCCAGTGGCTGTTCAATCCCTAGCACCCTAAAAATTAAAGCACCACACAACTACAATCTCCAGGAAGCCACAGAGGCTGGCCTAGATTTTTCTCCTTCAAGAACTCCATCTTGTGAACATATTCCCACTCAGTGCAGGTGCAGAGTCCTAACTCACGAGGCAAGCTGGACCTACATGTCCCAAAACAGACATTCTTAGGCACTGACACTTCAGCCTGTCTGGAGGATGAGGCTTAGTCTTGATTAAAGCTGTCTTTCATTTCTCGCTGTCTGAGCAGACCAGTCAGCCAACGCCAATTCACTTGTCCAGAGGACTTTAACCTAATCACTAGCACTTGTAGCCAAAGCCTCTAATGCCCTGACCCGTCTCTCTTTAATTGTCCTGACCAATATATCTGCCTCTTCTCTCTGACAGCTCAGGCTAGGCCAGGCCAGGCAAGTCTCCAAGCTCTCCCTCTGAATGGGATTAATCAAAAGTATTAGAGATGCAGACTGGAAACTTTTTATAGGCTGGGGAAGAAAAGACTGGGGAGAAAAAGGAAATGGAAGCTTCCAAGTCATTGGTCCTTGGGCTATGTGCAGGATGCTTTGTTCAGAAGCGACAGGCTTTCCAATGTGCCAGAGGGGCTCCAAAAGCTTACACAGGACCTACTACTTCATGAAACAAAGAATTTTCTCATCAGGCTCACTTGGACACCCAATTTCAGAGTGATGCAGACCATCAGAAAACACTTCAGCATCACAAAATCATCCTCCTGGATTTCATGCTATGTTTGCTGAGAGGCAATGACTCCCAGTGCTAGAGTCTGTTGTCTCCTGACTGTGCAGGCCATGGGTGAGATCAGGCCACGTGATTACTTTCTGTTCTCAGTTCCTCTGCCCTGGATCTTCAAAGGTTAGGATTTTTAAACGTCACTTGGTACATGTCTACAATTCCAAGTACTCAGGAAACAGATTGGGAAGTTTAACACCACCCAGAAAAGAAGTTAGCAAGAGTCCCCACTCCGTGTCAACAAATTAGTTAAGTGTGGCGATACATGCCTGGCACTCCAGCTATACACAGAGGAGGATCTTATCTGAAAAATAACCCAAAAGCAAAAAGGGCAGCAGCTGCAGTCTAAGCATCAGAGAACTTGTATGACATGTGAAAAACCTTGAGTTCAAAGGTCAGTACCACAAAAAACCCACCTCTTCTCTAGTTGGTTGTCTGTTGTCAATTAAGCCTATCATTTTCCTTTCTTTGTGGAGACTCGATGTGCAATAACTACAAATATTCTCATCCTCAGGAGTGTGCACAGCTGTCCTGGCTCAGGGTGGCTTCGGGGCATCCTTGAGAAAGATCTTTTCAATGGTCATCCATGTCCCCAGCCTCAGGCTGCCTCAACTTAGACTCCAGACAGGCCCGTGGGTGCCTTTGTAGAGTTCTAGAGCACAGTGGCCAGGCATGTCCTTGACCAAGTCACTCATGAGGGCTTCCAACCTGGTCTTCTTTTTATTCCTGTCCACTAATAAATCCTACTTCTGGTTAAAAATAGAGAAATACTCTAGCTGAGTTCACCCTTCTTTGAACAGGCATGGGAGGGAACTGAGGAAGTCCCCTGGAGCCTGCTTTAGACTGTCCCCACTTAAGCCATACCAGCAAAAAATGATGTATGCCCCAGGTTTTAGACCAGTGCTTAGGGACCTGGTTCCTGACCCCAAATTTTATCTTCAGTGTTACCAGGTCTATTACTACTTACCACTGTGAAAGCATGGCCACAGTTTTATCTCCTCACAAAACTCCAATGGAGTTGTTACTTCATGTAAGTCTTGGGCATAAATGGCAGGCAGGCTTCACACATCTTTCTCCATTGCTTTGTCTGTCACCATTTCTACCCTTCAGAGTTTTTTTTCAAAACTCAAAAAAGTCTTCAAATTAATTATAAAAATACAATTAAAATATTTGATGCTTTTGTATTTATTTGGTGCAAGCTTTGACATTCGTTTTTGTTCTTTTGAGGATACATTTCTCTTTCTGGAAGAAAAATAAATGTATTGCTACTTAAGTGGCTTTCCTCTGGGTCAGCAAAGGTAGATAACACAGTGTTCAGTGATCATGAGACCCTAGGTCCTCTCAATCATTGTTCTTTCTTTCTTTCTTTCTTTCTTTCTCTCTCTCTCTCTCTCCCTCTCTCTCTCCCTCTCTCTCTCTCTCTTTCTTTCTTTCTTTCTTTCTTTCTTTCTTTCTTTCTTTCCTTCCTTCCTTCCTTCCTTCCTTCCTTCCTTCCTTCCTTCTTTTTTTCCTTTCTTTCTGCCAGTCCTGGTGCTTGAACTCTGGGCCAAGGTGCTGTCCCTGAGCCTCTTTGTGAAGAAGGCTACCATTCTAACAGTTGAGCCTCAACTCTACTTCCAGACAAAAAGTGGAGGGTAATGTCTTCACTGGACACAAAGCCACAGGTTCTTCTGAGAATAAATAAGCAAGTACATGGAACTGCAGTTTGAGAGAAAAAAAAAAGATAGCTGTAATACCTTTTAGCCAAGTATACTATGAATCTACAGCTTTGCCTAGAAGAGTTTTTATGTGCTCATTCTCTCTGTTTTCACTACTTTGGAAACTGCTTGCAGTCATGTGAGCAGAGTCCTCGTTAGTCTATGGTAGGCTTTTCTTTTTCTGGGAAGGACGTTCTGTAGTCTGTCTGCTGTTTTCTGAATGTTCCATTTCAGGAGCAAGCCCTGGTGAGATTCCATCTCGACATCTGCAGATCACATCCACAGGGAAAATGTGACTCACCCACGTTACTGTGTTAAGTTTTCATGGATATTATTCAGGGAGTAGGTGTTGTCTTTGGGCCAAATCACTTGGAACCATCATGACATCAGCTCTGTCACTGAAAACAGCCTATGCATCCACAGCAAGCAGGAAGGCCAGGCACTGGGACCCTAACTGTGAGAAAGGGTCTCTTTAAGGACGAGAGAATGAGGGCAGAGTGTCCAGCGCAAAGTAAAGGAGCAATCAAGGGCAGACCAGTTAAAATGCTGTCATAAATAACCCAATGCAAATACAACCCAGATGACTCAACTCCTCGTGGAACGAAGACAGAAACAAGCATAGTTTAAGCTTCATAAAATATAAGTACATGAGATGTCTGCTCCCCTCTTCTTCCTGGGCTGCATCTTATGCCATTAAAGAATGACTGCATAGTTTGCAGCTCCAGAATTCTGATCCAGCTTAAGTAGATGCTATCAATCAATGCAAGGTATTGATGGCCATGAAACTGCCAAACATGCCAGTATAAAGGTTTCAGGAACCTACTGGGTACATGCTTGACATTTGGTCCAACACCACATCATTACTGCTGGCATATTCCTCCTCCTCATCTTCACCTGTGTTCTCTTTGAACATGCCACCAGAACACATATTTAAGCAACTTGCATTAAAAGGCACTTTAGTTTTGGTGTAGGTCTCTGCCAAGATTGTCAGGGTTGCCGATTCCATGCTTTGAGGCTTCAGTTTCAGTGGCTAACTGTGTTTCCTAATGTTTTCGGCAGAATTTTCCTTTATTGTTCTTCCAGTTCCAATCATAACAGAACATATTCCAAAAATGAAGAGAGAGAGGTTGCCTCTTTGGTATAAGGGCCTCTCCCCTGATAGGAGTGTGACACCATAAGGCCAGTTCTGGCTCTTAATAACTTATAGAATGCCTAAGATCAGACTACTACCATTGAGGTGGTCTCTAGGGGAAGGAAGAGTCACAAGGATAAATTGTGAAGGAATTCAGCCCACACACATGTCAATGGGAGGTTCTTGAACTAACAATACTTCATGCTGAAGGTGAAACATTTTCAACAGTGGAAACAATCCATTACTGTTTGATTGCTTGAGAGCCTCTTGGTGCAGCAGCTTGGAAAGGAGCCCTTTCCCCGTCTACAGTGGCTTCCTCTCCGTCTGGTGGCCTCAGTCCCAGGGAGCCAGGCCGCTCCAGAGTCAGCTGCTAAGTGTGCAGATGAGGATAGACTCTGGAGGGCAATTATTGGTATTTAAGGAAATAGGAGGCTTACCCCTACTTCTTGGAGTACTAGGGTTTTCAAAGACAGTTTAGCAGGTTCTAGATAATTCAGACATTTTAATGGCTAGAGGACCATAAATGTCTCCAGAGACTCTGCCCTGAAGAAGATTCATAGGAGTCCATCTCTAAACCGAATGAGAACATCCCACTTGATGCCCCTAGCAAGGCTTCGCCTGTGTCCTGAATGCAAGTTAGAAGAGAGCATGTTGTAAAGCTATAGGTACAAGGTCAGTGTATGTAGAGTTAGGTGCAATTTAGAATAGAAAGAACAGAATAAAAATCCTAAGCTTGCTTATAAACTATCACTTTCTTTGTTTTCTTTTGGTGTATTTGTCTTTGGACTCACGCCCTCATACATGCTAGGAAAGCATTATATCCATTGAGCTATACCTTTAGTCTTTTGTGCTTTTCTTATTTTCAGATAAGATCTAGATTTTTATCCCTCCAGAACAAGTCCAGACAGCAATTTAGCTGAGATGACCTGGATGTACCATCTCACCTACTTGTTGTTATTGTTGTTGTTGCTTTTGTTGTTACTGAGATGGAGACTTGCTAACTTGCTACACAGAATGGTCTTGAACCAAGATCCTTTTGATATCTGCCTCCCAAGCAGCTTAGATTATAGACACAAGCCACCATAGCTGCTCCATAAGCAAGTATTCCTAATTGTCTTTGAGCTTGATACTAATAATAAATAATAGCCCCAGTTAAGTTGAGGCCCCAAGAAATCTTGACCCATAAGTAATCACAGAGTGCTCTTTAGAAATGGGCTAATGCCTGTAATCCTAACAACTCAGGAGGCTGAGCTCTGAGGATCTTGGCTCAAAGGCAGCCCGGGGTATGAAAGTCAGTGAGATTCTTATCTCCAATTAACCACCAGAAAACAGGAAGTAGCACTGTGACTCAAGTGGTAGAATGCTAGCCTTGAACTGAAGAGCTCAGGGACATTGCCCAGACCCAGAGTTCGAGCCCACAATGCAAAGAAGGAAAGAAAGAAAGAAAGAAAGAAAGAAAGAAAGAAAGAAAGAAAGAAAGAAAGAAAGAAAGAAAGAAAGAAAGAAAGAGGGAGAGAGAGAGAGAAAGAAAAGATGGGGCTGGTAGCCTAGTGGTAGAGTGCTTGCCTGGAATGCAAAAAGCCCGAGCTTCAATTCCTCAGTATCACATATTCAGAAAAGGCTGGGAGTGGCACTGTGGCTCAAATGGCAAAGCACTAGTCTTGAGCAAAAAGTGTCCAAGGACAGTGCCCAGGCCCTGAGTTCAAGGCCCAGGATTGGCAAAAAAAAAAAAAGAACGTCACAAGATTCATATTCAGATGTACTCACTAGTCTCCATCTCAACAAACACTGGAGCTGGTCATTACAGAAGCCAGATGATATCCCAATCTCAAGAGTAGTGTGAGGACCAGGCCGTGGGTAGAACCTTACCTAGTATACCCTGAGTTTGCTTGAAGAGCTGCCTGAGTCTGGGAACTCAGACTCTTTAAATCTAGGGCCAAAGACACTAGCAATTCCCAACCCCAGCTTTAGCAAGTTCTGTGTTAGAGAAGGCAAGATCGTGTCCACAGTCACCTGTCTTGTGGCCTAGACAAACAAGATCCTTACTTATATTCATATTTTGCATGTAGGTTAGTAGAAATACAATGGGCATTTCTCCACTCCTGAGCAATGGGAGCTTGGCTTTGTAATTTAGCTCGTTGTCCCCCAGATAAAACCAATCCTGAAATTTTCTGGTTCTGTCCTGGCCCCAGAATAGTACTGCAGGATTATGTACAAATCATCAGCCACTGAGAATTCCCTCTGATGCCTCAGTAATACTGTAGCACCCCACATAAGTGCATACTTTATAGAATTGTCACATTTGGCTCAGTCTTCCATCCTGGGTAGGACTGGGCCATTACAGCCAATATGAACAGATCTTTGTGGTCTAGTGGTCTGTGCTATCACTTCCTGAAGGACGACTTTTCCAGTATCACCTATATCTCTCTGTCATCTCTCAGCTTAGCTGGAGGAGGGTGTATCTCCTTGGAATTCTATCTTTCCCACTATGTGTCCATCACCAGATTATGAGATTGCTAATGGCAGAAGCTGGATCCTATCCCTGATGTGTCCTCAGAGTATTAACTCAGAAACAAGACTCATGTCGTGATTCATGAAGTGGTCGTGGAAAGGAAGGAGACTACAGAATTAGCCACTTTAGGACTTGCATGGTTTGGACATTGAGTCCTGGGAAACCTCTCAGACTTGAGCATACAAGACAATTTATCACCTTGAGAAGAGAAGGAAGAGACAGACAAGAAAAAAAGAAAGGGGGGTGAAGAATGGAGTGAATTAAGCAATGCCTGGGGCAGAATCCCCATGTGTTGGCATGAGGAGGTGGCAGCTGAGTAACCAATGAGTTATTGGGGACTGTGGGGAGATTTAATGAGCTCATCCCTACAAAGAAGCAAAGGGACATTGGAACAGACCTTATCCAGTCATAATTGCATCCTGAAAATAGAATTGTATTCATTTGGGAAGCATCTGTTGAAAACTTACTCCTTGTCAGGCTCTGTACTAGAGGCTGAGACTACATTAGAAATAAGGATAGACCTTGTCCTCAAAGGACAGAGGAAGCAGGACATGTTGAGGAAATGTCCCCCAGGCTCCCTATCACATGCCTGTGGTGAAGATCTGCACGTAGGGCTGGTACCTACAGGGGAGTCTGTCTTCTGGGCTGGAAACCCTCCTTTGAGACTCCTGAAGGTCAAAGTGCCTGCAGCCCCCACCACAAGCCTCAGCATGCATCCTAGCATCTGGAAAAGCCAGAGAGTAAAAGAGCTGTGGCTCTGTTTGGTTTGAAGCAGCATTTCAGGCCTTCCCGGAGGTTCAGAGAAGAGGAAGACAGGTTTGTACTGAGTTCAGGACAGATGGAGCTTAGCCCCAGATAATATTCCTGCCTCCATTTCTGGGGTTCAATAGGCTAGTGGCCAGCCAGGTGTCTCTAGCTCAGAGATATAGCACAACCTGGGATGTGAAATTAGACATAAGACTAGTAACTGCCCTCATTTTATGCTACCCCTGGTTTTACATTCTTAGAAACAGAACATGGCCTAGTAAGATCTATTTGGTGATTTTCTATTATGGCCAACCTGAGTCAATAGTCCATCTCTTGGTAGAATAGACCATTTATTTACTATTTGATCTTGAATCTATCCTTAGGACCAACTTCCATAGGCCTAGCACTTGTCTACTTGACTTTTAATAACAATTAGCTGCTTTTCTTCCTAAACTCTCATTATGCTCCTATACTCTGGTGTACAATGAGGGACCAGCAGAATAAACATCACATTTCTGAGCTAGAAATGTAGAAAGCACTTTGCTTTCTGACCGGAGTGAGCTAGGCATATATTAAGCCCTCTCAAAATTAAGTTTAAGTTGCCATTGTCTATCTCATTTTCTGACCTATCTACAGTATTTCTTCTCTTTGCTCGGCCCTTTCCTTGTTTCTGACCATGAGCTGGGCATGCCAGTGAAACAGGATTTCTTTTCTTGCTTTTCAGTACTTGCAAGTAATTGAGATGGTTTGCACACATAAGGCAAAGGCTGGTCTTTGTAAGTAGGCCCATAGATGAAGACTTTCCTCAACCATCTGCCCAGGGTAACACATGTGAACAAGTTTCCTAAGTGTGGAGATCCTGAAGAGAGTATGAAAAGAATAATCAAAGAAGGCTTCACAGAGGAGGGGACATTAATATTTTCAGACTGAATAAGAATGTACTATACAGTTGAATCTTTAATAAAGATTCTTAGCAATCCCTAATTAAGATACATCAAACCTATGAAAAAAGGAAATTTGAAGAAAAGATGTTGCCTTTCCCCCTTGGTGTATATTTCAGCCAGGCAGGGAAACTTCCCTTGTATCGCTGCATCCTTAATATTCATGTTCAGACTGCTGCCTTGAAGACACTGCAAGATCTCATGGTCAGAGCTAGCCATGGTAGCTCATGGTTGGAATTCCAGTCACTTCAGAGGCAGAGGCAGGAAGAAGGATCCTATTCCAGTCCAATCTGAGCAAAAAGATGGCAAGGCCCAATCTTTAACACAAAAAATCCTACCACCACCACCAACAACAACAGCAACAGCAAAAAGACTGTGGATGGGAGTCAAATGCATGAAGTCCTGGGTTCAATACCCGCTAAAGGGGTGGGGGGCAGGAGCATCCCACCTTCTCTATTCATAACAGAGGAAAGGAAGCAAATTCCTAGGGTGTGGAACTTTTCTAAATTCAGGGTTAAGACAAAAAAGAATTTAACTTCGGTTAACTAGAAACTTCCTTTAACCAAATGCCCTATACTTCAAATGGGTTGACTATTTGAGGTTTGACTGCATTGTGTTTTACTTGCTCTGAGGCCCTCCTTTCACACTGGGCTCTTGGGCTTTTGCCTTTGTAACTATGTCCTCTTCCCTCTCTCCTTCCCTCTCCCTTCTTCTCTTCTCTCCCCTCCCCTTCCATTTCCTCTCCTTTGTTCTCCTCTCTTCTGCCCTTCTTTCCCCTCCCCTCCGCTCCCATCCTCTCTCCTCTTCGCCCCCTCAGCTGTCAGTGCCTGACTCAGCTCAAGCTGTGTGGGAACTGAGGAGCCAGAGGCACAGAGTGGATTGGGACTAGAGAATCAGCAGGGTTTAATCTCCGCTTGATGGAGTACACCTCATTGCCGCTCCGCTGACCACTCTCCTTGAAGCCATAATCCTAGACTCCAGGCAAAGTATAAAAGGCAGAGATTCATGTTTCTCAGGGTGGAACTTGGCACTTTGACAAGACACAGCTGGCTGAGGGAGTGAGCTAGAAGATTCCGCCTGGGGTGAGGAAGAAGAGGAGGAGGGGCCCTTTAAATAGCAGGTGGCTTCACTGTTTCTATAAACAAAATGGTACGTTTTCACTGAACACTGATTAGAAAGATGCTCTTTTATTAGACAGCTGTACAGACCCCTAGGACAGCCCTTAAAGCTGCAGCAGGGAAATCTCCCTCCAGTTCATTAGTATGGTTCACTGCACCTTGATGTGCAGTGCATCAAGGATTCTGTTATTTCTCTCTGCCTGAGGATTCTGCACAGGTCTGAAGTGAGCAGCCTGTTAGGAGAAGGACCATCATGGGCCAGAGCTTTTTCTTCAACACCGCCCGATTCAGGTATCCAAGAGGAGCCCCGCCTCCACTTGAGGAGATTGAAGACATGGGTGATTTCCCCTGCAGTGGGAGAGGAGAGTGAGGAAAGAAGGGTCTGGGATGAGGTGAGGCTGGTAGGACCTTTCAGGTCTCTTCATAAGACAGAGATGAAGCAGATCAGAATCTCTTCTGAAAGGGTGAAATGAGGTGGGCAGTGTCTGAGGAGAGGCTCTCCTGCCTTCCACTAGTCTTGCTTTCAGGAAGCCCACATCCTCCACCCACTGTGGTCCACTCCACTGGCCAACAGCCCTGAAAACATGTCAGTCTGAGTGGCTGAGAAATCACATGCAGAGGTGAATCAACACTCGCAGCTCAGTTCCCATGGCTAAGCCAGAGGGAACACCGTGATTTCCACTTATTCAGAAGCAGCCAATGACAGCTAATGCTTTTTGACATACCTAATATGTGCCAGACACAGTGTTAGTTGCTGGTATCCATTAGTTCCTTTAATTGTGTGTGTGTGTGGATGCGCATGCGAGTATGCATCTGTGCTGGCTCTGAGCTGTTTCTGCTTCCTTCCTTTCTTTCTTTCTTTTTTCTTTCTTTCTTTCTTCCTTCCTTCCTTTCTTTCTTTCTTTCTTTCTTTCTTTCTTTCTTTCTTTCTTTCTTTCTTTTATTGGTTGTGGGGCTTTTGCTCTGGGCTAGTACTCTATCACTTGAGCCATAGCTCCACTTCCGGCTTTTGCATGGAGGGCAAGGAAGGAGTTTATTGAAGACAGGTGTTTTATGGACTTTCCTGCTCGGGCTGGCTTAAAACTGTTATCCTCAGATCAGCCACCTAAGTAGCTAGAATTACAGGCATGAGCCACTTAACTCCTTTAATGCTAACAACCCTGTGAAGTAGTTTGTTTTTTTTGTTTTTTTTTTTTTTTTCCCCAGATCAATCCACCAAGACTCACTCTCAGAGTCTCTATTGGAAAGTGGCAGAGCCAAGATTCAATCCCAAACGGTCTAGAAATCCAATGGTCTTGCCTTTCTACCCCATAGTGCCTCTCCACACTGTACTACTGCCTTCCTACTGTACCCATTTCCTCCCACCTCTTTACTCCTCTGTCTCTCCCCAATGCCCCTCCATACCCACATGTGTGGCACAACAATATCAACTTTGACATAAATGTCAGATTTCCTTGGTCAGATTTGCTTAGTGGGAGGTTGCAGCTAAGATATACCAGGGATGTCCCCACTGTGAAAATTACAGATAGAAATTCTCTGCAATCCATAGCAGATGGATGAATGAATAGGTTCCTTGGAAACCACCTAGTAGAGACCTACCTTCCTTGGGAACCTGAGAGGACCAGGAATTTATAAATGGAGCCAAGATTCCCTCATCTAATCTAAATCTTTCCAAGACAGAACAGGGTCAAGAGCACATTATTCAATAAGTATCCTACTACCCAAAGGCATCCCTCAAACATTAGCTATGTCAATCCATTTCAGTTAAGTGAAGGAATCAAATCCTCAACCATGGAATAATAGTTTGACAGTAGCCCAGGAAGGGAGGGGAGGCAGGAACTCCAGATCTTGGATTTTCACTCAATTTAGAGGTTTGGCTGGGTTCCACAAGTAAAGAATGTGTAGCTTATAAAACTTGTCTCCAAAGGACAGTAGGCTGGCAGAAGCCCACGGGCTCAAGATCAGGACTCACAGGACTCTCTCAGTGTGTCCAGCTCCCAGTGGGAACAGAAGGTGAATACATTCCAGTCCCAAATGGCAGGTTTTGGAAGACAAGGGTTGGCTGCTCCCCAAGCCCTTTCTTGACCTGGCCTTGGCTTGGAACAATGGGGTGGAGGCTGCTCCTCTGAGAAATACATTTGCTCTAAGGTTGCAAAACATCTCGAAGTGATTGATGAACCCATCTCTGGGAAGAAAGGAACGTCATCAAGATCTGAAATACAGCCACCTTAAAAAAAATTACTCTTCCAAGAAGCCTCAAGCCACCAGGACATATTAGAATGGACTGGAAAGACATGATATTGCAGTCCCAGTACTGTGGATAATGGCAGGTAGGGTAATGGCAGAGTCAGGGTCATTTGTAACAAGATAAGAAATTATTCACACTAAATTGTGATCTCTGCTTTCTCTTTTGGCCAAATGTTCCTGGTAGCAGGTCTAGCCCTTAGCAGATGCTCTAACCCTTTCTCAGCAGATAGCATCTGCCAGCCTTAGGAAATGGAGTAAATTCCTCATATGTAGGTGGAAAGGTCACAAACCATTTCCGCACAGGCTCGGGATAGTACACTGTACTGTCAGTTTCTCTGTGGGAAGTTATCAGCCCGGTTTTGTGACCTCATGACCACATGTTATTTCGTCTCTTTAGGCCTTCGATTCCTTCTATATACAAGATCAACATCAGACCGGATATATGTTGTCAGATATTTATTAGCAGCAGAACCCATTTCAAAACTAAATCTTTTTTTTTTTTGCCAGTCCTGGGGCTTAAACTCAGGGCCTGAGCACTGTCCTTGGGCTTTCTCAAGGCTAGCACGCTACCACTTGAGCCATAGCACCACTTCCTGCTTTTTCTGTGTATGTGGGACCAAGGAATCAAACCCAGGGCTTCATGCGTGCTAGGTAAGCAGTCTATCACTAGGCCAGGCTCCAGGACCAGAGACTAAATCTTATAAAGCACCTGACAACACATAGAGCAAATACAAATGGCATTCTTCAAAGGGATAAAATCCATCTCTGCCCTTGTTCATTGTGTGATGGTGTGCAAATTATTTATCCACTGAACCATGCTTTTCTCATCCATGAAACAGGGATTTGAATACTACTATTTCATAAATTATTGTGAAGAGTAAGGAATTTTAATCCACATATAGTACCTAGAAGAGCAGAGTTTAATACATGTTTGCTACTGTCCTTTTAGTTCTGATACTACACTCAAATTGTATCTCCTTTGTTTACCTTAGTTAGGGTTAGGACCCACTTTTAGATGACTCCTGAGGGCTAGATTAACGGGGAAATTGCTCTCACCTATTTCTGGAGTGCCTGCCCAGCCCACTGCAACTGCTCAGGCTCATCCTCTTACTGACCTCCTGGACTTCAATTCTGTCTTCTTGGCCTCAGCGCTCTTTCTTGGCTCTCCACATATGCCTGCCCATAACTGACTTTTCTGTTCAACCTTCTTCTTCCCCCTTAGCCTGCCCTATTCTATTATTACCAGTATCCTGGTGGGACAATTTCACGGGGAGATGGAATCTGTGCATTAGAGTAAGAAATCTAAAGAGATGCCATTTTCTGCCTAATCTATTTTCTCCCCATGGGTCAATTTGGCTGCACTTTTTATTTTGAAATAAAAAAAGAACCAAGAAACAAATGAACAAACACCTGATTATTGAGAACCATCTGCAGAAAATCCCATGGAGACACTCCAAGGTCAAAGCTATCTGTTCTGCCTCATACACAAAATAGCTGACAGGAGGGCGGGATGCGGAATCCCAGGATATTAGGAAGTTTGGGTAAAACCAAATGCCTTCTTTTCAACTGGAGGTAAAAGTATGATCCTTTTCTGCAATCCAAATCTTCCAGCTAAGAACATTTGTGTATTTAGCGGAAACAATAATGATCTTGTGGAGCTGGCTCGGTGGTCAGGAAAATTCAACAGCAACCCTGAGACTCATTCTTGGCTCTTTCCTTCTCTTTGATCCCAAATTTTCATTTTTTAAAGTGCCATCTGGTCTTCCTGGAACTTTTGAGTTAAAGAAAAAATATCGATATTTTGAAATTGTGCATTTTCTCTCTTGTTCCTAGCCTCTCTTCTCTGCATAGGTGAGGGATGGAGGCAAGAGGGCAGATCTTGTAAATGTTCTGTGTGACTGATTCCCAGCAGGAAAGGAGAGTCCTGTGGGGCCCCAGCTACTGAGCAGAATTCGGAGCTATACTGTGGAGTTTTCTTTCAGTCCACAAGATATCTTCTGAAGTGAGGGAAATGATCCAACCATGCTTACCAGTTCAGGAGTCGCCAGCCATTAAGCACTTAGAAGAATTATACTTTTAAGTGTGTTTCATTTTAATGATCTTAAATCCTAATCTAAATTTAAATCAGATATTTAAATAAGTGACACAGATTGTGGAGGAGGGGGGAGCTTCAGGCTGGAGTCCCCTACTTCTTTCCTTGGTCTTTTCCCTGTGTATAGTCTTTCCACAAACCACCACCAACTGCCTAAAAATCTCATGAAGCAATTTCTTTCAGCATATGGTCAAATAACTTTTTTTCAGTGATTGTAGCTTCCAGCTACTGTTATTACACAGACTCCCCTGATCTAACAATCATTTCTGAGTCTTCTAGAACTAAAAAACAAATCCATCTAGAATGCTAACTCTAACCATTAAGCAATTTGTGAAAGAGAAACGTAAGCCCAGTTTCAAATCAGTCAGAAAACATGCCGAGACCCTTAGTAATCCCTGCCGAGGCTGTAGGCATATGTCGAATGCTAGTACTGGTTCTTATATTAGCCCATCCTACAGCCCATCCTATTGGAGCTTTTTTTCAACAACTGAGGAGCCCATTTGCTTTTCTATCCAGCCCCTTCTAAATAGGTACCCAGACAGAGCCTAGAGTCTTTATTTTACAGCACCCAGCCTCTTGTTTTCCTTCCTTTTTTTTTTTTGTTTCCTAATAGCTATGATATTCTAAAGTCTCTTTAAAGGACACTGATACTAAAATATGTAATTTGTATAGAGCTTAATTTTTGGTTACACGCAGACTAAAAGCAACCACGCTGAACTGAAAGACAGCAAAGAAACAAACTCCTGTTTTCCTCCAACTCAATATCCTTTAGGTCTTTACACTTTTTAAAGATAGGTGTTTTCAAGACAGATGTTTTACAGTGGAAGCAATGGAGGCTCAGGATGGGCAGTTGTCTTGCTGGTGATGACCCAGGACATTTTCTACTTATACCAGGGTTCTAGGATTACAGTAAAGCTGCGATCCAGCTTGGATCCCCTGTGACTTGTGGTAGGAAGGCCTGACCTGCATGCGGATCATTTTTTTGCTGAAAAGAATGGGGAGAGGCTCATATCCCCCCTGGAGCCAACCTGATTGTTTATGTCACAGTCTAACAGAGAAAGGGCTGGAGATACTGGGTGAGAGGGGGGAGGGAAGAGTGGGTTCAGGAATGATTCAACTCGGTTTCTAAGGGCTGGGAAAGACGTGGGAACCAGCATGAAAAACTCAGTGCTCTCTCTCTAAATCTATGTGGAATACAAGAAAGTCCTCAACTAGTTAAAGACAAAGCACAGCTCTGCAACTCCAGGCTTTACCACTTGGGGACAGCAGCTGTGCACTAGAGAGGAGCAGTTAGGGGCTGCCATCAAGAGGGATCTCATAAGAAGGGGCCCCTCCTTTGCTATCTTTGTTGGAGACTTGGGAGGGGAAGTTCCCTCTCACAACTGACATGAGACTCAGCAGTGATGGTGACACACATGTCCCTATGGTACTCCCCCAGAGGAGCTGAAGGGGGAGGACAGGAAAGATCATAACGACCTCAGTAACACCCTGTGAGATGCCACCCCTCCCTCCAAGCCTAATGGGATGAGACTTGGAAATGTGTTTGTCAAAGCATGTCCTGTCTGACTTGCAGGGGAAGACAGGCAATGACACATTGTGGTTTTTTTTGTTGTTGTTGTTCATTTGACTTCTCTGGTAAGGCTGGTGAGAGGAAGACACTGAGTTTACCCAGTGCTCTGGTCTGAATATTTGTGAATCACCAAAATTCATAAGATTGTATTAAGAGCTGGGAGTTGAAGTTGTGGCTAGGTCCTGAAGACTGCACCTGCTAATGATTAATGATCTTATAAAAGAGACCCAAGCAAGCCTGCTTGCTGACAGTTCTCTATAAACCCAAGAGTCAGCTCTCACCAGACATAGAATCTGCTGGTGTCTTGATCTTGGACTTCCTCACCTCCAGAACTGAGAGCAAATTATTTCTGTTCTTTACAAATTATCTGGCCTGAAGTATTTTGTTATAGCAGCCAGAATGTGGTAATAAGCAGAAAAATAAAGGTTTGAAATGATTCTCAGAATGGCCTTCAGCAGAAGGCTGTGTAGTCAGACCTGCAGCATGGCCCGAGGCAGGAATAAGAGAGTTAAGAAAATCGAAATAAACCATAGGACTTTTGCAAAATGCCCACTTGCCTGCAGAAATCTTCTCAAAAAGAGAAACAAATCAAAAGCAAATCCGTCAACCCAGGTATCTTAATAGTGGGCCAGTGAGAAATCCCAGAGGAACAAGCCCCCTCCAAATACATATATCTGGCAGCAGAATGATGAAAAGCAAGACCTAGTCAAGAGCCCCAGCTTTGACTCAGCCTCTAGCCCACTGGTGTCAGCTGAGGTCAAGAAGTCTATCTGTATTGTTTCTGGGGAGACTTGCCAGATCTACACCCCCCCAACCCCCAACACAGGATACTCAGCAAAGGCCTGTTCGCTGATTGTCTAATTTAAAATTTTCACACATTTACATTTTCCAAGGAAATTTGGCAAAGGAAACCAAGTAACTATTTCTAGTTTCTCTTTAGGTTACACTTTTATTCTGCACAATTTGGAGCCAATACAGTAAGAATATGTAATTGCCTAGGAGGTAGTTTTAGCAATTTTACAGGAGATGAACTTCCTGCCACTGGTATTTATGGTCTGATGTAGAAGACATGAGAAGGAGGTATTAATTCACAGTTCACAGTTCTAGACACTTTCCCCTTAATCTTTACTTGATCTCCTTTTTTCCTTTTTTTTTTTTCCTTCCCTTGGCGATACTGGTGTTTGAATTCAAGACCTCAGACTTGCTAAGTAGGTGCTCTACTACTCGAGTCACAATGTAGCCCTTTATTTTTATTTTTCCTTTAGTTATTTGCCTCATAGACTCCTACATTTTTGCCTGGGATCAACCTTGAACCATGATTCTCCTATCAATTCTTTCACACAGCTTGGGTACACAGCTTGGGTTACAGATAGAGGCACTAATCCCAGCTTGTTCTTTGAGTTGAGAGGATACATTCACTTTTTTGCCTGAGCTGGTCTTCAACAATTATCCCCTAATCTCTACCTCCAATGTAGCTAGGATTACAAGCATGAACCACCAGGCCCAAACCCTTAGATGGTTCTTTCTTTACCTATTTCCATATCTTTTCCTTTTTTTCCCTCGAAGATGAGGAACAGAAAGATCTAGGGCTCTCTCTTTTGACCCATAGCTGTAGTAACTCTGAAAATTCCCTTCCTTCAGGACCTCAGTAGATGAACAAAATAAATTTCTGTTAAAGTCAGACCAAATCAAGAGCCTCTGGGGTCCATGTCTAGGATATATAGAGAAAAAGAGTCTATTTCACTTCCCTTCCAAAAAAAAATGGCATCCTATGAGCTAGAGATCACTGCCAACAAAAGGCAGAAACAGGAACTGAGAATTCTAGAATTCACTGCTGCCTATTTCATCCTCAGTCTCAGTCTCCCGTTTTCACTCATTTCTCCAAATATATCACCCTCATGTGTGTGTGTGTCTGTGTGTGTGTGTGTATGTGTGTGTGTGTTTGCACACACGTGCATGCGCACACACAGGCGTGCATGTATGTTTCTTTCATTTTATCTTTGCTATAGTTTGGATTTTAAATATTCTCCCCAAGGCCTTCACCCTAAAGACTTGGTTTCTAGCTCGCTACTATTAGAAAGTGGCAGAAACTCTAGGAGGTGGGCCCTAGGGAGAGGTCTTCAGGTTATTAGGGCATGTGATGGCAGTAGATAGTGGAACTCCAACATGTTCTTTCTCTATCACTTTCCAGACATAAGCACTCCTGTCATACGGTTCTGACTATCCCAAAGCAAGGAGGCCACCCTATCATGATTAGAAACCTCCAAACTTCAAGCAAAAGGAAACTGTTCCTCATTGTAAGTGGATTATCTCAGGTGTTTTTTTACACAGACAGAAAGCTGACTAATATGTTAGAGTGTGTGGTTCTCATACTATTGCTAGACTTACTTACTAACATGCTTTTAATTTCCACCCCATGAATCCTGGTTTTTATTTTAATCATGCATAGTATCATTTTTAGGTTGCGATTTCTACTGGAGTTCAGTCATTTATCTTATTTTAAATCTCATCTACTTGCCTCTTATCTTTAAGAAATACTCTCCATTCATTTATTGGAATTGTGACTTTTCTTCTAACTTCTTAGATATGACATTTCTTAAAATTTGTTTTTGGTCTCATTTTTTAAAACCAATTTATTTCAGCAACTTTCCCTTTATATTGAAATTTCAAGATAAAGTTCAATTTTAAACATGCCTTTGGCTTAAAATATTGGTTTTAAATCTTTGAGATTTAAAGTCAAGTTAATCTTTTATTATTGGTTTTAAATCTTCCTATTACCTTTCAGTTCATCTTACATTTCCCCCCACATGACTTGTCATTCACATGGTAGCAGAAGATGTAGCCTGGGAAATGTTAATGTGGGAATGCTCCTTCCCTCCTCTCCTTCTCCATGTTAAAGGTTACCATCCCTCCAGCTGCCCTCCCTGTTCTCACTGCAGACAGACCATCCCATTAAAGTTTGTCTGGCAAAGCCCACTCCTCACCCAGCTGGAGAGAACCTGAGATTAATCCCTACCCTTGTCCCAAACAGTAAGTCTCATTATACAGAGGAACCTTGGGGAAAAGAACTCATGTATCTTCTTCCTGCCTTTCACATGCTCTGATGCTCTTTAGAACCTAGGACTCTGTCTGAGTTTACACTTCCCTCATATGCTCAGAGCCCTACTAGGTAGATAAGATGCCAACTCTAGATAGTTTATCTCCTGATAATCTTGGAATTCCAAGGAGAAAGTCCCATGTTTCTTCAAGACCTGACTCACCATTATCTAATCCAATACTCTACTCCCACACTGCTTCAAGGATAATCTTCCTTAAGCCTTACCTGACCAAGAGACCGTCCATCCAGAAGGATAAATTTATGTTGCTGTGAGGAAAAGATAACATCCTGAATTCAAGGACCAACTCTTAAAGGAAAAGAAAAATGTTTGGAGCAAATTAGGTATAAGAAAGTATATCATAACATTGTAAATCATGCTAAAACAAAGTAGCAAGAATAGAAATGACCAAAAGTAAATGCCAAAGTTTGTATGATCAGATGGTGAAATATTCTGTGGTTATCATCTACTTAAGGACATAGAAAAATGATCTCACATAATAGCTATCTTCACAAATCAATTTAAATTTACCCTTTCTCTTGATTTTTAAAATGCTAATAAGAGAAGAGGCACGGGAGGCATAACAAAAAATAACAATGTGACATTACAAAGACGATAAAATAAAAGAAGATAAGGAACCTATGTCTCGAATAAGTGAAATAAAGTATATTTTTGGTGATGTTTATCTTATTCTTTTTGTTTTGTTATTGTTGATGTAATATATTCCAAATCCTTAATGATAAACCTGGTTGGACTAGGGATATGCCTAGATCCTGACATATAAAACAATGATCACTAACACTTCCCTGCCCCCTAAATTACTTTCACCCAGGGAGGATGAAAGAGATACTAGACTGGTGGGGTTAGATAAGACACCAGAGGACCCGGAGTTTGGCCTAATGGTAAGAGTGCTTGTCTAGCATACATGAAGACCCAGGTTCAATTCCTTGGTATCACATACATAGAAAAAACCATAAGTGGTGTTGTGGCTCAAGTAGTAAAGCTCTAGCCTTGAGAAAGCCCAAGGACAGTGCTCAGGCTCTGAGCTCAAGCCCAGGACTGGCAAAAAAGAAAAGGAAAAAGAAGACACCTGCCACTCTGCTTCATTGGACTCCATCTACCAGCCAGAAACTGGTGAGCCAGAAGCTCATAGTATGATTCAAGTTAAGGGCCTAGTCCTAAAGGTAGACAATAAGATTGCTCTTATTTCTCAGTACTAATCCCAGCCATGGCTGGGCGGGGCTGTGGGGAGGGGGAGGAGAAATTCTACATATTTGACTCCTTCAAAACCTCCAACAAATTGGCTGAATCTTATAATTAGAAAAAAGTAATTGCAAAGGATGCTTTTGGCACTGAGATATGCATGAGCTCTGAGGATGAGAGAGGGGCCCAGGCTTAGGACTGGATTCTCTGGAGAGTGAAAAGAAACACTAAACATTAGACAGGGCTGTCCCCTCGCCCATCCTGTTCTCTAGCATCTCAGTTTCAAGATGCCATGGAGAGAAGCATCTGCTTTTTCTTTTCCTTGCAACAACTCTTGGTTGCTAAGCAGATCCCTTGGGTAACTATGTGGGCATAAAACCTTTGCAGAACTGCCAGGAATCTGCTTCACCCAATTGTCAAAGTGAAAAATGAAATCATTCCTCTCACCTGTCACTACTTTGCACAAAGCTCCTATTATTGAATGGTGATGGCCTAGAATGTTATTCTCACCTACTTGCGGGAATATAAATGAGCTTCGCATAATTTACCTTCAGGAGAGTAGGAGGGGGGAGAAGGGAGTTTAGGAACCTCTCCAGCTGATACTCTAGGGAGCCAATGATTGGGGACAAGTAGGTGGCATAGATGAGTTTGCCCTCTGCCCTTGGCCAATTGGTGCCTCAAGCAGGTGAAGACACGTCTGCTTTAAGGCAATCTCTCCTTAGGTGCCAACCTCCTGAGTCAGCAGCAGACCAAGGTATTCTACAGTGTATAGGCATTTCTCAGATGAGTTTTATGAGCACTGTGTTTAAAAACCATTGATTTGTCAAATCCAGCTGAATGTACAAAGACAGAACATGACAGATGTCAGGATACAAGTAGAGGAAGGAAGGAGACACCATCGGGAGAGGAGTAATTTTAAGGAAGAGAATAGAAAATGCCGTTTTGAGCCTTGAATATTGAAGGAAGAAGCAAAGAAAGACATTGGAGGCAGATAGAACTGCCAGCAAAGATACAGAGAGGAAACTGGTCTAGTGGGCAAAGATGAACTAGAGAGCTGCAAAGCCTGAGTGTTACGGGAAGCACAGGCAGAGAAGATGAAGAAAGAAAGGACAGGGAAGCTGAGGAATTTAGAATCTATCTATGTATGTCTGTGAACAGGTATGCAATTAAGAAGGATCACTCCAAAGATGATGCAGAAGTTAGATGAAAGAAGGCAAGGCTGGGAGCAAAAAGACCATCTGAAGGCTCTGCTGAATAGGAAGGTAGTAGTAGCGCAGCGGTCTTTAGTTCCATCCCCTCTGCCTTCTGTACTCAGCACTGAGTTCATATGTCACAATACTTTTCAAAAGGCATTCATTTTCACAAGTGAAAACGTATGGAATTTTTAAAGGAAGCGCCCAACAAGATGATATGTATTTAAAAGGACTTGATTAAAAAGTACCATTTAAAGCTGGGCACCTGTGCCTTATGCCTACAATTCTAGCTACTTGGGAGGCTGAGATCTGAGAATCTTTTCAAAGCTATCCAAGGCAGGTAAGTCCCTGAAGCGCTTATCTCCAATTCAGTTGCATAAAGACAAAAGTATTCATTAAGTGGTATGATCAGCAATGAAGGGAAAAAGTGAGAGTACCAGGCACCGGGACACACACACACACACACACACACACACACACACACACACACTTTTAAATGATCTCTTGAAACACTGTGGCGCTCTGCCAGTGAATGAAGCTGATAGTTCTCAAACACAAGTGTGATGGTGCTAAGAATTACATAAACCACAACATAAGAATGGATCCTCTAACGGTATACAATCTCCTTAAACATGAGGGGAAATACTTTCTTTTGTTCAGATGCAAGCTCTATGGTGGTCCAACTCAGATGGATGTTTTATTTTTCTCTTGACTCATCCATAAAATGCTGGGGTTAGAATCAATAATCTCTAAGGTCTGTGATAGCCAAGCTTGCAATAACTTTTTTTTCCTAGTTAGTTAATATCCTCATCTTTTCTCTCTTAGATTTTACAGAGAGGTCATGTTTTCTATTTCTGTAAGGTCACCTTCCTTAATTCATATTCCAGCTGTTGGCAGTTTTTTTGCCCAGTTCTCAGATCCTTTTCAGCCCAGGGTAGGGCCTCTCACCCTCTGGTCCTGCAGTTCTTGCTCAGCCAGCATTTTCTCCTGCTCTCCCTCCATCTATTTTCTCTAGGACTTGTCACCCTCATCATCCTAATTTTTAAAAGGGAGAGTGGGGGCGGCACTAAAGACAAAGTAGCCCTTGGCTTCTGAGAAGGGAGACATACAGCCTCCATTTGACTTTTCCCTCAATTACTGCTGGTCTGACATTTTTCCCCTTCCTTCTGAGAAGTCCCTCCTGAACTCTCTCACTTGGAGTTGGAATTATTTTGCATTCAATGACTTTTCAGCTTTTGATTTAACATTTAACACCTTTGCCTGTCAGCCTCCCTTTTTCCTCTAAAATGCTGTAAGAGAGCTGAAAGGAGTTTCCCCCACTTAAAGTCATAACAACACTTAGAGAGGAATTTTGTTGAAATTTAAACAGAAATTGGACTGCCTTCATCAAGCAAAAGAGATAGGCTATAAACCCCAATGTTGCTAAGTTTATTCTGTGCGCTTTTCCAAATCTTTGATAGAATCTCTCTCTCTTAATCGCCCTCTCTTAATTTCTCTCTCTTTCTGTCTGTTTGTGTGTCTCTCTCACACACACACACACACACTTTTTTAAGGGATTGTGGTTAAGGGCTGGAAATTTTTGTCACGAAAAGAAACACTCTAGGAAAAATAAATTCATCTGTCAGTGAAGAAATCACAGGGGACTCCCTGGGACAATGGTGGGGCAATTCTTATTTAAAAATGTAAAAAACGAAATCCAGAGGAGAAAGAACACAATGAAAGCGTCGGTTTTCAGAGGTGTTTTAAATAATTTAGTGCTAATTTGATCAAGACAAACCACAGAATGGTTTCTCACAGGTAAACTGGCAAGAGTTTTGAAAGGATCAGCATAAAAATATATTTGGTTATAAATTTAGGGAGAAAGAATTCAAATTATAGCCAGAAAGCAATAACATCAAAGTTTTCTATTATGTCTCAAGAAGTGTATAGCATCATTAATCAACAGGGAAATACAAATTAAAATCACAGTGACGTACTTCAATGTATTTGCTAGAACAGCTAATTCAGATCTTGAGGTCATTGGAAATTTATTGAAGATCCTTACTCTGTAACTAGAGTGAATCCTTTTGTGTATTTTAGAAGGGCAGGAAACAAAGTGCTGATAACACTGATGATTATAACAACAGAGAAAGAGAAGGTATTTTTTATTATACCTACTCATGTGCAAACCCTATGCCTTACATATGTACATACATAAATGCTGGTGAGTGTGTATGTGTGTGTGTGTGAGAGAGAGAAACAGAAAGAGAGAGAGAGAGAGAGAGAGAGAGAGAGAGAGAGAGAGAGAGAGAGAGAGAGAGAGAGAGAAAGAAAAGAACCACTGTGATTGTTATCAAGTTTATAGATGAGGAAAAAGAAAATAAAAGTTGCTTCTCACTGTATAGAGACAAAGGCTAGATAGCCAAATGGTGTTCTGACTTAGCTTGCTTACCTAAAAATTAGGTGTCAAGCCATGGAAATGTTGAAAGACTAACCTTTTCAATATAAGTAATGCTAGAAAAACAACTGCAGTTGCTTATAAAAGGAAAAGGAAAAAGAGGAAGAGGAAAGGAAGGAAATGGTAACTTCACATTACATACAAAAAGTTAAATATATGGATCATAGACCTAAATGTAAGAACTGAAACTACACGACTTCTTGACAAAAAGACAAAGAAAATCTTAGTAATCTTGGATTATTAAATGAAAAATAGAAAAGTAAGGTAAAAAAATCAGTAAACTATTCTTGTTATTTTCTGACCGATTGAAGTTCTTTTTAGAAAAACATTATCTATCCTTTATCTTCAAGTAGTTTCACATTTTCTGGTCTTACATTATGATCTTTGATCAATTTAGAATTGATTGTTGTATAGGAGGAATGGAGGTCTTTTTTTTCAATCTTCCTTTCAAAAATATTCTCTTTTCCTAACACCATCTGTTAAAGAGACCATCTTTTCTCCAATGCAGGTTATGGCACATTTTAAAAATTAGATGTCTGTAGCTGTGTGCGCTTCTTTCTGGATCTTCTATTGCATTGATCTACATTCCTGTTTTTGCAACAGTAATGCATTATTTGTGTTATTAAAACTTTGTAGTATAATTTGAAGTCAGGTATTGTGATATTTCCAGTATTGCTCTTTTTGATAGGAATAGCACTGGCTATTTAAGATATGTATGACTTCCAAATGAATTTTAGGATTTATTTTTCTGCTTCTGCAAAGAATGACATTGGAATTAAGATTATTCAATTGAATCTGTAGATTGCTTTTGGCAGTATAGTTATTTCCACAATGGTCATTCTGCCAGTTCCTGAGCATGAGAGTTCTTTCCCTATTCTAGGATCTTCTTCAGTTTCTTTCTTCAGTGGTTTATGGTTGCTGTTGTAGAAGTCTTTTACTCCTTAGAATTGTCTCACTGCTTTTCTTTTCTCAACCACTTCATGATTAGAATATAGAAAAGCTACTCATTTTTTATTATTTTTTTATTGTAATTAGTAAAAGGGTTACATGACATTTGCCAGATAGAAGGTGCATTAATTCACATACATTGATACCCTTTCACATGTCTTGGTACCCATTACCCTCTCCCCCATACCCCCCACCCGTCTTGGTTTTCCCCCCTTCCCTATCAAATTTCAAATAACCAAATACAAATAAATTCAATATATCAGATAACAAAGTGAGATACTGTAACAATATGAGATAACCAAGGGACAGCAAAGGAGATGAGAGGCAACATAGTACATTAAGGACAACAATCATTCGTTATATGGCTTTTGTTTCAATATCCTGGAGGTCCTTTCAATTAAGCTACTCATTTTTAATGTTGATTTTGTGTCCTTCTGATTTGCCAAAAAGGCCCAATAAGTTTTTGATGAATTCTTTAGGTCTTTTAAGTATAGAATCTTATCTTCAAATAAGGATAATTTGGCTTCTTTGTCTTCTATTTGTATCCATTTTATTTTTCTTATCTAATTGCTCTGGCTGAGAAGTTTAGTAACATATTAAATAAGTCTATCTCATTTCTGACTATAGAGGAAATTGTTTTAATTTTTCCCTATTGAAGATTCAACAATGTTGGCTGTAGAACCATAATATATAGGTTTTACTATGTTGAGGTATGTTCTATCTATTCCTAGTTTCTTCAAGGCTTTTATCGTGAAGCACTACTATATCTTATCCAGAGATTTTTCTGCACTTATCGGGATAGTTGTATGATTATTGCCCTTGATCCTGTGTGCTACATTAAATTAATTGATTTGGGTATGTCAAACCATCCTTGCATCCCTAGAATGAAACTAATTCTGTCATGGTGTCTGATCTTTCTAATATATTGTTTAATTCATTTTGTACTCATTTTTTGAGAATTTTTGTGTCCATGTTCATCAGGAAAATTGTCTTATGCTTTTCTCTTTTGTCATATCCTTACCTCATTTTGGTATGAGTGTAATAGTGGTTTTCAAGGATGAGTTTTCTACTGTTCCTTCCCTTTCTACTTTATGCGATAATTTGAAGCTCATATGTGTTAGTTCTTTAAAGATACACTTGAATTAATCAGTGAATTGCTTATGTCTTGGGTTTTTCTTTATTACTGTTTCAATCTCATTGCTTAAGTGGTACACTTCAGCAAAACATAGAAACAATTTATCAGTATCAAAAGAAAACCTATACAGTTATTCATCTGATAAAAGATTAATCTTCAGAATATAAAAAAGAATTCTAAAAGTTAACACTTGAAAGAATAAATATTCCAGGTAAATAATGACAAAGTGAAGGGAACATACAACTTTTCAAAAGAAGAAGAACAAATGGCTAAGAAAAATTCAACATCTTGGCCAGGAGTTTGGCCTAGTGGTAGAGTGCTTGCTTAGCATGCACGAAAACCCAGATTCAATTCCTCGGCACCACATGCACAGAAAAACCTGGAAGTGGCGCTATGGCTCAAGTGGTAGAGCTCTAGCCTTAAGGAAATCCCAGGGACAGTGCTCGGGCCCTGAATTCAATCCCCAGGACCAGCAAAAAAGAAAGAAAGAAAGAAAGAAAGAAAGAAAGAAAGAAAGAAAGAAAGAAAGAAAGAAAGAAAGAAAGAAATCATTTGTCTGGGGTTCATTCCTCAGTACCACATACATAGAAAAAGCCAGACATGTGCTGTGGCTAAACTGGTAGAGCTCTAGCCTTGAGAGAGCCCAGGGATAGTGCTCAGGCCCTGAGTTCAAGTCCCAGGACTTGCAAAAATTTAAAACTAAAAATAAAAGAGAGTCCAGGCACAGTGACTCATGCCCGTAATCCTAGTTACTCAGGAGACTGAGATCTGAGGATCAAGATTCAAAGCCAGCCCCGGCACAAAAGGACCTGAGACTCTTATCTCCAATTAACATATAAAAACTGGAAAGTGCAGTGATTCTATATAGAGATTCCCTTTTTGAACACTTGTTTGTTAAATATGTCATTTGAAATATGATGTAAAAATCAATGTTAATAAATTCTTTTAAAAAAATGGAAAGTGGGGCTTGGCTCAAGGGTAGGACAGTAGCCTTGAGCTGAAGAGCTCAGGGACAATACCCAGGCCCAGGGGTAGGGCAGTAGCCTTGAGCTGAAGAGCTCAGGGACCCAGCACCCAGGCCAAGTTCAAACCCCATAACCCACAAAAAAAAAAAGAAAGAAAAAAAAAAGAAAGAAAGAAAGAAAAAAGAAAAAAAAAAAATTCAACATTTTTTTTGGGGCCAGTCATGGGCTTGAGCTCAGGGCCTGAGCACTGTCCTTGGACTCTCTCAAGGTTAGAGCTCTACCACTTGAGCCTCAGCACCATTTCTGGCTTTTTTTTTCTATGTATGTGGTACCGAGGAATCAAACCCGAGTCTTCGTGCATGCTAGGCAAGCACTCTACCACTAGGCCAAACTCCCGGCCCCAACATTTTTAACATAAAGAAAATGTAAATCAAAACACGATAGAGATTCTACCTCAATGGCAATTATGACAAATGCAAATAACAACAAATGGTCAGGATGTAGAGAAAAGGGAACCTGTGTCTATTATTGGGATAAATATAAATTACTGCACCCACTATGGATATGCCTTAAAAAACTAAAGATACAGAGGGGCATGGTGACTACCCAGGAGGCTGAGATCTGAGGATCGCAGTTCAAAGCCAGCCCAAGCACTAAAGACCCTGAGACTCTTATCTCCAATTAATCACTAGAAAATGGGAAGTTGGGCTTGGCTCAAGGGGTAGGGCAATAGCCTTGAGCTGAATAGTTCAGGGATAGCATCCAGTCCCAGAGTTCAAGCCCCACAACTGAGGAAAACACAACTAAAGATAGAACTACCATATGATCCTTCTATACTACCCCAGGGCATATATGCAAAGAAACGTAAATCATCATACACCAGATATAACTACACCTTCCTATTTATAACAGTACTATTCACAATAGCCAAAATATGAAATCAGCCTAAGTACTCATCAGCTGATGAATGGAAAAATAAATGTGCTATATATACACAATGGAGTATCATAAAAAATGAAATTATGTTATTTACCTAGATGAAACTAGAAATCATCATGGTGAGTAAAATAAGCCAAACTAGAAAAACTGATATCATTTGGTCTCTTTCATATATGAAATCTAGCCCTTAAAACTGAATCAAATTCTGCACAGATAAAAGCATAGCTACTAAAGTAGAAAGACAGCCAACCAACTGGGAAAAGATTTTTACTAATAATACATCAGACAAATGTTTAATATCCAACATCTACAGCAAACTCAAAAAACTAATTCCCGCCAAACCCAACAAACCAATCACTAGATGGACAAGGAAACTAAAGAGAGACTTACAAAAGAAGTGAAAATGGCAAAAAAAATAAAAACATATGAGAAAATGCTCATCATCCATGGTCACAAAGGAAATACAAATAAAAACAACCCTAAGATACCACCTTACCCCAATTAGAATGGCCAATATTATGAACTCAGACAATGACAAATGCTGGCAGGGCTGTAGAGAAAGAGGACTCCTACTGCACTGCTAGTGGGAATGTAAACTAGTACAAGCCACTCTGGAAGGTAGATTGGAGGTTTCTTAAAGAACTGAAAATTGGCCTTCCATAAAATCCCGCCATAACACTCCTGGGCATCTACCCTAAGCATCATAACCCAGGATATGATAAGGACACCTGCTCAACTATGTTCATCTCTGTACTATTCACAATAGCCTAGCAATGGAAACAACCCAGATGCCTCACTACAGATGAATGGATACAGAAAATGTGGTATATATATACAATGGAATTCCACATAGCCAGCAGACAAGATAAAATATCAGCATGCACTGGAAATGAAGCTAGAGAGAATCATGATGAGTGAGTTAAGTCAAGACCAAAGGAACAAAAGGCACATGGTCTCCTTGATATGTGGATATTAGTTCCAAACAGTACAAGAACGATGTCTCAGTATTCAGGTACCCAAGGTTATGGAGATATAAACATAACTACATAAACATAAAATTTATGATGGCATATATACTCTATAGACATAATGTATTATATAGTTTGATATGTATTTGACATAAAAGCCCTCAGCTTAATTTTAATTATGTTCTAAAATCTATGTGTCTGTGATTGTATATAGAGATTCCCTTCTTGAATAAGAGTTCGTTAAACATGACATTTAAAATATGATATAAAAATAAGTGTTAATAAAATCTTTCAACCAAAAAATTTAAATAACAAACAACCTTCATACAGAAATTAAAATGAATAAAAATAATCTTTGACCCCCCCAAAAATAAATGAATCACAGTACCAGTGGCTTATGACTGTTCTCTTATCTACTCCAGAGGCTGAGACCTAAGGATCATGATTCAAAGCCAACCCAGGCAGGAAAAGGCATGATACTCTTATTCCCAATTAACCACTGAAAGGTCATAAGTGGAACTATAACTCATGCAGAAGATTGCTATCCTTTAGCATAAAAACTTAGGGACAACTCCCAGGGACTGAGTTCAAGCCCCAGGATCAGCACTCAAAGAAGAATTTTAAAAAGAGTCACAAGAATAATATTGAACAAGTTCTGAAAAGAGAGTATACAGGGTGAATGGGATCAGAGTACTTAAAAAACACATAAAATAGAAAAATAAAACATTTTGGACAATACTAAAAATTGGGAGATGCTTAGTGTATATTATAATCTTATTTCTATTGTAAAATAATAGGCTTTATTAGATATTCATTGGCATTATTAAAGGCTTAATTTTGATAGGTATTTTGATATGTGCTCTATAATGTTTCATTTAATTTCACTGTTTCATCTATAAATCATTTCATTATGTTGCTTAAAATTGGGCAGGGTACTTATTAAATACAAAATAAACATTAACTATTTCCTATTTTACCAAGAAAAAACATTTTGAAATTGTTTTAAGAAAGAAAAGTTTTACATCATATAAGTACTTATTGTATTGTATAATGTTAAGCCATATATTATGATATATAATTACATGTTTTATTGTATATAACATTCTATTTACTATGGAGCAAAAAGTACTGGAAAATTTATCATCTTCCTTAATTGCCTAATTCAAATTAAAACTACAATGACTCAGGGCCAGGAGTTTAGCCTAGTGGTATAATGCTTGCCTAATGTGTAAGGAGACCCAGGTTTCATTCCTCAGTACCACATACATAGAAAAGCTGGAAGTGGTGCTGTGGCTCAAGTGGTAGAGCACCAGCCTTGAAGAAAGCCCAAGGACAGTGCTCAAGCCCTGAGTTCAGTCCCCAGGACTGGTAAAAACAAAACAAGAAAACTACAAAGACCCAAGCACAATGGCTTTTCCCTATAGTCCCAGCTACTTGAGGGCAGAGACTAAAGGTCACAGTTCAAGGTTGATTGTGACACAAAAATCAGTGAGAGAGATCCCCACTCAACAAATAATTAAGCATGGTGGGATAAACCTTCAATCTCAAGTACTGAGGAGACATAGGTAAGAGGGTTATGGTCTGAAGTCAAGCTGGGCTAAACAAGTACAGAAAAATAGTTCTGAGGACAGGATTCAAGCCATAGAACATCTGCCTAACAAACCCCAGTGCCATCAAGAAACAAACAGTAAAAATAATATTGAAGTGCCTATATACATGTTCTAGTGTCATGAAAAAGACTGAGTAAAATGTTGGTGAGAGGTGGCAAGGTGAATTTGTGCACTGCTGAGGGAGTCTTAAATCATACACTTCTGAAAATTTAGAAGTTTTCCTAAAACTTTACGTATATACATATCCTATCATCTTGACTATCTAGTACTAGGTATTTACCAAGAGAAATGAAAGCATTGGTCTATACACAAATTTATACATGATTGTTCATAACTACTTTGGTAATCACCAATTAATAAACAACAGGAACAGGTGAGTAAATATTGTGTTATATAAACATAATAAAACCCTACTCAATGGCAAAGAGAAGTAAACTTGATACACCCAGCAGTGATTGAACGAGTTTACACTCCCACGGCTAGAAAGTTTAAAATACTTTTGTTAGGTTTTGGTTTTCATATTGAGGTTATATATTTACATACTTATGTTTTAGACACATCTATATAAATTGTGGCTTTTTGTAGTGTGAAGTGAAAGTCAAAATTATTCATTAGGGAGGAAAATGGATTCAATCCCATATTTGAAATATGGATACTTAAGGCATATACTTGAACTGTTTTTCCAAAACTTGTTAATTATTTTGCAGTGCTGGAAATTGAAGTCAAGGCCTTTCTCACACTAGACAAGCTGCTCTGTCATTGAGCTACCCATCCAGTTGTTGTTCCTGGAAACTAGGGTAGTTTATTTAACTACATGCGTGTGCATGTTCAAATATGTTTTGTATATCTTTAAACATTCTCTTTGTGTGTAGTTGTGGGGTTGGCACTTGCTATCCTGGTACTCTACCACTTGAGCCACACTTCCAAGTTGTTGTTTCTTTTATCAGTGATTAGTGCCTAGAAAACTTTCCTGTCCAGGCAGGCCTGGAATCAAGCCCTACTATCCAACTCCTACACCATACTTATGTCATCTTTAGATAGATCATTTGTTCTGGTTTTCTCATAAGAGACATTGGCCACCTCTGTTGTCCTAGCCTAATTATTAATAGACCCTTCAAAAGTGTTCTGGTTTAGAGACTAAATTACATCAAGTTCTGCCTCCACAGGTGTGATGCCTTCCTTCTCAAGAAGTCAGAGTGCTCCAAGAACTCCCAACCCCCACTCAGTTTTATATGTGATGGGAGAGCATCTCAGAATTAGTTATTCTTCCAATTGGTGACTGAACTTGCAAGTTCCACAGCAGAGAATGGCACTGGGGCCTTTCCCTTCCTTCCAGGACTTCGGTGCTTGGGCTGCCTCTGTTTGAAAATGAGACTCAAGTGTTGGCTGGAAAATGCTGACTCCACAAAAAGAAGCGATTACATTAACATTGATTCTCATATCTACAGTAAGATTTAGGGAGACAGCTTTTGGAGAGTACACAGCAAGTTGCTGTATGGTTGGCAGCAATTCAACATGACAAGTGAGGTACATATCTTGATTTGTAATATCCCTGGGTTATAATTCACTGAATGGTAAGTCTTTGATTTATAATCCATACATAAGAAATTTCACCTGCCTTGAGTTTAAAATAAAATCCACCAAAACCACAGCAAATGTTTCTTGTGTAGGCATCTCTCCTAGTACTCAGTCTTCATCTATAGTCACTGCAGAGGGACAACTTGGTCCTCAATAGACCCAGAAGGGGTGAGGAGTGAGACTGATAGGACAAATGGCCCAAGCTCCCTTAATAGAAAAAGTGAGTAATGCCATTACTGGAGCGCTAGTTTTAGCCTGAATGTAAAGAATTCTCTTCTTAAATTAGGAATCCATGGAGCATTCCTCAGTATAATAAAGGCTGTGCATGACAAACCCACAGCTTGCATCATACTTAATGGCAAAAAACTAAAGCCTCTAAAATCAGGAACGAGACAAGGATGCCCACTCTCTCCACTCCTCTTTAATATAGCAATAGAATTCCTAGCCAGAACAATAAAGCAAGATGCAAGCATAAAGGGGATCCAAACAGGGAAAGAGGAAGTGAAACTTTCCCTCTGTGCAGATGACATGATTCTGTATTTAAAGAACCCTATGGACCCCACTCCCAAGTTCCTTGAGCTGATTTGAAACTTTGCCAGGTAGCAGGATATAATTAACTTTCAAAAATCAAATGCTTTCCTGTATGCCAACAATGAGAGGATCAAGGCAGAAATCAGGAAAGCAACTCCTTTTGCAATAGCCTCAAAGAAAATAAAATACTTAGGAATTTACTAAGAATGTAAAGGACCTTTATGATAAAAAGTTTAAAACCCTGAAAAAAGAAGTTAAAGCAGAACTGAAGAAGTGGAAAAAAATCTCCCATCCTCCCGGATTGGAAGATTTAACATCGTGAAAATGTCAATATTGCCAAGGGCTATCTACAAATTTAACACAATACATATCAATATCCCAATGTCATTCTTTAAAGAAATAGAAGAGGCAATCCAAAATTTCATATGGAATAATAAAAGACCTCGTATAGCAAAAACAATTCTTAGCAGAAAGAGTAGTGCTGTAGGAATATCAATACCAAACTTTAGACTCTATTACAGAGTTATAGTAACTAAAATGGCCTGGTACTTCCAGAAGTACAGGCCTGAGGACCAATGGAATAGGACTGAAGACCCAGAAATCAACCTACATATCTATGGCCACCTAATCTTTGATAAAGGAGTAAAAAAAAAAATAAAATGGGAGAAAGACAGCCTCTTCAACAAGTGATGCTGGCAGAACTGGTTAAGCACCTGCAGAAAACTAATGTTGGATCCTTCTATGTCATAACTGCACCAGGATTAATTCCAAATGGATCAAAGATCTCAAGGTAAAAGCAGATACACTGAAAACTTTACAAGAATGAATAGGAGATACACTAGGTCTCTTTGGCACAGGCAGAAATTTTCTTAATAAAGACCCAGAAACACAACAAATTAAAGAAATTTTGGACAAATGGGACTGCATTAAACTTGCTTCTGTATGGCAAGGGACATAGCTAGCAAATTAAATACAAAGGCCGCAGAGTGGAAGAAGATTTTCAGTAACCATACAACAGACAAAGGCTTCATATCTAAAATATATCTACAGCTCAAAAAATTGAATCACTCAAACACATCTTCAAAGAAACTACCATCGCATTAAAAGATGGACCAAAGAATTAAAGACTTTCAGAAGAGGAAATAAGAATGGCCTATAGACACATGAAGAAATGTTCGACATCTCTGGTCATAAAAGAAATGCAAATCAAAACAACTTAGAATTTAAAATAGGATCAGGAAGGGGGGGAAACAAGATGAGGGGAGGGGTTGGGGAGGGAAATGGAGACAAGAACATGAGAAGGGGTAGCAATGTTTGTTAAGTAATGCGCCTTCTATTTGGTGAATGTAACTCTTCTATTAATTACAATAAAAGTATATACTAAAAAAACAACTTTGAGATTTCACCTCACTCCAGTTAGAATGGCAAGGATCAGAAAATCTAATAACAACAGATGCTGGAGGGGATGTGTCCAGGAAGGATCACTACTATACTGTTGGTGGGAGTGTAAACTCGTTCAACCACTCTGAAAAGCAGTATGGTGATTCCCCAAAAGACTAAACATAGAGCTCCCCTATGACCAAGTAATTCTACTACTTGGAGTTTACCCAATCATCTAGAAACAAGGACATATTAAAGCCACTAGCACAACAATGTTCACTGCAGCATTATTTACCATAACGAAGATATAGAACCAATCCAGATGCCCCTCAGTAAATGATTGGATCAAGAAGTGGTATTTATACACAATGGAATTCTATGCTGCCATCAGAAAGAATGACATGGTCCCATTTGTAAAGAAATGGAAAGATTTGGAAAAAGTCATATTAAGTGAAGTAAGCCAGACCCAGTTGCTCAATGGGTTCCCTCATTTGTCATAACTAGTAGAAACCTTGGGCTCTCCTAGCAGAGATTTGCAATACAGCAAAACCTAAAAACATAAGGCCATATAGTAAGAAGCTAAATGAAAGGAACTCTAGGATATAGAAACAAAAGCCATATAATGAGTGATTGTTGTCCTTAATGTACTATGTTATCTCCCATCTCTTTTGCTGTCCCTTCGTTATTTCATATTGTTACAGTATTTCACTTTGTTATCTGATATATTGGATAAATGCGTATTTAGTTATTTGAAATTGGATAGGGAAGGGGGGAAAACAAGATGAGGAGTGGGGTGGGGGGAAGGGAAATGGGGACCAAGACATGAGAAAGGGTATCAATGTATGTGAAGTAATGCACCTTCTATCTGGTGAATATAATGTAACCCTTCTATTAATTACAATAAAAAATATATGAAAAAAATTGTATGCAAGCATGCTCATAGCAGTAGTAGTTGTAAATATCCCAGAGCTGGAAACAACTCCAATGCCTATCAATAGCAGAATAAATTAATCAAATGTGGTGTATTCACAAATTATACTCCTAAATAGCAAAAGAAAAATAGTTAATGCTATATGTGACAGCATGAATATATCTTATAAATGAAAGAGAACATAGTCATAAAAAAAAGGTCACAGCAGTGGAGGGAGGGAGGGTGAGAAAATGTAGTCACTGTATTCACTATGCACTATGTAAAAAATGAACAATGCAAACGAAGGGCGATGGCTCATTCCTGTAATCCTAGCTACTCAGGCAGCTGAGGTCTGAGGCTCCTGGTTCAAAGCCAGCCTGAGCCAGGAAGTCTGTGAGACTCTCATCTCCAATTGATCATTAGAAAACCAGAAGTTGGGAGATCGGTGGAAGATGGCGTTGGTTCAGTGTGAGTCGTTCTGAGCTCCCACCAAGATACAAGTTCTGGAAGCGTAGGGGACAGTTCTTTACCAAAAATTGATCCTAAGTAAGCTTTAGCGACACAGAGATCTCAGTCAGAGAGGAAAAAGTCAGAATACTGGGGCAAGAAGACAGCGTGGAGCCCCACCAGCTGCAGAGTGGCTGCGGAGACAAAGCTCTTCTGAATCTGAGCAGCAGCGCTTCTCAGCGCCGCAGACAGAGCCACACAGAGCCTGCCGAGCCCAGAGCCGACACCTGCCAGCTTCACGGAACCGGAGAATCCAGTAATTTGTGAGTAGCTCTGAGGAGAAGTTTCCACTTCTGCTCTGGGAACAGCATTGAGAGGGAGCCCCTCCCCCTCCAGCTGAGAGCAGCGCCATCTTGACTGCTGGCAAAGACCCAACCAAAGCAATTGGAGCCTGAGACGTGTTGCTGACAGCACCATCTTTATAACTGGCAAAGATATTTCCCAGACATCCCTTAGCCAGAAATCCAGCCCCAGAGCTGCTGAAGTCCATCCCCTGCACCGCTCGCAGACCTGGTAAACAAAGCCGCATGCGGATCTTTCAGCTTTGTTTTACCAATCTAGCAATCTGATCTGAAAAACCACAAACCCAAATCACAAGAGAAAAAGACTTTCTGAAGTGTTTGGATCCCAAATTTACTGGAGACACAAGTTTCCTATCCTGCCCCCCCCCCCAAAAAAAAACCTGAAGAATACTCTTTTGTTGTTGTTGTTGTTCTTCTACTCCTTTTCATTTGCATTTTTAGGTGTTCTTATTTTCTCTTTGCCATTTTACCTACACCTTTTTTTAATGTTATGATTCATTCCTTTTTTTCTTTTTCTTTTTCTTTTTTTTTTTCTCCTCTCTTGTGCCGCATTCCTTCTGTCACGGTGGTCATTCCTAGAAACACAGTGACAGCTCTGGGTACAGTCTGAATAAAAATGATATCTACATTGATACAATCACCTGCTTTTTAATCTCCTGGTTCTCAACCCTAGTATCTCTTGGGTAAGAACTCACAATAGTGAGGAATCTCCCCCTACCTTTTTTTTTTTGGTGTGTTTTGTTTTGTTTTGTTTCTTTTTTCTTTTTAAAATTTGGATCATTGAAATCTCCTATATCTACCTCCCTCTTTTCTCTACATATTCTCCTTATTACTCTTCTTATTTTCATAAGTTTTATCTAAGTTCTTCTAAAATTTGTACTCAGATATTCTACCTGTCTATCACCTTAGGTCAGTTATCCTTACACTATACCTTTTCTTCATTACTATAATAATCTTACACTCCTGCATTATTCTTTTCCTACCTTCCCTGTTGTCTTTCATATTATTTTTCTATCTCTGGCCCTCTGTTCATCCTTCAACTCTTATAATGCATGAATCTACATTTGATGGTTGTTGAGCAATGCTGTGTATCTAGGTGTTCAATTATACTCTAGGTCCAGAGGGACTTAAGTACAATAGAGAATAGATTGAGGGGCTTATTATTTTGGTCATAAATCAGTAATCTGTGGTTGTATTAGAGTTGTATGTAAGTGCACAAAAAGAAAGAGAGAGTGATATTACCAATCCAAAAGTGTGAACATCTATTGTCAGCCAACTAAAAAGGTCTAGGTTAGTTATATCTGAAAAATTATAATCTTGTTTAATATTAATCTTGCTCCCATCCTCAAATGGGAAGAACAAGAAACTCAAGAAAAATGTCAAATCAAGGACTAGCATCTCCCACCCAATATGAACAGGCAATAGAGCAGTCAGTGGCAAATCTAGAGGAGAGTCTTCAAATGCAATTGATAAACATCATTAATGAAAAGTGTGAAAACATAAAGAAAGAGATAAGGGAGGAAGCCATAGCTAAACAAGAGGAAGCCATAAACAAGGTGATATGTGAAAAAGGGGAAGCCATAAAGGAGGCCATAATAAAGGTTTTTCAAAGAAAAATGGACGAATTCATAGAATCCACAAACAAAAAAGTGACCGAACTCCAACAAATGTCCAAAGAGAATAAAGCTGCTGAGCTAACCACTCAAATGGAAATCAAGGAGTTAAAGAAATCCATACATGATCTAAAACAAGAGATGCACGGCATCAAAAATGAGCAATTAGAAGCAAGAAGGATGAAGAATAAAGTAGAAAGCTTTGATAGCAGGTTAGACAATACAGAAGAGAGAATTTCCAGGGTTGAAGATAATTTAGTTGTTATAGAGAAAGAACAGAAAATGAGTCAATTCAAATCTAGGAAATCTGAGAAAATGCTTCAGGAGGTCCAAGATACAATTAGGAAGCCTAATTTAAGGCTAATTGGTATTGAGGAGGGTCTGGAGAAAGAGGTCAATGGTGTTGGAAATATACTTCAGGGGATCATCTCAGAGAACTTCCCAAATATCCAGAAGGGCAGGCCCATCCAGATACAAGAAGCTTTTAGAACCCCAAACAAACCTGACCAGAAAAGGACATCCCATCACCACGTTATAATCCGAACAGGATCAATAGAGATCAAAGAAAGGATCCTAAAAGCAGCCAGGGAGAAGAGAACAATCACCTACAAAGGCAAACCAATCAGAATAACCCCAGATTTCTCAGCAGAGACCATGAAAGCAAGAAGAGATTGGAAGGATATATGTCATGCCCTGAAGTCAAATAACTACCAACCAAGAATACTGTACCCAGCTAAGCTCTCATTCATAACTGAGGGAACAATAAAAACATTCCATTCCAGAAAAAAGCTTCAACATTATGTAGCAACCAAACCCACATCACAGAAAATTCTCAAAGATGTTCTACACATAGAAAACCAACACAAATATAATACAGAGAAAGAAATGGCACCTAAAAATCATACCATCTAAGTGCCACAAAAACTGTCAAGACACAGGTCCTATTGAAAGCTTTTTAAAATGGCAGGAACTAATAAATATTTCTCAATCCTGACTCAATATCAATGGACTTAACTCTCCAATTAAATGACATACACTATCTAGTTGGATCAAAAAGCAAGATCCATTGTTCTGCTGTCTTCAAGAGACACATCTTACCCAAAAAAAACATTTTTTGAAAGTGAGAGGTAACGGCCCCCATACACAGACTGGAGTTGCCATCCTCATATCAGATAAAATAGACTTCAAACTAAAATTAGTGAGAAAAGACAAAGAAGGGTACTACATGCTACTAAAGGGATCTTTCCTAACATCCTAAATATCCACACACCGAATCCCGGAGCTCTGAACTTCATCAAGCAAACTTTACTCACTGAAACCATACATAGATCAAAACACAGTGATAGTTGGTGACTTTAACACATCACTCTCACCTATGGGCAGATCAACCAGGGAAAAACTCAACAGGGAAATCTTAGAATTGAAGAACTGTATAAACCAACTAGATCTAACAGACATCTGCAGATTATTCCACCCAGCAAAAACACAATATATGTTTTTTTTTCAGCAGCACATGGAACATTTTCCAAAATAGATCACATTTTAGGCCATAAAACAAACCTGGACTGATTCAGAAACACTAAAATTATTCGCTGCACTCTCTCAGACTATAAGGGCATCAAATTGGAACTGAACACCCATCTCCACCAACCAAAACCCTGTAATTCATTGAGATTGAACAACACATTGTTGAATCACCAATGGGTCATCGAGGAGATCAGAACAGAAACCCAACAGTTTATGAAATTTAACAAAAAGGCGCACACAAAATACCAGCTCCTTTGGGACATGGCAAAGACAGTACTCAGAGGAAAATTTATAGCTCTGAGTGCCTACAATAACAAATTGGAAAAATCGCAAACCAACAATTAATTGTGTCACCATAAGCTTCTGGAAAAAGAGCAACAAACCAACCCTAATCCCACTAGAAGGAAGTAAATTATTAAAATCAAAGCAGAATTAAATGAATTGGGGCCAAAAAAACTGTAGAAAGAATCAACAAAACAAGGAGTTGTTTCTTTGAAAAAATTAACAAAATTGACAGACCCTTAGCAAATCTTACCAAAAAAAGAAGGGAGCATACCGAAATAAACAAAATCACAGACGAAAATGGTAATATCATGACAGAAATTACCAAGATCCAGAGCATCATGAGGGAATACTCTTCAAACCTTTACACCAACAAATTTGAGAATCTAGAAGAAATGGATGAATTTCTAGCCAATATTAACATACCCACACTGAACCAAGAAGAACTAACACAACTAAACAGGCCTATTTCAAGCACTGAAATAGAAATGGCAATAAGAGACCTTCCACCTAAGAAAAGCCCAGGGCCACATGGATTCACAGTTGAATTTTATAAGCTCTTCAAAGCAGAGCTCACACCAATACTCCTCAAGCTCTTCAACGAAATTGAAAATGAAGGTTCTTTACCAAACTCATTCTATGAAGCCAGTATAACCCTCATCCCCAAACCAGACAGAGATTCATCAAAGAAAGAGAACTATAGACCCATTTCTTTGATGAACACTGATGCAAAACTTCTCAACAAAATACTGGCCAACCGTCTACAACAACTCATCAAAAAAATTATATACTATGATCAAACAGTATTCATCACAGGGAGGCAAAGCTGGTTCAACATACGCAAATTAATTACTATAATTCAGCACATCAACAGGAGCAGGGACAAAAATCACATGATTGTCTCAATAGATGCAGAAAAGGCATTTGACAAGATCCAACACCCCTTTATGTTAAAAGCTCTGGAGAAACTAGGAATCCATGGAACATTCCTCAGTATAATAAAGGCTGTGTATGACAAACCCACAGCTAGTATTATACTTAATGGCGAAAAGGTAAAGCCATTCCCTCTAAAATGAGGAATGAGACAGGGATGCCCACTCTCTCCACTCCTCTTTAACGTAGTATTAGAATTCCTAGCCAATGCAATAAGGCAAGAAGCAAGCATAAAGGGGATCCAAATAGGGAAAGAGGAAGTAAAACTTTCCCTCTTTGCAGATGACATGATTCTGTATCTAAAGAATCCTATAGACTCTACTCACAAGCTCCTTGAGCTGATTCAAAACTTTGGAAAGATAGCAGGGTATAAAATTAACCCTCAAAAATCAACTGCTTTCCTCTAGGCCAACAGTGGTAAGAATGAGGCAACAATCAGGAAAGCAACTCCTTTCGCAATAGCCTCAAAGAAAATAAAGTACCTAGGAACTATCTTAACTAAGAATATAAAGGACCTTTATGATGAAAACTTTAAAACCCTGAAAAAGGAAATTAAAGCAGAACTGAGGAAATGGAAAAACCTCCTATGCTCCTGAATTAGAAGAATCAACATCGTGAATATGACAATCTTGCCAAAGGCTATCTACAAATTCAATTCAATACCCATCAATATCCCAATGTCATTCTTTAAAGACATAGAAGAGGCAATCCAAAATTTCATATGGAATAATAAAAGACCCCGTATAGCAAAAACACTTCTTAGCAGAAAGAACAGCACAGGAGGAATTTCAATACCAAACTTTAGACTCTATTTCAGAGCTATAGTGACCACAACAGCTTGATACTGGCACAAGAACAGGCCTGAAGACCAATGGAATAGAACTGAGGACCCAGATATTAAACCACAGACCTATGGCCATCTAATCTTTGACAAGGGAGCCCAAAAATTAGAATGGAAGAAAGACAGCCTCTTCAACAAGTGGTGCTGGCAGAACTGGTTAAGCACCTGCAGAAAACTAAACTTGAATCCTTCTTTGTCACCCTGCACTAGAATTAACTCCAAATGGATCAAAGACCTGGAGGTAAAACCGGACACACTGAAAACTTTACAAGAAGGAATAGGAGATACACTAGGCCTCCTTGGCACAGGTCGAAACTTTCTTAATAAGGACCAAGAATCACAACAAATCAGAGAAAGGCTGGATAAGTGGGACTGCATTAGACTGCAGAGCTTTTGTATGACAAAGGACATAGCTAATAAATTAATTAGGAAGCCTACAGAGTGAGAGAAGATCTTCACCAACCATACAACAGACAAAGGCCTCATATCTAAAATATATCAACAGCTCAAAAAATTGAATCAATCCAAAACTAATCTCCAAAGAAACAACATCCTATTAAAAGATGGGCCAAAGACTTAAAGAGAGTCTTCTCTGAAGAAGAAATAAAAATGGCCTATAGAAAAACCAAGACGGATGGGGGGTGGGGGGGGGGAAACGGGTACCAAGACATGTGAAAGGGTATCAATGTATGTGAATTAATGCACCTTCTATCTGGCAAATATCATGTAACCCTTTTACTAATTACAATAAAAAAATAAAGCAAAAAAAAAGTTATCTAATATCACACAGTTGATAAGACAAAAAAAAAATGGCCTATAGACACATGAAGAAATGCTCAACATCTCTGGTCATAAAAGAAATGCAAATCAAAACAACTCTAAGATTCCACCTCACTCTAGTTAGAATGGCCAGGATCAAGAAAACGAATAACAACAGATGCTGGAGGGGATGTGGCCAGGAGGGATCACTACTGCACTGTTGGTGGGAATGCAAACTCGTTCGACCACTATGGAAAGCAATGTGGCAGTTCCTCAAAAAACTAAACATAGTGCTCCCCTGTGACCCAGCAATTCCACTACTTGGCATTTACCCAATCATCCAGAAACAAGGACATACTAAATCCACCAGCACAACAATGTTCATTGCAGCACTATTTACCATAGCAAAGATATGGAACCAACCTAGATGTCCCTCAGTTGTTGCGTGGATCAACAAGATGTGGTATTTGTACACAATGGAATTCTATGCTGCTGTCAGAAAGAATGACATTGCCCCATTTGTTAGGAAATGGAAAGACTTAGAAAAAATCATATTAAGTGAAGTAAGCCAGACTCAAAGGAACTTAGGCTCAGTGGTTTCCCTCATTTGTCATAATCAGTAGAAAACTTGGGCTCTCCTAGCAGAGATTTGCAATAGAGCAAAACTTTGATACAAAATGCCATATAGTAAGATGCTAAATGAAAGGATCTCTAGGATATAGAAACAGAAGCCATATAACGAATGATTGTTGTCCTTAATGTACTATGTTGTCTCTCATCTCTTTTGCTGTCTCTTGGTTATCTCATATTGTTACAGTGTCTCACTTTTTACCTGATATATCGGATATATTTGTATTTGGTTATTTGAAATTGGATAGGGAAGGGGGGAAACAGGATGAGGGGTGGGGGGGAGGGAAATGGGGACCAAGACATGTGAAAGGGTATCAATGTATGGGAATTAATGCACCTTCTATCTGGCAAATACCATGTATCCCTTCTATTAATTACAATAAAAAATATATGAAAAAAACCAAGATAGCCTAGAACCTGTTCTAAATTCTTATTTTCTTTCTTGGGCAGATACTGAGTCTGACCCAGGGTTTTGTACTCTCACTTGGCTAATTTTACTCAAGAATAGTGTTCTATCACTGGAGCTAGTTGACCAAATTCAACACTACTTGTGTTTTTCCCCTTTAAATCCTACTCAAAACCTGCTAGGCTGAGTGTATATTTTAACCTGCCTGTGTTGCAATTCTGATCAGTTCAAATCCTCGTCCTTCTTCTTCCTCCTCCTCCTCTTCCTCTTTGTCGTCGTCCTCCTCCTCCTTCTTTCCTTCTCCTTCTCCTTCTCCTCCTCCTTCTTCTTCTCTGCCAGTCTTGAGACTTGAACTCAAGACCTGAGTCCTGTCCTTGGGCTTTCTCAAGGCTGAAGCTCTGCCACTTGAGCCACAGCACCATTTCCTGCTTTTTCTATGTATGTGGTACCTAGGTGTTAGTGCATGGTAGACAAGCGTTCTACCACTAGGCCAAACTCCTAGCAACTCAAATAAACATCCTAATCAGTTTGTGCCTCCATTTTTCATGAGGCTCTAGGAGCAAACTCAAGCCACAGTTTAGAGCTAGGCAATAAAGAACTAGACTAGTGTTTCAACTCTATCATTTAGAACTCAGACTCCTCCCTTCATGCCCCTACATATTCTCCTTGTGAATTTCATTTCTAGGTTGTAGAATGTCACTTCCAGGCCTTGCAAATGCAGAGTTATGGTAAAGAGCAGCCAAAGGCCAAAAGCCAAAGAACATGCCAGTGAATCTATGTCTGTGACAGGGAGGACACTTTTTATTTTAGTTATTGCAATTCTTTAGAGTTTCCAAATGCTCTACAATTATACGTGTTAATGCTGTTTTAAAAAAGAAAGCTTTGTTAATTGGATGGCAATGAAGCAAAATCCTTCTCAAACTTTGAACTTTATGTTCTTTGGAAGTAGTTCATAGGGTTTCCTATTGGGTTGAATAATTGGAAAATCCTTTCTGTGACTCTGAGGGGCAGAAAAATAGCCCTGATCCTATTCTCCAGAGAATACAGAACAATGTACTGCTGTGTGGTTCTAATAAGACGCATAGAGAGACCTTCAGAGGGGGGCCTGGAATGGCATTCTTCTGGAGCAGAGGTGTTTCTGACCTGAAATGACTTAGGGAAAATGGCAGCATCCCACACAACCAAGGTTTGGTGTGTAGGTGTCTGCTGCTTCTGCTCAACACTCAAATGCATATTTTATCCATTTTCTGGAGTTCTGCAGGGAAGAGCTGAGCTCATAATAATTAAGGGGAAATGCAAATCAAGAAATAACTTTGATTATCATTTAATTCACTAAGACAAAGTAACAAGCAGTATAAATGATATTGCAAGGAAGAATTGATTTCCTGAAAGATAGCCTTGATCAATGATTTTTTTTCCTTAAGACGTGACCTTTTGCAATAGCCATGATTTGAACAGAAGTAACTTTTTTTCTTGACCCTGAATTTTGAAGCTTTTCCTCTTTTTCAGTCATTAGTGAGAAAACAGTGATAAGCAAAAAAATTTCATAGGAACTCCCCCTCATTGAACCAAAGAGATGATTATGCCTTCTGGATGTGTACTCTAATAGACATTTGAAAAGAGCCTTAAATTTTTTTCCAGTGAAGATAAATAGAAAGTTTTTCTGTGGTAGGTTTAAATATGAGAAAAGAAATAGTGTCCAAAAACAAGATGAGGGGTGGGGGTAGGGGGAGGGAAATGGGGACCAAGACATGAGAAAGGGTATCAATGTATGTAAAGTAATGCACCTTCTATCTGGTGAATATAATGTAACCCTTCTATTCATTACAATAAAAATACATGAAAAAAAGAAATGGTGTCCAAAACTGTACAAAAGCCTATACAATTTTTTTTAGATTTTACATTCAACCATATTACTTTCCTTGTATTAGGCTCTGTTCTAAAGCCTGGCATATTCAGGAAAATAAAAGTATTCTTACCACAAGAAACTCCACTGCCAATATTTAATCCCTTCCCTCCTAACCACCTCCAGCCTGCTCTTGAATCATCTTCTGCTGGAACCTCCACAGATGCCCCCACAGCCACACCGACCTATCTGTGATCTCTCTAAGCCCCAGGTTGTTCTTTATTCCCTAGGCTGGGAGCTCCTCTCCTTGCTTCTCCCATCTATCTGGCCAGCTTCTGTTTAGCCATTAAGCCTTGGTGCCAGCATTTCTCTTAAGCAAGACCACCTAACTCCTTCCCAGTTCCCCTGGCTCTGCTTTCATTTAGAACTACTCACTGGATAAACTTAAAAGCACACATGGAGATAAAAATTACTTTTATTACAATGTCTTAGAATTCTTCCATTTGGCACAATGATCACACACAACTAACATTTCCTCTACGGTTACTACATGCCAGACACTGTTCTAAGCACAAAATGCATGTCAAACAACTTTTCTCCCTACAGTTCCAAGAGCAAAATGAGTAGATCTGCTACTATCTCTAGTTTACAGTTGAGAAAACAAAAGTATAAAGAGGTAAAGCTATTTCCCTTCAAGCTCACATAACTTGTAAAGCAGTCACTTAAAGCAGACAACTCTCCAATAGGTTCCCATGGCCACATGCTCTCCATGAGCTCAAGATGTGATAGACAACTCCAAGCTCAACACATCCCCAGAGGAACTGATCTCTCACCCCACACTTGAGTTACATGTTCTTTGTTGCCTCTTTTGTTAATGGTGCAATTATTCTCCAAGAATCTAAGTTCAAAAGCCTGTCTAGTCCATGCTTCTGCTTTTCATCTCCCTTTGGAGCTTGTAGACCCTATCATAATGTATGTTTTAGCTCCTACTCCCTAATATTCCATACTCATGGAACCTCATTTGTCTGTAGTTTCTGCTCCCCTGCTTTCCTTCACTGGAGAAAAGACTCCTTAACAATTAGGATTTGTATGTGATTTACTGACTTCCATTTCCCCAGTGACTCACAAGTGCTCAGCCCATAGTGAGGACCAATGAGCATGTGCTGAACCAACAAATTATAGTTCTCGTTCCCCATTTCCCCTTTCCTCCATTAATTCTCCTATTTCCCCCTAAATTATAAGAAATATTCCCATAGCACATTGGCTCCAGAAGGACAGCACTTCCCTTAGAAATCCTTGGAGCAGTAAAGTCAGCCATGGCACTAGGCAGCTTAACACGAACTATTAAGATAGCTTGGGCTGAAAAAGGACTTAAATCTTTAGCTAGATCTTCAGAAATGCACTAAAGGGGATGTACTAAGGGGATGTCAAAACCATTCACAGAAGTAATGGCCAAATTCATTTTGAGGGAAAGGCTGTTCTTTGCTTTGAGGAATTCCTTTAAAGTACTTTTTCAGTTCTGCAAAGAGAGGCCTAGTGCTTGTGCAGAGTGGGGTAGTGCTCTTAGCCTATTATTTTTTTTAAATGCTTATCCTAGTCATGGATGTTTTTATCTTTTGATATGTTCCAGTTCTACTGCCTGAGCGAAAACACCAAAATCTGTGCAGAAGCAAGAAATGTAAAGAATAAAGTAAAACAGAGAAATTAGTGTGTTCAAACTCTAAGATTCCACCTCACTCCAGTTAGAATGACCAGGATCAAGAAAACTAATAACAACAGATGCTGGAGGGGATGAGGCCAGGAGGGATCACTACTACTCTGTTGGTGGGAGTGCAAGCTCATTCAACCACTATGGAAAGCAGTATGGTGATTCCTCAAAAGATTAAACATAGAGCTCCCCTATGACCCAGCAATTCTACTGCTTGGTATTTAGCCAACTGTCCAGAAACAAGGACATACTAAATCCACTAGCACAATGATGTTCATTGCAGCAGTATTTACCATAGCAAAGATACCCTCAGTTGATGAATGGATCAACAAGATGTGGTATTTATACACAATGGAATTCTATGCTGCTGTCAGAAAGAACAACATTGCCCCATTTGTAAGGAAATGGAAAGACTTAGAAAAAATCATATTAAGTGAAGACAGACTCAAAGGAACATAGGCCCAATAGTCTCCCTCATTTGTCATAATCAGTAGAAACCTTGGGCTCTCCTAGCAGAGATTTACAACAGAACAAAATCTAGAGACATTAGGCCAAATTGTATGACACTAAATGTAAGGATCTCCAGGGGAAGGAAACAAAAGCCATATAATGAGTGACTGTTGTTCTTAATGTACTATGTTATCTCTCATCTCTTTTGCCATCCCTTGGTTATCTCATATTGTTACAATATTTCACCTTGTTATCTGATATATTTTATATGTGCTTAATTGGTTATTTGAAATTGGATAGGGAAGGAGGGAAATCAGGATAAGCGGGGGGAGGGTGGGAGGGAAATGGGGACCATGTCATGAGAAAGGGTATCAATATATGTGAAGTTATGCACCTTCTATCTGGTGAATATAATGTAACTCTTCTATTTATCACAATAAAAATTATATAAAAAAGAAATTAGTGTGTTCAGTACAGCAGGAAGACAGAACTGAAAACAAGATCAGAAGGAACTCCTCACACAACAGATGCTTCATGTTCAACTTTCTTTTATGTTCTTTGAAAAATGCCTCTTGCTAGCCTTTAGTCTTCAACCCAGACTGTTAACCACTGGCAGTGTGGGCTTCTATGAGTAGTACTGGGAGAAACACAAAGAGCACTAGATCCACATTTGGGGATGATACAGACAAAAGGAAGCAAAGGAATATATGTAATCATCTGGAGGAATTCTAGAAATTTGAGGTAAGAAACAGCACTGTATTTTGTAATCAGCATTGTATCTGTATGTGGATAGTAACGGAATCGCAAAATAATAGACTTAGAAGCATTTTCAATCACCATGCTCAAGAGTTGAAATTATCTGGGTTTAAGATTCTCTTTAACTCAAGAGACCTTTTCATCAAATGAATTGTTGAATGGATCCCATTATACAAAACAGAAACCAAGCTGTTGTGATGAAATCGGAGTGGGAATGAGCTTTGAATCTGCTCACCTGGCAAATTCTCACTAGCTCTCATATTGATCCCTTGACATCTCTGGAGAATGCCAGTACTCAGGAAACACAGTTGGAGAAAAAAAAAGACCCTGAACAACAACAAGAACAACAACAACAAAAACCTATTTTTTGATATTTCAGACAATTAATAATTCTACCTCAATCTGAGTGCTCAGCACCTGGTAAATGCTATGCCCCTTCCTGGCGAGGTGCTCTTCCTTCCCTTCCACCAAATCCCTTCATTGCTACCCAATGATGGGAGTTTTAACCAACAAACCTAATAGAAAAGCAAAAGTAATCCTATGTCCTTCCATGTTACAGCTTTTCAAATCTTGGAAGACTGCTTCTATTCTTCCCCAGTTCTGTTTGGTCCAAGTTAAATATTCTCTATCCCCCAACTATTTGTAAGTTCATATATTCCTTAAAATTTTGAAACTGAAAAAAATTGAAACTGCTAGCTATCATCAGCATTGAAAGTTATCCATTTAAATAAAATGGATAAGTGCACAATCGTAAAAGAAAATGAAAGGTGTTGATCTGCTCCAATATGTCATCCCTTCTGATCCCTACCAAGCAGCTCTACAGCAACTCAGGGAGGTCACCCTGGCTTGATCACCCCCTGGCTCCAGCAGATGCCAAATCAAGAACAAGAATATCAGGAAGGGTATCAGCAACACTGGGCTCTTACTAATACTACCCTTAAAATGCCTCTCAGCAGCTTGGCTTGGGGCTGCAGAACCATAAATGCCTTATGTAGATGAATTTCAACCCAACTTAATTGACCATATGTATACTTACAGAACTATTGACCCTGAACAATGACATGGACCCTGGTACATGGGGGAAAAAAAGACATTATGTAACATTGGAGTGATCAATTGTTTCAAAGCACCATTGGATGCTCTGGATTTATAATTGGTTTGGTAAAACCTGTTGGGGATGGGGGAGGGGTAGGTGGGAGGGTTCAAAAGTTGGAGAAAGATAGTCACATACCTATAAAGTGCCTATGTGACTATGAAAGGCTCAGCTATGTGAGTGCCCCTGTAAGGGGAGGGGAAAAGAGGGAAGAGGGGACAGAAGGGGAGGGGAGGAAGAAAAGGAGAGGGGAAAGGAAGAGAGGGAAAGAGAAGGGAAGAGAGAGGAGAAGATGCAGAGCCACATACATACATGTATGCATATGTGTGTACATACACACTTGGAATTCTCACATGCCACATATATTGAGAAATGATCTACAAGTTTTTAAAAATGAGACAAAACATTTTATTCTTAATTCAGGAAATGAGCTGTAATTGACCCACACTCTGCCTCCTGCTGGCTGTGGGTGTGAACAAATTAACGGCTCTAAAACTAGTTTCCTTATCTGCAAAATGATTAACTATTGTCACTGTGCAAGGTTCTACTGAGGATTGAAGGAGAGGGTACGACATACTGGACCTGTTATTAAACTATTAAACACCCCTGACAGACTTTCAGAGGAGGGATTCTGAACAAACCTTGCTGACAGTGTGTATGAAGAGGAAAGAAAGGAAAGGAAAATGTAGTCAGAGAAGAAAGAGACCCAGAGGAAAGAACTACTTAGCCATGCAGGGAACTACATTACTTAGCTGTCTGTCTGCACTTCAATAACCTCCAAAGCACCAAGCAGGAAATCATCAGTCACTGCCATGCAGAAGAAGCAAGCATGGCTCTCAGGATCCAGAGTCCAAACTCCCACTGTCCACTTGCTGCAGACTTGGACAGAGGAGGGCCATGTGTTCACTGGGGATATGTGGACAGTAGGATTTGAAGGACTTCTAAAGCCCACCATCACAGTGTTTTGTTTTGTTTTTGCCAATACTGGGGCTTGAACTCAGAGTCTGAGCACTGTCCTTGAACTTTCTCAAGGCTAGAGTTCTACCACTTGAGCCACAGCACCACTTCCAGCTTTTTCTATGTAGGTGGTACTGAGGAATCAAACTCAGGTCTTTGTGTATGCTAGGCAAGCACTCTACCACAAGAGTCCTGTCACTGGGCCTTGTCACAGTATTTTATAACTGTATTCTGTGTACTTAGAAGCAGAACTTCAAAATCCAAGCTCTATCCAAAGAAGGTATCCAGTGAGGGCTCCAATGAAATTTAAACCTCGATTTTTTCACGATGAAGCTTCCAACATGCCTGTTACCCACTCCATTGGCCCCAGCTGACTGAATTGCAGCAACTGCAGCTACACTGGACAGTTTTCAGCTGCTATATGTGCCCTCTTGAATAGCTGTTCTTCTCATTAACTCTGAGAAGATGGGGGATGAAATTCAATGTCCCTCTAGGCAGTGCTCCATATATTGAGATAGGTTAAATGCCAGCCTCTCACCTGTTCCATGTGATTTCCAGAAGGGTCTTGGGCTCAGGCTATGCACTGTAGTGATAACCCATTCATAAAACAAGAGTTTTATGGGTGTCACCCCTTCCTGTCATCTCACTTTCTCCACTTGCCCAAGTGTTTCTTTGGAAATCATCAATACAAAGAGCCAGCACTCAGGACTAGGTCTGCTTTTGGATAAATACAAACAGAAACAAATTCTGAAAATTGTGTGGTTCCTTCTACTATAATGTTACAGTATATCTCCTTCCAAAGAAAGAAAGGAAGAAGAAAGGGAAGAAGGGAGGGAGGGAGGGAGCGAGAGAGGGAGGAAGGGGAAGGGAAGGGAGGGGAAGGGGAGGGAAAGAAAGACAAGAAAGGTGATAAAGGCCTGGGGTGGGGCTAACAATTTCAAGCCTTGAGAAAAATGAAGATAACATCTTCCACAAAGCAGTAAGTTATTCTTCCGGTTTCACAAAAAAAATTCATCTTGTCAATAACTGCTCAAATTTCAATACAATGTAGTAAAGGCCTTCAAGGGGTTCAGTTAATACAGACTCAGATGCAGAGTGAGTTTTCTAATTATTAAATAAATGTTAGAATATATCCCAATAGTCAAGTGTCATTTCTCAATTTAACAAAATAACTGAATTCATAATATTAAAGTTGGAAGTCATAATATAATATAAATATGAATAAAGCATTTATACAGATCAAGAACAATCATCTCAACATATATTCTACATTTATCAACTTTGTACACACTTTTGGAAGAGTTTGACAAATTTCAACAGAATAGATAAATATAATAAACCATTTTTTAGTCAAATGATATCCTTAATGTCTGGAAGTTGATTTTAAGTCAACTTTATGAGCTTTGTGGATGGAAAGTAGCTTGATTTTGTAATATATGAGTACAAAATTCTCACATAAGAATCAATAAGAGCACAACCCACTCAAATGTGTGACAAGATTTTCTCTGCAGGATGTCCTGGTCTAGAAATGCTACACTGGTAAATTATCCAAAATAAGTTCACACAAGATGTTTTGTTTATAAGACTCTAACCATTTATTTAACAAAATGGCAAGTTCTAGTATCACATACTTTTCTCCATTTAAAATTACAAGAAAATGAGACTCACATTCTACAATATACAATATTACAAAAGAATTCATTATAAATTTAGATCTGCTAAAATACTTTCCCTAATGATTAGGATTCATTATCCTTTAGTGAGGTGAGGTGACATTTTTGTGTGGAAAATATCCCTATCTCTTTGTCAGAGGAGATATTATCACTAGCGCAGCATTCTCTCTTCAATTTGACCTGCCCATCAGAGGATTTCTTTTGTCAGTAAGACAGGGGAAAGTCCATTTGTCTAGTTTGGTATAAGTCCTTTTAACTTAGGAAAGAATTCAAATACATATGAACCAAAGGGCAGAGGCTTTATCCACATACTCTCTACACAGTCAAGGTGTCCTTGTGGGTGCAGCTTATGTGCTAATTAATCACTGTGCTATTAGCTTTTACTAGTGTGAATGTATGAGAAACTTTTTGAATAATATGTAGCACCTAAATAAAAGTACAGTAGATCACACACACACACACACACACACACACACACGCAGAAGAAAAAGAATTTTCTAATTCTTGTTCTCGCAAACTCTAAAAGCCAAGGATCACTTATGCCGTACAGAATTGGGGGGCTCTCTCCCCAGGTGCAAAGTGCATTTTCCAGGTTTCTCCAGAGCAAAGGCAGGGTGAACAGCCTCATTAAACCTGTGTCTCACGATGAAAAGCATCTGCCCAGTCTCTGCATTTATAAATAATAGTCTCTGGTTGTTGTAGTCCAGGAGAATGCCCACTCTGGCTGCATGCTCAGTCACATGGACATCACCCACCATGCCACTGTAGAAAAATGTATATCTGAAAGGAAACAGAATGGAAATTTAAAAAAAAATGAAAACTTCAGAAATTTTGAAAATCTCTTGGAAATAACCAAGTTTTCAGTTCTGAATTTCAATTCATGGTATCATGAGTGGTAATTGTCCCAAATACTTTCAGCAGATTTCTTCCTAGATACTAAAATGTACAGCTCATCCCAACAGAGGAGCATTTGAAATCATCTTTGCTCCTTCTGCATCAGGAGGCAATCCCAGAATAACCAACATATGCCTCCCTTATAATTTTTTTCCCCTCAACATTCTAATCTTTCCCCGCTGCCCACATGTTTTAACTACCACATTCATGGTGTGTCATTCTTTTGAATAAAACTCCTTTGTGGCTGCCATATATTATTTTGTAAAAAGTACTGCGGGCTTACCTCCTGTACAATGTATTAATTTTGCACTTTTAAAGATTTATAAGTAACTTACATAAGGACCTTTAGGAAGTTTAAGACTGTTTTTGCCAACTTTAGGCTTTGCACATCCTCCTCCTGCCCCAAACCAAAGGCCTTGCAGCCTTTGATTTGTCTCAATTCAAATAAGTTCAATTCAACAAGGGTTCTTCAGGCCTACCTATGTGTTCAGCATTTTTCTGGGCTTTCCAGGAGACAGAAAGGACTATAGACTCATAGGAAAAAACTAAAAGGAGGAGAAATCCAAGCTGAGAAGGTAGCAGAACCAAGAATGAAATGACAGAAAGCCTGCTTATGAAAAAAAAAATCCCTATCTGACTGATTGGCTGGAACAGACACAGGAGTGGCACTGGGGTATTAAATACATAAGCAAGTCAAGGGCAAGGCTCCAGAGCTGCTCTGTTGAAAAATAGTAGTCACTAGTCACAAATGTCCATGTCAATTAAAATCAACTGAAAATACATAAAATTCAGATTTTTCAACTCTCTTACTCATCACAGTTCAACAGCTTTGAAGCCACTTAGGACATTATTTTTCGAGTATCACAGAAAAGACTACTGTATAACACAAGTAGTCAGTCCCAAGTGATTCCCCAGTACAGAGACCAAAGAGGGAAAGATGTCCAACAAAGACTTGACTCCACCAGTTCCACAGGCCCTGTAACCTGCCCGACCTTATGCCTGCCTCTGCTTTCTGCTGGACGCACCAGTTCCTCATGCTATGGTGGATTAGATCTTATATGAAAATGCATGCAAAGACTCCTCAAAGGCCCACATGCTAAGGGCTTCATGGCCATCTTGTGAGGACACTGAAACAGAGGAGTCTTCTTCAGAAAGTGAGACTTGCAGAAGGAAATGGGGTCAACTGAAAACATACCTTTGAAGAGATACGGGGACCTGCCCCCCTCACTCTGCTTCCTGGCCTCATTAAGAGGATCAGGGCTCCTCTGCCCTGTGTTCCCACCACTACAATAACCTGTGCTGACAGCACTACAGAGCAACCAGGCCAAGTGATGTGGACTGAAACTATGAGCCAAAATAACCCTGTTGAGGATGAAACTTAGGGCCATACATATGACAGACGAGCACTCTACCATAGAGCTTTTCATTTTATCCCTAGTCCTTTCATTTTCAAAATTTTAGGTGCCCTGGTTGGCCTCACACCCACCACACATCTGCCTTTGCCTCCTAAGTATCTGGAATTACTGCTATGTCCTACTACATATGGTGCAAACTTTTTATTTTCACAAAGGGACAGATGGTAAACATCCTGAGCCCCTATCAAGTCTGTCATTGTCACTCCAAGGTAGGTATAGACAATACATATACAAATAGCATGACTATTCTAATAAAACTTTATTTATAAAAGCAGGAAGGGGGATCCGTTTTAGCCAATAGGTTAGAGTTTTCCAACCTGGGATACAGGCTAATCTGTACGTCCACTTCTTCCTTACTTCTGTTGATTTGATTTCTCTTTCTCTCTTCTCTCTGAACATCACATTGTGGCCCCTGACCATTCTGAGGTGAGTTTAGATGCAAGTACTTCCAATGTTAGGCATGTCACAACAGCCTCTTCCTCTTCCTCATGGTCATGAGATAACTGAAGAGACCCACTACCTCTCCACAGGCGAGCTGGGTCAGGGCCCTGGATGGGTAAGTCTGCCTAGTTAACAGAGTTCGGTATGAGAAGCCCTCTTGTCTTCAGGAATGAGCCAGATCTCTAAAACTAGCTTTCTCGGTGGCCATAGTTACTGTCCATATACTTGAGTCTGATTTTTCTTAGCTCCCTCAGAACTTCAGGACAAGGAAGAAGGGATGAGCCTTAGTTCCCAGAGCCCCCTGCTCACACATTGACACATGACATTTTGAGTAAGTGAAGAGAGTTTCCAGCTTACCTCTGTGGTTCAGAGCAGTGCATGTACCACGAGGTCTCCCCTTGTCCCAGGGCCCCAGCACGCACAGCAGAGCTGGAGCAGATGCCAAGTCGATAAGCTGGGCAGTCTGCGACTGTAGCTTCCCAATAATGCTGTCCACAAGCTGGCAGCTCCTCGCCCAGCACAGAGGGGATTCTGCAGGCCAAGTTAGTCAGATTAGCACAGCATAGAAATAGCCAGACTTCATCTCACAAACACCAAGACTTCACATACCCTCAGGACTATATCTTTGATTAAAGAATTTGTTCTTTGTCCTCCTAACCCCAGTCAGATTACCCCAGGATTCCCCCAAGCCCTCACTATTCATCTGACATATGTCCATTGTCTCATACACCGCATGAGCATATAGCACAGTGTCTTAAGGAAACCCAGAAATAATGGCAGAAAGGAAGAAAATGGCACAATTTCTGCATCTCCACAGAGGGCAGAATTAAAAGAAGGGAACATGGCTCCCAAAGAAAGAAATCTCCAAAAACCTTTTCAATGTTTTGTTTTGTTTTGTTTTGGGAGACAGAGTCTTTCTATGTAGCCCAGGCTGGCTTCAAATTCACAATTTTCCTGCCCCTGACTCCCAAATGCTAGGATCACAGTATGCTCACCCTACCTGACTTGTAAAATCTTCTTTAGCTGAGTGCCAGTATCTACTTGACCTTCTTGGTCAACAGACTTAATGAGGTACAGCTCTGGAACTGGAAAGACAGCTGGTGAGGCCAGAGCAGGTCCGTGTAGAACTGACCAGATCTGATCAGGGAGCATCATGGAGGCTGTGAGAGACATCTCCATGCCTCTGGTCTCTCTGAGTTAAGACAGGCATCACCTCCTTGGTTGGCTCAAGATTGTTTATTATCTCACCTTAGCTATTTTTACATGAGCATCATGAAATGAACCAAAGTACTTTCAACTGCTGATGGTGACCTTGTTTGCTTGAATTGTTCAATTTTGTTTGGAAATGTCTGAGACAGCAAGAAGGCTTTTTTTTAAAAAAATTTCAGCAGTGTTGATATTCAGTCAGCACCCTCAACCTCTCCCTATCCCCTTTGGCAGATGAGAAAATGATGAATGTGCCAGGCAATGTACTTTACTTTCTCATGTCTTTACCTCATTTGAGAGAGGCGCCTGTTGACAAGCCCTCACTCCCAGGAGAAAAGCCTGGCCGCCTGATATTTATGAGCTAATTTTCAGGTTAATAATAAATAAACAAAATTCTATAAAAATACATTACACTTTTCATCACTTAGTATCCATGAACTCTTGCCAACCTCCAGTCTACTTTGCTTATAGATTTTTCTTGAGAAATACAAAAAAAAGATAGACGTCCAATCTTCATGCTTTCTCCTCAGAATTCTCTCCTGGGTATATTTTTATCACCTACAATATTCCAGGCCCCATGGATAAATTCTGGGGGTTCAAAAATACATAAGACAGAGCTGCTGTCCAGCAGATCTTCATGATGTCAAGTGACTCCTTGAGTTATTGGTCCTTTTGCCCAGATTCAGTTCAGGGGGCTGCAGAACCCCCCAGAAAAGACCTGGCCATTTTCAAAAGCATGTAGAATCTGTGCTAGATCACAGGCAGGTGAGAAGCAGAGGTGAGGGGCACACTGACTCTCATCAGGGACAGCGCTGCACAGTAGCACCCCCTGCTTTCCACACACGTCCCTCCATTGGACCATTTCCAAAATAAATCTGAGAGGATGCAGGAACATTTCAGCACCATCCCCAACTGTCCTCAGCATCTAGTTCTTTCTTTCTTTTTTTCAGTGTTTTCTTTAGTGATAGCCACTGTAGGGCAAGATTCTATGGCTAGCACCAAGAACTCAAACATCCTCAAAACAGCTTTTCCTAGGAACAGAAGGGCACAAGGCCTATGAGCCTCTGATCATACAAAATACGATTTATCAAAATGAGCTCCAGGAAATGGAAACAGAAGGCTGAGGGGGTTTTTGCTTTGTTTTGTTTTTTACTGTTTGTGTTTTCTTTCCCTCTTTTTTTATTATTCTGTGTGTTCATTTGGGTGTCTTTGAGAGTGTACAGGGAAGTCTAGAAATGCAGGGTGAACAAACATAGCAATGGCACTCACTGGACACTGCACAGCAAGGGAAGGGGTGACATTGTTCACAAAGAATTATACTCTTTGCCTGACTTATGTAACAATGACCCCTCTGTACATACCATTATAGTAACCATTTAATTAAAAAATGTTTAATATGCTAAGTCTCCTCTACTTAAAAAAATTGTTCTCAGACCCTGGATTATATCCTGTCAAGGAAACTAGTTCTTTAATGTATACATTAGAATAAAACAAATGGATTGTATGGTAAAATAAAGAGGCATCCTCTTCTCCATGCCTGTCCTATCTTGCTATGGAAAATAACAGGACTATTGCCAGACCCTTTTAACACCACTATTTTAAACAAAACCACCTGTGCTTGTACACCTAACATAAATATATCACTTGCTCCAAGTTAGAAAATATCCCTGCCACTTCTCTCTTCACCTTGAACGTGACTGCTGTCAAAGTATGCACAAGTCTTTATTATTGCCACATCCATACACGTTCATCAAACCAAGAACACTCGGATGAGGCCACACTGAGGTGACCACCCGAACCTGCCTGCCTAACCTCAGCCAGCTTGGGCTCTGTTCTACTTACTCTGTCAGCCGTCTCCTCTCAGCAAAGCTGATCACTGTCCCATCAGAGGAAATCTGTAGAGCAGGATGAGCTGTTTCTCTCAACAAAAGAAATCTGGTTCCTATGGATGATAGTTAAGAAAAGAAGATAATAGTGTTGCTACAATATCAAATACTAAGCCAAACCCACATTTAAAACTCGACTCTCCCTTTCCCCTGATATCCAAGTTCTCTCTCCCCCCACACCCCCGCACCCCTCAGTATTTTCAGATCCATAGCCGAAAACTTCATTCATGAGTCCCAGATGGGCATCCCTCCCTGGTGCTGCAGAAAGAGGTGACAGAGCACATTCCATTAAGCAAATGTATCCTTTAGCCCCATCACCACCTGAAAAACCAGGTAGAAATGTGACATTGTGGCCCTACCCCAATAAGTCAGAATCTGTACTTTAACAGTGCCCTCAGAAAATCTGGTACACATTAAAATGAGGAATGCAACCAGCACAACCTACAGAAGGGACTCCAGTGATGGGTGGTACAGGTGCCATCTTGGGGGCAGGGGGTAAAACATTCCTTAGCAAAAATCCAGAATTAGAGGTATTGCTCAAGTGGTAAGGTGCTGGCCTTAAGTAAAAAAAAGCTAAGCAAAAGCACAAGGTCCTAAATTCAAGACCCAAGTACCAGCACATGTGCACACACACACACACACACACACACACACACACACACAACATACATCTTACCCACAGATGATTGTGGGAAGATTTCTAAAACCACAAATGTTCAAGCCCATCCATCTCCAAATAAATTAAGTCCATTTCTGTAGGAGTGGAGCCAGGCAGGTTATCACTATATTTTAGCACTTTAGCTGGTTACTAATGGCAGTCAAGCTTGAGTAGCTCTGAACAGGAAAAGTAAAAGAAACACTGTGCCTTTGGACCAATCTTGGCACCTCATGAGGCTCACCTAGCCCTGAAAGCTTTATAAAGATGTCTTCAAAGATCCATTCTTTGGAAGGGAGAAGGGGAGGAGCCAAAATGCCTGCCCACGGTTTGCTGATCACACAGAACATACCTCTAGTGGAGATGAGGGCAGCTTCACTCTGTTCACTTGTCCCAAATGCATTGATGGCTCTCACATAGAAAAAGTAATTGTCATTAGGTTGGAGGTTAACTTTCAGCTGGAGTCCTTTAATTCCAGAGAAAGACCTAAAGACAGAAGGAAAATAATAGCAAATATAGCACCATGTGCTAAATGATTCACTTCAGTTCTGCAGTGAATGAATATCTTTTCTTAACAACAAATAACTATTTTCTTCACTTTTTATGTTTACTGGAGTTAGCTGGGTAGTTTCTGAAAATGTCTCCATTGGGAGGGGTTAGTGGGCAGATAGATAGATAGTCCTTTTGAAAAAGAAAAGAATTTTGTAGTTAATGACTCTCCAAGAATGTATATATTTTACTAATTTTTGACTAAGGGAATACTTTTAGAATAAGGTATTAAGAGAATTTCTAATTCAAAAGATCCCAGTTATCTCATCAATAGGTCCGAACTGTGGAAAACTTGGGTTGAGTGATAATTGTGTTCCTGAACATCATGTCAACTCCACTGGAGTTAATCTATTAGCTTTTAAGGACTAACTGCCATTCTTCTAAGAAGACTATCTTATGAAGCAAATTTAAACCTGTCAAGGAAAGAGAATTTTAATTGTCCTCCCCTTTGACCAAAAAGTTTAAAAAATCTCCAAGATGCTATGCCGTAGGCTCTTGTTTAAATGGGAAGGAACGTGCTGGTAGAGAGTTGACAGCAACGGTTCAGCAAGGGCCCAGGGCAGCAGTCTGATCATTAAAAGAAAATGACTTTCTGGACTTGCTGGATTTGAGGAAGGAGCTCTCTGCTCTTGCCAATGAGCTGGAATAGCTTTGTTCTTCTTATCCATTCTCTTCCCTCTGCTTGCTATGATAGAAAACAGAAATAGCCACACCAGGCCTTTTTCCTACTGTCTCCATTTAGAGGAAGCCTGGCGAGAGTTACACATTGTCAAGACTGCTAGAGAAGAAGTCTGTTTCCTAGAGATGTGTGCTCAGGATCCATCAAAGGCATGGCGTATTTGCCTTCCTCATTCTTCCATGGATACTCCTTCCTTCATTTTCCCTCCCACCTTTCGTCCTTCCTTCCCTCCCTTTTTCTTTCTGCTTTACTTCCTTCCTTCTTCTCTTCTGTCTTTCTCCCTTTCCTTCCATGCTTTCATCTTGCCCCTCCTTCATTTCTTCCTTCATTCTTCCCTCCTTTCTTTCTCTCATTCTTTCTTTCTCTTTATATTTGATTATTATAGCTAATTTTCTGGGATTTTCTAAATAAACAGTCACACCATCTACAATTTTTTTGGTCAGTCGTGGGACTTGACCCCTAGGCCTGGGTCCTGTCCCTGAGGTCTGTAGCTCAAGGCTATCACTCTACCACTTGAACCACAGAACCACTTCTAACAAACCATCTACAAATAGCAATGATTTTACCTCCTACCTCCAAGTACGCCTTTCTCTGACTTGATAGGAATATTTTCAGCAATTTTCCCATAAGCATAGTATCCCTAATTATTTCATACTGCCTAAAATTCCTTTTCAACTTCCACATAAAATTATCCTTGCTGCATTAACTATGGTTTGGTGTAGTGAACTTACTAATCATTCCTTAAAAGACTAACAAAGGAAGGCCCCAAAGGCCTTCCTATAGAATACACACTAGCCTCTTGGTATCTTCCACTTATCTTGCCTCTGAAACAACAGAGGAGAAAATGTCTCATTCACATGGCAGCCTGTGGCCTTCTGAGGAGATTGTGGGGTTCCTCTGGGTCGCTAAATGATCTTCAACACTGGAGTATAACAAATGTCCTTTGTCTTGTGGATGGAGAGATGCGCAGGTTGAGAGTCCTTCAGCATCTGCTAAGCATAGAGCTTAGGAAGGCCAGGCTCACACAGGCTAATAATAATGCTCTACCAGCAGTCAGTAATCTGCTAAAGCATTAGGGTTTCATCGTGTTCCTTGTCCTCACATCTCTGAAACATTCACCCAGAAACTATCTCTCTCTATTACACTATGCCACTTGTAGGGGAAATCTCATGATTAGGACTCAAAGTAAGCCTAGGGACATTTCTCATTGTCTCTTGAATTTCTTTACTGACTGTAGAGTTTTAGTTACAGTCATTCACCATGGTCATATTTTTTACAGACTAAAATCCCTTCTTAAGTAAGCATGGACTATTTACTATCTGCCTTCTGATCACTGACCCAGTTTGAGTATCCTGTGAACTTGAACTATGCTGCAGCTTAGGCCAAATTCTTAGTAAGTCATAGGTTTCAGTTGCAACTTTATTTTGGAAGGAAGAAAGTCAAAATCTGTTGAAGGATACCACTCTACAGATCACAAATCTCAAAATTTTCAAAGGTTTTCTTTGGCTAAAAAGACAGCTGACATGAAAACCCTGGTGACATCTAAGTAGACTCAGACAGGACAAATACCCATAGCGGTGTACCATTTACACTTGCCTTTCTTTGCTTTGTTCTTAGTCCTTGAGCATGAGATGGCAACTTATTGCCAATAAAATGTCTCCACATTTCATACTGCTTTGGTGCTTTTATTTTAGTCTCTGTGTGGGCATGGTGCATTCTTGTTGAACCTGCAAAGTCTTTTTTATGCAGTGAAAGTGGGTTATCTTCTTGTGTTTTGACTTAGTGCCATGTGAACCTTTATTCTACATGTAAGTGGGGTGACATGGCATATAGTTCATGATATCTATGGAACTTTCTCCTTGACAGACCACATAAATTTTCAGAGCAAACAGCTGAGAAGACAGCCAACTATATTGCCACAAAAGAAGCCAGTATTCCAGATGTGATCTCTAGAGCTAAAATTCCTCATCTGTCCTTACCATATAACTTTTAGGCTTCAGAGTGACATGCATGTGACAGGGCCTGAACACACTGTAAGGGATCAATAAATGAATGGACGAAGTGTAAGCACTCTCCCATACATTCTGTGACAGTAGTTATAATCCATGCTTATTTCAAACATTTCTTTCCATTTAAATCAGATAAGCAATATATCTGCTTGAGAATATTATAGATATCACTGTGAATTATAGATACACTGTGAATTGTATGACATGGTTTTCATTAAGTAACTGCAGCAGAGTTAGATGTTTATGGTCACATGGCTCCATTTCATGCATCCATTCTCCGTGCATCTAAATATAGTGTGCCCCCAGAGAGCCTGGTCAGGTGATGGGTTCAGAAATAACAACCAGCATCATTTAAGGAGCTTGTACTGACCTTTCCAAGCACAAGCACTAAATAGCACAGTTCCAGCCTGTCCCCTTTTCTTGTCCTGTGAGTACATTGTGAGTTTTGTACTTTTAGACACAAGGTGGGATGGTTTTGTTATTCTGTACAGACTTATTTGTTTTTTTTTTAAATAAGACACTGGACAGGGTGTGCAAATATGTCTGAAGCCCAGGCCTTGGGAGGACGAAACAGGAGAATTTCAAGTTTGAGGCCACAGCAAAGCCCTGTCTCAAAGCATCAAAGACACAGTGTATCTGCAAGGTCCTGGGTTCAGTCTGCAGCACTGGAAAAAAAATATCTGCAATAGTTGTTTCTGAGACAATGTTTCTTTTTTGCTAATTCTTCATGCTTTTCTTTAAGACAGGTATTAAGAAGTGAAAAAGCTAAAAAATAAAAAATAAAATCTCTGTGATTCTAATGCTTTGTGGTATATTCATTAATGATAAAGAGAATAAAAGGAAGAGAAGGAGGGAGGGAGGGAGGGAGAGAAAAAGAGAAAGAAAGCAGGAAAGAATGAAGGAAGAAATGAAGGATGAAACAAATGATCTTTGAATACTCTCTACTATTTTATCACTGTGACAAATATAAAGATGTGCAAGATTTCTATGAGGAACATTTTTAATATGCTACTGATGGAAAACACATGCAAAATAACTTTTCTTATAGAAAAAATATAGCCTATAAAACCTTCTATTCCCCCTAAGTAAATCAATGAATTTAACATGATCTCTAAATTGTTGTCTGTGCCTAGCTGGGTACAAACTAACTCTGAAAAATAATATAAAGTTGCAAATAGAAAAATAAATTTGTGGGGGCCTGGAGTTTGGCCTAGTGGTAGAGTGCTTGCCTAGCATGCACAAAGACCCGGATTCGATTCCTTGGTACCACATACATAGAAACAAAGCTGAAAGTGGTGCTGAGGCTCAAGTGGTAGAGCTCTAGGCTTGAGAAAGTCCAAGGACAGTGCTCAGGCCCTGAGCTCAAGCCCAGGACTAGGAAAGAAAGAAAAAAAGAAAGAAAGAAAGAAAGAAAGAAAGAAAGAAAGAAAGAAAGAAAGAAAGAAAGAAAGGAAAGAAAGAAAGGAAAGAAAGAAGAAAGAAGGAAGGAAGGGAAAAAATTGTGAAAGGACAAACTAACCAGAGATTCTAAGTTGTAAAGTGATATTAATAAAAACAATATGATATTTGGATATAAATAAATGGATCAAAGAAATAGACTATGAAGTCAAGAATAGAACAAAAAACATAGACTCTTAAGTTTTAAATATTTAAAATGAAAACATTATGTATGTGTCATATGATTATATATGAGAAAGCATTTCATTCAGATCAAAAGAAGAAATCATGAGTTTTGTTGAGACAGCTGTATAGCCACACTAAAAATTATAATAATAAAGTCGGATTTCCTACTTCATACCTGTTACTGAAATAATTTCCTAATGATAAAATCTATGTTTACAAGTGAGGTTAAGAAAATAGGAATTAGGGGCCAGGAGTTTGGCAATAGTGGTAGAGTGCTTGCCTAGCATTCACAAAGACCGGGTTTCAATTCCTTGGTACCACTCAAACAGAAAAAAGCCGGAAGTAATGCTGAGGCTCAATTGGTAGAGCTCTAGCCTTGAGAAAGTCCAAGGACAGGGCTCAGGCCCCGAACTCAAGCCCAGGATTGGCAAACAAAAGAAGAGTTAAAGGCATGACTCAGGTGGTAGAGCACCCAGCAGTGAGCAAAGCATCAGATGTCAAGTTTGAATCCCAGTCTTGAACAAAAAAAAGAAAGAAAGAAGCAAGAAGATAGATAGTAAAAAAGAAAAAAAAGCATCTTCAAGTATCACATAAACTAAAAGCTAGTTTCAAGAGATTGATAAATTCAGCTAAATTAACCTTTTGAAATATACTTTTAAATTGCAACTCATCCTACATGAAAGCAGAAAAAAAGAGCTTCTCTTAAAAAAAAATAAAATGCCATAATCCTGGCCCCTAGGAGGCTTTTTAAAAGGACTATAAATACAAAAAGAGCTAATTCATCCTACAGGTACATTTATACAGCTGTAAAATTATATAGATAGGTATAAACTACAACATTGTTGGTGGTAATAAAGAGGACAGAGTAGGGCCAGGAGTTTGGCCTAGTGGTAGAGTGCTTGCCTAGCATACACGAAAACCCGGGTTCAATTTCTTGGTACCACATACATAGGAAAAAGCTGGAATTGGTGCTGAGGCTCAAGTGGTAGAGCTCTAGCCCTGAGAAAGTCCAAGGACAGTGCTCAGGCTCTGAGCTCAAGCCCAGGACTGGCAAAGAAAATAAAGATGGAACAGAGTAACTTATATGCCTGTCAATTGATCAAAGTTAAATTCCATCCTTAAAAGAAAAAACAATGGTATTGTTTTTATTTTTAATTGAGGCAGTTCCCTATGTATTGGTATAGGATGCTCAATGCAGCATTTTGATAAGCAAGAAAAGCAAGATGGTAGCAACACATACATGTTATTTATTGAATAACTATAGATGCATATATGTGCACAGACTATCCTAAAGGATAAATATAAACCAATTAACATTTTCATCTGGGGATGAGGTAGAAAGGATATTAATTTTCATTGTATTTCTCTTTTTGTTATCTGTTGAATTTATACAGTAAATAGCTTCACCTATCCAAAATTAAATAATTACTTTTAAAGCTATATTGCCTGGTCAGAAAGGAATCGAGGAGTTAGTTGGATATGCTTGGTTTAAAAAAGCCTCTCTAAGAATTTGATAGTTCAATAGCTTGAGTAGGATGGAGGCAAGGAGTTACCTTAAGCATGTGCACATGCTTGGAACCTCAAGAAACCGGCAACTATGGGGCGTAGATGCTCTCTGCACTGCCCCATCGAACACTGGATCTAAGCTGCTTTGGGAAGTAGCCTTTGTATAGATGATATGCAGGAATCCAGTGCCATGACTCCCGGAAGCAGCCTACGATGGTACCATTTCTGCAGTGCCTAGCAGATGGCTAAAGATGAATTGTTGTTTAAAAACACAGTTGGCTCTTACTGGCATGCACATTGGCAGCACCAACTTCCAGTCAGTCAGTCAACACCATTTACTGTGAACTGTGAACAAAGCACAGGCTGGGCCCTGTGGCACCAGCAAGGGAAGCAGTTTCCCAACCTTCCCCAGCATCTTAAGCCTTGTGAACTGGCTTCTCCTTCCCTCATGCTGCCCCCACACCACATTCCCTCTTGTCTCTTTTGATACAAAATATGTAGTCCACACTGATGTTAAACTCACTATGTAGTCTAAACTTGAGTTCCTCTTGCCTCTGCCTCCCAGGTGCTGGGGTTACAAGCAAGCATCCCTATACTCTGTTTTCAAACTAGAATATCTGAAGTAGAGCCTAATTTGTATGATCACTGAGGTTTGAGAATGATAATCAAGACATAGTACTGGGGTGAGAAAAGGCAGAAAGGAAAGAAAAGGAAAATACGTGAGACCACAGCAATATTAAATATAAGAACAGCTAATCAAATTATCATGGCTGAAGCTATTTATAAAATCTTACCTAACTGTAAAAATAGAAACTGTGTTTAAAGTAGAAAAAAACAGGTTAGACCAGGATTAAGAAGAAAGTTGTTTATATATTTTATATTCCTTATATTATATGCCTTTAATAGAACTAAATTTCTTTGGATGAATATATGTAGTAAGATACCCAGCGTTAACTAAACTTCACTTAATGACCATGCTGAAGAAATGGTACAAGGGCTAAATGCTGAAAACCTAGGGCCAGCCTTCCCTATAGTTAGAATGTTTCATAAAATCAACAGAACTGAAGTTCCATTGAAAGGATCCTGGACAGCTGTTTTCTCCATAATAACCCTCCCCAAACCTGAATGATCTCATTTACATCGCAGAGAAACCCAGGAGCCTCATAACATTCTCCCAGATTCTCTAAGCTCTCTCTTATCACTCCTGGCCACATATGTCAACCATTACACAAGATCCCCGTGGACCTGCCTATATAGATTTTAACACTGCTTTTTTACAGATCTTATGTTTTTAAAAAAATGGTTGCATAGGAAATGTTTTCACATCTGTGGTAAAGCTGCTCTCAAGAGACAATCACTATTATCTTGTTCAATAGCCCTTATATAAAGATCTACATGAAAAATTCATCTTAGAGCTGAATGTCAAGAAATATAATTGTCTCTCAGTGAAATGCTGTGCTTCCTTTTTAAAGAAATGAGTTACGTAATCTCCTTCCTCCTCTATCTTGCTCTCTCCCCCTCTCCACTTTTCACTTCAGCTGCCAAGACATTCAGATTTGAATTTTATGTTCCCTTGAGGTACTATTTTCACCCTAAGCTCCCCGATACAAGTCTCCTCACCTCTGCATATTCCGCCTCTTATTCTTACAGGGCTGTTTGAGTCGTTCTGTTATGTCTGGGTCTTTTATTGTGAACAAGTTGGATGCTTTTAGAAAGTGACAGAGTCTAAGTTCCAAGTGATGGAACAGGTTGTGTTTCCATTGACTGAGGAATTTTTTTCCCTGTACAATCAGGAGATGTATATGACTTCTAAAGCCGAAAGTCAACTTGGATTCATTTAGGAAGAAAGATTTCCTTTAGAAAACACTGGATGCCAGGAATGCAGAGGGAAGTCATCTGCACATAGCTCAGAAGGAACTTCCAACCTGGAGAGGGCAAACAGCACCGCCTAAAGACAGCACTCAGCTCTTCAATATCCAACATATTTAGGCTCAATCATCTCATTGGCTCTCCTGTCATCCTCAGAAGCCAGTCTGGAGACTTGGAGATTGAATAGCTGCCTTCTTTTGTGGTGTTTTGGTTTTCTTGGAAGAGTGACAAGTGCTGAGTTTCTCCACATCTGATTTGTTCATTAGGAAACTCATCATAAACTTGTCCTTTATGTACAGTGGAACAGCAGCTGTAACATACACATGTTCCTGCTCTACGAGCCCATTCCGTTTCTCCTCTCCCATAAGCTAGACACAGAAGGAGGACATGGACAAGCCCAGCACCTAGAAGCTGATCTTTCCTAGGGAAGCTCAGCCTGGAGGACAGTGCAGGGAAGACAGGGAGAGCCTTTCAACCTCACAGCCTCTTCAGGGGCCAGGGAGCAGGAAGCTCACTCCTGACAGCCTTGTGGAGTATTGAGTCTCACAGATTTGTCATTCACCACACAGATTTTCTCTGCACAGCCCACACAGCTAATCCTTGTACTATATTTCTCTCAGTTTTCCCTCCTCCACCCACACCTCTGCTGACTCCTCTCACACAGGAGAGACAGAACAGCTGAGGAAACAGCCGAGCGGTGGAAAAATTTTGAAAGTGTGTTGAGCCCACCCAACCTGAGGAGAGCATTCAAAGAAAAACAGGAAGAGGATGAGTAGGAGCTCCCTCGGGCCCCCACACAAACCGAGGATTGTCACTCCTGCCCACCCGCAGTCCCCACAGGGACTGAATGCTGGGGTTGGAGCCTCAATGCCCACACATCAAAATATGCAAATGTCTGTATGGATTATGAAAGAGACAATTGCTCAGCTATTTCAGACACTGTGTCATGGAACTTGAGGGCACTGTAGGTTTGCTTCATTCAAACACCCACCAGAAGAATTCAACCAGGACCTTTATTCTTAAAGTGGAACATCTAGAAGCCATCATTCCTGAAGAATGAAGTCAGATCTGAAGATGATACCATTTTGTTCTGGTAACCAAAATTATATTCCCCAATCTAAAGGACAATCAATGTCTTAGTTCCTTTGTGTGTGTGTGTATTAATCATCCTTTTCTCCTTTTTCATTTCCTTTTATCTTCCCTTCCTACACCAGACCAAGTTTCTGGGTTTTTTTGTTTTTTCCTGGTACTAGGATTTGAACACAAAGCCTCATATTCTTACTCTGCTTTCTGCTCATGGCTGGCTTGCTCCCTCCTGCACCAAACGCCAAGTCCTACATTTTGCTGGTTAATTGGGGATGGAATCTCATAGAATTTTTCCCACCAGCTTACACTTTTCTGAGTAGCTAGGATTACTGACATGGGCCACCAGTGCCCAGCAGATCACAGATCTTTTGGTTTTGTTTTGTTTTTGTTAGGGATTAGTGGTTTAGAAAAGATGGGGGATCATTTAATTTGTATGACCTCTCTCTTTACCTTAGAGATAGATCTCTGCCAGTTAGGTGTCAAAATGAGGTTGGCCAATTCCATTCATTCACTAGTTCATGTAACAGACCCCTCTGGAGGATCTATCTACACAGATAAATTCCTCATCTCCACCTGCTTTTCAGTCACAGCAAAAGTAAGTAATTCTTTTTCCAGTCCTGGGCCTTGTCAGGCCTAAGCACTGTTGTTGAGCTTTCTCAAAGCTCGCACTCTACCACTTGAGCCACAGAACCACTTCCAGCTTTTTCTGTGTAGGTGGTACCAAGGAATCAAATCCAGGGTTTCATGAATACTAAGCAAGTGCTAGTCAATTTGGGGATCTAATCAATTTGGGGATCCAATTTAGTATAGGATTTTCCAAGGAACCCAGAGCTTGAATGAGGGTTATAAAATCAAAAGATGCAAGGGATCATAACCTAGCTATAGAGACTATAGGGGAATTATATATTACAGAGTTTCCAAATGCCACACCATAATGAGATTTTTAAAAACTGGTTGTGAGAATCAGATGGTTAAAACACATAATACCCATGGCCCCTTCCATAGAGCAGAATTTCCTCCTCTCTTGAACCCTAAACTGGAGACCCAAACGATATAAATGGGTTTTGCAGTCCTGGAGTTTTGGAATTACAGATGGATTCTTTCCCTGTCTGTTGAGACTAACCTGGAATACAAGGCTTGAGAGGCTTGTGTAATACAATATGTCAGCAGTAGATCTGGCAGATAATCAAGGTAATAATTTGTAGCCAAAAAAAATTGCTTATTTCAAAAAAAAATGATCTATAGTGAAACTCAGCAGGGAGCAAGAGACTAAAGAGTCAGTATTGGGCTATGGATGGATGTGCCACCGCCTTTCCTCACTTTGAGAGCATCTAATCAGAAAACAGCCCCATATCCAACACAGCTCCAAACTCCCAACAGTGCTTCACGTGGACCTGCCCTTAGTTTAAACTCATTGAACTAGATGCACTGTATGACAATGGAGCCTGAATTATTCTAACACTGATAGAAAGTTCTGTTTATGCAGTTCCTCATATGCCTGCAACATAATAAAAATTGAACTTGATACAAAAGGCTCAAATAGAATAAACTAATGACACGTTTTATGTTTCATTAAATCCTACATTAGCATTGATGAAACTGATAAATGGCCATTTGATTTCCTACAAATGGAACTTATTGATCTCTTTGGCTTTGGTAGAAAGATTTATTTGGGATGGATTATTGATATCAAATGCTTCTACCTTTTATAGTTTTGAGGCCCCAGGATAATCTGACAAAGGAACAACCAAGGAGATTTGAATGGCAATGCATTCTCTTATTATCCGTTTTTCATGTAACAAGGAAATCAGAGACAACCTGGTAATTCCCAGTTGTCAGGCTTTTAACTATGTTAACTCACATTCTGGCATGACAACAGTTTAAGAATAAGATCAATCTAGATTTGAATCCTTACCTTAAACTCTCTCTCTCCATCATCTACTACCTTGGTCAACTCACTTAAGTCTGACTTCACAGAGATCATTACCTAACCTTACAGTATTGTTGAGAAGGTTAGCAACTGAGACTAGAAAAATTCCTGGCATGTAAAGGCCCTTTGTGGACATCGTTTTCCTTTTGTTCTCCCTTTCCCATTTCCTTGTAATTATAATAATGAGATGACATCACAGATCTCACAGTGACTCGGCTACAATGTTTCAAGGTTTCCAGATTCCTGCTGATTTAAGTATCCAACTGCACTGATATGAGTTATGCAAATGTCAGTTGGGAACTGCTGCCATAAATGATGATTCACTTCAGAACAGTCTGATCTGGCCTTAGAGTTAGGCTTTCTCTGCTGATACTGAAGGAGATTGTTCTAGGCCTCAGATACTCATAAAATCATATTCTCATAGTATCTATGGGCTCCGCACAAAATCCAGGACATTTTCTTGTACATTTACCACATTCACACTTCTGCTGAAATGCCTCCATCCCACCCATACACACCCACCCAACCCAATTTGATCATGACTTTGTGAAGCCTGTCTTCAACTTGAAAGAAATTATAATTATTGCTCAGTCATATGAAACCTCCTATCATGCCTAAATAAATAGCTGTAGATTGATCATGAAGATAATCAAGAGGTTAGACAATATACTTCATTAAAAAGTTGTCTCATTTCATGCCATTACTCCTAATTTATATATCCTACCAAAATAATTTATCTCAGTAAATTTGATTAGAAAGAAAAATTAAGTATCTCAAAACATGACTATTCATAATAGTTTGTGACGTTATTCTGTCACTGGGACTTTGCAGATTTAAAAAACCCTCCTAGGTGAGCTAACATTTTTAAAAGTCTCATGGATACATGACCCTTTATTGATAAAATTTAGCTTCATCATTTTAGTGAGAGAGCTTCCCATTTCCCATTTCTTTTTTTACTAGAAGAATCTCTAGATTCTTCATGTTCTTATAAAGGCAGGCATGTCTCTGTAATAATAAGAGTGTAATTAACTCATTTATGTTACTAGTATATCATGGAGACATTAGGATTTGCATTGTACACAGGCTATTACGTTCCTGAGTTACGTGTACCTAGTCTGATAGTGCTGGTAAAAAGCCCATAAAATATGCATAAACCCTGTTTAATGACTCAAGTTAAAGAATGTTCTAGCTTATTAAAGTTCACATGTATTTTCTTACAAGAAAGTTATTATTATGTATTGTAGCATGGGTTTTTTATTATAAACTATTCATTGATGAATAGTGATAGAGCTATAAATCAAGTCAACAGCTTAATTACCTCTGCAGGATTTGGAGATGCTTTTCTTGCTTAGTAAGCATAAGCACAGAGGTTAGGAACTTGGAATTTGGCTTCTGGAGCTCTGGAATGTCTCTTCCTGGAAAAGGACTCTTACCTGAGACCCTCGCCCTCTGGGGAGTGCTGTCTACAGTACTCTAGAGTATAGGTCTCTGTGGCATCTGGGTTGGCAGGCTGCCATCGGATGGTGGCTGTGTTCCAACACACAGTACAGTCCTCGGCATGAATTACAGGGGTGGAAGGTGCTGTAGAGAGACAAGCAAAACCATCACCAGCAATGTCAGCCCATTTTCCCTGCTACCAGAGAAAAAGGCTTAGGTATGATTTTATTTTAAATACTTTTCTTATTAGTTTACTGCAATGAACAAAATAATTTTATCAGAAAATTTATTCTGTGTTGAAAACCAAAAGATAAAAATGTATATAGCCAATTCTTTCTCCTCCACTTTCATAGTTGACAAGTCTTTATCCATCTCCAAACAGCCTCTAATATAGGATTGCAGTAAAGCCAACCCCACTTTATATATTTACTACACGTGTAAATAAACAACTAAATAAGCATCCTTATCCTTCTTTTTGCAAAAAAAAACATAGTCATGATCTTGTCTCCAGCAGATACTTAATTAAAAATTATTTTAGCATGGTGTCCTTAATATGCGGCTATTAGATCCAAAAAGTACAAGAGCGAGGACTCAATATTTGCATACCCAATGCTGTGAACATGGTATTAGAAATATAAACACAACTACATAGACATAAAAATATATGACTCTACAGACATAATGTTTTATTATATAGATTAATATGTATCTATGACATACAACCCTCAGCCTAATTTTAATTATGTTCTAATATCTAAGTGCCAGTAATTGTATATAGAAATTTCCTTCTTGAATACTTCTTTGTTAAATACATCATTTGAAATATGATATAAAAATCAATGTTAATAAATTCTTTAATAAAAATTTAATTATTTTAAAAGCAGCCAGGCACAGTAGCTCACACCTGTAATCCTAGCTACTCAGGAGGCTGAGATCTGAGGATCAGGGTTTAAAGCCAGCCTGGGCACTAAAGTCCATAAGACTCATCTCCAATTAACCAACAGAAAACTGAAAGTGGTACTGTGGCTCAAGGGGTATGGCAGTAGCCTTGAACTGAAGAGCTCAGGGTCAACACCCAGGCCCAGGGGTAGAGCGGTAGCCTTGAGTTGAAGAGCTCAGGGACAGTACCCAAGCCCAGAGTGAGTCCAAGCCCCACACCTGACAGAAGAAGGAAGAGGAAGAGAAAGAGGGGGGAAGAAGAAGAAGAAGAGGAAAAAGAAGAAGAAGAAGAAGAAGAAGAAGAAGAAGAAGAAGAAGAAGAAGAAGAAGAAGAAGAAGAAGAAGAAGGAGAAGAAGGAGAAGAAGGAGAAGAAGGAGAAGAAGGAGGAGAAGGAGAAGAAGGAGAAGAGGAAGAGGAAGAAGAAAGAGGAGGAGAAGGAGAAGGAGGAAGAGGAGGAGGAGGGGGAAGAGAAGGGGAAGAGGAGGAGAAGAGAAGAACTGTAAAAGCAAGAAGCAAGGATAATGGCATAAAGGGCAAGAGTAAGCTCATTGTTCCTTCAGGCACATGCAATTGTCTTAAAACCAATGCAGCTAGTTGTGCTATGTCTCCTGCTTCAGCCTGGAATATCATCACTTAAAACATTTTGTGGTCTCTTAGTACCTACACAATGAAATCCAGCCTTCTTATTTTGCAAATACAGCCTCCAAAGGCTAGGTTTTTTTTTTCTGCTGATCTTCCCTTACTTTTAAGTATAACAAATAATACCATACTTCTTATAGTGTGCCATATGTTTTCACTGTTTCATACCTCAATGTCTCTACTCACATATTTTCTCCAAGTGAAATGCACTCCAATAAGGTCTTACTTCTTACGGATCCTTTAAAGCAATTTCTGCAGCTATCAGCTGTAGGTAGCCATTCCTGATACTGGTGACTATCTCATGTGCCACTCTAGAGTGCTCTCATCATAACTTGAACTGAATTGTGGCCTTTATCAAACATTTTCTGTGATCTGTTTTTCTAACAGCCCATGTGCCTCTGAGTTTCTTGTAAACAGGAACTCAATCTTTCTCATTATTTTATACACAGCATTTTGTTCTCATTCAACACACGTGCCTCATCAATACTTACTGGCCGATCTCAAGAGTTTATAAAGAATTAAATATTGTCTCATAAACCCCTCCCTCAGTGCATCTCCTTACCTGTTCTAAAAATTGCCCTTTCACTAGGCAGGCTACATCCAGTGAAGTTCACGGCCATTACCCATACTTGATAGCATCGGTCAGGTTCCAGATCTTCAAAAATGCAGTAGCTTTCTTTCACCGTCAACCTGTATTCTTCTACCAGCTCTAGCATAAAACATAATCATAAACTCTATGGTGTCTTTCAAAGTTAACTAGACATTATTTTTTAATGTAATATTATTTTTTTCAGTGGAAAACTCAAAGTGACAAGCTTCAAATATCATTATGTGATAACTAGCTCTGTAAAATACACAAAACAGCAATAGAATTCTGAAAAGATATTTAGAATGACATAGTATTTCTGGGTGTCTGTGGCTCCTAACTATAATCCTAACTTCCCAGCAGGAAAGTTTGTGAGATTCTTATTTCCAATTAACCACCAAAAAGCCCCCAAACTGGAAGTAGAGTTGTGTCTCAAGTGGTAGAGCATTAGCCTTGAGCAAAAAAGTTCAGGGACACAGAGTTCGAGCCCCAATACTGTCCAACAAAAATGACATAGTTTCTCAATAAAACATAGTCCTTAAATTTACAATAGCTTTTCTAAAACCACTTTATATCTACAGTAGCTTTTAAAAAAAAAAACTTTTTTCCTATACTGTTCAAAGAGAAAAGTACTCATTACCCGACTTGCATAACTGTAACCCCTCTGTATAACACCTTTACAAAAAAAATTTTAAAATCTTTCCTTCCTAAATTATCACATAAGTCTTTTTAACCGTGGAATATGTTCTAAATCCTTCTTGTTTACAAATGGAGCCCCTGAGTTTTGTAATAGGATGTTAGCCTGCTCATGTTTTCCAAAGTATGTCAGCTGCCCCAGCTCTAATTCATCAGGAAGTGCCATTTCAAGCTGCCTGGCTCCTGGTTCTGGTCAGAAGTCCTGCTGAGAAGATACTCCACTCTATTCACATACTAATTTGAGATACTGGAACGTCATAATTCCTAGGCCCATGCCTTGAGGATTATGAACACTGAATAAACCTATCTGGCTCACGTATAGCTTTTATTAAGGCTAGCAGACCTGAGAACAGACCAGCCCTGACATCCAGTGCTGTTTGTGCATTCAAGTCATTGTGGTGATGTTGTTCTATGCACAGTTCCTTTCTCCTCTACAAAGCAGAACATGTAACACTGTCTCTCGTGCTTACTATTGATTAAAACTCCCTGAAACTTTGCTAGGTTTCCTCCTGATGAAAATGAGCATCACTTCGTTGCTGCTGTTATTCTGAGAACTCAAAGTCAAGTCTGAATTTTTAATGATATTTAGGTTGACTTTTCAGACGGGTGTGTGTTTTTCTTTCCTCTGATTCTTATCATTATGTCTGTTGACAATCTTTTGCTACTGAGGCTTCAATGTGGTTATAGATACTTTGTGTATATTTTGATATGTGCATATATACAGACATATGTATCTATTGGAAGATTTAAATACTTCATTTGAAGATGCAGAAATATATACTTGCATCAGTATTTGTGCTAGCACTCCTACCGTTTAATTCTTGGTCCTCTTGTGGCTCCTCCATGCAGTAAACCTGGAATGAGTCAACAACATCTTCCTTGTTCATACTCCAGTAAACTGCAATTGTGGTGCTGGTGGCAGAGTTCCATTCCTGAGGTTCTAGTCTGGGAGGCTGGGGAACTGAAATACATGCATGATTTACTATAGCTAATGTTGTTTTCATTGAAGAATTGTTTTACAAAAGTCACTTATGTTTGCTGAAAAGCAATTCCAACAATGCAGAAATACTCAGAGTGAAAGTAGGAGAGCCCCTTGTTTCCCACACCCAACCACAAGTATATTCCTTAGAAACAATCATGGTTACAGTTAAATGTGACCGAATGTCTTCTAGGTATTTTCATATATGTAAAAATGGATCCCAAACCAGAATCACTATATAATACTCTTCTATAGTCATATACCTACAGACAGATTGACACAAACAGATAGCTATAGCTAAGCATATACACAAAGAATATATGTAGTAACTTGGTTTTTTTAAAACAAAAAGTATCATTTTAGCTGGGCACTGGTGGTTCACATCTGTGTAATCCTAGCTACTCAAGAGGCTGAGATCTGAGGATCACAGTTCAAAGCCAGCCAGGGAACAGAAGTCCTTGAGACTCTTATCTCCAATTAACTACCAGAAAACCAGAAGTGGTACTATGGCTTAAAGTGGTAGGGTTCTACCCTTGGGCTGAAATGCTCAGGGAGAGTACCCAGGCCCAGTGTTCAAGCCCCACAACAGACCAAAAAGAGTATCATTTTTAGATAATACTGTATTTTTCTATATTAATATAAAGTCTATATTCACAACAGAGGCCAATAAAATTCTTTCACACATAGTTTCAACACCTTCAAGGCTAAAAAATGAATGATATAAAATAAATGCCAAAGTATACTTTTTGAAACTACTGTCCCATTTTCTCTTTCACATATGTACATCTATTGGTTTTTATTTTTGAGCTAGTACTGAGGCTTGAATTCAGAGCCTTATTCTCTTTCTTGGCTTTTCTGCTCAAGGCTAGTGCACTAACCCTTGAGCCACACTTCAGTTTCTGGCTTTTTTGCTGGTTAATTGGAGGTTGAGTCTCTTGAATTTAAACCATAATCCTTTGAGTTCAGGCTCCGGTGTAGACAGTATTACAAGTGTGAGCTACCAATGCCTAGCAGACTTCTTTAAAAATTAAAATTTAAAGGCTATATAGGAGGCAAATTTTCTTGATAATTAAATTACATAGAAGTTATAGACATCTACTATAATTCTGTTGTCAATTGTTCAAAAGTTTAATATTCTCAAGCATTTTGTTAGAGTTTAAAAGTTTATAATTAAACATGTCAAACATAATGGTTTATACTACTACATCATAAGTCAAATCAAGCTATGTAATTTTCTTTCAAAATTTATGACACAAAATCATTGAACATATTTTACAAGATAGAAGAAAAGGTTATTGCCATAGTTAAAAAGATCCCATGTCTTTAAATTTTTATGTGGTTTTTTTTTTTGCCCAGTCAACAATTTCCTTAGAGACAAGCTTACTGAAGTGACATTGCCATAATTTTCTAAGATAATTTTGTTAGAAAAGAAAAATAAATAAAAACAAAGGTCAGTTCAATAAGAAAATAAAAGTGAGGAAAAATGGATCTAAACAATGGGATACAATGAGACAAAGTGAAAAATATTCAATAAAGGTAAAGAGCTGAAGAAATGCAAAATTGTAAAAAAAATAAATAAATAAGTAGAGTAGAATGGACTCTATCCTTGGACTCCATGACAGAGAAGCAGGCCTGAAGTGAAATTCTAGATCCCCCACTAACTAGCTGCCTGTTTGCCAGTCTTCAAAATAAGAAACAGTAATAGGACCATTACTTCCTCGGATAAATAAAATAATATACAAGTAATTCAGGCAGCTCCTACTATCACTCCATGTATTTCTGTATTGTTTGAATTGCTTTCTAATATAATCTATATCAAGTGCTTAATAAATGTGTCTGCCACATAATCAGTGAACATATTCACAAGGTAAAGTGGTCTTGGTAGTAGCAGGAGAAAAATGGAAGGCAAAGGCATCAATCTCCCAAAGATGGAGGCTGGAGAAGTGACCTGCTATCTGGTACATCATAGAGGCCTTAGTGTTAAGATGTGCTGAGCAGACTCCATGTCTTGGTTGCCACAGTCTCTCCCTAGGGGCTGACAATGGTTCAGCCCATTATACTATTTTGACTTCTCAGAAGTTTTGTCTTCCAGAAGAGAATCAAGTGTCACAGTCTCAAGATATCCATCCAGATAGACATGATCAAGGAACTTTTCTTGGTACCCAGGTTTACAGAAGAACCAAACAAAATGTTGCCATGGCTGTCAGTGGCTTTGAAAGCAATGGTGGAGCCAGGCTGGGTGCCCCACACCTGTAATCCTGGCTACTCAGTAGGCTGAGATCTGAGGATCAAGTTTCAAAGCCAGCCTAGGCACAAAAGGACCTGAGATTCACCTCTAGAAAACGGGAAGTGGGGCTTGGCTAAGGGGTAAGGTGGTAGCCTTGAGCTGAAGAGCTCAGGGACAGTTCCCAGGTCAAGTTCAAACCACATGACCCACAAGAGAAAAAAAAAAGGAATGGTGGAGAGTTCTTTGTGAACCAAACAATAGAAATATTCTTCCTCCTTCTCATCCTCTTAAGCTATGTCTATTAAGCTATGTCTACATTTTTTTGATAGTCCTGGGCTTGAGCTCAGGGCCTGAGCATAATCCTTGGACTTTCTCAAGGCTAGAGCTCTACCACTTGAGCCTCAGCACCACTTCCGACTTTTTTCTATGTATGTGGTAACGAGGAATCAAACCCAGGTCTTCGTGCATGCTAGGCAAACACTCTACCACTAGGCCAAACTCCGGGCTCTGTGACCTCTTATCTCCAGTTAATCACCACGAAATGCCAGATGTGGAGCTGTGGCTCACATGGTAGAACACTAGCCTTGAGCAAAAAAGTTCAGGGACAGCACCCACACCCGGAGTTCAAACTCAGGAACATCACATGTACATTTTATTACTTTTTTTCATTACTTAGGAGCCAGAGTTAAGCAAGCACAGCCATCATAAGTTCCTGTTGTTTTGTTTTGGTTTGGTTTTTTGGGGGGGTGGCCTATATACTTCATGTAGATTTCTTTCTTTTATATAGATGATATACAGAAGGTCACCGTTACGTAAGTCAGGCAATTAGTACATTTCTTTTTGAACAGTGGTACCTCTTCCCTCATTTTTCTTCCAGTTTTGTCCCTCTCAACCTCCTTCCCCAAGAAGTTGTATAAATCATTTCCAACATAGTGTCTAGTAGCACTGCTGTGCTAGTTTCCCTTTGCCCCGCCATTTCTGTGCTCTTGCATGTATGCATATGTATGTGTGCTTGCGTGTTTCAAGTCCTATTTACTTGTTAATGTGGTCATGGATCTAGATGTGGGTATTCCAGACCCACAATTGGTTGAGTGTATGTGAATTGAAATGTACAAAGACTTTGAAGCAACCTAACCTTTCACACACGTATCCCCTACCATTTAGTCCTGAGCAATTCCCCTCTTTTCTTAACAATAAAATATACCTCCTAGGCCTAATGTGAGTTCAAAGATTAGATCTGAATAACCATCTCCACAGAGCCAGGCCTTCAAAAGATACAAAATAAGTGGCAGATGCTGCTGTTTGTCATGGGAAAATTCATATCCATTCTGTGTCTTTCTGCTTAGTTCTGGCATAGAGTCATCAGACCCACTTTTCAGGTAACAAATCAGGGCTTTGTATCTGTGCAACAGCCCCACACAGTACATTTACCATTCCCATGAGTCTCCCCCTACCACACCCCCAAAAAAGACAGCTTGGGCCTCTAGTACTGTATGTGTACTTTCCAAGCTTTATCCTTAACATTTCATGACAATTTAACTCTTTGACTTCTTAAAAGCAAAAATGGGGCCGGGAGTTTGGCCTAGTGGTAGAGTGCTTGCCTCGCCTGCTCAAAGACCTGGGTAGATTCCTCAGTACCACATACATAGAAAAAGCTGAAAGTGGTACTGTGGCTCAAGTGGTAGAGCTCTAGCCTTGAGAAAGTCCAAGGACAGTGTCAGACCCTAAGTTCAAACCCCAGGACTGGCAAAAAAAGAATACAAATGATCTGCTTTATTAATCAAGATTTCTTCATCTGAAATTACTGCCCTAGTTTAAACCTCCTATTTTTAAATGAATGAATTTGTTATTATATAAAAATTATTGGGGGCTATGGATGTGGTTCAAGTGGTAGTATGTTCACTTAGCAAACAGGAAGGAGATCTAGATTCAAACTATAGTATCTTAAAAGGAAAGAAGATAGAGAAAAGTCAGCAAAATTAAAAAGTTTTGTTTGGAGCTTTGTGGGTTTATATTGAGGGGTGAGGTTCTGTTTTTAAGACACAGTAACCTCTTAATAGTCATGAAACTAAAACTCTTTCCATAAGAATGAGTTTTAAATACAACTGCCATCTTAAAGGATACATGTTAAGCCAGGCTTAAACTCTAGGAATGGGCACTGGCCATGAGCTTTTTTGCTCAAGGTTAGCACTCTACCACTTTGAGCCACAGCACCACTTCTAGTTTTCCAGTGATTAATTGGAGATCAGAGTCTCCAATCAGGAGACTGATCAGTTTCCTGATCAGGCTGGCTTTGAACCACAATCCTCAGATCTCAGCCTCCTGAGTAGCTAAAATTATAGGCACCTGACACGAACCTCTCTTAAAGAGGATATTTAAGCACATTGCACAATAAGTGAAACATGATACCATGAAATGCAAAGCTCTGAGGAAGCTAAATAAGTTCCATTGTCTTATTTGTTAAAATAGAACAATAAAAAATATTTTGAAGACCAGCAGGATGCTTCTGACAGCTGAGTAGGAGGCTCCTGGATACAGACCATGATGCTGAGCTGTTAGTTCTCAAAACTAATCTGTTTTGTTTTGAGAAGAAAAAGAATTGAACTGAAGAAGGAAAAAGCAATCAAAGGAAAATTGTTACAATACATATATTTGATTTCTTTTTGCTTCCCTATCTGTCTGGCTGGTGGTACAAATTAAATAATTATTAGAATGACTGACAGACAGAAAGTGAGAGGGACCAGTGAAGGAAGGAAGGAAAGGGAGGAAGGAAGGGAGAGAGAAAGGAAGGAAGGAAGGAAGGAAGGAAGGAAGGAAGGAAGGAAGGAAGGAAGGAAGGAAGGAAGGAAGGCAGGCAGGCAGGCAGGCAGGCAGGCAGGCAGGCAGGCAGAGAGGGAAGGAGGGAGGGAGGGAGGGAGGGAAAGATACAGAGATGCATGATTCTACATAAATAACTTTTTCTTTTTGTGCCAGGCCTGGGGGCTTGAACCCAAAGCCTGGGTGCTATCCACAAACTGTTTTGCTTAAGGCCAGCACTCTACACTTGAACCACAGTTCTACTCTAGCTTTTTGGTGGTTAATTGGAGTTAAGAGATTCACAACTTTCCTGCCAAGGTTTCAAACCTAGATTTCAATATCTCAGCCTCCTGAGTAGCTAGGATTATGTGTGAGCCTCTAGTACCCAGACAATGTCCTATTTTGGGGGGGGCTTTCCTCTGTATTTATTTCACAACATATATGAATATATATATATATTACCTTTGTCATAATCACATTTGGAATATTCTCATTATCCATTCCCCCTACAAAGGTCCCCTGAATTTACAAGTTGCCAGTCTTCCATTTGCCTTTGATCCTGCTCATGGAAGATGTTCTCTGGGTTCCCATGCATTTACCTAACCTGTGCGTGGTCTACAGCTTGTTCATTTAATGAACTTCGTGGTGTCCTGTCCTTATTATCATAACAATGAGAATATTCACTAGGTTGAAGAACATATCAGGATACATTACTATTTCATTGATTGGAAATGTTGCTCTTTACTCGTCCTTTCACAGTTTCATGTGGATTTGTCTTAGATGGTGGACTCACAAACATTTTGCCCCAATTTGGCCTCAAACTGTAATTTTGTGTGTGTGTGATTCATTTTTTATTGTAAATGTATACAGGGGTTACAGTTACATTCACCAGGTAGTAGGTGCACTACTTCTCACACATTGATATCCCTTCTCAAGTTTTTGTCCCCATTTCCCTCCCCCAAACCCTCCCAATCATCTTGTTTTCCTCCCTTCCCTTTCCTATTTCAAATAAACAAATAAAGGTATATACAATATGCCAGGTAACAAAATCAGATACAATAACAATATGAGATTAACCAAAGGGCAACAAAGGAGAAGAGAAATAACATAGTACATTAAGAACAACCAGCACATGATTACGCAAAACCTAGATACATAAGGTCATATAGGATGAGGCTAAATGAAAGAACCTCCAGGATATGGAAACAATGTCCTATTTTTAAAAGAAAACAAACTAAAAAGAAGTTTTAGGATCCCTTGGCTACTTCTTTCTGCCTTTTTTTTTACCCCAATACAGTCATAAAGCTTCAAATAGAAACACAGTTTATCACTGAAATGGAATGCTGGTCACCTGCTTTATTTTGGAGTCTTGCTTTAAAATCTGCAACCAACACTTCTGTTTCCAGATATAGATATGTTTCAAAATAAACAAGTAAGAGCTGCCAAATTCTATCAAAGAATTAATATATCAAAAATGGTTACCAGCTACTTGTTTTTGGTCACTTCTCGCTGAGTTGTCATCATAATGTTCAAAAAGAGAAAAAGCAGCAGGCATGTTCTCCAAAGAAGCTGTTCTGTCCATCGCAGAAAGCAGCCTGCCGGGGAACAGACCTCCGTGTAAGTTAGGAAAGTACTAAACAACATGCAGAACAGAATCAACAACTGCTCAACAGGAAGCTGGGCCTGGTGGTGGTTTTATGAAGCAAAGCCCCACTATATTCCATTATGGCCTGACTTGTTGTCCATTTTTAACACCAGCATGTGAGAGGGGAAACAGACATCTTTCAGCAAATAGTGCCTACAATGGTGGTGATTCTTCTTTCTGTTAGTATTAGAGAAAAGAGCAAAACTAGAGAAATAATTGCATCTCCTTAGCAGAATAGCATTTCCAAAACAAAATGAGATATGCAAATATTGAGTCTAAATATATTTGACAGCATTTCTTAATTTAAGCATGGAAATGTTGAGAAAAATAATTTAATATGCAAGTGCTGTCCTTCTTGACACAATATAAAATGAAGAAAAGTGGCATGGTGGGAAAAAAGTAGATACTCATCATTCTTCTAAAAGGAACATTATACCTAGAGACAGAAGTTATCTGAGAACAGGAAAGTTGTTAGGTGTGTGTGTGTGTGTGTGTGTGTGTGTGTAACAGGATTTTTTTTTTGCCAGTCCTGGGCTTGAACTCAGGGCCTGAGCACTGTCCTTGGCCTTTCTCAAGGCTAGAGCTCTACCACTTGAGCAACACCGCCATTTCTGGCTTTTTCTATGTATGTGGTACTGAGAAATTGAACCTGGGTCTTTGTGCATGCTAGGCAAGTACTCTACCACTAGGCCAAACTCCCAGGCCCCTTTTCAGGATTTTTAATTGTTTATATCTCTCTACTAAATCCCAACATTTTCTTGTCAGTTCCACTTCAGAAAAATAAGAATTATCTGAAATACATTCTCTTTAGGTAATATGTAACTTTAGTAAAGATTAATTTGTTGCCAGTTAGACAATGAAGTAAAAATTAGTTAAAATCACACAAAATGAACAAGGGTCAGCACAAAACCAAATAGCTTTCAGTTCGCATTAGTGATATTCTAATGTTTTTTAAAAGTAAAAGTATGCTACGTTGTTTTTAATTAAAGCGCTCACAGTCTCATCTACAAATTTTTCTTACTGATTGTATCTTCCACAACTGAATAAAATATGAATAGTCTAATATTCATATATTGTCCATTGCATATGAAATGGCACTATAAAATCAAATTTTAATTTAAATGAGAGAGAGAGGGAGATACAAATATCACAAATACAGATACAGATACTACGTAAGGATGGAACCCAGGGCATTGTATTTAATAAGCAACCATTTGCTTATCAATATAAACACAAATGTTTGTATTTTTAATAAAACAAACAGAGCAGGTCAGGGTGTGAATGTCCAGCCTGAGGTGGCTCATAACAGCAAGTGCTAATGTACAGTCCACCCTGGATTTGGTATAGGACTTCAGAATTTTGGGTTACATAAATTATAAGTGATTAAATAGAGTCAGTTTGGGGAGCCACTGAGACCAAGAACAGAATAATAAGTCAGAGGTTCTCAACATTGCACATTAAAATCACCTAGGAAGCTATAAAAATGCCCAGGCCTGACAAGGAACATGGCCTAGTGGTAGAGTGCTTGCCTAGCATGCACAAAGCCCTGGGTTTGATTCCTGGGTACCCCATACACAGAAAAAAAAGCCAGAAGTGGTACTATGGCTCAAGTGGTAGAGTGCTAGCCTTAAGAAAGTGCAAGCACAGTGCTCAGGCCCTGAGTTCAAGCCCCAGGAATTACAAAAAATAAAAAATACCCAGGCCACACTTTGGATCAATTAATGAGAATCTCAGGAGATAAGATGTTTTAAGCCCCTCAGGTAATTCTATTCATGAGTCACCATTCTAAAACCCTTATTGCTTAATACAGATAGTAATGTGTAAATTATTCTTGTAAAACTTATTAGCAATAATCTGGTGAATGGAATGGGATTCATCTGTACAGCATCAGTTAAGAAAAAAAGAACAGGTTTCCTATCCATATCCATTCTCCTATGTCCTAATATATCACAGATACAAATTTCTGGTTTTACTTTATCTATTTGAGGATACTAATTGGAAGGCAGCCCAGGCAAACAAATCTAAGAGATTTTTATTTCCAACTAACCAGACAACAAACAGCCAGAACTGGAAGCATGGTTTAAATGGTACCAGCCATGGGAAAAGGTAGCAACTCAGGTAATACTTTTATTCCCTCAGGGCAACTCAGGAGTTTAAGCTCTAGTACTGGCACCCCCAAAAAAAAAATTCTTTTTTTTTTTTTGCCAGTCCTGGGCCTTGAACTCAGGGCTTGGGCACTGTTCTTAGGCTCTCAGGCTTTCTCAAGGCTAGAGTTCTACCACTTGAGCCACAGCACCACTTCTGGCTTTTTTCTATGTATGTGGTACTGAGGAATCAAACCCAGGTCTTTATGAATGCTAGGCAAGCACTCTACCACTAGGCTAAACTCCCAGCCTTTTTTTTCTTAAGTTAAACTTGAGAGTCTATGTAGAGACAGTGGTCAGGACTGAGAGGCAGCAATGGAAGAGGTGACCACTAATCAAGAGGCAATGTACTCATGGAGGACATGTTTAATCAAAACTCCTTGGTACAAGTATTTAACAATAATAAAAATACTAAAAATAAATAAAATCTAAAAAATAAAAATGTTATGTTAAAATAGTTTAAAAAACAATTAAGTTTACCCAGTAGGAAACTCCTCAGGACTTGCAATTAGGCAAAGGGTAATAGGGTTCAGATCTTAGTATTTTGCTCCAAAAGGTAAACCTAAATCTGATAGTATATAATTTTATAGACAACATTTTCTAATTTCTTATTGTTTTGCCTTTCAAAAGGTAAAGAATCTCTTAGATGGATCGTTTAAAGCATCAACAAAACAAAACCAAGAGTAAGATTCATTTAGGTTAGTGGACAGAGAGAGAAGATAAATATATGACTATCTCGTGAAGAGGAAATGAGGGAGCATGTCATTAGGATTGCATAATACATAAAATTGCTCGAGGCAGACATGAAGGATTCTTTTAAACTCTCATATTTAACCAATTAAGTCTAACTATCTATAAAAATTTTTGTATACAACTGACAGGAAAGATGGCCCACACTGAGTTGAAAATAAAGATTCTGTCTCAAGAAAGCAGTTGAAAATCTACATTATGATAATTGTTATTTAACTAAAGCACATGCAATTTTCTTTCAAAGCTATCATTTAGGTTTTAAAAGCACTGCGTCTCCAAGTGAAAATCCAACAGCTCACTAAATGTATTTTTTAATTGGCAGCTCCTTTTCTATAAAGCATCAAAATATTAAAAATAAAGCATCCAGGCATGCAATTCCCACTCATTATGGTTTATATACCTTTCATTGATTTCCTCAAATGACTTATGATGGAAGACAGAAAAAGAAAGAAGAGAGAGAAAAAAACTAATTAGCAACAAAAAGCAAAATAAGTGAAGTGAGCATTAAGATTACACATGATCCCTTAGCTTCCCTATGGCTGCTTTTCCTTGAGGCTTTAGTCTAGAAAACAGAGGAATGAGTATGCTCAGAGGGTTGGAAGGCCCGGTGTGGACATGAATGGGGGGGTATGTGTGTGGGGGGGTTAATCTGAACTTTGTCTCTGTTCTCTTTTTATGAACAAGGCAGCCAATGGGATTCATATTCTGCCTCTCTCCATTTGTTAACTAATGGTTTGGCTTCCAGAAGAGAATTCTCTGAAGCAAGCATAAATAACATAAATTTTCTCAATGTGGGATATATATCAAAAAAGGATAACCAGCAATTATGTGAGTGATACCTTCTTTATGCTTTCCTGTATTTTCTAATTTTTAGAAGAGATATAGATCTTTCTTATAAGCAGGAAAAAATGTTTTTTCTCCCAACTTATTTCCTACAAAGAAGAAAATATTTTTTTCTCAAAGAAAAGGTTTCCAGTACACACATAAAGCATTTTAATAATGCTATGCTTCCTAAGAGGCACTCAACTTAAAAATACCAGAGCTTTGTCTTGACTAAATAGAAAAAAACCCAATGACTCTAACTATCCTTTAGGGATGACCTGGTCCATTTGACCCAAATTTGCCCTGGCTAGGGTTGCTACAGAGACAATACCCATTTTGCGTTGTTCTATTTCCAGACTTCATTAGATGGTTATGGCGATGAGGACCTACAAATAGAGCTCCCTGCTCATTGGCCGCAGCAGCCCTTCGTCCTGTTTGACAATGGGCCTTCACTATTCCTGGTATGCCCTTGGCCCTGTAGAAGAACAGCATTGTGAATGCTGCAGAAGCAAGAGCTGCCTCTGGGTGCAGACTGACAATCCCCTTTCCACCAGTTCTCATCTGAATTAAGGACCACTTATGAAAACATTATTGAATTCCTGAGATACTGCAATTTATAACATCCTTTTTCACCTAAAAGTGTACCAAAATGTTATTCTCTGCCACTTGGCATGGAATATAAGGAACAGTCACTGTGAAAGGCCACCTCCAATTAGACAGTGGAGAGGACAGGCTTCAGAGCCACCAAGAGGATGCCAAACCCCAGCAGACAGGGTTGACACTGAGAAGGAAGACACAGCATGAATAAGGTTTCAAGGCTTTTTCCAAGGTGACCAATCCAGGGTGACAGAAGACTCATGCGCTAGCCTGAATCTATGGCCTTTCAGTTAGATCTGGAAATTCTGGCTTTCAGGTTTTGGAGGCCTTTTCTACAGACTGTTAAGTTAATTTTGATGTGTGTCTGTGTGTGTGTTTGACACAGGATTTCCCTGTAGACCAGAACTTACTACTCACTCTAAGCTCAAACTCAAATCCCTCCGGCCCCAAGGGCTGGGATGGCAGGTGGGAACCGCTCCACCTGACCTACAAGTGATTTTAAGAAACATTGAAAGATGAAGTTTTAAAAGAAGGCTGGTGCCAGAGTGAGTTCTGGGTATGGAGGCCCGTTTCCCTTTTGCTTACAGTCAGGAAGACAGTCTCATCAAGCTCTTCTGCTTCTCTCACAATGGTCTCTAAGGTGTCCTTGGCGGTGTCCATGCTCTGCAGAAAGCGGACCATCTGATCATGCAGGAACTCCATCTTCTTCTTCTTCACTTCCTCAAAGCTCTGGGCTTTCTCATCGTACTGTGCCAAAACTTTCTTCATCATTTCCTCATTCTGTTCTTCTAGCCTTTTCTCATTTTTGCTACAGTTTTCCTAGAGCATGGGAACAAAGACACTTCAGAATGACACAAGAAGTACAGATGTGACTCTTCCCAACTTTTTTCTTCCTTTTAAAGGAGGCATGACCTCTGATATCCTAATGAAAGAATCAAATTTTGAGTATATGATCTAAATTTCTAACTTACCAACTCCTTTGCCTTAATTAACTTTGCAAAACAATGCACTGTAAGAGGATCACCAAGACAGTTGTGGGGGCTGCATACATGGCTTAGTGCAGAATGTTTTGTCTAGCATTCACAATGCCAAGGATATCATCTTCAACACCACAAAAATAAATAAATAAATAAATAAATAAATAAATGTGCAGAGAGGGAAGATCCCAGCCATCAGATAGTAGAGAGCAGTTTGTTTTATTTCCAGCATCAACTAAAATGTTCTCCAGCGAGGGGACAGGGAAGCCTCCGCCAAAGAGAAACTTAATCACCCATCCGGATAAACCCAGCTGACTATCCTGTCTAAACGGGACACTTGGAGGAGGAGACAATAAAAAATCATTAGCTCATAGACCTACAACTGGAGTGTGGGGTTGTGCAGCCGCTCAGCTGTGGCCTGGAGCTCTCTACCACTCCTGGTTGATAAGTGGGGGTGTCAAGGCCATCTCTATACCAGGATGAAGCATTTCTACCCACTCCCTTCACTGTGGAGGATCAGGAACTATCTTCCAGGAGACAAAGTCTCATCCACTACAGTGGTACTGAGAGGCACTTGCTGACCTTGGGCACCAAAGAATGGACAGTAACTTGGAATAGTTCTTCAGGGTTATCCCAGTGAGTTCAATAATGTATTTAACTCTAAATTTCAGATTCTTGTATATGAAATGGATTCAAGAGCAACACCAATTCAAATGCTAATAATATGGATTCATTTGGGTAAAGTAGGTAAAGTATTTGCCTTATTTTGATAAGTTCCCAGTAAATATGTACGTTCAAGGACAAATCCTTGATCCTTGGGCAGGAAATAATCTCACTGATCACAGAGGGAAGACTCCAAGAGTTTTCTTTTGAAGAAACAAAACCACATATACAGTGGTGGCAGAAAACACATACATACATACATAGATACACACACACACACACACACACACACACACACACACACACACACACACACACACACACCAGTTCAGATCTTTTTAGCCCTGAATCACTTAGTGATAAATACTGTGAACAAACCAGGAAAGAATAAAAGGGATTTTGTGAACTTACCTCAATGGTATTAAAAAAGGATTCTATCTCACTAACAAAGGCTTCAATCCTCAAGGACTTTTCTTGTAAATTTTCAAGAAATTCTGCTAATTGAACCTGAAGAAAAGAAAATTTTTTAAAGATACTTGGAAAAAGAACTTCAAGGACTAGAATGCACTTGTTCTCTATAAATTTAAGGTACTGGGTAGATAATTCTATACTATACCATATTCACTAACAAGACAATCCTTTAGTTATTTTTGATGCTTCATCTAGACTGACTATAGGAAATGTTATATGATAAACAGGAGGTGCGCAACTACTGAAAATTACTTTAAATTTCTTTTTTTTTTGCCAGTCCTGGGCTTGAGCTCAGGGCCTGAGCACTGTCCTTGGACTTTCTCAAGGCTAGAGCTCTACCACTTGAGCCTCAGCACCACTTCTGGTTTTTTCTATGTATGTGGTACTGAGGAATCAAACCCAGGTCTTCATGCATGCTAGGCAAGCACTTTAACCACTAGGCCAAACTCCCGGCCCCTACTTTAAATTTCTTATGTGAGAAAGCTAAGATGGAGAACTTGAAGCATACTTATTTTAATGAACTTTGGGTGTAAAAGCTTTCTCCTTAGGCCTCAAATTTTTTTATAATTTTTTATTGTGATTAATAGAAGGGTTACATTATATTCACCAGATAGAAGGTGCATAACTTCACAAACATTGATATCCTTTCTCATGACATGGTCCCCATTTCCCTCCCACCCTCCTCCCACTTATCTTGATTTCCTCCCTTCCCTATCCAATTTCAAATAACCAATTAACCACATATAAAATATATCAGATAACAAGGTGAAATATTGTAACAATAGGAGATAACAAAGGGATGGCAAAAGAGACGAGAGATAACATAGTACATTAAGGACAACAGTCACTCATTATATGGCTTTTGTTTCCTCATCCTGGAGGTCCTTACATTTAGTGTCATACTATTTAGGCCTCGATTTTTACAACAGCCTTTTTGCTAAAGTGCTTCAATATGCCTGAGCGGTTTCCTCACATCTGTACATCTTGTGTGCATGAAGGGCTGGGGCGAGTACCATGCCACCAGCAGAAACCTACCACACCACAGGACCAACTATTAAAAAGTCCCAAGTTATGGCGACCTTCTCAAGACTTTAAATTCACAAAAGTTGACAACAAGATTAAAAAATAGGGCCAGGAGTTTGGCCTAGTTGTAGAGTGCCTGCCTAGCATGCATGAAGACCCAGGTTCGAGTCCTCGGTACCACATACATAGAAAAAGGCTGGAAGTGGTGCTGTGGCTCAAGTGGCAGAGTGCTAGCCTTGAGAAAAGCCCAAGAACAGTGCTCAGGCTCAAGCCCAGGACTGGCAAAAAATATATATATACATACACATATATATATATATATACATACATATATATATATGACAGGGAGCCAGTGGCTCACACCTGAAATCCTACCTACTCATGAGACCAAGAGCTGATTATTGGAGTTCAAAGCCAGCCTGGGCAGAAGTCCTCGTGAGACTCTTTTCTCCAATTAACCACTCAAAAATTGGATGTGGTGCTGTGGCTCAAAGTGGTAGAGCACTAGTCTTGAATAAAAGAACTCAAGGACAGTGCCCAGGCCCTGAGGTCAAGCCCCACAACGAACAACAACGAAGAAAGTATGAGTATGAGTATGGGGGGGGTATATTTTAGCTGTACTTACAAAACTTGCAGAACTCTACCTTGCTAAATGAAATAACAAAGCAGATTAACAGAGCTTCAGCCACCTGACTATCCCCATAGAACGGTGAAGACACTACATTGATGAGGCCTCTCTTCAGAATCTTCCCTGTCCTTCCCTCTACGGCACATACCTCCAGTGCCTCCCAGCCCCTAGGCTCCCATCAACAGGCTGCAATCTTTCTTTGGACTCCATCTTTCCAATGGTCTTCTCTATCTCTAGAATAGTCTCCTGACTCACTTAAGGGTCAGCCATGTTTTCAGAGACAGCTTCCTCAGTGTTCCTACTTCTATTCCACTTTTTCCCTCCAAAAAGTTGGTTTCTCAGAACATTGTATCCCATACACACAACCCGATATTGATTTGGGGGTCCTATGAGACCATCATTATTTTTTCTAAATTTTTCCTCTCAATTCTAATGATGAAAATCCTTCTGTTTGTAGAACAGGTCCATAAACAGAAAGAAAGAAGAGTGAAAGAAGAGAATGAATGATGAACAAAAGTATATGCAGCAATGAGTGCTTATAGAAATATAAAAATCCATCTATAAAATGCTAGAGAATTCTCAACAAACTTTTTTTCAAATTGAATTTTATTTTCAAAAAGTTATCAACCAACTGATATTCTTCATGGTTGATATAACATAATGAAGCAATTTTCTCTGGCTTTAGCCAACTAGTTTGTAATTTCTCTTCATATGCCTTCTTTAGAGAAGCTCAAGGAGAGGGAAAACACTCAAAGGTCTTTAAGCAGGTAACATCTCTACATTTGAAAATTGTCAATTAACAATATTTAGAAAATTAATTTTTAGTTCCCAAAACTCAAAGATGAACAAAATATAATTAAGAAATCTGAAATATCTGCTTCTTTCTTCTGACAGTATCTGGTAACTTGTTCCTTAACAAGTAAGTATCACTATGAAATGGACTACTCAGCTTCCAGAATAGCTACGATTGCAAGTGTGACCCACAGACATCCAGCTTATTTGTCATTTTTGAAAATGTAAAAAAGATCATACCTTTACAATGACAAGCCCCTCATAGGTAATGATCCTGTTATTTCTTGCTATCCCTAGGATTTAGAAAAATGCCTGGCACATAGTATATATACAACAAATACTTGTCAAACTGATCTTTTTTTTTTTATGTGCCAGTCCTGGGACTTGAACTCAGAGTCTAAGCTCTGTCGCTGAGCTCTTCCATTCAAGGTAGGGCTCTACCACTCAAGACACAACTCTACTTCCTGCTTTTTTGGTGTTTTCAGACATGTAGAGTTTTCCAGACCTTCCTTACTAGACTGGCTTCAGATCACAATCCTCGGATCTCAGCTTCCTGAGTAACGAGGATTACAAATATGAGCCAGTGGTGCCCACTCTGTCAAACCAATCTTAACTAAATTCTTAGATAAGCCTTCTCAGTTATCCTTCTGACTACTTTGCTTAAAGATGAATGTACTAAATAAATATCAGTCACTTGTTTAATTGAGAAAATATAAAAGTAAACATATTATTTGCTTTAAAATGGATTTACCTTAACAGCACTTATTGCTGTGTCAAGCTGTGAAATCTCGTGGTCTTTGTGGGTGTCAAATGCCTTGTCCATTGCAGAAATTAGGGTTTTGCAGGTATAACAATATACTTCAACCTGGGACCTTTTTGGTTCCTTCTGTGCCTTCTCAGCCACTAACGCTGATGCTAAAGGTTCTTCTGTCCTCTTTCCACCCAACTCTTCCTGTTCAGCAGACACAGCTCGTTCTGCCTCTCTTGTAAATTCGTGTTTCTTGAGGTGTTCAAATGACTCCTTTTCTTGGGATAACACATCTTCAGATGTGGATTCTGAACGTAGTTCTTCTGCTAAAATGTTTTGACTGACTACTTCATAATTCACAGACTCAACAAATTCATATTCATCCTGTACAGGGCTATTGCGGAGTCTCTCTTCCCGTGGCTCAGCTGGGGCCAGTATTCTAGTCCCTTCTTGTGGTGTTTCCTGAATATAGGTTGCACCACAAGCAAATTCTTCCTCTGGGAAAGATTCTTGAACTGGGACATTCAAATTGACCTCTAGACTGGCATTTCCTACCTCATTGTCCTGACTATTTGGTTCCTCTGCACTCTCTAGAACTTGATGGGTGTCTTGGAATGGAACTGCATAACTCATTTTTTGAGTAACCACTCTGACTTCCTCGGCTATAGGCGCGTTCCTCTGTGTTGCCACGTCGTCAAGCGTTACCGTACCACCTCCTGGTTCTTGTTCTCTATAAATAGCCTTTGATTCTTCCTCCAGACTCTTTTCCCAAATAGTTCCAGGCTTCCCCCAAATTTCTCCTTCTGCAGCTATCAGTTGGTATGAGTCATCCTTAACAACTGGTTTTTCTTCTAGACCTTTGCCTTGGTCCTTTTGAGTAACAGATGTGTCAAGAAGACTGTCATCCCTGAGTGTATACTTCTCAAAATACATTCCTGTGCCATCGTCAGTGTCAGGATGTCTGCTCAGAAGTGATGTCTCAGAATTCACACTGTCACATTCAGAAGCTGTTGCACCTTCTCTCCTCTCCTGCCCAGCTGCCTCTTCATACAGATCCTTATGTAAAAATGCCAGTGCAGGTGGCTCTTCCACAGTTTGGACAGTGGTAGGAAATATGTGAGATCTTGACAAAACTCCTTCTTCTACATCAAATAAAGGCATCCCAGGTGACCTAGAGGCCACATCTCTGTTCATGCCCTTTGAAACAGTGCCATCAGCCAATTCTTGGATAACCAAAGACTTTTGTGTCTCTGGGTGAGCTAATTTTTTGTGATCCTTTTCTAATCCATAAAAGCTTTCATCTGATTTCACCAAGTCATATTCATGTTCTGGGGCATCATGCTGTGAACTTTCTGGGAAAGTTTCTTCTCTTGTTGTCTTTGGGAGTTCTTCAGTTGTTAATTTCCATGGAGTTTTCTGTTTTTCTGGATCTGGAGAGATGTTATAATCAATCAAAGTATATTTTTCAAAATAATCTTCTTCACTGGGAATTGTCTGCTGAGTAAAAATTAAATCACCTGTCTGTGGATTGGTAGCCCAATCCTCTTTTGTTTCACGAGTTTCCTTCTGTTCACTTTCCATCAATGGCATTACTTTTCTATCAGAATCATTGAAGTTACCCTTTAGTGTTTCATCGGGAACAACTGCCTCACTCTCCTCATGGAGGGATATTGTTTTAAATGAGCCTTTCTCTGGCAAATATTCTAATTTATCTGGCATTTGTTCACTTTCTTCCTGATCCACTGAAGGAATAAAGTCAGGAGCATGAATATTCAGTATCTCACAACCTTCAGAAATGATACTGAAGGCACTCTTCTGATCTTCTGAAAGTCCAGCTGGCTTACTAGTTGCTGTAAATTCTTCCTCTTTTGCATATATGCCTTCAGGCTTCTTGGACATTCCCTTGGTAGAAGTCATTTCATCTACAGTGATTGCTGATGCATTATTTATAAATTGAGCGTAATTGCTTGTTGCTGAAGAATGCAGTTCACTTATGTGGGCATCTCCTCCCATTTCGAAATGGTGCTTTGAAACAAGAATGGACTGTTTAGGAATCTCAGATGGATGGTCTTTAAATATTTGCATAGTATGGACAGTAGGCCTATCTGGAGTTAATTCTGACCATGGAACTTCTTGTTTCTTCACTGTACTAATTTCTGGAGACATTTCTGAAACAAAAGGTTGTGACTTTCCCAGTGACAGCAAATATGGTGGCGTTTCTAATTTCTTTGTTTCATCAGAAGGAAGATCTAGAGTCATTTCAGATCCTGCAGGTGGAGGACCTTGCTTTATGCTTTCATTTGTGATAGCTACTGAACCATCATTGAATACCTCTGATATGGTGAATTTTTCCTCTTTGAGACTTGGCATGACTTTTTCCCTACTTGACTTTTCTAATACCACGTGGCCTTTCTGAGGTACTGAGTGGTTATCTATTTCATCACGATGAGGAACCACAGGGCAAAAGACCTTGGTTTTCTCCATCAAAGCTTTACTTTCTTCTGATGGATGAGGTTGAGTTTCAACTGTCTTTATTTCTCTGGTTTCTGGGTGAGCCTCTGAGAGCATGCTTTCTGGTTTTTCAGTGATTGGTGGTATTTTAATAGATGAAAGTGGTTGAAGTTCATCTAAAGAATTACCTAAGGAGACAGGTGGTTCTTTGAGCACAGATCTGGCTATACTCAAAGAATCTGGTTGACTTTCCTGCTTCTTTCCTTCTGAAAACACCTGTCCCTGCATGTCTTTTTCTTCTCTTTCCTCCTCAGAACCAATAATAATATCAGACTTTCCCTTGTGTTCTTTTGAATAGATGTGCTCCAGCCTCACAGCTGTACTTGATTCCTCTAGTTGAATAGGTCTAAAGTCAGGTATCATTTGCAATTCCTCTATTCCTTTATTTGCTCTATGCTCAGAGGAAACCATCACTTCTTGTTTCTCTACGATCTCCTTCTTTTCTGTCAAGGCAGACCATAGAGGCTCCATGATATCCTTCTTCTCTTCAGAATGCCTCAAAGTAGATTTGGGTATTTCCTTCTCTAACCTGTTCTCGCCAAGATCAACTAAGCTGTCTTTTGATTCTTGTACTGACAAAATTATTTGTTCTAACTTCTCTGATTCCATCATTGTATTTTTACCAGCCAAGTTAGATGGAGTTTCTTTGTGCTGTTGTGGTGTCTTATCTACCACATCAAAGGAAATATATGATTTTTCTTTTTGATCACCAACTGGCTCTTCCTTAAGAATACCAACATTCCATGAAGATGAAGGAATGCTTGCTGGCTTCTGGTGGCTTTTACTCTCAGTAACAGGCACATTTTTTGTTTCTCCCATAACTGATTTCTCACCCATAGGGGAATAAGGTCGAATTCCAAGATTTTCCTCAACATCAGACATAACTACCTCTATGTCCACTTTCTCTGAATAGTCTAAGATTTCTTTCTTCTCATCATCTTTACTATAAAACTCAACATTGGATTGGGGCTGTTTCAAAGCTTCCATATTTGATAAAGATAGAAAGTTTTCTTTAAGGTCTTGACCTTCTTCAGACTTAACTGCAGTATCTCTGTATTCTTCATCAATTTTAAGTTTTGCCCCTGGTACTGAAATATCAGCTGTTTTCCCACTTGTACCAGCAACAGGAGGACTTGCACACTCAGGCTCTACTGTGGTCACTACTGTTTTATCTACTGAGGGACTTGGCTGTGTTTCTAAATCTTTTTCAACAACTTTGTCTTCTGAAGTGCTTGATCCAAAGAATAAACTAGACATCCAGGAGGTGAAAGATGAAATTCCTTTCTTGCCCTTTTCCTCAGGGAATCTTTGCTCAACCACTTTAGGCTTTGGGGGAAGCTTTTGTGTCACCTCAGGTGTCTCTGGGGGTTGAGATTCCTCATTTGCTTGGATCAAGGGGGTGGCTTTTCTTCGTGCGGGTATTTCAGGAGCCAGTTTCCTTCCCTCGTTCATATTATCTACAACCTTTGACTGAACCATTTTTGATTCTGCAAGTGACTTCTCTCTGGGTAGAGGAGATGTGCTCCTGTGGGCTTCATTTTCATTGCCTTCTGCCAGGGAATGGACTGCTTTCACCAGAGAGAGGCCAGTGCCTGGTTCTACTTCTTCCATTGATGGGCCAGTCACTACTTTCTGGAGTGTTTGTTCAGGATGTAGTTTGATTTTTTCATGGTTTTCTTCTTTGGAAGGCTTGGAAAAGTCACTGTTTACTTTCTCCAATATCAAGCTTTCCTTCCCCGTGAGAGAATGGATCTGTTTCTCCTCTGCTACATTTTTCTCTCTACTTGGTACTGGAGCCAAATACGCTTCTTCAGAAAAGTAAGTTTTAGTTGCTAAAACAAAACCATCACTATTGGGGGTACTGAGAGCAGATACTGATTCTTGTAATTCAGCAGAATGTGGCAGAGCTTGCTTTGTGATTTCACATGTCTGATCCTCATTGGATGCAGCAGCCTTGGGCTGCTCTGTCATCGGAGCATTGCTGCCAGAGGAAGCCAGCTGCTCAGACTCTCTTCTTCCTCCTTCATGTTGACCAGCCAAATTATCTGGCTTTTCCAGCATCCTGTTATCATCCTTTGGAAAAAGAAAAGACTCTTTTATGGTGGCTTCTTTCACATCTGCAGGCTCAATGGAAATAAATGATTTTGATTGTTCCATGGGAAAATTCTCTTTCATAAATAAAAATTGTTTGGCACCCAGATCTGGCTGATCTGTATGAGAGCTGCTCACATTGGGCAATTTAACAGCTTGATCTGAATGAAGTGCTTTTTCGGGCTTCTTTTGTTCCATAAGAAGGTCAGAGGAAACAATTCTTGCTGGTTTTGTAGCAGACTCGTGAAGTTCCATGTTTCCTTCATTTCCTTCTCCACTGTAACTAAGTTCAGTTAGGCTCTCATCTAAAACAGAATCTCCAGTTTCAGTTACAAGAGATTTTAGTGCTTCTATACCTATGGACCCACTTTGCCTACTTAAACTATCAGGCAATTCTGACCTAACATTTGGTAGTTCTGCTAAGTGGGGTGGCTTATCTTTCTTCTCATGCTCTCTAGGAAGCTCTGCCATAGAGAGTCTTTCTTTTCCTGACAAGAGATCTTCCTGCGTCAAAGAAGATTCTTCATCTCCCTGTTTGTTTTTGTCATCTCCAAGAGTCAGCAATGTTGGTGCTAAATCTTCTGACACTACATTTTCAAACTTTGGAGAAGAAATAGTTGTCTCCTCATTTTTGCTTTTTGGAATTACATGTTTAGGTACAGGTGACACATTTTGTGCTAAAGAAAGTCTGGTTTCTTCTTTCTTTATCTCACCATCTAAGTCAAGTGAAAGAGAAGGTTTTGGCTTTGATGCCTCTGAGGAAGGCACCAAGTTCTTTTGCTGTGATGAATCCAAATGTTCAGTGGTGAGGCCTACAGACAATGAGAGACCTTGTTTGTCTTCCATTCTTGATTTTTCAGATACATCCCCATGCTGAGAGGATGACACGTTAGATACTAGCATCTCTGGTTTAATTTCTTCTGTTTCTACTTTTGACAAAATAGAGGTCTCTGTTACAGAAGATCTATTTGGAGTTGAATCAAATTTAATTTCTTTCTCTGATTCTGACCAAGTTGAATCTTTGGGTAAAGAAGTGTCAACAAAAGAAGCACTTTTCATTATTTTTTCTTCTTTTAGAATAGAATGCTCATCTATCAATGTTATGGTTGGTGGCAAGCCGCTCCCTTCATCTGTTCCTACTTTTGCTAAACCTGCATGTTCTACAGGGGTAGCAAGAGATGAATCTGTCAGGATATTTTCCCTTGCTGTGTTGGTTATGCTTGAATCAAGCTTAGTTGCAGGTACCGTGGTTGTTGAGAGGCTGGGTTCAGCTCTTTCCTTAATGTCTTCTGGCAAAGCTGAAAGGGTTGGTGCAGGTGGAACATGTTCAAATCCCTTTCCTGTTTCTGCTGAGGCTGAGTGAAACTCTCCCGATATTTCGGAATCAAGTTTCACTTCCATTTTCACTCCAGGGAAAATTTCAGGTCCAGAAATAGATGCTTCCTTTGGAGGTGAGGATGGTTTTGCTACTTCAGGCTCATTCTTTGACAACCTTCTGTGTTCTAGTTCAGAAGTCACAGTTGGTGCTATACTAGGTTTGACATCCTGTGTTGGCTTCTCTACCAAGTCAGGCAAAGCAGAATATTTCATCCCAGATTCTGGGATATTTGGAGGCTGAGATCCTGGTTTTTGATCCTGTGACCCATGTGCTGTAGCTGTTTGAGAACTGGAAATGGTTTCTTCCTCTCTGATTTTTGGCAAAGCCATCTGTTCCTCTTCAGCTTTTAGAATGAGTAATGCTTCAGGCTCCTGTGCTTCCTTTGCATGGACTGAATCGGGTGAAACTGAAAACTGAGACATGGGTGAAATAAGTTTAGTTTGGCCCTTTGCCATAGATGGTTGCTCAGGTGAAAAGAAAGGTATTGTGGCTGCTGATGAACTGACCTTCATTTCTCCCTTCTCTGATCCCCCAGTCAAAGATGGTAGAACCATGTCTTCAGGTTCAGATGACTGAGTTTTCTGCTGCTGTGCCAAAATGAGATATTCAGATACAGATGTGGACGTTGTTCGAGCATCTGACTTGCCTTCTGCTTGATCAACTGTATTTACTGCAGGCAGCAGGCTTGAGTCTTCAGGCTCAGACGTGACATAGAAAGGTTCAGATATGTGCTCAGGGACTGGTGTAGCAGCTGTTGATCCCATCTCTTCCTGCTCTGCTTCTGGAAAGTAGGAATACCCTGAAGCAGACCCTACAGTTAATAGTGGATCTGGCTCAATTTCATTTTTCTCTGTGTCTGGAATTCTATAGGGTGGGATTGAAACTTGTGATGCTGAATCTGGAGAAAACAGTTCAGCTTCTTCAGTGTCTTCATCTGACAAAACAGTTTGTTCTGATGGTGATGTTAAACATACTGGTGAATCACATTCAAGTTCCCTTTTCTCTGTTTCCTGAGTGGCATAGGGTGAAAATGAGAATTCTGATGCAAATGCAGAATCTGGAGAAAAGGGGCCAATGTCTTCTTGTTGTTGATCTGATAGATTCGTAGGGGAAGGGACACTTTTTAGATGTAGAGGGAATCTCTGAGTAATTTCTTCCTCCTGGGGTTCTGGTGTTGTGTAAGGGGGTACTGAGAAATCAGAAGTGGAAATGGAAGAAGGTGAAAAACGTTCTGTTTCTATTATCTCTTCTGATAAGGCTGCATCCTCAGAAGGAGTGGCTGAAGGTGGTGAGGCCTGGCATTCAGAAGTCATCTCAGGCATGAGTGGTGAGAAAGTGGATTGAGAGGCAGATGATATATGTGGAAAATACAGGCCTTCTTCCTTTTCTTCTTCAGACAAATCTATGTGCTCAGAAATGCCTTTTTGGCCTACTTGGGGCACCTCATCCATTATCTTCTGTTGGGGTTCCTGTGTGACTTTTGGTGAGTGCATAGATTTGGAGGTCAGTTTTAAATCTGCTGTGCAATGCTCACTCCCTAGGTGCTCTTCATCAGGTAAGACTGCTTGTTCTGACATAGCAGCAGCAGGCAGTGGTGACTGGCTGGTATAAGTTGTCTCCGCTGTGGGTGGTGACAGAGAACGCTCAGAAGTAGAGGTCACAGTGGGGGGATATGGAAGCGTATCTTCCTTCTCTCCTCCTGACAGAATGATGGGCTCAAAACCTGGGGGTTTTAATATGGCCTTATGATCAGTTGTTTTCTTCAGTGAGTTTTGGGTTGCAGGGGATGGAAGTGAATACTCAGAAGCAGATATGGAGTCTGGTGTGTCAGGCCCACTCTCAGAGGCTTCATCTCCTGATAGGACCTCTGGTGTCACTGATGAAAACAATGGGGACTGGCATTCAGAGATTGTCTCGGTGGTCGGTGGTGACAGAGAGCGTTCAGACACGGGGGCCAAAGCCGGAGAATAAGACTCCAAGTCCTCATGCTCTTCTCCCAACAAAACTGCTTTTGCAGTGGATGGAGAAACTGCCTCAACTTCCTGCTTCTCTTGTTCACGGTTCAAGTCTTGTGGAACTGAATACTCAGAGGCAAAAGCAGAATCGGTAGAAACAGACTCATTTTCCTCTCCTTCTTCCTCAGACAAAGCGACCTGTTCAGGTGGGGATGTTGTCTCTAAAGCTAGAGGGAGCTTCTCTTCTTCATACTCCACCACTTCAGGAGACAAATGTGATGGGAATGGCTTCTCCAAAAGCAATGGACTTTCTGGGGAATCAAGTTCTATGATCTCTTCTGCTAAATCAGAGTCTTCAAGTTCAGTAGTAGCAGCTGCTGGTAAAGACTTATCTACTTCCTCTTTCCCTGGTTCTTGCAATGTTGGAGAGATGAATGGCTCAGGCACATGTTCCTCCTTCTCTCCTTGAGCACTGGGATGAGGAGTCAAGTGTTCAGAGACTGCTTCTGCACTATCTAGCGAGGTCAGCTCCAGTTCCTCTTCACCTGGCCCCAACACTTCCTGGGTAGATGTTACCAGGCCTGGTGTCCCCAGAGAATCCTCCTCTGCTTCCAGTGCCACAGAATGGTCAGCAGAAAATTCATCTTCCTTCTTTCCTTCATCAGTGAAAGGTGGAGAGATAGAAGAGTCAATCTTTGATGATTCAAAATCTTGTGAATCCGGCTTCAATTCTTCCTTTGCTGTTTCCAGGAATGCAGTGGCAGGTGAAAGAGAGGAGGGCTCTTTTTCGTGAGTTTCTGTCTCATCCTCCGACTCTTGTGGTCCTGACTGTGGAGGTCTGAGTTTTCCTTGTTCTGTAGTATCATTCCTTGCATGGGAAGAATCTGTGTACTTGGTACTTGGTTTGGCGATTAGCGGTGAATCAACGTAAGATTTCTTCTGCTCCTCATGACTGAATAATGAAGTGAATGACTTGGTTCCCTTGGAGAGGGCACCTCTCCAGGGTGGAGCAAGCTCTTTCCCTTTATCCTCTTCTATGCTTTGGGCTACTGAGTTGCCTCTTTTCGAAATACTAAAATCACGATTGTTCAAATCTGGCTCTAGACTAATGGATGCATCTTTTCCTTTCCTATAATGTATCTCTTTAATTACATAACCCTTTGGCAATGTTCCATAAAATTGTAGAGGAATTAGTTCTTCTTTTACTGAATTAAACATCTTGATTTTATATTGCACTGTTCCGATGTAGACAGGCCTTAACACTAATGGCTTGTGTTCTTTGTATATTGCTCCAGTAATAGGAGGAGTATTTGAGGTGGTCTTCTTTTTTCTTATTTTATCATAAATGCCAGTGGATGACTTCTCTTTCTCTGTGGTTAGTGCTTGGCTTTCTGAAATTAAAGGATTGTCTTTTTTGTGAGCTGGAAGATCTTGGGATTCCAAAGAATTTCGTTTTTTACTGCCTTTCCGACGCAATGATGGTGAACCATGTTTTGACTTATGATTTCTCTTCCGAGTCTTCTTAACTTCATCCACAATGAAGGAAATATTTCCTGGAGGAGAATTCAAAGTTGACCCTTCCAGACTACACACACCGGAAGTCTGACTTTCTTCTGAGGCCCAAGGAGTAGAAGATCTACTTGAGTTGGTCTCCCAGGTGATTCCACTGTCTTCCCATTGAACCATCACCATGGAGAAGGAGGGGTCAGAGATGATACACTCCTCCTTGGTCTTGCCCTCTCCATCCTGGTCTGATAACCTATAGTGAATAACACCATCAATACTCATATTAATTATTAAAATAAATATACTTTAACAAAGGATTCATGTGCAATTAAAATATAAAGATGATCAATGTTGCCATCTGTCTTCATAAAGAAGAGATGTAAACTAAAGTTGAAAATTGAAGTCAGGATTTCAAATATAATAACTCATCTGAGGCCTCACACTCAAAGGGAGCCAAAGTTTAATTCAGCACTGCCCGCTCTCTACACCACCTTCCCACCACCTTGGGACTCACAGGTCACTGCTACTCAGTCACCAGGACTTTTGTCATGCCTCTTGCAGCTGTGCCCTCTTTGTTACCACTGCCACCTCCAAACATAACTTCACTCCTAGATTACTACCACACGCCTCCCAACGGCGCAGCTGGAATCACATCTGCCTCTTTCTCGCCAACCCTCACCCTTTCCTATCTATCTGTCTAGCCTAGATAACATTTTCGTTGTGGTACTCCTTACTCAAAAATCTCAGGAAACTGGGGCTGGGAGTTTGGCCTAGTGGTAGAGTGCTTGCCTAGCATGCACAAAGACCCAGGTTCTACCCAGGTTCTATTCCTCAGTACCACATATGTGGAAAAAAGAAAAAAGCCAGAAGTGGTGCTGAGGCTCAAGTGGTAGAGCTCTAGCCTTGAGAAATCCCAAGGACAGTGCTCAGGCCCTAAAGTCAAGCCCAGGACTGGCCAAAAAAAAACTTTCAGGAAATTGACTGGGAGTTTGGCCTAATAGTAGAGTGCTTGCCTGGCATGCCCGAAGACCTGGATTCGATTCCTCGGTAGAAACATAGAAAAAGCCAGAAGTGATGCTGTGGCTCAAGTGCTAGAGCTCTCTCCTTAAGAAATCCCAAGGTCAGGGGCCGGGAGTTTGGCCTAGTGGTTAAGGTGCTTGCCTAGCATGCATGAGGACCTGGGTTCGATTCCTCGGTACCACATACATAGAAAAAAGCCGGAAGTGGTGCTGAGGCTCAAGTGGTAGAGCTCTAGCCTTGAGAAAGTCCAAGGACAGTGCTCAGGCCCTGAGCTCAAGCCCAGGACTGGCAAAAAAAAAAAAAAAAGAAATCCCAAGGTCATAGTTCAGGCCCTGAACCCAAGCCCAAGACACACACACACACACACACACACACACACACACACACCCTCTCAGAAAACTTTTCATAACTACTGCATAATAAGAGAAAAAAAGCTCAAAGGGGTGGAGATTTAAACCACTGTTAGAGCACTTAACTGGCATGTACAGATTTTGAGTTCTATTTCACAGCACAGGAAGGATGAATTCAAACTTCTTAGCACTCTGAGCCCTAACTGACTTTATTTTGGAGTACTTCCCCTTCTCATTCCCCTTCTATATTTTCAATTTTAATTATAATCATGTACTGCATAACAACATATTGATCAACAATGGACTTCATAAACCACCATGGTCTCAAGACATTACAATGGAACTGAAAACCTCTACTACCTAGTGACTAAGTGTCCATGATGATACCACTGGTATTCTCAGTGATGCTTGTAAGAAACAAACTTACTATACAAGAAGTTGTACTAAGAATAGTATATACATTCTTAATGTACTATGTTATTTCTCTTCTGTTATTTCTCTTCTCTTTTTTTGCCCTTTGGTTAATCTCATATTGCTATGTATCTGACTTTGTTACCTGTTACTTTGTTACATATATATATATATGTTTATTTGAAATAGGAAAGGGAAGGACACGAAATGATTGGTAGGGGATGGGGGGAGGAAAATGGGAACAAAAACATGAGAAGGGGTATCAATGTGTGAGAAGTAATGCACCTATTACCTGGTGAATGTAACTGTAACCCCTCTATACATTACCCAGACAATAAAAAAGAATAGTACATATAGTAATGGACACTATGTAACAATAGATAATGAGAATAAAACATGTATGTGTAAGCTAATTGTTTGTTATCATTGTTTTGGCATACACTGCACTTTTAAAAAGTTTACTATAGGGGCTGGAAATAGACCTCACTGGTAGAGCATTTGCCTAGTATATGAGCTGCCTTTGGTGCAGATCCCAGAATTACAAAGAAAAATGTTTATTGTAAAACCATAATGCCATATTACACTACAGCAACCTCACAGATCTTGCATTCTTTGCATCACTTAATTTCATCAATAGACAATTTTGCAGGAAAGGATAGGAGCATAGATTAAGTGATAGAGCACTTGCTTAGCAAGTGTTTGAGGTCCTAGATTAATCCAATACTCAAAAAAGAGAGTGAAAAAAAAAAGAGAGGTGAAGAGGGGGGAGAGGGAGGGAAGGAATGAGGGAGGGAAGAAGGAAGGGAGCCAGAAAGAGAGAAAGAGAGTTCAGACCATCACATACAGTGATTGATCCTACTATCCAGGTTTGTTTAACACTGATATTCACATAACAATGAAATCACCAAATGATACATTTCTCAGCATATATCCCCTATTGCTAAGTGTGTATAATTAACTATCCAGTAAATAGATCATAGAAACTATGAGTTATGTCATTGAGCAAAAGGCAGATGACAGAAAATGCCAGCTTGCTGTGCATCATTTTGATCATCAGCAAACATGGATAATAATGGAATGTACTCCATGGGGTGATTATAAGGATTCTGTAGTATACCTATAGTGCTAACAAAAAGTGCTTAACGTACAGCTGGTACTCCTTAAATGTCTCCTATAGAATGCAGGCTTTAGCTGACTGTTCAACTGCTCTTGGGTCTATCTCTCAAGATTTCAAGATTCTGAAGCTTCTTCTCTGGATTTAACTTTCTTTTTTCTATTTCTTCATCTAGAATGTTTACCATTCCCACGAGACAATACTTTTCAAGCATATCTAAATTCTATCTACCCTTCAAGAATATTTTAAAACTTACATTGGAATTTCCTGGCCAATTAGGCAGCCATGTTGGCCACTGCCTCATAGACATTAATCTGGAGATTGAAAGTCCAATGTTTTTTTTTTCTCTTAGGAATATGGCTGGGTACAACTACCAAAAACTAAGTTCAACTAGTGATTTGCATGTATTTTCCTACATTAATAGAAACAAGGAACTCTCTACATTAAAACCAATAATGTAAACATTAATGAGGTTGAAACCAAACACACAGACACAATGCCTGGCACCTGTGGTTTATGCCTGTTATCCTAGCTGCATTCTACATTCCTGAGTGGTTTCTGGGCCAGCTTTGCAAGAGAAAAGTCTGTGAGCCTTCATCTCAGTGGAAGAAGCTAGAGGTAGTGGCGCATGCCTGTATCTCACCTATGGTGAGAAGCCTACAATGGACAGTTCACAGTCTTAGCACACACTGGGGCAAGAATTGAGACCTTGTCTCAAAAAATAGACAGTACAAAAAAGTGCTGGTTCAATGTTAATAAATTCTTTAATAAAAAAAATGCTGGAGACATGGTTCAAGTGGTAGTCTGCTTACCTACTACAATGACCAAAAAAAAAAGTGCAAAGAATTTACCTCCCTTATGAATCCCTCTCCTATCAAAAGTAAATCATCAGGCCCTGCTTTTATCAATGGTTAACTCAGAAATGTTTTTAAAACACCTATGGACAAATATTATTAAAATATTGAGCCAGTCAAGGTGGCTCATGCCTGTAATCCTAGCTACTCAAGAGGCTGAGATCTGAGGATCAAGGTTAAAAGCCAACCCGGGCACAAAACAATTAACCTCTAGAAAATGGGAAATGGGGCTTGGCTCAAGGATAGGGCAGTAGCCTTGAGCTGAAGAGCTCAGGGACAAGGCCCAGGCCCAGGGGTAGGGTGGTAATGTTGAACTAAAGAGCTCAGGGGTACAGCCCAGAGTTCAGGCCCCATGACCCACAAAAAAATTTTTTAATAATAAATAAAATATTGATAGTATCCCTCCCAGGTCTTTCTACCCAGTGACTTTGACTTTAATGCACTAGGGTACAGTTTGGCCATTGCTGTGTTGTCACCTTTTAAGTTTCCAAGTGACTCAATAGGTACTCAGTTGAAAAGTCACTGGCCTACACAATCCTAGTTCCAAATTCCAGCATATACCTTTCCTGCTCAGTATGACTCTATCCTGATATATTGGTTTTGGCTAAGGACTATGTCCTTAAAATACAGGTACGTTCAAAACCCTTTTGCTAAAGGTCAGTATTCCCCCAGCACTCTAACACAAAAGGCGTAGGATGTGCTGATATCTTGATCTTCTAACTCCCAGCACAGCCAGGTAGAGCCTGTTGCACCCACAGCCCAGGCCACTAGCTGTATTCGCAGCTGCCTTACCTACTCACTCCAGTGAGCTACAACTTACAGCATTTTCTTCTTCTTCTTCCTCTTCCTCCTCCTCCTCCTGCTGCTGCTGCTGCTCCTCCTCCTCCTGCTCTTCCTCTTCCTGTTCCTCCTCCTCCTTCTCCTCCTCCTTCACCTTCTTCCCCTCTTCCTCCTCTTTCTTTTGCCAGTCCTGGGATTTGAACTCTGGGCCTGGCACTGTCCCTAGGTTCCTTTGGGCTCAAGGCTAGCTCTCTAATACTTAAGCCACAGTCTTATTATCTTTTTGTGATTAATTGGATATAAGACTCATAGACTTTCCTGCCCAGCTGAATTTGAATCATGCTCCTCAGATCTCAGCCTCCTGAATAACTAGGCTTACAGGTGGGAACCACTGGCACGTGGGTGCTTGTAACATTTTCTACACATGTTCTGAGTGTAAGGGATGGAAGCAGGAATAACTTGTTTCTCAGTTTTCCTGGCAACACTGAGCTTCCTTATTTGTGTTGGCACTGAACTTAATTAGAAATTAATCCTGGTACTGGACTACATCTTATTTTGAAGTGCTCTCTCAGGCTCTTTTACATACCTAATTAATTTCTCAGAATTTTTAACTCATACTACGCCTTCAATTTCTTGTCATTTCACAGAAATGAGATGAAATTAAAAATGATATCATCTGGGAAGGCAGTGTTTAGAATGCCTGTGACTATGCCTGTGCTTTATAAAAGCAATTACAAATTCAATTTAGAGTTCATCATTGATTGTAAATTCAGTGTACCCAACCAGAGACGTTTTCATTACTAGCTAGAATGAGTTCAAGAGTGCTGAGCAGTGTATCCAAGTGGCAATCAATGAAGGTGGAGCCGGCTGCCGTGATCCACTTGATCAGTCACCTGCTTTACCTGTCTCGGCGTTCAATAAGCTTTTGTTAAGTTTACACAGTAAGAATTCAAGTACAGATGCAGAGCCTCCTTTTGAGAAGTTTAAACATAAGCATTTCAATACTATCACAGAAGACAGACAAGAACCAATGGGAAGAGACCTCAGAGAGGAAAGATTCTTGAGTCCGTTTGTAGAAGAAATATGAGTTTGCCAAAAAGGCTTCGTTCCTTTCTGATTGAAGACTATCACAGCAACTTTCTTATCACTTAGCTTCCCATGCAAATTTCTGTAAGGAAGGGAAGTGAGAACCTCCCCACCCACCTGTAGCTGAGCAGGGCAAAAAGTTCAACAGGTCTGACTAAGCTCAATGAAAGGATAGATCTGGTACCACACATAACAGCCAGGGCTCCGTTGGAGGATAGCTTAGAATCAAGGTTAAAATTGATCAGCTGTAACTGTGGAGATCATCATAGTTCCCCCTTTATTTTAAAAGTGTGGTGAATTGTAGTGATTGATAGGCAGACGTCCAAATAAATTTAAACGCCTGAACTGAATTCAACATGACAGTGATAGTATTATACTTTTCACATGTAATGATAGATTTAGCTCTAACACATTTGGAAATTATGTTCTCATCATCATGAGTAATATTGAACTGTAACCTCCTTGTTTATAGCATGCTTGTCAGATTTTTTTATATCAATATTACATTACAGTTTGTTTTTGTTGTTGTTTTGGTTTGGTTTGGGTTTTTTTTTGCCAGTCCTGAGTCTTGAATTTAGGGCCTGAGATTGTCCTTGGGCTTTCTCAAGGCTAGAGCTATGCCACTTGAGCCACAGCACAATTTTGGGCTTTTTTCTATGTATGTGGTATAGAGGAATCGAACCCGGTTTCTTGTGTTCGCTAGGCAAGCACTCTACCACTAGGCTAAACTCCAAGCGCTTGTTTTTTGTTTTTTAAGATTAGCTGCTTCTTACATCTTGGTACTGGCACAAGAACAGGCCTGAAGACCAATGGAATAGAACTGAGGACCCAGATATTAAACCACAGACCTATGGCCACCTAATCTTTGATAAGGGAGCCAAAAAAAAAATAGAATGGAAGAAAGATAGCCTCTTCAACAAGTGGTGCTGGCAGAACTGGTTAAACACCTGCAGAAAACTAAAGTTGGATCCTTCTTTGTCACCCTGCACTAGAATTAACTCCAAATGGATCAAAGACCTCGAGGTAAAAGCCAACACACTGAAAACTTTACAAGAAGGAATAGGAGATACACTAGGCCTCCTTGGCACAGGTCGAAACTTTTTCAATAAGGACTAAGAAACACAACAAATCAGAGAAAGACTGGATAAGTGGGACTGCATTAAATTGCAGAGTTTCTGTATGGCAAAGGACGTAGCTAGTAAATTAATTAGGAAGCCTACAGAATGGGAGAAGATCTTCACCAACCATACAACAAAGTCCTCATATCTAAAATATATCAATAGCTTAAAAAATTGAATCACTCCAAAACTAATCTCCAAAGTAACAACCATCCCATTAAAAGATGGGCCAAAGACTTAAAGAGAGTCTTCTCTGAAGAAGAAATAAAAATGCCCTATAGACACATGAAGAAATGCTCGACATCTCTGGTCATAAAACAAATGCAAATCAAAACAGCTCTAAGATTCCACCTCATTCCAGTTAGAATGGCCAGGATCAAGAAAACTAATAACAACAGATGCTGGAGGGGATGTGGCTAGGAGGGATCACTACTACACTGTTGGTGGGAGTGCAAACTCGTTCAACCACTCTGGAAAGTAGTGTGGCAGTTCCTCAAAAGACTAAACATAGAACTCCCCTATGACCCAGCAATTCCACTACTTGGCATTTTCCCAACCATCCAGAAACAAGGGCATACTAAATCCACTACCACAACAATGTTTATTGCAGCCCTATTTACCATAGCAAAGATATGGAATCAACTCAGATGTCCCTCAGTTGATGAGTGGATCAACAAGATGGAATTCTATGCTGCTGTCAGAAAGGACAACATCGCCCCATTTGTAAGGAAATGGAAAAACTTAGAAAAAAATCATATTAAGTGAAGAAAGCCAGACTCAAAGGAACATAGGCCCAAGAGTCTCCCTCATTTGTCATAATCAGTAGAAACCTTGGGCTCTCCTAGCAGAGATTTAGAATAGAACAAAATCTAGAAACATTAGGCCAAATAGTATGACACTAAATGTAAGGACCTCCAGGAGAAGGAAACAAAAGCCATATAATGAATGACTGTTGTCCTTAATGTACTATGTTATCTCTCATCTCTTTTGCCATCCCTTGGTTATCTCATATTGTTACAATATTTCACCTTGTTATCTGATATATTTTACATGTGCTTAATTGGTTATTTGAAATTGGATAGGGAAGGGGGAAATTAAGATAAGGGAAGGGGGGAAATTAAGATAAATGGGTGGAGGGTGGGAGGAAAATGGGGACCTTGTCATGAGAAAGGGTATCAATGTGAAGTTATGCACCTTCTATCTGGTGAATGGAATGTAGCCCTTCTATTAATCACAATAATAAAAAAAAAAGATTAGCTGCTTCTTAAAGCAAGTTGGATGCCTGCAGTCCCAGAACTCAGTAAGCAGAGGTAGGAATATTGTTAGTTTGAAGTCAAACCCTCTCCCGTCCCACCCCCAGCAAAATTGAGGATTATTTCTTTCTTTACATACTCTGCAAGTGTTGGTTGCAGATTGTATTTTTTTCTACTTTACCAATTTGGTAGAATTTCTTAAATTTCTTGGACCTGATATCTTCTTCATGGAAAGGATTTTAATACTTTATTTAATAGTTAAATGACTGAATTTTTGTGAGAGGTTATATTTTTATAAAGAAAAAAACTTTCCTTAGGTCACCTAAATTTTCTTTAAAATCATTGGATTGCAAGATACTTACTTTTCCATTAGCTTCCCAATCATATTCTATTTTACTGTTATTTTAGTATGCATCTCTGACTTACTCATGTCTAACATAAACTGATATTTTTTTCACATCCTGGGTCAATTTAATTTCAGCATAGATGTCATTGTAATTAGATATTTTAAATCTACAAATGTTTTTTAATTGTTTTTATTTTTATTGAAATGTACAGAGGGGTTACAGTTACATTCGCCGGATAATAGGAGCATTACTTCTCACACATTGATACCCCTTCTCATGTTTTTGTCCCCATTTTCCTCCCCCACCCCCTCCCAATCATCTTGTTTTCCCTCCTTCCCTTTCCTATTCCAAATATGTTTTAAGTTTTATAAGACTATTTTTTGTTTTAAACTGTCAATATTTATTTAGATTCCACCTAAAGATTGAACTTTGAATCTTGCTTCATTCATTTCTTCCTGTTCCTCTGACTGTCTAGAATTAATTTACTCCCTTTGAAGAACTCCTTGAGTGTTTCCTCTGGTAAATTCTTACTGCCTTTCCCATTAAAAGTTTTTTATTTTATTTTATTTTATTTTTTGCCAGGCTTGAACTTGGGGCCTGAGCATTGTCCACGGTCTTTCTCAAGGCTAGAGCTCTACCACTTCCAGCTTTTTCTGTGTATGTAATACTGAGGAATTGGCCCTAGGACTTCATGCATGCTAGACAAGCCCTCTACCACTAGGCCACATTTCCAGCCCCTGAAAAGTTTTTAATACCCTCCTCAAAGAATATTTTTTACCACATAGAATTCTAGATTCTCAGTACTTCAAGGCAGAAGTCACTTGCCATTCTCTCCTGGCTTCCATTATTTCTGCTGATAAACCAGCTGACAATGTAACTGTTACTTTCTTTATGATAAGCTAAACATTTCCCCTACCAATTCCCCACTATTTGGAAGAGGTGGTTGTAGTTTTAGTTTTCAAAAGTTGTTCTGGTGTTCTTAAGTACCGTATTTCTTGGAGACTGATTTTTTTTGAGTCTATAGATAAATACCTTTCATCATTTTTTGGTGGTACTAGATTTGAACTCAAATCTCTATGCTTTCTATATAGGTACTCTAACACTTGAACCAAGTGTTAAAAAAAAATAAGGTCTTATATTTGTGCCCAGGCTGGCTTGCACTACGACCTGCCTATTTATCCTTCCTACATTGCTGAGATCACAGACACACTACCATTTCTAGCTTTTTCTTGATTGAAATGGAATCTTGCAGACTTTTTTTTGTCTAAATTAGCTTTAAACTGTGGTGCTACTAATCTATGCCTCCTAAGTACCTAGAGCTATCATAGAACTATCAGTATGAGCCATCATAGCCATACCTTGCCCTCATTTTTATTCTCAGCTATTCTCTCAGTATATTGTTTCTGCCTCATGGTATCTTTTACTTTCTAAGATTCAAGTTTTCTAGGATTCTTGAAAGTTATAACATCTTATTATGTCCTATCTGTACTTTATTTGGTTATTTCTTCCAATGTTATTTCCTTTTCTTTTGTATTTTTGTGTTTTTTCCAGTATGTCATCAAGTGTGCTAATTCTGTGTCTAACTCTGTCTAATGTGCTTTCTATGCCATTTTTGTTACATTTTTTCGGTTGTAGAACTCCTATTCTGTTCTTTCTGAATATCTGACAAGTTCTGCCCTATATTTCCATGCCTGCATTCCTATAAATAAGTTCAGCATTACATAAACATAAATCTTCTACAGAAACCCTTGCTGTTCCATAAGAGTTTAGCTATGTCCCAAATAAGCATTAGTCATTGTGCATGTATGTGCATGGATGTGTGCCCTATGTTCAAGCATGTATACTAAACTCTTGATCACAGCAGCACTCTACCAGCTGAGCCAAGCCTTCAGTGTAGCTTTTTGCTAGTTAATTAAAGATGGGGCCTCACAGACTTCTGCCAGTAAGGCTTTAAACTGTGATCCTTCAGGTCTCAGCATCCTAAGCAGCTAGGATTGCAGATATAACCATCACTGCCTGGCTTCCCCCTCCCTCCCTCCCTCCCTCCCTCCCTCCCTCCCTCCCTCCCTCCCTCCCTCACCCCCCTCTCTCTCTCCCCTCTTGCCTCCCACCCCAGCTTTCCACTGTACTGGGGCTTGAATTCAGTGCCTCACACTTCGGTAGCTTGCTTGCTCATCTTGGAGCTCTATCACTTGAGCACTATCACACCTCCAGCCTGCCAGATGTAAATTCTGAAAGGAGGACAATGACTATCAAAGTGGAACTACCAGACCTGGAGTTTGGCCTAGTGGTAGAGTGCTTGCCTAGCATGCACAAAGACCTGGGTTCAATTCCTCTGTACCACATATGTAGAAAAAGCTGGAAGCGGTGCTGTGCCTCAAGTGGTAAAGCTCTATCCTAGAGGAAGCCCAAGGCCAGTGCTCAAGCCCTGAGTCCCCAGGACTGGCAAAAAAACAAACAAACAAACAAAAAAAAACAGTGGTGCTATCAATTAACAATTGCCTTCATTTCACAATAAATATGCTTCTTCTGGACTGATACTCATATTTATTTCTTTTTTGAAAATTTAATTTAATTGCCAAGGTGATGTAGAGTGGTTACAGTTACATATGTAGTGAGTACATTTCTTTGTTTAAGAAACAAAAACCAGCCAGGCAGAGTGGCTCACGCCTGTAATCATAGCTACTCAAGAGGCTGATATCTGAGGATCAAGATTCAAAGCCAGCCGGGGTACAAAAGAACTTGAGACTCTTACCTCCAATTAACCTCTAGAAAATGGGAAGTGGGGCTTGGCTCAAGGGTAGGGTGGTAGCCTTGAGCTGAAGAGCTCAAGAACAATGCCCAGGCTCAGAGTTCAAGCTCCATGACCCACAAAAAAAGGAAAGAAAGAAAGAGAAGGAAAGAGAGATGGAAAGAGAGAAGGAAAGAGAGAAGGAAAGAGAGAAAGAAAGAAAGAAAGAAAGAAAAAAAGAAAGAAAGAAAGAAAGAAAGAAAGAAAGAAAGAAAGAGAGAAAGAGAGAAAGAGAGAAAGAAAAAAAGAAAGGAAGGAAGGAAGAAAGAAAGAAAGACCTTATACTTTTGTAGAAGTGGAATGGATCCTCAAAATATTTTTATCTGAGTGTTAAAATTTGTAACAAATAATGTAACTATTCTATTTTGTCTTTTTTAGGGATCAAAATTTATATTCTAGGAACTGGCAGTTTCTCTGATCAATAGTTAAAATAACATTAAAGTTCTTTACATATAATTATGAAGAACATAATAACAGTGAGTATTACGTATAATTATGAACACTACATTAGATTTGCATGATGCCTAATTCTACTCTCAAGTAACCACAGTTCAAACAAAAGAAGGCAATGAACACTTTTTTTCTCAATTAAATCTTTTGAAATGAAATAAATATCTATTTTTATAACATAACAATGAGAAAGTCCCATATAATCCTGCTTCTAAGTCTTGAAAATTATACTTTGAAGCATAACAAGCTTATAAACTAATGATATAAACTGTTAGTGTTTTATATGAATCTTTGAAAATCAAATATTCTTAATAGAACCAGTAATTCCACAACTTATATTTCACCAAAAATCAAGCACATTTCTACGTTCTTAACAGAAAAAATATATGCATTGATAAACTAGCTAAACTTACAAAAACAAGTCTATAAGCTATTAAGGAGGGGGGAAAACATCTATGGAAACATTAACAAAGAAATTATTAGATAGGATTATTATGCCATACTAGAAAACTCTTAGACTGGAAACCATTTCAGGCTCATTGTGGATGAAAAGAACAAGTATCTTATTTTCACAATGGCCAGATATTTCAAAATGCTGGTAATTAAGGCCTATGCTACTTGATGCCCAGTAATGTTCCCTTTCATAAACTATGACTGAGCCAAATGCAAGCCCTACTCCTGCAAGCCTATGTTTACACCTTACTCTCCACTTAGAAGGATTTATCTCTGCACATCTTACCATTTCTGCCTCTAGAGACCAGTTTATACATCAACTTTTCCAGGTAACTGTCACTTCTCAAGCTCAGGGATTCTGTTCATCTGAACCTCTGGAGCCTTATGTAAACCTTCTATGACATTTGCTATCCTGTATTCCTCTACAAGGCTACGAACCTCTGTGAGCAGCCACTACACCATTTGGTTTTTCTTTAACTTATTATCTTTAAGTAGTTGCACAAAGTATGGTACAAAGAGTTTTCAATACAACATGTCAATTTATGAATACAGTGCACCTTGGTTCATGTCGTTCCTTCCATAATTCTCTCCCATCTCACCCAACTCCACCCACTCCTTCAATTTAGTTTGGTTGGTTGGAGGGTTTGGGGGTTTGGAGGGTTTTTACTCTTCCAAACATCTAATTTTATTTTCAGAGTAACTACTCTTTCAGCTTTGTGTGCACATGTCATCAGTTCAAGTAATACTTAATTAAATCATGTTGCCACAATCACAAGTACAACTAGTGTAAAACAGTTCAAGGACATCACAACTGACCTTTTGTAAAAAAAAAAAAAGAAGAAGAAAGAAAGAAACAGGTAATAATAATAAGGGGAATTATTAGAGAGTAACTGGCTAACTAGACCTGTTAGTTAGTGTTGGCCTATTTGGTGGAAAAGAGAGCTTTGGTTAGCCTAGGCAACCAGGTTTAGTAAAAAGTGGCTTAAAAACTGGGTATAGTGTCACAAATTTGTAATCTTAGCAATGAGCAGTCTGAAGTAGGAAAATGGCAACTTTGAGACTACCCTGAATTATACGGGGTAGACATTTCACAAAAAATGTAATTTAAATGCCTTTTGTTGTACTTGTTTTTATACTACCTGTTGATAGTCATCGAAATTTACCCAACAAAAATACAAGACTTCTTCAATCACCAACCAATGACTTTCAATGGATTTTAATTTAAGCCCTGAGCAAAATTCATTCACTCAATAACTCAACCTATATACTATCACAATATTCAGCCTTGTTTTTAATAGCGAAAATTACTCTTACATGCAAATTTTCTTTCTAATTTTTCAATTTGTTTTTACTTCCAATTAACTAGCTTTGCTGAGCTACATATTTGTGATAGAAATGTAAATCAGTTTTTTCACATTTCCTTCTTTTTTAAAAAATGTTATTGTGGGGTAATGTATAGAGGAGTTACAGTTACATTTGTCAGGTTGTGGGTGCATTATTTCTCAATCATTGATACCCCTTCTCAGGTTTTTGTCCCTCGTTCCTTCCCTCTCATTTCCTTCTGTAATGTATTTGGATGGTGCTACTGGAGGCAGCTCCACTGGAAAGCAAACTGGGTACTTGCCTAGACCTGCATCTGCACAAGAATGTCGCTAGACACAAGAATACCCTCCCAATTTCACTTGAGAACACTCAGATGTTGTCTGGGATCCATTTCCTGCTTAAATCCACACAAGAGTATAGAAATTACCTATGTGCTATAATGATGTACGTGTTTCTTAGCATTTTATAGGAGTACTTTATCTGTACATTTTACTTAAAGTAGTTGGGGCACTGATTTCTCATTTCAGATGTTTCCTATCATGTAGAAGGAGCCCTGTTAGCTTAACTTTCCAGAGCTAGCTTCCCTTTATATCTCTTTCCCAGTTAATTCAGTTCCTTCCCCCATGAAGTATATGTGAATCTACCTAATCTAGACTGAGTATCTATTTTGAAGGTTTAGTATTAGAAAACGCATTATTGTCCCATATACCTAAGCCACATTCCCTGATATCAGCTTTATCAGTAATAAAGTTAATGTGTTTATCTCTATCTATTATATCTTTAATTCATCCATCAATTGTTTTAGAACTTAGACAAGGAAGAAAGGGTGTTGTCATGAGGTTACTGGTCCAATCACACAATGAATAAGTGACCATGTGTACAACAGCTGGTCTGACAACAAGAACAGTTATGATAAATAATCTACATGTCAGTGAGTATTCACTACAAATGGATGTATGGACCAAACAGACCAAGAGGAATCCATCTGTCAGAATTCAGGAATGCCCTGATCACATACAGGATTTCTCCCAAGGAGAGACATATCTTTAAGGACTGAAAAATGCTGATGACTGCCATGATGCTTTTTTTTAAAGAATTTATTAATGTTGATTTTTACATCATATTTTCAATGACAAGTTTAACAAACTGCCATGATGCTTTTTAAGTGATCCACACAAAGTGTACAGAGGCATAATAAATACTCCATGATAAATGATATTTCATTTACTGCAAAAGCATCACCTGTGGGAAAAATAGGGTTACCCACTTAAATTAGTCTGCTCAAAAAAGATGAAATTTGATGTTACAGAATGCCTTATATTACTTTATACTCAGCTATATAGCTCTGTAGCTGCCTCTGTACCATCTGCTCACAGGAGTAAGAAAATCTGGATTCTAGTGCTCTGGTATTCACCGGATGTCTGATTTTCAGAAATAATAATATGATAGAATTGCATACCATTTAATGACTTTCAAAATACTTTAAGCATTTCATTTTACCCATAATTTGCTCATTGAACACAATTTAACCCCTAGATATTATTCTATGCAAATGAGGATTCAGCAGCATCAAACAAAACAAAGTCCTAGTTGTGTAAATGCTGGTAGAATTTAAGAAGATAACATGCTGTAAAGAAAATCCAATGAAGTATATGGAAATAGGGAATGCTGCCTGTGAGTTTGCATGCTGGCTTGTTTAAGAGACATTTGAGCAGAGCCATGAAGGAAAAGGGTATATAGAACAACGATAATCCTGGCACTGAGACTGAGCTTGTTGTCATGGGCAATACACAGCAGAGAACGAAGGGTGCAGGAGCAGAGAATAGGAAAGAAAGTAAGAGGAGATGAAGTCAGAATGGTAGTTGGGAGTCAGTTCACCAAGGCTTGTGATAGATCAGGATGGGCTAATCAGGATACGCTGGCTGAGACCTCTCCTTTCCATGTCCCGCCCCAAGCAGGGATTGAATCTTAAGCAAAATGACTAAAAAGAGGAAAATCCCTGGCACCCAAGGCAGATGATCAGTCTTTTCTTGCCCTGTACTGGATCCAGCACTGCCAGGGTTCCTTCCTAGGCTGCCAGGCTCTCATTATTTGTGAGCTCCACTTTATACTTTCTCTTTATATTTAGAGTTGTTTCTTTGCCTACTACCAAGTTTACCACCACAGTCCTTTTCTTTCTGAGCTTATAAACAGCCTGTTTCCCAGGCTGGAGTTCAGTGTCACCAGATGATAACCACATGGCTACAGAAAGGGGGCAGTTTTCTAAGCCTACATCATAAAAATTTCACCCATATGACCCTCCATGGCTTTGCCAATCCATAGGTTTTAAGCATGACAACCTTAAAAAAAATACATGCTAAAGATTCCCAAGTCATCCAGGGTATGGTCCTAGAGACATTATTTTGATAAAACCTATACAACCAGGAATACATGCACTATACTTTTATATGTAAGCTAAAGAGAAACTCTGAAGCTCTTGACACTAGTCCTGAGACTCTGGTTAGTTTCTTTATAGCAGTTATAACTAATACACTTATCACTAATTGCTTCGCCCTTACAATAAACATCTGCACTTCTTGGCATAAAAGACACACTTTAGAGATTACATATTTGTGCATGTGTGTATACACAGATAATTGTAGTTATATGTGTAAATGGAGACATTCTTATTGGAAAAAAGCATAATCTAACATCACAAGGCTAGTTCATCTACTTACCATCACCACTGCCTCTGCACCAAAGAAAACTCAATCAATAACATTCAATAAATCATAAATAAAAACTGAGGAGGAAACAGAAATAATAGAAATCATGTTTTCAAAGAACATGAGAAAAGTAATGGGACTATGAAGAATAACAGGCTTGCCATTTTTCTGGACCTCAGAGGTTAATGTAAGACCATATAAAAGACATTTTCCACAGAAAGAATGTGCAAAAGCCATTTTAATTTTTTAACTTTGGACTTGAGTGTAGCGGGCTGTGAAAGAAAGGGTCGAGGCACCACCACAGAGTATAAAAGCTTATGTAAGCCAAGCACAGTGTAATCCTACTCAGGAGGCTGAGATCTGAGGATCAAGGTTATCTCCAATTAACCTCTAGAAATTGGGAAGTGGGGCTTGGCTCAAGGGTAGGGTGTTAGCCTTGAGCTGAAGAGCTCAGGGACAGCATCCATGGGAGCTCAAGTCCCATGTCCAAAAAAAAAAAAAAAAGCTGATGTGAAGTTTGATAAGATAAAAAAGAATTTCTCAGGAGAACCTGGAAACCATACCATATATGTCAGCGTGGGTTTTGGGGATACCTTCAAAAAAAAGTCTAGGATCACCTTGAAAGTCACAGGACCTGAGAAAAATGTTAGTATTATGCAGATGCCTCCAATGCTACTCCAACCTCCAAAATGTCCATTACCCTGTTTTCCCAAGGTGTGAGACAAGTTAGTAATGGACTATGCATATCCTTGTTATTCACAGCTGGTTGGGTTACACAGCTTGACCTTATTTTTTTAATACATCTATGGCTGACATATTCACTGATGGCACAGATCTGGGTCCTGCTTGGGAGGAAGGGGGGTTGAGGAAAGAAAGGGGAGAAAGAAGGAAGAAAGAAAACATGGGAAGAAAAGAGGAAATGAAAGAGGGAGGAATAAAGGGAGGGAAGTAGGAAGAGAGAGACGGAGAGAGGGAAACAGGGAGGGAGGGAAGTAGACGGGGGGGGGGGGGGGGGAGGAAGAAGGAAGGAAATCTAGCTTAGACAATCTCCCTTAATTGGTACCACTCCATCTCTGACCGGTTATAGAGACAGACTTATCCCCAGCTCTTGCACTGACTTTAAAAAAAAAAAAAACACAAAACTACAATTATAACTCCCTAAGAGCATGAAGTATGAAGGTTAATTGGACCAAAAACCAGGACCAGATGAAGAAGTGACCCATTTGAAAGGAGGAAGTTTCAAAATAGTGACTAGCTTTATTCCTTCCAGACCAAAATACCTCATGTAGGCCACATGCATATAAATTCTCCATTTATGTTGAACAGACTATGTCTACCCCATAGTGGTAGTGGCCCATCCAAAATTTAGAAATTGTTGAAACCACTTTTCTGGCAAGAAAAAAAGTCACACATTTAACATGAGAAATCCATTTGTAAATATTTGGGGAATGGCCATGAGCTGGGTATCCTGACTCAATTCCATATGAAAATATCTGAATCTACTAGAAAAAAATGAGATAAATGAATAGAAATTCATCCATTGCCAAGTGTAGTGGTACATCCCTATAATCCTAACCCTGGAAGGTTGAGGCAAAAGCAGAACCTCAAGTTCAAGTCTAACCTAAGTCTACATAACAAAATCCTGCTCAAAAAGTAAGGGGCAAAGAATGTGATTCTGTAGTGAGCATTTCCTAGTCTATGCAAGGCCATGGGTCCAAACCTCAGAACATCTAAAGAAAAAGCTCCCACTATTCTTGACAATAAAGGCCATACAAAGCTGTGAAAGCCAAACATAATAGGGTTTTTCTATAATCCCAGCTACTTGAAAGGCTGAAGCTGAGGCAGAAGCAGGAGGATTGCAAGTTCAAGGCCAGCAAGATGCTTTCGGAAAACAAAATTTCAAATGGCTGGAGATCTATGTCAGTGACAGAGTATTTGCCCAGCATTAAAGGAGACCTTAGGTTCAATCCCCAGTACTGCAAGTGAAAACAGGAAGAAAAAGAAAGAAAGAAAATAAGAAAGGAGGGGCCAAGAGTTTGGCCTAGTGGTAGAGTGCTTGCCTAGCATGCACGAAGACCTGGGTTCAATTCCTCAGTACCACATACATAGAAAAAAGCCAGAAATGGTGCTGAGGCTCAAGTGGTAGAGCTCTAACCTTGAGAAAGTCCAAGGACAGTGCTCAGGCCCTGAGCTCAAGCCCATGACTGGCAAAAAAAAAAAGAAAGAAAAGAAAGAAAGGAAGAATGGAAGGAGGGTGAGAAGGAGGGAGGGAGAGAGGGAAAGAGAGAGAGAGAAGGAAGGAAGGAAGGAAGGAAGGAAGGAAGGAAGGAAGGAAGGAAGGAAGGAAGGAAGGAAGGAAGGAAGGAAGGAAGGGGGAAGGAAGGAAGGAAGGAAGGAAGGAAAAGAAAATCCAGGCACTGGTGACTCACGCCTATAATCCTAGCCACTCAGGAGGCAGAGATCTGAGGATTACATTCAGGGAAAGCCTATGCAGGAAAATCCATGAGACTCTTTATCTACTCAGGAAGTAGTTTGGTAGTTCAAGTGGTAGAGCTTGAACAAAAGAAGCTCAAGGACATTGGCCAGGCCCTGAGTTCAAGCCCCAAGACCTACACACACACACACACACACACACACACACAGAGGGAGAGAGAGAGAGAGGGGGGGGGAGGGAGGGAGGGAGGGAGGGGGGGCAGGGAGGGAGGGAGGGAGGGAGGGAGGGAGAAAGAGAGAGAGAGAGAGAGAGAGAGAGAGAGAGAGAGAGAGAGAGAGAGAGAGAGAGAGAGAGAGAGAGAGAGAGAAATGAAAATAAGATTGGTTCATAGATTAGTGACCAAAATGCGGATAGTCCAATTATTTGTGATCTTGAGAGGTGAGGGTTTTCCAACAGTGGCATTTGGAGCTAGATAATTCATCGTTGCACGTTGCAGGTAGGGAGCTGTGCTGTGTGCTATTCACATTTAGCCACCCCCTGGCCTCTTTCCACTAGAAGCCAGTAGCATCCCATCTCCAACTGAGACATCAGACATGTCTTCACACATGAACTAGCTAAGCACTATTGATGGAGGGGACCCAAGAGTGAGGGGGGGAAAAAGGGGGAAATGGGCTGAGGGTGTACAGTGAAAAACCCGTAGTAGATAAGAATATTCATGTTGTGGGATTCCCAGCCGAGGAATTAAACCCAGGCTTAACTGTTTAGCACTGGAATTCTTCAACAGCTCCTAAGTATTAGCACTAAGCAGAAACTACCCACAAGCCCCTGCTGTCAAAATTCCTGTGAATGTTGCATGGTGGTTACTAAGAGACAGCACTTTATCTGAATCAAATGTGGCAAGTTAGGATCTTTGCAAAATAAATCTATGAGCCAGGATAGACTTGTACCCAGCTATTGCACTAACTTCTTTAAAAAAAAAAAAAAAAGAAACAGACCTACAATTATAGCTCTGTAAGTGAAAGCATGAAAGGTAATTGGTACAAAAAGCAGGTAAAACCTGGTGAGATTTCCTTGGTAGCCCTCCAACAATTTTTCTTGCTAAGTTTGCCACAAAGAAAGCTCTCCTATGTCGGGGCTTGAAAATAATTATAATAATACATTAGAAATAAAACCTAGCTGAGCTATTAAATGGACTCAGGATTTGTCCATATATCTAGTTCAGCATGGGGTGGCAATTTTTGCTTTTCTTTTTATGGAAAGAAAGCCAATGAGGCCTCCCTGCTGTCAATGCTACTGAGATAAGCAGGGGTGGGTAGAATTCTTCCCAGCTCTGAAACATCAGGAAGGAGAATTCTTTTGCCAGGAGAAGCAACCAGACTTGGGTGGCTTTGGGTTGGTTCTTGTGAGCATGTTTGTGTTAAAGCTCAGAAAGACTGCAATGGAGGCTCAGGGAGAAACTTGAAGGAAAACATCCCTGAAAATCCTCTGTGCAGAGGAGTGAAGATGGGAGGGGCTGCTCAGAAAATGCTGATTGGCCAGCAACCACATAACCTTCAACTTCCAAATTCTCCTCCACTGAAGTCTTACCGACTCCCCAAATTATACCGCCAATAAACCATCAAGGAAAATTTATCACGATGTTATAATTACTGACAACTCCTCAAATATTTTCTGCTACATCAGCTCTAGATGATAATACATTAACACCATTAATTCTTTTTTTAGAGTTTAAATCACCTCTGTTTAATGAATCATAACAAATACAATGTTAATTCTGTATTGTTTACAAAATTGTGCTGAGAAAAATGTCAAGTGTTTAGAACAGAAAACATTTTTTTCAGCATTTTGTTGTTGTTTGTGCTGGTACCAGGATTTGAACTCAGGGCCTTGGAGGCTATCCCTTAGAGCTTTTTCATCCAAGGATGGTCACTCTACCACTTTGAATCACAGATCTACTTCTGGGTTATCATTAGCTAATTGGAGATAAGAGACATTTTTACTTGAGCTGGAGGCAGGACTTGCAGATATGAAGGGCTTAGCTCTCTTCCTCATATAGGTAAAATACCGAGACCCCCAAGCTCAAACTGACAACAAACATGTTGGATGAAGTAGATGTTTTCTTTTTTTCCATATATTTTTATTGTAATTAATAGAAGGGTTACATGATATCTGCCAGATAGAAGGTGCAATAATTCACATACATTGATACCCTTCCACATGTCTTAGTCCCCATTTCCCTCCCCCCACCCCCACCCCTTATCTTGTTTTCCCCCTTTCCTATCCAATTTCAAATAACCAAATACAAATATATCCCATATATCAGATAACAAAGTGAGATACTGTAACAATCTCAAAAGACTAAACATAGAGCTCCCCTATGACTGACCCAGCAATTCTACTACTTGGCATTTACCCAATTGTCCAGAAACAAGGACATACTAAATCCACTAGCAAAACAATGTTCATTGCAGCATTATTTACCATAGCAAAGATATGGAACCAACCCAGATGTCCCTCAGTTGATGAGTGGATCAACAAGATGTGGTATTTGTACACAATGGAATTCTATGCTGCTGTCAGAAAGAATGACATCACCCCATTTGTAAGGAAATGGAAAGACTTAGAAAAAATCATATTAAGTGAAGTAAGCCAGACTCAAAGGAACTTAGGCTCAATGGTTTCCCTCATTTGTCATAATCAGTAGAAACCTTGGGCTCTCCTAGCAGAGATTTGCAATAGAGCAAAATCTTGATACATAAGGCCATATAGTATGACGCTAAATGAAAGGACCTCTAGGATATAGAAATAAAAGCCATATAATGAATGATTGTTGTCCTTAAGGTACTATGTTATCTCTCATCTCTTTTGCTGTCCCTTGGTTAACACCATTAATTCTATGATAGTTTTTTTTATTGTTATTCTTTTTGCAAGAGTAATACTGGAAAGTATGTTCGACTGTGAACAACAAAAAAAATGTTTAGAAATATTCCTAGAGTCCAGGAGTGTGGCCCAGTGGTAGAGTTTGCCTAGCATGCACAAAGCCCTAGATTCAATTGATCAGGATCGAATACACAGGAAAGGCCCGAAGTGGAGCTGTGGCTCAAGGCAGAGTACTAGCCTTGAGCAAAAAGTGTCCAAAGACAGTGCCCAGGCCCTGAGTTCAAGCCCCAGGACTGCCGAAAGAAAGAAAGAAAGGAAGAAAGAAAGAAAAAGAAAGAAAGAAAGAAAGAAAGAAAGAAAGAAAGAAAGAAAGAAAACAATCTTAAAACCTCATTTTTGCTTTATTCTCAAAGTAATGATCTATAAAGCCTGTGCAAAAATCATCTGGGGTTGGAGGTGTGTCTCAGGTAGTTGAGAAGCCAACGAGTGAAAGCATCAAATTCTGAGTTCAAGTCCCATCTCTGACAAAAAAAGAAACAATATATAAATGTGATTAAATTTTTTAAGTAGTTTATTTCCCTCTCCAATGTGGTCTTGAAGAATTGCAATCTGGAAGAATCATGTGCCATGAAAATAATTTTAAAATGTTGTATTAACCACTCAACTTTGTATCGCTCCTCTTCAACTTCCTAAGCAAGTGTCTAGGACTTTTACACTCTGTCTTCCTATCACCATTGACAGGCTATTACACTTCGATCAGGTTCCTTCATATTAGGTAGGTGGCAGGAGTGCCTGGTTTCTGTAAAGTTGAAATCAGATCAACAGACCTACCACATAAGAAATATTCTAGAGACCTAGCTGATGGTCCCACATCAGGTTCAAATCCCTCCATCGGAAAGGAGAGATAAAAACAAAATCTCTTATACTGACAGCAAACCAAAACTCATAAAAGGAAATCTCTAAAATTCCAAAGGGAAAAAAAAACAAACTCCTGTTGGCACACCAGGAAGTAACTTGTAAGTAGCTTATAAAAATCCCCAAAGTGAAAGTCAACCTAGCAGAACTATCAGCTCAACTCATTTTTATGGAGGGCTATGTTGGATAAATGGGATTATTATCAAATCATTTTTACAAGACAGTAAATCACTTAGGTATCTATAGCAGTTTTAAAAATTAAGATGAATTTCACATAATAGTCTTATTAAACTCCTACAAAAGGAAAAAGTCATTAAAAAAAATTAAATCTGGGCCAGGAGTTTGGTCTAGTGGTAGAGTGCTTGCCTAACATACACAAAGACCCAGGTTCGATTCATCGGTGCCACATACATAGAAAAAAAGCCAGAAATGGTGCTGAGGCTCAAGTGGTAGAGCTCTAGCCTTGAGAAAGTCCAAGGACAGTGCTCAGGCCCTGAGTCCAAGCATTGGGACTGCCCCCCCCAAATTTAAATCTGCATTTGACCCACTGAAATGATTTTTCAAATCTGATACAGACAATCCTGTTTAAAAGAAAAACAACAACAACAAAAATTTTTCTCTGTTCCTCAATTCGACTCAGGAGCAAATTGAAATTTCTTAGATATTACATTTAAAGTATGTATACATATATATGTATATGTATATATGTATATATATGGGAATATATATATGTTTGGGCTGGAAAGGTGGCTCAGTGGCAGAGTGCTCGACTCACATGCATGAAGCCCTGGGTTCCATTCCCCGGTACCACATAAACAGAAAAAGCCAGAAGGGATGCTATGGCTCAAGTGGTAGAACACAAAGAGTCTTGAGCACAAAGAGGCTCAGGAATAGTGCCCAGGCTCTGAGTTCAAGTCCCAGGACTAGCATAAAAAAGAATATATATATATTTTAATTAGCAAATGCAAATTTGCTAATTATAAAAATGAAAATAAGGAATAGTAATATTCAAAGATGATTACTTGAATATCTTGTTTGTTTGTTTTTCATTTTTGGTCTATCCCAAGAGATGTGCATTTGTAACCATAAGTGGTATATCTTATAAAGTTCATTTTATTAATTAAAAGTATTCTGGAGCTGGAGATGTAGCTCAATTATAAAGCACTTGCCTGGTAAGCATAAAGATTTGGATTTGAATCCTAGTACCTTGAGGATTAGGCACTTTCATGCTAAAATAGATTTTTCATGCTAAAATAGATTTTTCCAACAACTGTACTCAAGTTTTTGGTCTCAAAACCACTTTATACCCATAAGAAGTATCGAGGCCTTCAGGAGCTTTTATTTATGTGGGCTGAATCTATCAATATTAACAGTAATAGCAATTAAAACAAGAAATTTTAAATGTATTAGTTCATTGAAAATTGAAAAATACCACCAGGTGTAGTGGCACATGCTTCTAATCTCAGCATGCTAGGGTTGAGGCAGGAAGATCTTGAGGTCAAGGCCAGCCTGGGTTACATAGGAAAATCCTGTCTCAAAAACAAAGAAAAAAGCCAAAGAAACAAAAAGAAACTTATTGAATGTCAACAGTACTTTATTTTCCAAAACAGAGAGACAAAATCATTTCATGAGAAAAATGGCATCATTTGCATTTTTGCTGGTTTGTGGCTTTGTAGAGACAGCTGAATTCTCAATCATGCTTCTGCATTCAAAATGTAGATGTGTGCTATTAGTAGAAGCATATAAAGGAAAGAGAGTCTCTCACAAATAAGCTGTTAGAAAAGGAAGGAATTGTTTTCAAATAATTGTGGATACTTTCTTTTCTCTGGCAGTGCTGGGGTTTGCCCTCAGGTCCTCATGCTAGGTGCTCTACAGCTTGAGCCATGCTCCTCCATCGTGTGCTGGATATTTTCTTTATATCACAACAATACTCGAACACTGGTAGCTTTTTTAAAAGATTATTTGCAATGTAGAACGTGAAAAAAATCGATGAAGTTTCTATGCACATTCATGAGAGGATAAAAGTGGAAAATGAAAATGAGTTCTTAGTGTTACTGGGAAAATATTTTTTGCTATATGTTGTATGCTACTATTTGCTATACATTGAATTAGTGACATGGCTAAGGTGGTAGAGCACCTGCCTCACAAACAAGAAGGCCTGAGTCTATAATCCCAGTATTATTGAAAGACAGATAGGAAATGGAAAGACTTAGAAAAAAAGCAAATTAAGTGAAGTAAGCCAGACTCAAAGGAACATAGGCTCAATGGTTTCCCTCATTTGTCATAATCAGTAGAAACCTTGGGCTCTCCTAGCAGAGATTTACAATAGAACAAATCCTAGATACATAAGGCCTTATAGTATGACGCTAAATGAAAGGACCTCCAGGATATAGAAACAAAAGCCATATAATGAGTGATTGTTGTCCTTAAGGTACTATGTTATCTCTCATCTCTTTTGCTGTCCCTTGGTTATCTCATATTATTACAGTATTTCACCTTGTCTGATATATTGTATATATGCGTATTTGGTTATTTGAAATAGGATAGGGAAGGGGGGAAAACAAGATGAGGGGTGGGGTGGGGGGAGGGAAATGGGGAACAAGATATGACAAAGGGTATCAATGTATGTGAAGTAATGCACCTTCCTATCTGGTGAATATAATGTAACCCTTCTAATAATTACAATAAAAATATATGGGAAAAAAGAAAGTCAGACAGACACAAAGACAGACAGAAATAAAGACAGAGACACCATAATTTGAAAATGATAGCTTCCAAGTTTTTGCAATAATAATGGAAAATTCTGAGCTGAACATGGTGGCATAGACCTATAATTCCAACACTAGGGAAGATGAGGTTGAAGAACCATGAAAACCTGGGCTATGTAGCAAGACCTTGTGTCAAAACAAACAAAAGAAAACCCTCACAAAATCACAAGTGCTTGGAACAAACATCCTTCCACATACCTCTTTTGGCACATTTATTTTCTCAGAAGTAGAAGTTGAAGGTCAAAAGCAAAGTAATGTTTTATACAATTCATACAATAATTTATACAATTATTTCCAATAGCTATGTTAACTTGCCTTTCTATTAATAGCATTAATAGTATTCCATTCTTACTCATACCTTTGTCAATACTAGTTATCATGTGAGCTCTGTCTCAGCTGTTTTTCAAAAATCCAAGTGTGACTACGCTGGCTCTTTGTGAACACATGGCCTTATATGAAGTCCAGTACTTGAGATTTTTCTGGACTCCTGTGCTTTGGAGTACTTCTGTGACAACTTCACCACAGTGCTATTAAAGGCTACTTTGTATTATGATTGTATTTACTATGTCTACATGACAGTGAGTTTCTTGAGAAAGAAACCATCTCTCTTAACCTTAGTATACATTGCAGTGTCCTCAGGATAGAAGCAGCATTAGAGGGGTGGGAGAAAATGGCATTTTTTCAGCTTAATGGGACCTGGGTTTAAGTCCTGGCTTCACAGCTTTGTGCTGTGAACTGAATGTATGCCCTGGAATTCAAAAGTCGGACATGGATCACCAATGTGAGAATGTCAAGAGGGTTAAGGTGATGGAGTCATAAGGATGAAGCCTTCACAAATGAGGTTAGCAACCTCAGAGAAGAGACTAAAGGGACTGTTCCCCACCTTTTTGTTCCTTCCTCGTGTGAGGCTCAACAAGATCTCTCCAGAGACCAAATCTAGAGCACCCTCATCTTGGACTTCCAGACTCCAGGACTAGGATCAATAAACGTGCTTGCTTATTATTTGCCACAATAGCACCAACTGGGACATTGTGTGAATGTGGACAAATTACTTCCCTGTCCTTTCCCGATCTTGAAGGTCATTAAACAAGGAGACAAATGCTGACTTCATAAGGCAGCTGCAAAGAAACAGTATGTTTAAAATTTGAACGAGTCTTCAAATATCCATGACTCAACTTACAACTTAGCAACTTTGTGATGGTGGGAAGACCATATACCCGCAGTAGAAATGATGCATCATATTTTGAAGTTTGATCATTTCCTGGGCCGGTAACAAGTAGCCCAATACTCCTGACGTGCAGCAATGTCAGCAAGCCACGAGTCCCAGTGAGCGAGGCCATTATGACAATGAACAACTGCCACCCCACTGTGCTGCTAAGCTAAGGTGACTGAGCAGGCTAGGTGTATGATTTCCCCACTGTGGAAGTCCTGCAGGACACTGACTGTGGCGGCTACCTTCCCAGGGGTAACTATGGCACTGTGGTTCAAGTGGTAGAACACTAACCTTGAGCTGAAGAACTCAGGGACAGGACCCAGGCCCAGAGTTCAAGCCCCACAATGGAATGAAGGAAGGAAGGAAGAAGGAAGGATGGAAGGAAGAAGGGAAGGAAGAAGGAAAGGAAAGGAAATTCTATGTCCCCCTCCATGACCCTCCCAGCCCTCTCCTCACTTCCTTCCCATATGAATCTACTTTCTGTCTCCATGGTTTCACTTATTCTGGAAACTTCATATAAAACGGACTCACTTCACCTACTGTTTTCTTTTTTTTTTTTTTTTTTTTTTTTTTTGCCAGTCCTGGGCTTGAGCTCAAGGCCTGAGCACTGTCCTTGGACTTTCTTATGGCTAGAGCTCTTCCACTTGAGCCTTAGCACCATTTCTGGCTTTTTTCTATATATGTGGTACCAAGGAATCAAACCTGGGTCCTCGTGCATGCTAGGCAAGCACTTTAACCACTAGGCCAAACTCCCAGCCCTCATCTACTGTTTTCAAGGCTCATCCACATTGTCCCATGTATTAGTACTTCATTCTCATTTGTGATCAAATAATGCTACATTGTATACACTATATTTTTCTTTATCTAATCACCAGTAATAAGCTGTTTCTACCTATTGCCTATTATGAATCATGGTGTTATAAGGATTCATGTACAAGTTTTTAGACGGGCAATGCCTTTTGTTGTCTTGAGTCTATATCTAGAAGCAGAATTGTTATGTCACTTGTCATAGCCCTTTGTTTAACTGAAGAACTGCCAGAGTTGTCTGAAATGGCTGCATCATTGTATATTTCCACCAACACTGGATGAAGATTTTAATTTCTCACACCCGCTCCAACACTGTCTTTTTAATTAGCGCTATTATAAATGGCGTGAAGAAGTATCTTGTTGTTTTAATTTGTATTTCCCTGATGGCTAATGATCTTAAGCATGTTTTCTTGTGCTCATCAAAAAATTTAAATTAGCGTGTCTGTTATAATTGGGTTAGAGAGTAATTTATTGGACTAGTTTTGAGTTATGGCTTGAGGAGTCATTCCTAGCTATGTAAAACTCAGTTTTCATCCAGGTGCAGTGGTGTAACCTTGTAATCCTAGCACTTTGGAAGCTGAGTCAGGATCCAGCATTCAGGGTCAGCTGAATGGACTTCATAATGAGATCAAAACCAAATAATTCAAGTTCTCTGACACAGAGCTGTCAGTCTCTGGTCACGTGTATTGTCATCTGAGAAATAATGAAGGTAAATTCCTGCTGTCCACTCTTCCATGACTATGAGCTACCAAACCATTATCTGTTTAAACTGACCCCAATTAGCTTCTATCACAACCCCAAGTCTTAACTGAAAAATAAAAAATAAAAATCCTTAGAACCGGCCGGGAGTTTGGCCTAGTGGTTAAAGTGCTTGCCTAGCATTCATGAAGACCCGGGTTCGATTCCTTGGTACCACATATAGAAAAAAGCTGGAAGTGGTGCTGAGGCTCAAGTGGTAGAGCTCTAGCCTTGAGAAAGTCCAAGGACAGTGCTCAGGCCCTGAGCTCAAGCCCAGGACTGGCAAAAAAAAAAAAAAAATCCTTAGAACCCTAGACAAACATCCTTTACCTAGAGAACAATAACAGAATTTTATTGGCAAATTGTAATCTGTTCCGTGGCAGAATATTCCTAAAGCCCAAGTTTCTAAATTCATTACTCTGAACTGCTAAAGTTCACAAACTCAGCCAAAGGAAACTTCTAGGATTGACAAGGAGAAACTCTGGCAGGTTGAACAGTAAGTAGGAACTGGAGCAGAAAGAAACAGAAAATTCTAAGAACTGGCTGCCATTTCTTGTCATTTTTCCTCAAAGCTAAAGTAGGCCAATGATGCTCCTAAGTTATTCAAAATGACAAGACCCTGATTTTCTAAAGCCAATAGTGCTCTTCTCTCCTGACCTTGTCACAGCCATGGGGCTGCATTACCTTCACCCTTCTGACAGTCTAGGCTGATATCCAAGAACTCTGCCAGCACTTTCTTCCAGAAAGTCAAGTATGTAAATGAAATGGGAACCCTACGTTCTATCAGCCAATTGATTTAAACAAATCTTTGATTGTCAAGCAATTTCTGCTTCTATGCAAATACAGCTAACTTTGTATTTGTTATTCCTCCCTCCTTCTTTTTTTAAGAAATAAGAATGCCATTATCACCACACACAAGCCCAGAGTTCAAATCCCACGACTGGCACACAGACACTCCCAGTCTTCTTTGTATGTCTACTCACTCCTCTTCAAAGCACCCTAGTCCCCTTTCTAAAAGCCTTTTCTCCCAAGATAGGATCCAGGTTCTATAGTTAGAAGTGTCGGTTCAAAGTAATTCCAATCCAAAGTGGGTACTGGTAGGCTCAAACTGCTGACTCTTTCGGAGGCTTGTAGTTCTGCAAATTAGTAATCTCCCCCCATTGACTTCCGTCCTGCCAAATCCAGTGATCACTCAGCAGTTCTCATTCCCCATGCTCTTTATGTCAACAGTCAGATGACGGCAGTACGAGTTTTAATCAGACAAAAGGAGCTGAGATTCTGGTGATGAAATGTTATAGTCATTCAACCATCATTTCTTAAGCACCAACAGTACAGTGTAGGAGACATTGATATCTACTTGCAGAAATTGCACACAAGAGGAGAAGCCAGGCTGCTACCCTCAGAGAGCTTACATTCTAGTGTTAGTAATAAACAATAAATAAACCCAAAATGCCTTTCAGACGGTGATAGAACTGCCAACTGCAACATAAAACAGTGCCTGCTGTGACCATGACACACAGCTAGAGAACTCAGCTGTTAGGCAGGAAGGTGGAAGAAAGCCTCTTGAAGAAATTCACGTGTTCTGGAATGGCAGCATTCTAGGCAGAATACACAGCAAATACAAAAGCCCGGATGAGCCTGCTGGAAGCTAGGAAAGAAACCAGCACTGCTGGAGTACAGTGAACAGTTGCGATGGCAGGTGAGCTGAGACAGCTGGGCATTGGCTAAGTTGGGGAGAACCACTGCACACCACAACAAAAGCACATGGAGCCATACATCACAAAGCTAGAACGAGACACAGCCGTTATCTAGATCCTCTCAATACTAACTAGTAATATAGCCTAGCAGGATTTATGTTCCAACTGGTACTAGATAAAGAGATAATTTATTGAAGCCCATAGAGATCCTAACACTCTATAGAAGACCAAGACTATTGTATCAATCTCCTCTAGATTTGAAAACATCGAAGTTCATCATTCTAAGATGAATCTAAATTCTCTGAAATTAAATATCAGAATACAACAGATACTGTGGTAAATAGTATTAAGTGTATGTCATGTGATCCTACAGAGTATGTAGAGGAGTGGTTTTGATGTTGCTATCTTTGACCTTATGGAAATGCAATCACTGGATTGCCTAACATCTATTTTTAAACATAAGATCTACTGTCTCTATTACACACCAGGAAACTTAATATAGCTAAAGTGCTGAGCAGAATTAGCTACTACATAGATTGGCAAGGTTTTTTATGCTAACTTTTTTGAAAGTTCAAAGTAAGTTGGACCACTATTTTTTAAAATAGCAAAATTTTGGGCTCGATGTTTGACCTAGTGGTAGAATGCTTGCCTAGCATTCACAGAGACCCCAGTTTGACTCCTCGGTACCACATACATAGAAAAAAGCTGGAAATGGTTCTGTGGCTCAAGTGGTAGAGATCTAGCCTTGAGAAAGCCCAAGGACAGTGCTCAGGACCTGAGTTCAAGCCAGGACTGGAAATATATATATATATATAAATTAGTAAAATTTTGCCCAAATATGAAAAGGAGTATATTACTTACTAACAAAAACAACAAATGTGGAAGAGGCACTGTGCTTGAAAGTGGTAGAGTGATAACCTTGCGCTGAAGAGCTCAGAGACAGCACCCAGGCCCAAAATTCAAGCCCCACAACCAAAAAAAAAAAAAAAAAGACGTGAAGCAAGACATAATAAATAGTAAATGGCTCATGTCAGAGATGTGGGGAGCATAAACAATCCCAGCAAGCCTAGGCATAAATGCAAGGCTCTAAAAGGTCAAAAAGGTCTGGGACCATGGTTCAAGTATCAGAATGCCTGTCTAGCAAGGTCCTTAGTTCAAATCCCAGTGCTACTAAAAGAAAAAGAAGGAGAAGGAAAGGAAGGTGGAAGAGGAAGAGGAGGAGAAAAAGGAAGAAGAAGAGGAGGAAGGAGGAGGAACAAGAAAAGAAAAGAACAGTTGTCTAATGTGGGCACGGAAGTGCACACACCTGTAATTCTCATACTCATGAGGCTGAGGTAGGAAAATCTGAAGCCAAGACAGCCTGGGATACAAAGAAAGATTGTACCTCAAAAAGGAAAAGAACAGGAGACTGTTTATTATATACTGTATATGTTGTATATATCTATATGCAACATCATATATATATATATAGAGAGAGAGAGAGAGAGAGTTTTGAGATGCGCACTAAACATTACATAAGAGTTCTAGGACAGATCTTGCCACCAGCTCAGGTTTGAATCTAGCTAATACACCTACCAGCTATGGAAATTTAGCTAATATTACTCAATATTGAAAAGCCTCCATTTTCTCTTACATAAAATGACGATGAAAGCAATGCTTGGATTGTGGTTTTAAAATAGCAGACTTAGAAGCAACAGTGCTTGGAATGGATTAGTTGTTTCTTGAGTTTGTGCTCATTATTTGCCCTTCCCTAGGCCTCTATCACTCCCCCAAGACATGAAAAGGTTGGGCTAAGTGTCAGCAACTAGTCTTCTCCCTAGATCCAACTACACCACAGTGCACACTTAGATGTTGGTTTTGTTTCTGTGCTCTACCACTTGAACCACAGCTCTACTTCTGGCTTTTGGGTAGTGATTTGAAGATAAAGGTTTCATGGGCTTTCTGGTTTTGAACTGTGATCCTCAGATCTCAGTTTCTTGAGTAGCTGTAGGATTACAGGCATGAGTCACCAGCACCTACAGAAAACATTTCACCTCGGGGCTGGGCAGAAGGACCCAGAGTTTTCAGGTAATGAATAAAGGGGCTCCTGGGACCAGAATTTAAAGGGCCAGCTCCTTAGGACCAATACATATTATCATGCATTGGCCTTTTCAATAACTTGTAAGATCATTCGTTTTAACATCTCCCCTACATAAAGGCTGAAGTAGATAGATCAGGAACTTTACCTGCTTTGTTCATTTGTTAGATTGCCTGACCATAAGTCCATAGTAAATATCTGTTGGATGAGTAAGCCTGTTTGCTTACTATATATACTCCCTGAAAATGGAAGAAATCAATCTTATTTATTTTCAGTTTTTATAAAGGTGATACACAAGGGGGGGTACAGTTATATACGTCCAGTAATGAGCATTTTCTTTTTGTCAATTGTATTAAAATCAATATTTTAAAGTATCCTAATGAAACTGGCCATTAACAGGGAGTTTGTGGTGAACATACTCTTCATTTTTTTTTTGTTTTTTGCCAGTCCTGGGCTTGAGCTCAGGGCCTGAGCACTGTTCTTGGGCTTTTCTCAAAGCTAGCACTCTGCCACTTGAGCCACAGCACCACTTCCAGCCTTTTTCTATGTATGTGGTACCGAGGAATCAAACCTGGGTCTTCTTGCATGCTAGGCAGGCACTCTACCACGAGGCCAAACTTCCGGCCCCATACTCTTCATTTTTAGTAGGCAACTAAAAATGCATTTATTTATGGTGTACCGTAAGTGAATGTTTAGCACATGGATTTTTTTCTAAAGAAAAACATAACCAGGTAAAGAAAACACAATAATAGCTGTGTAAGTGGACTTTTGAGCATGAGAGCCTGGGAGACTGAACAGTGGTGTCAATTAATCCTCCACATATCTTGGACTTTACCAGATTAGGATGTGGAATTTTGGAACTGAACTCAGACTAGTTTGCCTTAATAGAGGACTTTTCTCTGGACAAAAAGCAAAGCCTCCTCTTATCCCTCCATCTATGATGTGGATCAACTACAGAAGGTGGGAATGAAATCTGCAGGCATCGTAATTGAACAATCCTTCAAGAGTTATCGCTCCTCTTCGAGCCACTCTATTTCCACAGTCGCTGGACATGATCAATCTCTAGAAGTGAGTCATCAACATCCACTCAAATTTGATCTGATCTGAGTTCAACATTCCCACTAAGTCTACTTTGTGGAGAAAGTCTAGGCAACTTCATGCCTATTATCACTTATCCAATCAAAACACATATTCGTAACCTAGAAAATTCTGAGTGATTCTGGATGAAAAAAAAATGTGAGTTTAACACTGAGGACATGGTGCCAAGGAATGGAACGAGGGCTTCTTGCAGGCCAGGCAAGCACTCTTCCATTAGGTTGCATCCCCCGCTCCGGGGCTGCCTTTGAAACTGCAATCCTCACATCTCATCTTTCAGACTAACAGGGATTACAAGGATGATCTACTGAGCCCAACCAGGCCAGGTCATGTTCCCACTCATGAGAACTAGGAGGAGAATCTGCATTCACACACAAAAACCTGAAAAGGGTCTCTCTTAATTTCAAAGCATGCCAGGAGTTGAACCCAGGAAATTCAATGACCAGTAATTTCCCAGACAGGTAACCCCACAAGGAATAAAGAGTCTGAAGAACTGATTCAGATGCAATTTATTGATAGAAAAGAGTGCCATTGGTAGAAAAAATCATATTAAGTGAACTAAGACAGACTAAAGGAACATAGGCTCAATGATTTCCCTCATTTGTCATAATCAGCAGAAACCTTGGGCTCTCCTAGCAGAGAATTGCAATAGAGCAAAACCTAGTTACATAAGGCCATATAGAATGGCACTAAATGAAAGGACCTCCAGGAAATAGAAACAAAAGCCATAGAATGAGTGATTGCTGTCTCATCTCTTTTGCTGTCCCTTGGTTATCTCATATGGTTACAGTATCTCACTTTGTTATCAGATATATTGAATATATTTGTATTTGATTATTTGAAATTGGATAGGGAAGGGGCAAAACAAGATGAGGGGTGGGGGTGGGGGGGAGGGAAACGGGTACCAAGACATGAAAAAGGGTATCAATGTATGTGAATTAATGCACCTCCTATCTGGTAAATAAAATGTAACCCTTCTATTAATTAAAATAAAAATATATGAAAAAAAATGTGGGTTTAGACAGGGTAGGAATTGGCATCTCAAGTGATTGAACCAAGAACTTATGGAATATGGAACTACATACTGTGCCCCAAATACCTTCCTTCCCAGAGACGGTGTATTGTATAAAACTTTTCTAACATTTCAGGAAAAATGGCTTTGCTTAGTGTCATTATTCTGAACTCAAGTGCTCCTTTTACCAGACTGTGAGCTCCTTGAGAGGAACCACTGTGTCAGCCAAATGTTTTTACCTTCCTAAAACCTAGCACATATAACAATCATTGCCAGTGAAACACCTCTACCAATTCCATTGAAGCTAACAGATTTTTAGATCATTGGGTTTGCTGGACAGTACATTAGCTACCTGTGGCAAGTGGCTTGGGTAGGCAGGCAAATTGATAGACACTGTAAATATAAAATATGCATCAAATTTCAATTCAATTTCTATCGGTCATGGGGCTTGAACTCTGGGTCTGGGTGCTGTCCCAAGAGGCTTGAATTCTGGGCCTGGGCACTGTCCCTGAGCTCTTCAGCTCAAGGCTACCACCCTACCACCTGAGCCACAGCCCCACTTCCACTTTCCTAGTGCTTAATTGGAGATAAGAGTCTCACGGACTTTAGTGCTTGAGCTGGCTTTGAACCAGATCTCAGCCTCCTGAGTAGCTAGGATTACAGGCGTATGCCACTGCACCAGGTTCAATAGTCCTTTGGCTATTGAATTAAATACATTATTAAACATAAATGTGATCTATTAATTTTTTAATGTAGCTATTAAAATTTTTAAATTCCACATGTGGCTGAATAACTGTTTTCATGTACAAATTATAACTAGCCTCTTGTATCCTGTTTTTTAAGTTTCTTGATAGGAAAGGGAAATTGACTATGTCTAAATAAAGACAACCATGCGTTTCTTTTTTTTTTTTTCAGAACAGCCATGATTCATAAGACTTTCCTTTTTAGTTCTACCAGTATGTTCTACATACTGATAGTAGGTTCACTGCTTTAAAGAAGAAATAGTAATTCCAACTATTCTAGTATTCCCCTCTATGGACTCAAAGTTCTTATTTGGGGCATGTAATAACCATGGAGCTGACATCTGAATATCACTTCAGTTTCTCACACAAAATGCCTCTAAGTTTCATTGATGCTGTTATTTTTCTTGTTCTAATTATTTTATTATCTTTAGTTGTACAAAGGAGTTGCTGTTTAACAAAGCAGTTTATGAACACAATGCATCTTCATAAATGTTACCCCTTTCCACATACTCCCCTATTCCATCCTACCCACACCTTCTCTCACTCTTGATTTTGTAGGACATACATTAAATTCTTGATGTATTCTCCCTCTATTCTCTTCATTCATCTATCCCTTTCCCCTTGACCCCACCCATCCCCTTTTGAGTACCTGCTTGCTTTTATTTTGTTGAGCTTGGACTTTGCCTAAGGATTTGCACTATTTGAGTTCTCCCTTGAATCTACCTTATTTTAGTTAATACATTTATATATGTACTTGTGTATCATCCAACATATTAACTTATAAGTTTATAAGTTAGAAAGACCTCTGTTTTATATTCCCTTCCTTCAGCCTCTGGCATCCTGAAGAGCTGGGCAGCTCTCCCATCCCCAGCTCTTTCCACTGACCTTAGATGAGGGCTGGCTCAAATAACACACTTGTCAGAACACCTCGGTAAGCAAATCAGTGGACAACACCCCATAAATAGATATATGGAAACAGAGTGCTCTGTACTGATAACAAAATCCACTTACAAACCTTCTTTCTCCTCCACAACATTTGTTCCCTGTAATGATTAGTCAAATGTGAATGTCACTAATAATTTTGATTCTATAATTGTAGATGACATGCTTTATATAGGCACTGGAAAAGCTATAAGTTGAAGGTGGTTTTTTGAAAAATTTTATTAACACTGATTTTTACAACATATTTCAAATGTCATGTTTAACAAACAAGAATTCAAGAAGGGAATCTCTATATGCAATCACTGGCACATAGATTTTAGAACATAATTAAAATTAAGCTGAAGGTTTGTATGTCATAAATACATATCAATCTATCTAACATTATGTCTATAGAGTATATATTCCATCATAGATTTTTATGTCTATGCAGTTATGTTTATATCTCCAAGACTATGTCCATAACCTTGGGTACCCGAATACCGAGTCATCGCTCATGTACTGTTTGGATCTAATATCCATATATTAAGGATACCATGCACCTTTTGTTCCTTTGGTCTTGACTTTTCTCAGCCAACATGATTCACTCTAGTTTCATCCACTTCCCAGTGAATGCCATTATTTTATCTAGTTGGTTAGCTATGTAGAATTCCATTGTGTATATGCACCACCTTTTTTTGTAGTTGAAGGTGATTTTTAAGCATTAGCTACTATTGTAGCAAAAAAGCAGCTGTGTTTACCTAAAGAAATGATATTGGACCAACTCAAGCCTATCAAGCAAAAAGTGATAGGATCTAAGTGACCTGTGCGAAAGGTTGAAAATGTTTGATTGTACAAACCAGGTGTCCACCAAGGCCCAGAAAGGCCTATCTGAGGTGTAACCCACCTGTCTGGACTCACCTTCCACTCCCCCCTTTCTCACTCTGCTCCAGAAAACTAAATGTGTGCTTCCTGCTTCAGTGCCCTTGCACCTGTTCTTTCCTTTGCCTACAATACACAATCTTCGCTTTCTACTCAAATGTCATCATATCAGAGAAGCTTCTTCACTGTTGTATCAAAAACAGTCTAACCCAGCCAGGCATGGTGGCTCACACCTGTAATACTAGCTACTCAGGAGGCTGAGATCTGAGTATTGCAGTTCAAAGCCAGCCCGGGTACTAAAGAAGACTCTTATCTCCAATTAATCACTAGAAAATGGGAAGTGGAGCTGTGGCTCAAGAGGTAGGATGATAGCCTTGAGCTGAAGAGCTGAAGGACAACACCCAGGCCCAGGGGTAGGGCATAGCCTTGAGCTGAAGAGCTCAACGACAGCACCCAAGCCCAGAGTTCAAGCCCTATGACCCACATTTAAAAAAAAGTCTAACCCTAATCCCACTAGATTTGTCTTCATATAGTTTAGACTACCAAGCATATTATTTACTTGTTTCTTCACTTCTCTAAACTGGAACATCAACTTCAATAGGCAGGGACTTTGTTCTGTACTTTTTGGATCTAGACCATCACAGGAAACCAATAATTATTGGTTGAATTAATAAATTAATGAACCTAAAACTGGAGTCCAGACACTTGGGGCTTAGTCCCTAGTTCCATCACTAAAGAGAATATCTAGTTTGAGAACCCTGCCTTAACATTTGCTTTCTGAATTTGTAAAATAAAAAGTATCAGATATTCCTAAAGCCTCTCCTAACTCTAAAATCTGGTGATTTTATAGATCTACTTTTGCCAATGACCTTGAATAAAGCATGCAACACATGAATGTTTTTGGTATCTCTGAACTACAATCCTTTGAGGGATTCTGAAACCTTGATCCAATGGCAAAGACCTCCAGATGGTAGGCATTCCAGGATCTTCTCTCCACTTTGAGGTGGTTCATACAGAACCTTTCTTCCCGCAATCTCTTCTAACAGTTAAGGACCCTAATTATGTTTTTCTGTTTCTCTACCTGGAGTATGAACTCTTTGAGGGAAGTAATAGTCATAGTAATTTTCATATGCCCAACACCTTTCCTGGCCCATAGCACTCCATTCTCTGAATCATAACTCAGATTGACAACTGCCACCAGCCCTCTTCCTTTCCTGATGCCCAGTGAGTTTTCCTCAAGAGCCAAGCATAACTTCACACGTTCACATAGTTTCTTTATTCCTTACGACAAGCTTGTGAATTAGGTATTATTACCATCCTTTAATAGATGAAGTAATTGAGCTCACAGAGGACAGAATCTGTCAGTGATAAAATGGCTAACAGGATGCACACCCAGGCCTCTTGATACTGTATACCACAGTCACATGACCACGTGGTAGGGATGGTATGTGAGAAAGGTAATGACCTTATGTAAGGATTGAGCTGGAGCCGGGGCATATAGTTCCATGGTGAAAAGCTTTGGAAATGACCCTTAGCAGAGAGAGAGAGAGAGAGAGAGAGAGAGAGAGAGAGAGAGAGAGAGAGAGAGAGAGAGAGAGAGAGAGAGAGAGAGAGAGAGAGAGGGAGAGAGAGAGGGAGAGAGAGAGGGAGAGAGAGAGAGAGAGGAGAGTGGAGAGGGAGAGAGAGAAAGGAACATTGGTCTGTATAATGGTGAGCTTCCTGTACTATTAAAGCATTTTTATAATTAGAAAAGATTTTTCTTTGTTTCAGAAAGGTAATTCTATATATTATACCTAAAAGGCTAAAAGAAAGGAAAATTTCTTTTTGTCTTCTGAATTTTGTTGTTGTTGGCAGTACTGAGGTTCAAACTTAGGGTCTTTGAACAGCTCTACTACTGGAACTATGACTGCAGTCGTGCTGTTTGTATTTTCATTATTTTTCCTGATAATAACAGGTACCACATACTCATTATAGAAAAACAGACAAGTTCAGATAAATATAAAGAAAAAGTACTAACTAAGGAATAACCAATCTTAGCCTTTTAACTCCCAAACTAGCCTATATTGTGTATATACTATTTTTTTTTTGCCAGTCCTGGGCTTTTTAGCTCAGGCCTGAGCCCTGTTCTTGGGCTTTCTCAAGGCTACAGCTCTACCACTTGGGCCACAGCACCCACTTCCAGCCTTTTCTGTGTATGTGGTACTGAGAAATCGAACCCAGGTCTTCATGCATGCTCGGCAAGCATTCTACCACTAGGCCAAACTCCCAATGAATACTAATTTTAATTAACTCTTTAGACCTCTTTTTTAATACATCTGTTTGACTTTATGATTTATATCATTCTAAATTATGCTATGAACCTTTTTCCAACTCAACACAAGCGTGCCCTGCATTGTTAGAATCTTCATAAATACCATTTTGACTGTGGCTTAGTAATGTGGTGTCAAATAATCATTCTGTTATTACTTAATCTTCTTTTTAACTTTTTGGTGCCCTTTCATTTATAAAAATCAGTTTACAAATTGATTGCAACATCTGTGACTGGTTCTGACTTCTGGCTCACTCTTATACTCCTATCTACTAAGAAGGCTACTCTGAGGATCTTAGTTTGAAGCAGGCCCAGGTAAACAAACCCCAGAGAACCTTATCTCCAATTATGGCTCAAGTTCTAGAATGCCAGCCTTGATCCAAAAAAAAAAAAACAAAACTAAAGAAGAGTGAGAGATCCCCGAGTTCAAGGTCCAGTGACAGTAGAATGTATTTTTTCCTTTTTCTTTAATAAACTGAAAATAAGCTAGATGAAGCCATGTCAGCTTCCCTTGTAGTAGAAAGAAGGGGAAGGGGTAGTGAAAGTCTACCAGCTTGGAGTGCACAGACATAGGCTCACATCCTGCTTGTTTTGCTCTCTGTACATAAGTGATATGAAACTTCAGTTCCCTCATCTGTAACCGACCGATTATATGCTAGTGTTCCTATAAGGGTTTACCAGGAGTCAACATGAGAACACTGAACACTATGCCTGGTATAGTGATTCAGAATCTTATCGTGTGGAAGAAAAGAGCCTAAGCAAAAGAAAGACTGATTTGTCATTCTCAACTTCCAACTGTTTGAAAAAATTCTGGGTCTTCATTTCTAGTCTCAAAAGAACACAGAATGTTATGCTACATTGTGGTTTGATTGTCACAGCATAGGGAAGCAGGAGGGATCAGGGACTCCACATTCCACAAGGACTTGCTTCTCACAGGCCTCTCCCTATCTCTGGACACTTCCATTGGCCACTTACCCCTTGGTCCCACCATGGTCTATGCCTTAGATAATCTGTTATTCTTCAAGTCCTGATCAGAAGTTTTACCGACTCCTCATTACTCATTTGTCAAAAACAAAAAATGTTGGGCCAGGTTAGCCTAGTGGTAGAGTGCTTGCCTAGCATGCACAAAGACCCAGGTTCAATTCCACAAATATATAGAAAAAACCAGAAGTGGTGCTATTGCTCAGATAGCAGAGGCTCTAACCTTGACGAAGTTCAAGGCCAGTACACAGGCCCTGAATTCAAGCCCCAGGAATGACCAAAAAAAAAAAAAAAGTGATATATTTTTAAAGGTCTCCATCTCTTGTGTTTCTTCCCACCCTACTGACTCTGATATCTTTCCCTCCACAGTAACAGTGGGCTGAAGTTTACTAAAGATAAATCATATCTTCACTTCTTCACTTCAAGGTCCTGACCTCTATCTAAAGGCAATGTAGCCACAAGGTGGTGCTTCAAATTGTCAGCTGCTCACATCTTGGTGTAAATGAGTTTTCAGGATCTCGGAGAAGGGGGAGGGGTTTTTGGTGGGAATATTAGTCTTCCAGAGTTAGGCATACCCTAGGTATACCTAGGCTTAGGCAAGGCTGCCACACTTTCCCTTCTCAATATACCCAGGATCACTGGTCCCTAATTCCTGCTCCATTTCTCATAGGTGCCTTCTTGGTTCTTCCTTTATGTACCTCCTGTCCATTTTTAAAAAAATTTTATTATAGAATAGATGTAGAACAGAGGGATTACAAGTCAGGTAATGCGTACATTTCCTTTTGTACCATGTCTTCTTTCCTTCTCTCCCAATCCCTCCCATCTCTACCCACCAGTTGTATAGTTCATTTTATCAGTATCCAGTGAGATCTACTGTGCACTTTTCACCCCTTTTTCTATACCCTCCCCCCATCCTCCCAAAGATACACATGTGAATAGATCCTACGTAAAGAAAAATAGAATCATCAAAAAATTAAAATTATAAAGAAAAAGAAAGAGCTTAGGTTTTTCTAGATTGACCATGTGCCTTGAGCCAGGGTAAGCCTGTTTTACAAAGCCCAGCTCCTGGGGCCGGGAGTTTGGCCTAGTGGTTAAAGTGCTTGCCTAGCATGCACGAAGACCCAGGTTCGATTCCTCGGTACCACATACACAGAAAAAAGCCGGAAGTGGTACTGAGGCTCAAGTGGTAGAGCTCTAGCCTTGAGAAAGTCCAAGGACAGTGCTCAGGCCCTGAGCTCAAGCCCAGGACTGGCAAAAAACAAACAACAACAAAAAAAAAAACCAAAAAAAAACAAAGCCCAGCTCCTGCCTACTCCTATAAGGCAGCGAAAGCTTAGCCTTTTCTCCTGACTATCTATGATCTGTACTCTGTTGAAGCACACAGTCTCATGCCAAAGCCACTCTACTTCATTTTAGCTTGCTGGAATGGGTTGGATACTGTTTTTGAGTTTGCATGCATGCCCACATGGTACACATCCATCTACCACCTTCAAACTCTCCAATTATACTAGAGTCATATTGACTGACACAAACTCACACACACAAATAGATATTTAGAGAACAAGGTTATAAACAAACCCCCAAAAAGATGATTTCTATTATTCTCATACATGAGGATCAATCAACAATAATGTCTTAGTATGTAATTGGAAAATTCTTATTACATGCATTTACATGTAATTAAATGCTCATAGTTTAGCTAAATCTTGGGACTGGTAGGAATTTAAAAGCAGAAGTTGCTAGCATATATTGTTTGTTTATGCAGTAGTGGAGTTTGACTTCAGGGCTAGAACTTGCTAGGCAACAGCTTTACCTCTAGAGTCACACTCCCAACTTTGTTTTGGTTTTTGTGACAGGGTCTTGGAACTATCCTAAAATTCACATTCCTCTACCTTTGGAGGGGTGGGTTCAGGCATAATTTCACCTCAACTGGCCTTCAGGCTTCTTTTCTCCCTAAGAAATTGATACATGAATGTACCAAAATGAAATCCTTTATAGCACAGTGCAGGCACCCATCCATTTAAGGTTATCAGAGCTGCCTTCCTCCTTCCCCTGTAGCTTAGGTTTTCCCAGAATGATCATGTGCCTCGGTCGGGCTAGGGTGAGCATTCCAGCAAAGTTCTTCAAGTGGCAGGACCCTACGTAAATCTCCAAGAATAAATAAGAGCAGCAAGTCACAAGGAGCTAGGGTGCAGGGAGCTGGGGGATGGGATGGTGACAGTAAGCTTGGCTGCAGGCGGGCCTGTCACTCCAGCTGACAGTGAGCACCTCCACCTTCAAGTTTATAAAAGAAAAATAAGTAAATAAAGGCAGTATGATCCAAAACAGAAAATGCTTCGTTCCAGATCCCATAGAGCAAAAAGCAACAAGCACAGGGAGTAGCTAGCGGCCCTCGTAGCACTTGTACCGCCCTAGGGCAGCTAGGCCCGACACCGAGGCTCCTGCTAGGTACCTGGCCTCCCGCTGCTCCTCCTCCGACTCCGCAGCTGTGTCCTCATCCTCGCCCTCCGACTCCTCCTCGGTGTCCAGCTCCCGGGCCGCCTCTTCGTCCCCATCAGAGCCTAGGAAACTCTCGGAGGTGCGGTTGCTGTCACTGCTCGCCATCGCGCCTGTCCCGGGCCGGAGTCGGAGCGCCCACGCTGCGCTGCGCCTGGTGTTCTCCCTCTGACTGCGCCTCTGGCCCGGGTACCACTCTGTGCCACCAGGCCCGGCCCTGGCGGGCGGCTCGGGTTCCCGGCGCGGGGGAGGGTGAGCCCTGACACTTTAAATAGAAGGCATCAAAAAGTTTCCCTACCCAGCTTGTGGGGCCGGCTGGGCTTCTCCGTCTGCCGTCCTCCCTGGCTGGGTCTGGAAGATCCCTGGTGGCCTATGGGACCACACTGCAGGTCACATTTTAGTAGTAGTGTGGCTCAGGTTACACTAGAACTTCCAAGGATGAAAGGGACACCAGCCCTGCCTTTCTCCTCTCGAAATTGGTAGGGTTAAAGCTTTCAAGCCAAGCTTTTTGATGGACCCTTTACTCCAAATACTCCTTCCAGAGTAAATCCCTTACTGTACCACTACATCAAATGACTCAATCCCATCTCTGCATAGGGCTTACTTTGGTGCCTAGAGTAAACAGGCTCAGTGGGAGACAAGGTAGCTTAAGCTCCTCTCATTCCCTTCAAATGAAGCGACTCAATGGAAAATGCTATCTAGCACTTTTGGATCATTGTTCAGTATTGACTTCCTTTACAATGCAAGATGGTATATCAGTATGGTCTGCCTCAGTGGTCCGATTGTTCAGTCAGGATAAACTCACAGTACTCAAGTCTTACATTTGGCCTGAAATTCAGCCTAAAAGACACAAATCTCACTGTATCATGTAATCACCAGAACTTAAACCCCCTGACTGCTCCCAGACTGAAGTCCAAGATCCTCAGAAAGATCACATATTGCTTAGCAACCTACATCTTTCCTGTGGCCTCACTTCTACAAGAGCTCCCACCATTATGTCTTCCCTCCCCTGTACCTTTACACAATCCTTCTGCTTGAAAGGCTCTTAGTATTATTAAGACTGTCACTCTTCTCTGTAGTCCCCAGGTTAAACTGAATTTTCTTCTAGGTTCCCACAACTGCCTACACTTGTAAGTTATGTTGGTAGCCAAGAATAGGTGGCTCACACCCGGAGTCTGGATGAGCTCTAAGGCTCGAGGTTTATAGCTAACTCCAACAGGAAAGTCCATGGGACCTTCATCTCCAAAAAAGCCAAAGTGGAACTGAACTGTGGCTCAAATGGTGGAATGCTAGCCTTAAGCAAAAGTAGCAGCTCAGGGACAGTACCCAGGCCCTGAGTTCAAGCCCCAAGATCAGGAAAAAAAAGTATGCTGATATCTCTGTCCCCAGGGCACTTTTATAATTCATTATTTGTTTTTCTTCCACCATCCCCAGCCCTCACAACCTCATAAGTTGGCCAAGTACCTACTACATCCATCGCTCTAGAGAACAGTATCAAATGTTTCCTGAATACCACACCGGACCAGATCTGCTGAGTATGTCAACCTTTACAATTCATATTCTTTACCAGTGGGAAGGACCTATGGCTACAAGAGCAAATATTTAATTACAGCAGATTCTATTTATAACTGCTGAATAAGACATATGGAGGGATGGTATTACCAGTTGCAATGGTCTGTATGCAATGTGTCTCACTTTCAGATTTTGCCAGTTAACTGGAGGTCAAAGTCTCTTGGATTTGTCTGCTGGGCTGGTTACACACCAACAGCCTCAGATCTTAGCCTTTGAGTAACTAGGATTACAGGTGTGAGCAATTGGAGCCTGGCTAACAGTTTAACACATTCAAAAGTGTAGAAATGGAGAGGTCAACACAAATGAAAAATAAAAGAATGTCGCATTCACCACACTAACAGCTACTAAGACTAAAAATAACTCAAAGCCTTAGTGTTTCAACCCTTTGATTTAGAACACAAACCAAACTTATTCATCTATTTCTTACAATAAACAGGCTGAAAGGAATAAGAGGGGAGTCATTAGAAACTGAGAACATAGTGACAGTATATACAACAAATTGATGCCTCACTGTAATAACATTGAACTCATCCCTAAGAACTGTAAATATTCATGAGCAGTACTATGACAATGTATTTCTATGATCATTACTCAAGATTATCACTAGAATATTATATTCAATATTTTGATGAAAGTTGTATAATGTATAAACATTTTCAAGAAAGACTCATATTTCTATGTACAAACTTTATTTGACACCATACAAAAATTGAAACTTAAAATGAAAATACGCACCTTTTATAAGTCAAAGACAAGATGTTTTTAGCTTAATTTCTGAATTAATTTTTTGGTCTGCCAAAAAATAAATAAATGAAGTACAAACTGTACTACAGTAAATCTAAAAGAAGTTATTAGCAGTTCTTTTGAAAAAGCTGGAACTGTTTATGAGATTTGTTTTTATACTTAGATTTACATGTAACAATTTACAAATATTTACAAAAATCAAAAACAATTTTAATACACTGTAGCTTTTTCAGTGGCCTCTACTGCTTTATGTGAAAAGAAATAAATTCCAGTTTAATTATAATCCTGTAACTGTACACAGAAAAAAAATCTGATTCTACAAAACAGGATTTAATCTTAACGTTAATGTTCAGTTTCTGTTGCTTCTTTTCACAGGGAAGAAAAGGCAAGAAAACAGAAGAAAAAGTGCATATTGCACTATTCTATCACAAAGCGCAGGAGATTTTCTCTTTTCCAAATGTCTCTAAAATAATCCAGTAGCAAGTCACTAACTGCTGTGTCAGTGCTCACATTAGCACAATGTAAAATGTGTTTATTGTCATTGCAACACAAAACACAAAGCAATCTGAAGCATCCATCAAAAGCCTAGAATACTTAGGAAGTGCTAGTATGGACTCACTCAAAACCTCAATCTGGCCAAGGAGTCAAGTGAAGATTTAGTAACTGTCCAGTATTTCGTGACTCCAGTGATTTCACTGAAACAGAAGATTTCATTTTGCTTCAAGTAACTGAAAAACCGACTTGAATTTTCACTTTACTATAACCGATATAGACAACCTATTATAGGTCATACAGTACTCAGCATGTATGAATCAGACCCTTTTCAAAATGTCACACAACTCTTACAAATAATTGAAGTAATATCAAAACCTTTCATTTGTTCAGTTAATTTCCCAAAATATATTTTATCTAATTGCCTGAAAATTCATGTAATATTACTAGTCATCAATGTAAACAGTTTCAAAAATACATTGTAAATCAAAGAATTTTATTAGGAAACATCATAATAAAATATGCACTCTTTATATAAGTATGTCCTTATAAAAATGAAACATGGAAACAAAAACAATTTAAAAAACATGATGGAGGTAAACAAAATGCATTATGAAGTAACTTGTTCTTTATTTCTTGAAGAATTTAAGAAATAGAGGTGAGTTATCTTTTCTGGATAGCAGCTCTTAAAGGTAGTATACTGTTCAAATCTCTTTTGTTTTTCAATCTGTGCCATGACTAGAAAAGAAAAAAAATTATTTTTAAAACATAAGTATACAAAGACCAAAATATTGAAAGAAGTTAAAATAAGAAGTTAAAATAATAGTGGTTATCACTACTTGGTAAATTTCTGGATGATCTTTTCCTCTTTGTATTTTATCTAAGTTTTTAACACTCTCCAATTACTGTCCTTATCATCAGAAAATATTTTTTAAAACTATGGCTGTATGCTTTTAATTCATTTTACAAAAAATGAGCATATAGGTAGAATTTATGGATGACAATTTATTAACTAATTTATCTAAAATAATTACTTTCATCTAAAATAGTAAAGTAGTAAGAACAAAACCTTTAGATTTGAGAGAATAAGGATTACTTCAATTATTTGACTTTTTGAATTTCTCAGTTTTTGGTCTTCCTTAATTTTCTGAAAGTCTCTGGGGGGGGGGAACAGTGAATAGAAAGTCTCTGGGAAAAAGAGAAAAACTGAAATTCTGATTCAAAAGCTAAAAGTCTGGCTCACTACTTTATAATTTATTTTCATTTTAGTTGCTCAATTGACTAAAGCACTGCTTTTACAACTTATTATTTGTCACTAAGAAAAACAATTTTCTCCTCTGGTTAACAAATATTATGTTGGTTGATAAAATTGAGATGGCTGTGGACACTGGCTCACACCTGTAATCCTTGCTACTCAAGAGGCTGAGTATCACAGCTCAAAGCAGGGTTGGGAAAGGAAAGTTTATGAGTCCCTTATCTCCAATTAGCAAAAAAGCCTAAGAAGAGATATGGCTAAAATGGTAGAGTGCTAGACTTAAGAGAAAAAAGACAATTAAGAATGTGAGGTTCTGTGTTCAAGAACCAGTACAGGCACAAAAATTAATTAAGTAAATAAAATTGGGAGCCTAATCTGAATGGTAGTTAATTATTAAAATGCAGTCCATTTCTGGCTAAATAATAAAAAGCTATGCTTTTAAAAACAGTGTCACAGTTCTTCTATGAGGCATTTCTTCCTAGGTTTCATAAAACAGTGACTTACACACTCTACTCTGGAATTCATAGAATTATCTAGCAAAACTACTGATCAATAAATTCATGCTATGCACACAGACACACATTAAAAAAAGATTCTCTAACGGTGGGGTAAACAAAAGGGGGGGGAAAAAAAGACATGGCTGAGACATTAGCTTCCTTCTAAGATTATAATAAACCCCTGATATTTTAAGGAAAGAAATGAGTTCACTTGGGTTTTACTCAATTAGTTTGGAAGTTTAATAAACTGTAAAAATATTTATTTCCCCAAAAGTGAAAGTCATATGAATGAAAAATAGAGCTAGTCTTCACTGGAAGAAAAGTAATTCTCTATTCTGTGGTAACATTAATGTTACCAGAGCTTAGAAATCAGAATTATTTGATCCTATTACATACATATCTATATGTTCACGTTTTTTTTTTTTTGTGGGTGGGTCATGGGGCTTGAACTAGGCTTGGGCATTGTTCCTGAGCTTTTCAGCTCAAGGCTACTGCCCTACCTTTGAGTCAAGCCCCTCTTCCAGTTTTCTAAGGGTTAATAGGAGATAATGGTTATTTTGTGCTGGGGATGGCTTTGAACCTTGATCCTCAGATCTCAGCCTCTTGAGTAGCTAGGATTATAGGCATGAGCCACCTCACTGCGCCAGCAATACTTTCACTTCAGAATTAATCTGACACAATGTTACCTTTAAAAATTGATCCTTGATCAAGTCAAATTTCTGCTTTTCATGCACAGCTCTGGCTGTATTTGTTCCATCAAAAGGCTCTGCAATATCAGACAAACATTTGAACAACAAATCACCAAAAAGAAAACTTTCTATTTTTTTGTAGTAATGTGAGCCAAACTTAGGATCTTGCATATGTGAAGCAAACACAAAACTACTAAGCTACATTTCCAGCTCCAAAACATTTAGATCTGGTACAATTATATGAAATTGCCAACATGTAACCATTTCTGACCTACATATATAGAACTTCGTATGCGTTAGCCTAGTATCTTTACTAGACATATGTCCATAACGCTCTAACTATGAAGTGTCTAATAAGTTAGTTAGAACTCACATGAGAGGGATGACTAAAAATGAGGGCCATCAGCTACAGGTATTTTAAGTTTAAATCATGAAAGTAGATAAGGTTTCTAAAGACTTACAACAGGTCAAGAGGACTTACCCTAAAGGAATAAAAATACATTAACCAGAAACAATGAGAGGTACTGTCAAATGTAGGATAATTTAAAACTTAATTTTAATTTAAAAGCTAATTCTATGCATCAGGGAAAAGGATTTATATCCAAAATGGAAACCAGGTAAGGTGTGAGTAGATGGCTTAGAAAGAAATACAGTAAGGGTGGGAGTGCTTGCCCAGCAAGCATGGACACCTGGGTTTTGATTCCTCAATGCCATACACATAGAAAAGCTGGAAGTGGTGCTATGGCTCAAGTGGTAGAGCACTAACCTTGAGCTAGTGCTCAAGGACAGTACTCAGGCCCTGAGTTCAAGCACCAAAACTGGCCAAAAAAAGGGGGGGAGGGGGATTAATTAATTCAGTAAATTTGGTAAGAAATCTAACCAAAAAATGGAGAAAAACAAAATAGTGAGCAGAGAAGATAGAAGGAAAACAAAAGAAATCTTAGTGTGTGTGTTCACAGAACTTCCTCCATAGCCATATCCTCAATTACTCCATTTATCTTATGCCCACAAGATAAGATAGTCTACAAACAGAAAAAAAAGAAAAAGAAAAACAAAAGGGAATAAGGGTAAAAAGGGAGGTGAATGGAAAGGAAGGAGACAAGAAAGATTTAATGTTCGAGTTCAATCGCCCTCCACATCCTCCACTCCACAGGGTCTATCTCTGTCTCTTTCCGCCAGTTCTGGGGCTTGAATTCAGGGTCTGGGGAGACAATGTCCTTGATCATTCTTAGGGCTAGCCCTCCACCACTTCTGGCTTTTTCTGTGTATGCGATACCAAGGAATCAAACCCAGGGCTCCATCCACACACACTAGGCAAGTACTATACCACTAGGCCACACTCCGGGCCCTTCAAATCTAATATTTCTCACAACTAAACTTCAAATATTAAAGATTTAACATTGTATGTAATCACTTCAGAACATATATGTATTACTTTAAACTCAAATCCAAACTGGAATGAAGTAATTCTCTTACCACTACTATGCTAGTAAGTAGTAAATACAGTAAGCACAGGAAAATTACCTTCCACACAGATGTATTTATTTCTCCATTCAATACCATCAGGCCTTGGAATGGCTTTGGCTTCACGAACTGAAATCATTTGCGTATTCCAGCTGTAATAAAGGAGATATTGAAACTGTGTCAAGAATTGTATTATTTCCTTTTTATCCGCCAGTAGTATAATCCATCCTGATTTTCTTACCCAATATTGACTTTTGCCTTAAGCCTCGGCCCCCATTCTCTACTTTCCTCCTCTATTTTTTTCTCTACAGCTTCTAACAACTGCTTACTTATGATTATTATTTATTGTTTATTGTGTATCTCCCAAAGTAGAATAAAAGTTCCAAGACATTAAGGTATTTTTCTATTTCTTTCACCATTCAACTAGTACATACCAAGTATTCAAGGTTCTTGCACACTGTAATCTCATCTACATCTGAGGCTAAGGAAGAAGGATTGACTAAGCCTAAAAATTTAAGACCATCCTGGCAATATAGCCTAAATCCCATCAAACTAAATATTAAGTTAGTCCACTGACATTTTACTGCTGAAAATTCTTAAAAGCCAGGCTTTGAGAACCATACATATGGGTGGAAACTCATTTATTCTGGGTGACAGGTATGTGCCACAATGCCTGGCGGCTTCAACACTGCTTTTGATTAAAAATAAAATAAAAAGTAGAAAATCATACTTTCAAGTTGTCTTTCTATGATCTAATTTCACAAAGCCTATAATTTTTCCTATATGATTTTGAAATGTGGTAACTATGAGAATTTTTTGTGTGATACTGAGTAGGCAGGCACAATACCACTTGAACCATACTCCCAGCCCATTTGCTCTGTACTAGTTTCTATAAATCTTAAGTTCCTAGAAAATAGATGTTTCAAACTATAAAACACCCTATGGTACTCAGAAAGAACTTTCTGGAAAATAAGGCATAACATAAAATGGGATACCAAATGCAATCAACTAAAACTTAGCAAATATAAAAGACTATAATATACTAGGCTAGCAATTGTTACAATTTATTATCTTATAAATTAGACATTTGTGAACATGTTTATAGCACAACAATGAACTAATACAGGCTTTAACCTAATTTATAAAATTAGCTTATATATAAGCAAACAATTTAAACCTTTACTTACTCAAACTCTATAGCATAATATTTAAGAAAGCCCAGTAAGAGGTCCCCAAGACTTGATTCATTCTTTGAGAGGTAAGGAGGAACATTACACGGAGCTTGATGTACAAGGTGCAACTGTATAGCAGGACTAAAACATTCCTGTTAAAAAGAAAAAAAAGCTAAGCCATTTTAAAGCATGCTTTACATTTACAAATTTACAAATCTGACTATCTCCCACTACAGATTCCACCAGAAGTAAGCCAGAAGGTACCGGGTTTGGGAATCATTTAGCTATTATCTCCGATTTCTAACTCATAAATACAGAAACAGTACACATATCATACTTCAACCTAGCAAAATATAATACAGTTATAAATCAATCACCTTCATTATTTCCACAAGGACCAGATGTACAAAACAGATATAAAGGCACAAAGTAATAAACAATCTTTTCTAACTGCTACTTAGCACTCCTCAAAGGTCACAAGAGTAGCTTCAACACATGAACAGTATTCATTTTTAAGTTTTTGTTTTATTCTGCCTTTGTACTTCGTATTTTAATAAAAACAGTAATCAACATGAACTGAACTTGAAAAGGACAAGGGAAAAAAGGATAGCACACATATTAAACAAGCAATATACAGGAAACTTTTACCATATTATTTATGGCATGTGATCCAGGCCAAAATTTGTTAGACAAACTGTTTTTTCCTCATTTATGGGAAGGGGGATTTGGAGGGGAGGAGGTTGTTGGTTCTGTTTGCTAAGCCATTAATTTTCATAGCTCATCTTTTCTTTAGCACCAGGTTGGAGATCAAAAATATACTAAATGAAGCTGGGCATGGTGGCTCACGCCTGTAATCCTAGCTACTTAGGAGGCTGAGATCTGAAGATGGTAGTTCAAAGCCAGCTCAGGCACTAAAGTCCTAGAGACTTGGGGCTGTGGCTCAAGCCTTGAGCTGAAGAGCTTAGGGACAGCACCCAGGCCCAGAGTTCAAAGACACACACACATACAAAAAAATTATACACACACACACACACACACATACACACACACACACACACACACATATACATATATACATACACTAAATGAAAAAAATAAACTAAATGACTATAGATAGCTTCAATTAATAAATATCCAAAACTGGGACATAGTGCCATAAAAAATTTGCACAGTACCATAAAAAATAGCTGCCATCCAAGTAGAAATAGATTTTTTTTAAATCCATTAAAGCAGCAGCAATGTCAACTATAACTAAGGTTCCTAATTCTGTTTTTAAGAACATTAACCTGGGACTGGGAGTTTGGCCTAGTGGTAAGAGTGCTTGCCTAGCACACACACACATACACACACAGATTAAAACTGGAATACTATTTTCTTTGTCTCAACTATAACTAAGGTTCCTAATTCTGTTTTTAAGAACATTAACCTGGGACTGGGAGTCTGACCTAGTGGTAAGAGTGCTTGCCTAGAACACATACACACACACACACACAGATTAAAACTGGAATACTATTTTCTTTGTCTAGAAAATAGGAAGTATGGGCCGGGAGTTTGGCCTACTGGTAAGAGTGCTTGCCTAGCATGCACGAAGACCTGGGTTCAATTCCTTGGTAGAAAAGAAACCAGAGTGGTGATATGGCTCATGTGGTAGAGCGCGAGCCTTGAGAAAACCCAAGGCCCTGAGCACAAGCCCAGGACTGCCAAAAAAAAAAAAAAAGAAAGAAGAAGCATGCAGATACACAACAAGTAGGCAGCATATTTTGGGTCAACTAAAAATTTTTGAAAGTCCCTGCTTCATGATCTTGCTTATTATTATTTAGACTCCCAGCAACAGAAAATGAAATACTCAACTTAAACACGGATGCTAAGATGATCATATTCTTACATGAAACCTAAAATTGTTTAAATTCTAAAATTATTTTAATAATTTAAAGGGAAAGACAGGAAACATCCAGCTTGAATCTATTAAACTGGTGAATGACTCAGTCAATAATGCCAGTGTTCTTTTAGCTCTAATATCTTTTTTTTTTTGGTGGGTCATGGGGCTTGCACTCTGGGCCTAACGTGCTGTTCCTGAGCTCTTCAGTTCAAGGCTAGCACCCTACCCTTGAGCCACAGCCCTACTTCCCATTTTCTAGAGGTTAATTGGAGATAAGTCTCAGGTCTCTAGTGCCTGGGCTGGCTTTGAACCTTGATCCTCAGATCTCAGCCTCCTGGATTGCTAGGACTACAGGTGTGAGCCATTATGCCCGGCTTTCTACTGTTCACTTTTAATGACTTTATATAGTCACATACTAATGGAAATGTGACAGAAATATTCATATTTTAAAAGAAAACAACTGGGGCCTGGAGTTTGGCCTAGTGGTGCACGAAAACCCAGGTTCGATTCCTCAGTACCACAATACATAGAAAAAAGCCAGGAGTAGTGCTGAGGCTCAAGTGATAGAGCTCTAGCTTTGAGTACAGTCCAAGGACAATGCTCAGGCACTGAGATCAAGCCCAGGACTGGCAAAAAATAAAATAAAAAAAGAAAATTTAAAAGAAAACAATTTTGCCAGGCGCTGGTAGTTTATACCTGTAATCCTAGCTCCTCAGGGGGGCAGAGATCTGAGGATGGAGCTTTAAAGCCAACCAGAGCAGTAAAGTTTATGAGACTCTTACTTCCAATTAAGCACTAAAAGCCAGAGGTGGCACTGCAGCTCAAAGTGGTAGAGCACTAGCCTTGAGCTCAAGGACAGTGCCCAGGCCTTGAGTTCAAGTGCTATAACGAATCCAAAGCAAACAAAAGCAATAAAACTTGCAGGGAGCAGGTGGCTCATGGCTCATGCCTATAATATTAGCTATTCAAGAGGCTGAGATCTTGAAGCTTGCAGCTAAAAGCCAGCCTGAGCAAGTCCACAACTCTCATCTCTAATTAACCACCAAAAAGCAGCAGAGTTATGACCCAAGTGGAGTATCATTAGCCTTAAGCAAACAACAACAACAAGGTTCAGGGACAGCAGCATCTAGACCATGAGGTTCATGCCTCAAGACCAGTGTATAAAAAATGAAAAAAAAAAAAAAAAAGCTTCTCAAAATACATAATACTCTATAAATAGAAAAAGCAAATACAACTTAAGCTATACATTCAAAGGTACATAAAAAAGCAAAAAACAAAAAAAAATCAATGGAAAAGCAATTCAAATGTAACATCTTTTCCTTGATACTACATTTTGTTGTTTGCACCATGTCCTGATGGTTCCTGATGGTTGTTGTTCTTGTAATTCTGAGTTAGGTTCTCATTATAAAGCTCAGGTCGGCCTCGAACTCAGTATCTTCCTGCTTCTATCCTCCCAAGTATTGGAATTAAAGGTTATCGGTCACTATATCTGGTTTGATTTTTATTTTTTCAAACAAAAATAGGGCTCTTTACTGCATTCTTAGAACTACCTTACTTTGAGCTTCAAGTCACCAAACATATAATGATCAACAAATTCTAGGAAGTAATTTCTAAATAATGCATACATAGATAAGTTGACATTCTGATACACAATACTGCATTTCTCTTCCATCAGTTCCATGATGGAGCTTACTTCCATATTGAGTAACAGAAATATGTTTTTATTTATTTTTTTGCCAATCCCAACTTGAACTCAGGGCTTGAGCACTGTCTTTCTCAAGGACACTGAGCATTTCTCAAGGTTAGCACTCCACCAATTGAGCCACAGCACCAGTTCCAGCTTTTTCTATGTATTTGGTACCTAGGAATTGAACCCAGTTCTTAGTATATGCTAGGCAGGCACTCTACCGTTGGTAGGCCAAACTTCCAGCCATGCTTTTTAAGTTTTTAACAGTGTTCAGGCCTAAACCCAGACTCTTTTATAGGAGAAGCAAGATCTCTACTACTTAGCTCCATTCATTGCCCCAAATATTTTAACTTGGGGAAGGGATAATATGTGCCTATATGAAGCTTTGGGTTTGGTCCTCAGCGCCACCAGAAACCAACAAAAAGAGCCAGATGTGGCAATACATGTCTATCATCTCAACAGTAAGGAGGTTAAAGCACATATTTAGTTAGACAAAGTTCAAGACCAATCTAAGCAACATTGCAAGTTCAAAGGCCAATCTTGGGTTGCAGAACAAGATCTGGTTTCAAAAAAAAAAAAAAAATCCGGGGCCGGGAGCTTGGCCTAGTGGTTAAAGTGCTTGCCTAGCATGCATGAAGACCCGGGTTCGATTCCTCGGTAACACATACATAGAAAAAAGCCGGAAGTGGTGCTGAGGCTCAAGTGGTAGAGCTCTAGCCTTGAGAAAGTCCAAGGACAGTGCTCAGGCCCTGAGCTCAAGCCCAGGACTGGCAAAAAAAAAAAAAAAAAAAAATCCCTTATACATAAAAAAATTAAATTATGAACGTTTTCTCTTTGCAAAATAACAATCTCGTTGTTCAAGTTTTAAATAATTATCACTGAAATTTTGCAGAGCTAGATAAAATGATGTAAGGAAAATACCACTGTAATTTTGCCTTGACCAAGAAAACAGTATAAAAGTCATTATCTTAGATCAGTATGAGCTAAAGAATATAGAAATTAATTTTTATTTCTATACCTGCTAACATTTTCATTTTCACAATAAAAGCATAAAGTCTGGTTACTAGCTATCTTAGAAACTCACTTCAATAGTTTAATTCTAAAGAGACCCAGATTTTGGAAGGTTCTTGTCAGTCTATCCCAGTTGATGATCCACCAAAAACTGAAGAACCTCCATTACAGCTACAAAACTACTGCTTCTATTACAGTGAACCTTGATTATGTAATATGTTACATGTGTGGTGCTTTAAAACTAATGTTCCAAAACAAAGATGACAGTTCTCAGTTATCAAGGACTACACCCTATTTAATTCATGTTACAAGTCAAGTATATTTTTTATGATACAAGTTCTCTGGAAATTGATCACACATGCTACATAGATAACATTTTCTCCTTTGTACCATTAATCATGCTTTGAAAATAGCTCCTCTTTATGCATATAATACATAGGCACATATATATGTACAAAATTAAAATGTACATGATTTCAGATAATCATTCCAAACAAGCAGCTTAAATATTATTTTTAAAGACAATCAGGAACAAAGAAGAAAACAAAAATGTCAGCAATATAGAACAAAGAAACAGAATTTGAGAAAGTATACAAGAAAACTAAAGAAGAAATAAAAGAATACATTATGAATAAATACATTATATTCCTAAATTTTCCCAGTGGCATACTTTAATATTTCCAGCCTCAGTAAGATTAATATTAAGAATAGCATAATATTAATAATAGCATACTAATGCTATCTCTGGTGTATAAGAGAAAAGATTACCCATTTATTCAAGTTTTTATTTTCATTTCCTATTTTTCAAAGTATAAACAAATTACTAAACAAAATAGTATAGACCAGCAAGAAGAAAGTCAAATAGGTCATAACCACCTAAGTATATTTAATCCCTTAATAATAGGCATGCATGTCATGCAAAAAAAAAAATCCCACATTAGCAGAAATGACCAGTTTTTCTGCCAACAACTAAGTAAAGTACAAGCTTTCGGGAAAAAAAAAAAAAAACAACTGCATGAAACATTCAAATGTTCTAATTGGCAAATGCCTCTCTACACAGAAAATGTTATCATGTACTAGCCTTACACAGTCACATTTATACAACATATAATAATTCTATATACACTTGACAAAGTATGTATTAAAATTTATAAAAAAAAAAAAAACACTTACTGGGTAAATTTTTTGTAGGGACGGAAGGATGGGTTCAGGTAGGGCTATAAAAAGAAAAGGTTTAAAGCTTCTGTGATTCACATGATTCAATTTATAATGCAATAATTTGTCACCTATACCCTAGGAATAAGACTATTGGGTTCATGATACAATTCCAAGAGTTGCCATATAATATGATCCCTAAACTTTTAAATTAAAATCTTGGCTCAAATTATATATACATATAAAATAAGAAAGGACTAATATACAGATCATTAGAAGGCCATCACTAAGATGGTTGTAATTAACAACAATGTAATTTTAAGAGTTTAATGAGAAATCATAAAAGAATATCTCTATCATAACTGTCCTTTCATTATTAAATTTCTACTAACAAATAATACTAAAATTGAGAATTCCGAAAACTTGACTTACTGAGAAGATTAAAAAACTAAAAAATAAATCTTCAACAATCAGCATACATTAGCTGTATAAGGGAAATTTTATTGTGACATTTCCACATATACATAAGTGTATTTCAATTTAACCCCTACTATCGTTCTCCCTTACCTACTGTTTTTAGAACCTCAGCAGAAATTAGAAATTTCAAAGAAGAAATTTTCACAACTCTATCAGATGTAGGTAAAATCTTCTTGTCAATGCTGTATTTTGTTTTTGTCGCTCTTCTCTGTCCAATAGTTTAAACAAATCCAACTTCACTATAATACATCACCATAATATAATACAAAACGTTACACTATCATAAAATAAACTTTGTATTTAAGAATTAAGAATACACTACATACAATTAACGTCAGTAATAAATTTTTACTTAGCAAAATCCTCCAAAAACCACCTCTAGAATACACTCATGTACGTATAACCAACCATTATGATCAGCTAGCTCATAAGAATTACAGTTCTAGGAGCCTGGAGTTTGGCCTAGTGGTAGAATGCTCACCTAGCATGCACAAAGACCTGGGTTGGATTCTTTGGTACGCCAGCTGTGGCTCAAGTGGAAGAAGAGCGCTAGCCTTGAGAAAGCCCAAGGACAGAGCTTAGGCCCTGAGTTTAAGCCCCAGGATCGGAGGGTGGGGGAGGGGGAGAAGAATTACAGTTCTGAAAGTACGTATTTCTACCATTTACTACAAGATCCAATTCCAAAGCTCCTTAAACGGCCTCTGCCAGAGATAGCTTAGAGGCTTTTTTAGGGGTCAGTACTAGGGCTTGAACTCAACACCTGGACATTCAGGCCTTTTGCTTAAGCTCTATCACTTGAGCTAAACTCAACTTCTGGCTTTTTGGTGGTTAACTGAAGCTACAAGTCTCACTGACTTTCTTGCCAGAGTTGGCTTCAAAATAAGATCTCAGCCTCCTGAGGGCAAAATTTACAAGTGTGACTCACCCCCAGATGATAGCTGTTATTCTTTATGGTGGACATAGAAATGGCTGATAGTGTCATTAATCTCTGCCATTTGAGCAAACAATGTTTAACAAAATCAAAACCAAATTTGAACATATTTTATTACATTGGCAAAACAATTATTCTTTCAATGTTCAATTTGTGATTTCACTTTATTTTTTATTTTTATTTTTTGCCAGTCCTGGGCTTGAGCTCAGGGCCTGAGCACTGTCCTTGGACTTTCTCAAGGCTAGAGCTCTACCACTTGAGCCTCAGCACTACTTCCAGCTTTTTTCTATGTATGTGGTACCGAGGAATCGAACCCGGATCTTCATGCATGCTAGGCAAGCACTTTTAACCACTAGGCCAAACTGCCAGCCTGTGATTTCACTTTAAATAACCTATTAAAATACATTTTTCTACAGATGTCATTAACAGTTTTAATGTGATAAGCAAGGACATATATGCAGATGTTCATGTTAAATGCTTTAATCAAACCAAATTAATAGGCAGTAGCCAGTGATATTATCATTTGTTATTATTAATGCATTATACATACGTAAGAAACCCATTCAATTTTTACTGAAAGTAAACTGTAATATACAAGAAGTTAGGTCACTTAAAAACAAATCAAAACTAGCTTGACTCATGTCTGCAATCCTATCTAATCAAGGAGGCTCAGATCTGAGGATCAGTATGAAGCAAGCCTTAGCAGAAAAATCCACAAAAGCTATTTCTAACTAACGAGTAAAAGAGCTGGACTGAAGTTATGGCTCAAGTTCCTCACTGTGAACAAGAAAGCCAAAGAAAAGTGTGACTTATGTTGTTAGTACATTCATAAGTCTATATTCAAAGGTTCTCCATTTTTCGTGAAGCTTTGCTAATATATTAAAAATAAAGGCCAGGAGTTTGACCTAGTGGTAGAGTGCTTGCCTAGTGTTCACGAAAACCCAGGGTCAATTCCTTGGTACCACACACATAGAAAAAAGCCAGAAGTGGTGTTGTGGCTCAAGTGGTAGAGCTCTAGCTTTGAGAAAACCCAAGGATAGTGCTCAGGCCTTGAACCAAGCCCAGAACTAGCACGCATGCATATGTGCATGCATAAATAAAGCAAGCTGGTGGCTCACACAAATAATCCTAGCTACTTAGAAGGTTGAGATCTGAGAATTGTAGTTTGAAGCCAGTGAGACTCTCATTTCATATTAACTGCCAAAAATGCTGGAATTAGAGCTGTGACTCAAATGGAAGAATGCTAATCCTGGGCAAAAATGCTCAAAGATGGCACCTATGCCTAGAGTTCAAGTACCAGAGCAGGCACAGGCATGCACACATACATACACAAGAAAAACAAACATAAAAAAGTACTCATTGCCCAAAAATGTAAAATTAACAAAACTGAACTTGGTCAGGTGCCAGTTGCTCACATCTATAATCCTAGCTATTCAGGATTAATCCTAGCTATTCAGGAGGCTAAGATCTGAGGATCACTGTTCAAAATCAGTGTAGGCACGAAAATCTGTGATAGTCTTATCTCCAATTAACCACTAAAAACCAGAAGTGGCATACTGTGGTTCAAGTGGTAGAGTATTAGTCCTGAGCTGAAAAGCTCAGAGACAGCACACAGAGTTCAAGTACCACAACCAAAAAAAACCCCAAAACAAAACAAAAAACTGAATTTGCCACTTAAAACATTAATACATTAGAAGATTTTGAAGCCTTTGCAAAGAAAACAAAAAATTTACACAATGTGAAAATATGGGTGCTTTTTCTTTATACTTCAGAGCATTTTCAAAATTGCTGATATATGTACAGATAACTTATTTAAACTAAATGTGAATAAAATAGCTTCTAAATTACTAACTTCAAATATATGTCACCAAATTTAAATTTGTTCAAACACTTTTTATTCAAAAATACAAAATTAAACACATAACCAGAAACCTTACTCATATGTCTACTTTTTAAAATGCTGAGGTTGAGTAACTGAGAAATAACATTGCTGAAACATTTAATTGTGTTAGGCCAGGGCTTTTAAAATAGGAAATCTGTGACTAGCATCTTTATCTCTGGGAAGCTTTTCTTCTGTTCCCAACTATTCTATTCTATTATTCGAAAAAGTGACTCACTAGAGAAATCTGAATGTGGCATCATCTTCCTATTCACTATCCAAAGAACTATAGTTTACCACAACTTTTTCCAACCACATATCAAGAAAAATGTGCCTTCTCTTCCCCAATAACAGAGCAGAAGCAGTTCTATAAAGGCACCAAATCATTTCAGCATGTAAGCCCTTACTTTTCTATTGTCTTTAACAAAATTGCTCAAACTGTTATCTTTCAGAATATAAACATTAAAAAGCACCAAGCATAATAGAAAAAAAAAAAGAGGTCATAAAATGGGCTACACCATAATAATGATTGTGTTAGAGTTAGATGATAGACTGGAAAGGATCTAGTAAACAGACTCATTTCATACAACAGTATCTAAAAAACATGCTATTGATAATCACTGAAACATTTCTTAACAACTGTTTACTTTAATGGTTCTGGGTTTTTTTGACAGTGTGGACCAAACTATGTAAGGTAAGCTTTTCTATAATTTGAAGCATGTCTTAGTCATTTTTGATTATTCTGGTTTACTTTTCGGGCAAGTTGTCCTCCTTTCTGTTTAGCTAGACTAAGATCGCAAGCCTCTCACCTTAACTTGCCCAATAGCTGGATTTATATGTATTCACCACCGATTTGCTTTGGAAATAATGTCTTACTTTTACGTCAGTTAACTTTAAATTATGATCCTCCTGTCACTGACTGCCAACTAGCTGGAATTTTGTTTTTTCTTTTGTTTTGAGACAGAATCTCACTATGTAGGACCACCCTATCTTCAAAATAGTATAAATAGTGCTGGAGAAAGTGTGGAATAGTGCTGACACATCTAATGAGTCTTACATTTTAGCAATAGCTATTAAAATGCTAATTTTCACACAAAGAGCAAATAAACTTTCTATTTTGTTCACTGCTAAACACTCAGGGCATGGAATACCGGGTATTTATTTAGTGGTACATATTCTTAGAAGGCACAAATGAGCTGGGCACGCACCAGTGGCTCACGCCTGTAATCCTAGCTACTCTGGAAACTGAGATCTGAGGATCAAGGTTCAAAAGTCCGGCACAAAAGGACCTGAGACTCTTACCTCCAATTAACCCCTAGAAAACGGGGAAGTGGGGCTTGACTCAAGGGTAGGGCAGTAGCCTTAAGCTGAAGAGCTCAGGAATAACACCCAGGCCAGGGCCAGGGGTAGGGTGGTAGCCTTGAGCTGAAGAGCTAAGGGACAGCGCTCAGGCAAGTTCAAGCCCCATGACCCATCAAAAAGAAAAAAAAGCAAATGACTATTATATATACTAAAGAACATAACCCCTTCTCCACTTATATAAGCTTCAAAAAAACCAAGATTTCAAACTAGAAATATCAGACATCTTGGTAAACTTTGTTTTCCACCAAATTCATATCAATCTTTCATTCAACCTTCAAGCTACCAAGTATTAAACATTCAAAATGGTAGTCATCAAATATCTCAGAGCCCTGGTTTAATTATTGCAAGGCCTTAATTTTCTTTTCAACATCTCTCGGCACCCAGCTATAGCTTTTTATCTTTGTACGACAGATATTTCAACCAGTTTACCCTCATACTATGGAGACTAAAATCTAGTTAGAGAGCATAGTTAATGGGGATTATAAAGTTTTTTTTAGCCAATGTAATCATTTAATTTCTGCCCCAAATGAAAAATAAGAATAAACAGTACATGAGTTATTTTTATTGTTTTTCAGAAGATGCATGTATTGGTACACATGTGGGGATAAAAACTCTGAACACAAATACAGAACTTTCAGAAAATACATATAGAAACTTCCTTATAATGCTTTCCAGGCAGTAACAGTTCTTAAATATTAGTTCAAGACAATAAAATGGGAAACATAATTTTTGTAGACCTTAAAAAAGATTTGAGATAAGGAAAGATACTATAATGAAGTTTAGCTGAATTTGAGTTTTAAAAATTGGAAAAACTCAAATAATACTTACTTTGTAAATAGTGCAAAACCATCAACACAAGACTATAGCTGTTTAAAGTACCACGACTAGCATCATTAATATCATGATGACTTGCCCATTTCTTAATCACCAGCACTAATGGACGAACTCGATTTTCAACTACAAATAAAATTAAATATAGTCAGTAGACATAGAGTTTCTTTGAAAATTTACATAATTTCTTCATACCAAAAAAGAAATGTGTATAGTAACAGTATTCACCACTAATGAACTTCTAAGTGTGACTTACCTCTCTTTTGTCTTAGTTATCTTTTAAAAAAATTAGTAATTGTTTAAATGCATTTGATTGCCAGGTATGTGTGGTTCATGGGTAATTCATAATCTTTGCTACTTACAAGGCTGAAATATGAAAATTACAGTGCAAAGGCATCTAGGACAGGAAAGCCTGTGAGACTTTCTTCTCCAACCAACCACTAAAAAACCCCAAATGGAGCTATGATTCAGGTGGTAGCCCCAACCTTCTGCAACAAAGCTAAAGAACACCCAGGCCATGAGTTCAAGGCCACACAAAAAACAAAATTCTGGCACACACAAAAACAAAAAACAAAACAAAAAAACCTGATTTACCTTTAACTCTGTTAGTAATCAAAGTTATAGCAACAACGTATTTTACAAAAACTAAGATACATTATACATCAACACAACTAAGGAAGTATTATTTACTATAAACAGATAATTTTCTTACTGTGATTCTATCACTCAAACATAAGATCTTAGGCAAGCACTTTATCGTGGAGCAACATTCCTAGCCCTAAAACATCTTTTAAAAAGCAATCAATAGCTCAACCTATCATATCCTGTCACAATGAGAAGCATAAACAGAATGAAAGCAGAGTCCAGTAGGAGCATAAAAGAAGACTCAATCTCAAAAAAAAAGAAAAATAACCAATGCAAATACTGGCAAGAGGTGTGGCTCAATTGGTAGAGGGCCGACGCCACCAAAACACAACAAAAAAAAGCAATCAATGAAGAATAAAACATACAGCAGTGGTACACTAGACATTTTATTGAAAATGAACAATACAACTGTGGGTAGAGATGGAAAGAAAAAACTGGAAGAGAGAGAGGAAAGGGATAACACTGACCAAAAGGAAATGTACTCTTGTTCAGCACTGGTGACTCACATCTGTAATCTTAGAGATCTGAGAGCTGTAATCTGAAATCTGAGGTTTGTGGTTTGAAGCCACCCTGGGAAGGAAAGTCTGAGAGACTATCTCCAAGTAACCACCAAAACCAGAGGTGGAGCTGTGGCCCAAAGTAGAAGAGCCCTAGCCTTGGAGAAAAGCTCATGGAGAGTGCCCAGGCCTGGAGTTCACACCCCTTGACTCACAAGAAAATAAAAAAGAAAAAAAATGTACGATTTGTCTGACCTACGTAACTATTAACATCTTTGAATATCACATTTAAAACAATTTTTAAAAATTTTTTAAAAAAGAAAAAACAGAAGCTGCTGATCATTTAGAAATGAGCCATAAACTTACGGTATGCGTAAGCTCGGAGAAGGAATGTGTTTCTTATTCCAACAATGTTGTTTACATTCAAGTCAAATTCCATACAACTGTTCAAAACAAAAGAATACAAACTTTAGTTCATGCCCAAATGAAATTCCCTATCCTTAGTAAAAAAACAAAAAACAAAAAAAAAACCATGCCAATCCAATCAATGATGTAACAGCATGTGTCCTAAAAATATTAATCTTTTTAAAATGAGACACTAAAGATATAAGAATACATACTAAGTATGATAGTTAATGTGATTTGATGTGCACTAAAAATACAAACTAGGAAGTGGTGCTATGGCTCAAGTGGTAGCACAGTAGCCTTGGACTGAAGTACTCAGGAACAACGCCCAAGCCCAGAGTTCACACCCCTTGACTCACAAAAAAATAAAATAAAAATACAAATTAAGATGATGATGATGATGATGATGATGATGATGATGATGATGATAATGATGATTATTTGTACTGACAAATCTTCAAGAACCCTAAAGGAAATTTTAAAATCCTATAAAGCCTATATACTGGCATTCTGGACAAACTATTCCATTGAGATACATATTCTCAAATAACATGGAATTATATAAGCACATAAACACACACCACATACACACATACATACACACACACACACAATTTTGTGCTGGTCCTGGGGCTTGAATCACAGCCTGGGGGCTATCTCTGAGCTCCCATGTTGACACTCTACCCACTTGAGCCACAGCTCCACTTCCAGCTTTTTGGTGGTTAATGGAAATGAGAATCCCAGTCTTTCCTGCTCAGGCTGGCTTCGAACCAAGACTCTCAGCTCTCAGATTCCTGAGTAGCTGGAACTACAGGCTTGAGCCACAGGAGCCTAGCTTACCATTACATTTTAAAAATAAGAATAAAAACCCATGCAGAAAAATGCATTTTCACAGAAATCAAGATGTTATTTTTGTATACTATATCACTTAAACAACTGAGCTTCATTTGCTATGACCAGTTTTTAAAAAAGTCAGAAAAAGCAACTGAGTCCTAGAAAATAGAAAATCTAATTTTAAACTATTCCAATAAAGCAGGAGGAGAAGGAAAAAAATAAAAATCCAAATAAAATATAAGAGGAAAAATTAAGGAATAAAGGCTCTGTCTGCACATATGTACTTGCAAATAAAAAAACTAATACATGCCACAAGCAACTACTGTTACATAATAGATACATAGCAACACTCTGCCTCAAAAATTATTAATTTGGTCACTGGTCCAGGCTGGCACCTGTAATCCAAGCTACTCAGGAGGCTGAGATCTGAGGTTCAAAGTAAGCCCTGCCAGGAAAGTCCATCGAACTATCACCTCTAATTAACCACCAAAACAAGCCAGTTCAAAAGCCCCAAGACCAGTACCAAAAAAAGAAAGAAATACTTAATTCCTTTCATTACAAAATTGGAAATTCATCATTTCAGCTTTTAATTGCAAGGAACCAAAGAAATTTTCTGTCTTTCCATTATCACTTCATATTACCAAAAGTTGTATTAACATTTCAAGTATTTTGGGAAACTTAAGGTAACAACAGTTACCTTTAGTTAGGCTTGCTTCAATCTTAACACTAAAATCAGATTGCACTTCTTCCATATAAAACAACACCAAAAACCATTACTACAGAATTAAAGTTTATCAAATACCTGGTAATATAGCTTACTGGTAACATATACAGCTTTCTGAGTACAAGCCCTAGGCACCAGAGGGAATAAAATGTTTCCAAAAATATGAATCGAGTATCTAAACATGTCTAGTCCATAGACACAATGTAAGAGAGCTATCCTTACTATGCTGGAAGGCCACTCTGAACAATGAAAAAGCATAAAGATATGAAAAAGTTGGTAGATTGTGAGAAAATACTTGTTCACAGCATGAAAGCCAAAACAAGAAGGTAATATTACTTCATCCAACCCAATTGGTAATAGGAGTGTTAAAATATTCAAAAATTTGTACGATTCTGTAGCAGGTCCTAAACTGACCAACATAATGTACAGGTATCAATATGGGGAATACAATTTCCTTGGTACCACATATATAGAAAATGCCAGAAGTGGTGCTGTGGCTCAAGTCGTAGACCTCTAGCCTTGAGAAAACCCAAGGACAGTAGTCAGGCCCTGAGTTCAAGCCCTAGGACTGGCAAAAAAAATAAATAAAGTTTAATTCTGTGAACATATATTTGCTTGCCCATGTGTTTTTAATATCTGATTTCAATATTACCCTGTAGAACAGTCCTAGAAAAATCTGAAAACCTACTTTACCACAATCAAAAGATATCAATTTTGAAACTAATCAGCAAACAATTTACTATTTACTGGCAGTTTCATGTTTTAAATAGTCTCATTATATAATCCAAGCTGGTCTTGAACTTTCAATCTTTTGGCCATCGTTTCTCATGTACTAGGATACTAACTCTCCCACATTTTTAAGTCTAGATATTATATAGAGTCCTAAATCCAATGTCATTAAGACACTCAGACCCTAGGCTAGGAGAATATATAGAAAAAAATGTATTTTGAAATGGACCAAATATATCTTGCAGCTTTTCTTTTATATATCTATTGCTCCTGGTATAAGAATAGTAAAGATATAATTCTAATTATATATAATTTAAAAATATAATTGACATAGTTATACATAATAACTTCATCTTTCTGAAGAAAAAATTACACTTCTATAAGGCAAACTATCATTTAAAAATCCAAGTACACAGTAGAGACCAAAGTTTCATAATTTAAGTGCGGGAAGTTAAGAGATAAGATCCAGTGAAAACATATCAATCTCAATTCAACTTAAACAACAACCACAAAAAAAGCAAACTTAAATTAGTTGTTTTGGGGAATGAGAAAGGAAGGCATGGGGTTTAAACCATGACAAGAGCTGGTAAGGTGTACATGGAATATTATAACCCTGGAATCTGTCATATTTTAAAATAAAGTGGCTTTTCGTGAAAAAAAAAAAAAATCGAAGTACAGCGCCAGGAGGTTGGTCTGGTGGAGGAGTGCTTGGTCTTCACCTAGCATGCATGAAGACCCGGATTCCATTCCTCAGTAACACATACATAGAAAAAGCCAAAAACAGTGCTGTGGATCAAGTGGTAGAGCTCTAGCCTTTCTAGAGAAAGCCCAGGGACAGTGCTCAGGCATTGAGTTCAAGCCCTGGGACTGGAAAAAAAAAAATTCAATCAAAGTACAAATATGTACATTTTTAAAATTGGATTAATTCAAGCACTCATTTATCAAATAGATTAAGTCAACTTGAGCATCAGGAAAGCAGTTCAGACTATTTAAAAAAAATTATTCCAGGGCCAGGAGTTTGGCCTTGTGGTAGTGTACTTGCCTAGCATGCATGAAGACCTGGGTTTGATTCCTCAGTACGACATATATAGAAGAAAAACAAACGAACAAACTGGAAGTGGTGCTGTGGCTCAAGTAGTAGAGCTCTGGCCTTGAGGAAAGTTCAAGGGCAGTGCTTAGGCCCTGAGCTCAAGCCCAGAACTGGCAAAGAAAAAAAAATTTATTCTAAAGACTAAGTAATTTCTACAGCCTAAGCTTTTGTGGTACAACATACATTTCTATCCATATTAGATGAATAACTAAAAATGATCTATAACAACTGAAAAAAAAGTTACTTACCTGACTTTATCCCTGAATTTCACAATTGGCACTTTTGCTCTTATCAGCTGAGGTCTCTCAATATAGCCACCTGAATGATAAGAGATACTGTATCTACCAATGTTTCTCAAATTCACAATGTTCTAATCAACATTTAAAATACCATTTCCATAAGCTAAAATAACCTAATAAAATATTGTCTTTGAGAAATACAGTACAGAAATAAAAGACATTATCAAATCTGTATAAGAGCGAAGAATCTAATGTTATTTATTTTAAGAAATGTCACCTAATTTCAAATAGTACCTACAAGGGTAAAAAAAAGCTAACAGCAGGAGGTAAATTCAAGTACAGCACACACTAACAAGTTACAGACATATAAATGACAGTTACAAAGTTTACATGTAGAAATGCTTTTAGTATGGTAAGGCAACAACATATCAATCATGGCCTCAACAAGAGAGAAAATATATATTATTTTTTTCCCCAAAAAACAGTTTGTGGGGACCAGAGCATGGTCTAGTGGTAGAGTACTTGCCTATTGCCTAGCATGCACAAAGCCCTGGGCTCAATTCTTCTGTACCACATACATAAAAAAGACAAGAAATGACGTATGGCTCAAGTGGTAGAGTGCTAGCCTTGAGAAAGCCCAAGGACAGTGTTCAGGTCCCAAGTTCAAGCACCGGGACTGGCCAAAAAAAAAAGGGAAGCTTAAAATAGTTATGAGATAATTTATATATAGATTAAAGCATGTTTCAAGTCAACTCAGTAAAGAAAAAAAAGCAGCCGGAAGTGGTGCTACATTCTTTGATCCCAACTACTTAGGAAGCAGGGATGGGAAGGGGAAGGATCAAAGTTCACGGCAGCCTTTGCAAGAACCCAATTCAAATAATAAACTGGATACAGTGGTATGTGCCTGTACATTCGTGCTACACAGGAGGTGTGGGTAAAAGGACTATGGAAAGAGATCTTATCCAAAAACATTATTAAAAGCCCAAAGGGGCAGGGCGCTGGTGGCTCACGCCTGTAATCCTAGCTACTCAGGAGGCTGAGATCTGAGTATCACAGTTAAAAGCCAGCCCAGGCACAAATTCATGAGATTCTTAGTTCCATTTAACCACCAGAAAACTGGAAGTGGCGCTGTGGCTCAAAATGGTAGAGCACTAGCCTTGAGCTGAAGAGCTCAGGGACAGCACACAGGCCCAGTTTTCAAGCCTCATAACTACCACCACCAACAAAAAGCCCAAAGGATTGGGTACCCGTATTAAGTGGTAGAACACATGAGTGGATACCTAGTAAACACAAAATCCCAGTTCAAATCTTAGCACCATAGAAAAGCTAACTTATTTTTTAATGATTTTATATTACAATAAAGTGGTCCAAGTTAACTTTACTTTCTGTGGGAGTAATACCTTCAGGTTTGGTGTTCATAACTTTTAATATCTAAAATATCTTGCTAAGAAGAAAATCTACAAGATATTTATCATTTAGCTATGCACACACCATGCATTACAGCTATTTATTCATACTTTAATTTCCCTAATGAGCTATGTAACTTTTTGAGAAAAAGAACTGGTTTACCTATCTTTAAATCCTTTAATACATAACGTGGGATAGTTTGCAAGTAAACTCAATAAAACTTTCTTAGATAAATGTTCCCACATTTTAATCAAAAGTCAAAAGGAAGCAGGTAGTAATGGCTCACATCTATAATCCTACTCAGGAAGCTGAGATCTGGGTATGGAAGCTTGAAGCCAGCTGAGGCAGACAAATAGAAAGACTCCATTTGGTTAACCTGTAAAAAGCTGGTTATGAGAAGAAACTCCAGATGAAAAAGTTAAGCAAGAACTTGAAACCCTGTGTTCAAGTTTCAGTACAGTACCAAAAGCAAGCAAACAACAGTTCATGGCAGTAATCCCAGCACTCTGAGGAAGCTGAAGCAACAAAGGGATCTCAAGGCCAGCCTGGGCTGGAGTACAACTTCTAGGTCAGTATAGGTTATTGTCACAGGCATCTATGTTTTAGAAAAAATTAATTAGCTAATTAATTAAATGAAAGGAATTTAACTGGAAGAAAAAAAATCCACATTTTATCTTGACCAGAAAAATGAAGTAAAATACATTATTTTAAGGTAAATACTTATGTCAAATGAAATAAAAATTTGACTTACAAAGTCTTGTACAGAAGTGCTTATGGACTAAGGTAAGTATATGACGTGCTTCAGTCTTCTGATTTACCTGAAGGAATAAAAAACAACAAAGAACACTGGAAAGTAAAAAAGTATGCACTCTCATTTTTCTTAGGTTACTATTTCATCTTCTGAATGTAACTCAACTAGAAAAACACAGGAGGCACCTTGTTTTCTTTTTAGCTATTTTTCAAAATATACACATTATAGAAAGCCAAACAGTGCTTTCACATCTACCCTTCTAAATTCATCTTTGCTTTTAAACTTATAGCATGATTTTTAAACAACTTCTGATGAATTCTGACGAATTCTTTGAGTTATAGCTCCAATTCTGAAAAAAACTAAGTTGATCATTTTTTCCCTGAGAAGATGCTTGATTTTGGAATTTGAATAACTGATTAATGTCTCTACATTTTACCTGGATAAAAAACTGAGAGTTTTATCTTGTGGGTAACATAGACAAAGATAACTTCTGAAAAATGGAAGGAAAAAAAACAGCCATGCCATTTTCTCCTTCAGTATAATGTACAAAAATGTATCTTGGAGGGTAAACAAACCCAGCATTGGTACTTACAAGATATGAACTGGAAATGAACTATACAAAACTTGTGGGCAAAGACAGGGAGGAAAAAATTGGAAGACAGCAAAGGAGTCACACTGCCCAAAAAGAAATGTTCTATTTGTCTGACTTATGTTAACTGTAACCTCTTTGTACATCACCTTTATAATAATAAAAACTAATAAATTTTTGGGGGGTTTGGTGGTGTGAACTCTGGGCACGGGCACTGTCCCTGAGCTCTTCAGCTCAAGGTTACAGCCCTACCCCTGGAGCCACAGCACCACTTCCAGTTTTCTGGTGGTTAATTGGAGGTAAGAGTCTCACGGACTTTAGTACCCAGGCTGGCTTTGAACTGCAAGCCTCAGATCTCAGCCTTCTGAGTAGCTAGGATTACAGGCATGAGCTGTAGCTACAAGTAACATTTTTTAAATCTCCAATACATCTTACTTAGCTGTTTTAACTCAACATGTTTCTTCCTCGTCTAGATTCTGAACTGACAAAGGATAGATTCTTATCTATGATGCCTCCATTTGGGTGTTAACTATAAAAACATGACTCAGACATGTTATTAAGACTAGAGGATTAGTATGTTCCTGAGTACACTCTAATAATATAATTACCTAAGGACGTTCTACTTAAAACTCTTGCAAAGGCCAAGCATTAGTTGCTCATGCTTCTAATTCTAGCTCTTGAGAATCATGGTTCAAAGTCAGCCCAGGCAGGAAAATCTATGAGACTCCAATTAATCACCAAAAAAGATGGAAGCTGAGTTATGGTGCACGTGGTAGAGTACTACCTTGAGCAAAAGGTCTAAAGCAGAGCATTCTGGCCCAGGGTTGGAGTTTTGGTACCAGCACAAAAATAAGAACAGAAATTTAAAAAATTTTTAAGTATCACTGTGAATTCAAATGAAAACAAAATATATTAAGGTAATACTAACACAGGCTCTTCTTTGATGCATCCAAAGCAATGACATTTCTAAATAAAGATAGAGCACATTAATAACACATAGTAAAGCTATCTCACTTTAACAATTAGAATGCTAGGGGTGGGAGTTTAGCCTAGTAGTAGAATGTTTGCCTAGCATACATGAAGTCCCATGTTCAATTCCTTGGTACAACATACACAGGAATGGCCAGAAGTGGTGCTGTGAAGTGATAGAGCTCTAGCCTTGAGAAAGCCCAAGGACAGTGCTCAAGCCCTGAGTCAAGCCCCAGGACTGGCCCAAAAAAAAAAAAAAAAAAAAAAAAAAAAAATTAGAATGTTAAAACTTATGTGCAACAAGCACAAGTTTTAAAGGAAAAAAACATATAACCCAGGGCTGGGAGTTTGGCCTAGTAGTAGAGTACTTGCCTACCATGCACAAAGACCCAGGTTCGATTCCTCAGTACCACATACATAGAAAAAAGCTGCAAGTACTACTGTGGTTCAAGTGGTAGAGCTCTAGTCTTGAGAAAAGTCCAAGGACAGTGCTCAGGTCTGAGTTTAAGCCCCGTGACTGGTAAAATAAACAAATAAATAAATAAATAAATAAAATAAAAAAAATATAACCCCTGATTTTTCTGAAATCATGATAAACAAGAAAGCACCAAAAAAATAAAATAATTTTCTAAATGACTTAGTTGCAAAAGTTCTTAACCAATGCAACAGAAAAACGCACTAAAAATAAATGTTCCAATACTTACAGGTTCTTCTTTAACCACTAGGCATAAATCACCATCACTGCTCCGGGCACCAAATCCATTTAAAGAGGACCCAACCAAAAAGAGTCTGCATTCTAGAGAAACAGAAAATTATAAGATTATTTAAAATTTAAAACAGAAATACTCAGACATAAAGAATATGTGAAACATGCCAACATACGTGGAAATAAGAGTTGAATTTCTCTCTGCAGCTGTGCTCGACAAAGTTCTTTCTTCTTTAAGTCACTTACTTGCTGCTGACATGTTTCAAATAACTCCAATATCTGCTGACTCAACTTGAATTCAAAACACACACACACAAAAAAGCAAGTTTTGTTCAAAATAATTACCAAGCGAACTATACACAAATCTTACAAAGTATACTATCACTGAAAGTGATCATAAAATATACTAACATGACATAATATATAAAAGTATAATTTAAAATTATGGATCAAAAAACTATAACCTCCATCATGGTCTTTTCTTTTTTTTTATTTTTTGCTAGTCCTGGTGCTTGAGCTCAGGGCCTGAGCATGTCCTGGCTTTTTCCTCAAGGCTAGTGCTCGACCACTTGAGCCATAGCACCACTTCTGGCTTTTCTTTGTATGTGGTACAGAGAAATCAAATGCAGGTCTTTGTGCATGCTAGACAAGCACTTTGCCACTTGGCTAATGCCCAGCCTCATCACTGTCTATTTTTAGAAGTGAAAATCATTTTGCTTTGTTTTTGCTTTTGCTTTTTTTTTTCCTTTTTGCCAGTCCTTGGCCGTGAACTCAGGGAGTGGGCATTACCCTTGAGCTTTCTCAAGGCTAGAGCTCTACTACCACTTGAGCCACTGCACCATTTCTGGCTTTTTTCTACGTAAGTGGTACTGAGGAATCGAACCCAGGTCTTTGTGCATGCTAGGCAAGCACTCTACCACTAGGTAAACTCCTGGCCCTCATCACTGTCTATTTTTAGAAGTGAAAATCGTTTTGTTTTTTTTTTCTTTTTTTTTTCTATTTTTTAAGGGGTCACAAAAATAAGAACATGCAAAAGAAACCATATGTGAGTAGCATATCCTAAATGTTTACTACTTCACTTTTATAGTCATATTGGTGAAACAGACTTTAGTAAATTCACAGATCCTACGCTCACAAAAAACATCCTGCTCTTCATTCCAGTAACACTATCCTCATAAATGGCTCTTGGGCCACACAAGAGATCAAGATTCCCTTCACTCTACCCTTCCCTCTCACCGTCAGCACCTCAATGGTATGATTTCCCTCCCTGTATAGTTAATTTCCTTCTAAAATGCACCCTTTTAGCCATTCTTTTATGCCTTAGCAATATAGTCTCCTTGATATTTTCTGCAAAAGTCTAATTTTAGGTTAGAAAAATCACCTTCTTTGCTCTTATATCAAAATTGAGGAGCCAGATGTTATACTCCTTGCCTTCCTAACAAAGAGTACAAATTAACAGTTCTGAAAGATAATTTCTATCTTTACCTCTCCTACCTTCTTTCCATGCTCAAAGCTAATATGTCTATGAATACTTTTGACTGTAAGCTTTCTGGTGAGCTCAGTATTTGTGTTCATGTATACCTCACCCATTTTTTTCAGTATCCATCTCTAAGCCTTTCTCCATAGTACATGAGAAAAGTATTACCCCATCATCCACAGTGTTTTCTTTTGCCATATTTAGACTAAGGATGGTGGGGGTAAAAATGAGGGAGGAATAACACTGTTCAAAAAGAAATGTACTCATGGCCTTACATATGTAACTATAACTCCTCTCTCTGTACCTCATCTTTACAACAATAAACATTTTAAAAATAAATAAAATAAAAGGGCTGAGGCACTAGAAAACTTGGCTATAAACAAGAGACGTGATTGTTTAATATTCCTAATACCTACACCATAAGGAAAAGAAGAAGCAACTAGAATGAAAACAGATAAAAAGAAAATATGGACAATAAATAACATTGACTGGGTATCTTTTATAAAGCCTATACATAACCAGTTAAGGCTAATACCAATACCAATATCAATACAATAAAAGAACTACATAACAGAAATAGGAAGGATAATGGATAAAGAAATCTGAACAGTCCTAGACCTGACACTAAATGCCACTTGAGGGGTGCCACTTGGCATGGAATAGCATCCAGTTTCAGAAGGGACCTTAATAAGCAATAATTTATAGTACAGTACAAGGGTATCACTTCCAGGACAAAGCAACCTTTCAAGTAGAAACTGTCACAAGAAATCTAAAATACTCGCAAATATTATAGGCAAAGAAAAGATCTAGAATGACTCTAACCTCTGAGGAATATGTGGCAATGTCTGGAAATATTTATTATTGTAACAATATGCTGTCGCTGACATCAAGAGGTCAAGGATACTATCAGTAGTATCCCTATATTCATAGGATAACCTCAGGAAAGATTGTTTCATCCCCCCCCAAAATCAATAGAGAAGAGAATGAATAATCCTAATCTACATAAAAGCAGGAAGAAGAGAAAATACTACATAGAGAGATAATATATAGAACTCAAGAGTCAAAGAACCAGATTTAGAAAGCTAGCCAGCCCAACATACCCCCATCTAAAAGATGGTACATGAAAATCTATCCCACATAACATATTAAACCAGAGGAAGAGAAATGGAATCATGGAAAGAGAAACAAGAATGGGAGAATATAAGAAAAAAATGGAGAAGTAATGCCTGAGAAAGACTGTATAATCAAGTCCCACTGAAAGTTTTTATAAGAAAATGAGAGGCCAGTGCAGTGTGGCTCACGCCTATAATCCTAGCTACTCAGGAGGCAGAGATCTGAGGATCAAGGTTCAAAGCCAGTCTGGACACAAAAGGACCTGAGACTCTTATCTCCAATTAACCTCTAGAAAAGAGAAGTGGGGCCTGGCTCAAAGGTAGGATGGTAGCCTTGAGCTGAAGAGCTCAGGGACAGCACCCAGGCCAAGTTCAAGCCCCATGAGCCACCAAAAAAAAAAAAAAAAAAAAAAAAAAAAGAAACAAAGAAAATGAGAAATGACTAGAGCAACCCTGTTACAGATAAGTTAGCATAAATTCAATTCTCTAGTTTCACAAAACACAAAAATATGAATCCTCAAAGTAGTTTAAATATTTTTTGGAAATTCCAGATGTTTACCAATCTTAAGTGGGCCTTCTGTACTGTTTCAAGCTTCCACAACTCTGTTCTCTAGCTAATCTTGAGTTCTTAAATTCAGCAAATAGAATTTCTACCTTCTCTACTATATCCAAACTTCTGATATTCTACTTCATCCTTTTCTACTCATAAGGATGATCTTACATAGTAATTCAGAGAGAACACAGGAAGAATCCACAGGTGCACCATTAACTTCTTCCAGGCGTATCTACAAACCTCTTTGTAAAGGCACCCATCCTCTTTCCTATCCTCCAAAGCGCTTTTTCTCAGAAGGCCACTCTGCCTACAGACAAGAGACCCTGTCTCCTTGTTCACCTTTCAGAAATTTTCATTTAGGATTTCTCTTTTCTTTCCAAATTCCTCCCTCTGTATTGAATCTTTACCATTAATATTTATAAGTGGCTGAAGTTTCTCCCCTTTTAAAATTTCAAAAAAGCCTTGCCCTAACATTCCACTCTTAGCTCCTTCTCTTCAAAAGCCAAATTGTCCAAAAAAGTTATGTATACCCCTTAAGTTTCTATTTTCCCAGTTTACTTTCTTCAAACTATTTCAGTCAATCTTGGACACAAGCTCTCTTCTTGGACAACTGTTATCTATGTTTTGGTTTCACTTATCAGTGAAATGTCAGAAGGCATAGAATGATAGATGCCAGGCACTTTAATTATCAGTAGCTTCTCTATCTTTAATCCATAAATTCTCAACTCAAGGAAATTCTGTCTTCAATATGACAAATAAAAATGACTGCAAACACTTTTAGTTGTCATAATTATCACAACTAAGGACTGGTGGCACCTAATTAATGAATAGAGGTCAAGAACACTCTCAATATCCTAGAATGCAAAGGACAACCTCATATACCAAGGAAAACAGACCTAAACCATCAGTATTACAGAGGCTCAAACACTGTAATCTGATCCCATGAATAATTCCCCAAATATAGCTTAAACCTATCCACTTCTCTTCATCTTAAAAACAGTACTTCCTAATTCAAGGCATTGATATAGGGATTAGGCAGTAAATTAGGAAACCTTATAGCTGAGAACAGAAGCTTACATACTAAGGAATCACATGTGACATTAACAGAACAACTTATATAGCTTGCTTACCTATAAGCCCTGAAACTCTCAGAAAACAGTGCTGATCTTCCACCTGACTTGGAGGAAAAACTGATGACAAAAGTTCATAACATATTAGTTCAAGTTTCTAGGACTGACCATGTCTATAGAACCCGGATCCAATAACTCAAATCTATGAGAGCACTATTAACATTCACCTGCTCAACTTGATCTGCTTTCCATACTGCAGTCAAATTAATCTTAACTTTCTTGCTTAATAACTTATAAAAAAAAACTGAATAGTTTGCTTTAGACTGAAAACAAAGGGAGACTTGTATGATTCTCCCTTTCTACAACTTTTCCTGACACATCTTCACCCACTTTCCATCTAATTATTTACCTAAACTATGTCTCACCTTGGTCTGTTTTCTGTTCTCATACTCCATGATTCTGTCTGGTTAGGTCCCTCAAATAGGCTATTTCCTTTTTATTCTCCCCACTCTCACCACTCTTTAACTAGCTAACTCATAACTCATCCTTTAGATATCAGCTTAAACACTGCTATTCCAGGAGGTTTTCTCTGAGATCCCAAAATGTACTTTTTCAACACTCAGTAATTTTCCATCATGGTACTAACAAATCTGTAAATAAAATCATAATTTCTATGATTTTTTTTTTGAGGTGTTGGTCCTGCGGTTTGAACTCAGGACTTGGACACTGTCCCTGAACTTTCTTGCTCAAAGCGAGCACTCTACCACTTGAACAAAAGCTCCAGTTCAGGCTTTTTCTCGTTAATCAGATAAGATTGTCACAGACTTTTCCTGCTCCAGCTCATTCCAAGCCATGATCCTTATATCCTAGCCTCTTGAACAGCTAGGATTACAGGTGTAAAGCACTGACCCTCAGCTTGCATGATTATTTTTAATGGCTTTCTCTCTAACTTGTACATAATTGATAAAGGGACTATGTATATATTTAGCACAACATTATATTTCCCATGCTCAGTACTTATAACAGTATCTGTTGATACTAAAACAAAGAAATGGATGCCTGGGAATGGTGTACACATCTATAATCCCAACTACTCAGAGGCAGAGATGACAGTACCAAAGTTTAAGGTTGGCCAAAATGAAAAGTTAGCATACTCAAAGATAACCAACAAATCAGGTATGATAGTAAAGCCTGTCATTCACCTAATAGGAAGACCTAAGTAAGAAGATTACAGTTCAAGAACAATCTGGGCAGAAAGCAAAAGACTCTACCTAAAACACAGTTAATCACAAAAAGGCTGAAGGTATGGTTCAAGTGATAGAATACTTGCCTAGAAAGTACAAGGTCTTAAGCTGGGAAAAAACAAAAACAAACAAAAAACATCTATGGCCTTGACTTTATTTCTAAATTTCAGTATAGAATATTAATGTAATGATGAAGTGGGTTTGTATGTAATTTATACATATAGAAACTGCAAAACTATAATCTTCACAATAAATAAAATAACATTGGGCATTCTGTAAGCAAGTCCTTATAGTTCAACATAAGCACTTACATCCAAGATTACTGCTCAAGAAAACACATCCCTAGGCCTCACACAGCTGTTAAGTCTATTTCTTTCTCTTCTGCCTTAGCAGTAGCTTCTACTCAGTGGTCCACATTCTAACTGATGTGAATACTTAAGAGCATGTAACCCATGCTAAGCTGTCTGTCTGATCTGCCTAAGCAATTTTCTAAGGTATTTAAAAGGTATCTATTATTGTTATTTTGTTTGGTTGGGGTTGTAAGCAATTTTCCAAAATATCAATTATTATTTTTTGTTTGGTTAGGGCATGTGGTATGTGTGTGTGTTAGTATGGGGCTTGAACTCAAGGCCTCTTGCTCTCATAGCTTAAAAATCAAGGCTATCATTTTACCACTGGAGTCACACTTTCTCTTCTAACTTTTGCTTGATAATTGGAGATTTAAAGCTTCACAGACTTGTCTGCTCCAGCTGCTTCAATCTCAATCCTCAGATCACAGCCTCCTAAATAGCTACAAATACAAATGTGAATCACGACACCCAGCTCAATTATTCTTGACAGTATTTTGACCTACAAAATTACTTTTCCAACTCAAAATTATTTTTGAATAGTCTGCTATAACACTAATCCTCATCGATCCTATATGTTTAGCAGGATATTTGTAGAACTTAAGGTTTCTTAGACCACAATTATTATAGCATATTTTTCCACTGTTCTGAATTATCTAATTATTACTTAATTTATACACTTCCAAACCGTGGGTCCTGAACTTTGTTGGTAGACTAGAAATAAATCACTAGAGCCACTCATAGCTCTCTTTCCATATTTCCCCTAATCCACCCATTTTCCCTAGGTACTCTGTCCCATCATTTCAACTACCATCTGCCACACCTGTTCAGCACCACTCATCCAGTTGCTTTCAATGCAATTATACATTGTCCAGGTCACCTCATTCAAAACTAAACTCTACTGTGCTGTAAAAACTAAACCCCTAAAAATATACCTGTGTTATTTTTTTCTACTCAAAAATCTTCAATGATATTCCATTGAGCATCCAAGATCCCAAACCATTGCCCTCATTTTATCTAACATAAACCCTTTATTCCTTTATTTACAGGGGAAAACAAAGGTAACTGATGCAAAATGATGGGCACATTGCTGGTAAACATAGCCATTCAATAAATATTAGTGATTGGTGTTACAGATGACCAGGCATTACAGTCAATTTAAAGAACACGATCTCCCTATCCTTAGTTAAAAGCATGTTAAGTTCCTTCTTTTCGTACTTTTAGAGACAGAGCCAAACCTTGGTCTTGACACTTAACCAGCTGTGACCTTGATTAAGGTATGTAATTTTTTTTAGCTTCGATAAAATTAGGAATAATATCCATGTCATGGGGTTACTGAAATGACTAAGTGATATAACAAGGAGAATGAATAAAGAGTAGAGACATCAATAATCATTAGTTTTCCTGAAAAAGTGTTCACTTAACCCAGCCATCGTGGTACACACCTGTAATCCCAGCACTAAAAAGTGGAAGCAGAAGGATCACAGTGGAGGCCAGGCTGGGATATATGGCAAGACCCTGTCTCAAAATAAAATGAAAACAAAAAATATTCACTCAAAGAACAAATCCAGAGAACACTAAAAAAAAACTGTTTGCCTTCTTTCTCCCACAATTAGTCAGGAAGAAAGTAGTACTCAGTACTCAAAGTAGTACTCAAATAATTGAAATGGTTCCATTACAAAATCTAATTATCCCTCTGAGGTAAATGCCTAAATCCAAAAACATGAGACTTAGGACAACTCTCTTCTATACAACACAAAGAAAAACTTACTGATGGGACATCATATTTCACTAAATGATTTATACTAACTTGATGTTATTAAATTTACTGAAACTCAACATCTGTCTACTGCATATGCAAAACTAATTAATAGTTATGTTTATAATTATAAGTGTTAGAAGTAGCACTCTGGCTCAAAATGGTAGAGTACTAGCCTTGAGCAAAAGTTCAGGGAAGCCAGGTGCCATGGTTCATGCCTATAATTATAGCTACTCAAGAGGCTGAGATCTGAGGACTGTGGTTCAAAGCCCAGCAGTTCAAGGCCAGGTTCAAAGCCAGCCGGAGCACTAAAGCCTGTGAGATTCTTATTTCCAATTAAAAATTGGAAGTGGACCTGCAGCTCAAAGGGGAGGGCGGTAGCCTTGAGTTGAAGAGCTCAACGACAATGCCCAGGCCCAGAGGTTGGGTGGTAGCCTTGAGCTGAAGAGCTCAGGGACATCGCCCAGGCCCAGAGTTCAAACCCCATGACCGACCAACCGACCAACCAAAAAAAAAGAAAGAAAAGAAAAAAAGCTCAGGGAAGTCGGGCACGGTGGCTAACACCTGTAATTTTAGCTACCCAGGAGGCTGAAATCTGAGGATTGTGGTTCAAAGCCAACCCAGGCACAGTACCCAAGCACTGAGTTTAAGTACCAAGACAAAAAAAGAAAAAAACAAAACAGAAATAACTGTATTACTCTCTACAAAGCACTTGCTTAATTGTGGATCATCTGTTTAGTTACAAGAGTTAGGTTCAAACAAATATATACAAAATAGAGCTTTCATTGTCTATTCATCATTTTATTTTCCTTTTTCCCCTAGGTGTTCCTATTTCATCATAAAGAAAGAATTGCTGAGAAGGAAAACAGTCTTTTCAACAACTTATGTTGGGACACTAGACTGACACCAAGAGAATTAAAGTGGACTCCTACTTGCTATCATATATAGAAATTAACTGAAAATGAACCAGCATGCTAAATGTAAGAACTAAAATTATAAAAATCTTAGAACACATAGGCATTGATGGTCATAACCCTGAACTGAAAATCTGACACTTAGAGTCAACACGAATAGCACAAGCCACTGAAAAATAACCAGTGCATTGGACTCTATAAAAATGAACAGATTTTATGCTTCAAAGGACATTAACAAGAAAGATAAAGAAACAAATCATAGAAATGTTGCAAGTCATTATGTTTTAGAATACATAAATAATCCTTAAAACTCAGCAGTAAAAACACAAATAACCCAATTAAAAACTGGACAAAAAAACAGGCAACAAAAGAGAGAAAAGAAAGAGTACATTTTATGGTACAAGTATACCTCAAGAATAAAAGAAGAGAGGAATAAAAAGCAATACAATTAAGAATGAAGCAGATATTGCTTTTCTGACCCACCACTTCCTTCATATTTGCTATATTCTTCTGGGTGCTAAGACCTCAAAGATAACCAAAATATAGTTATTAATCTTTCTTCTGGCTCCTTCTTCTTGCTTACAAATGTCCTATTTCTCAAATATGAGTGGGACAACTTTGAATACAAGCAAGTGTAAACTACAAACAATCCCACAGAATGTAGCATATTTACATTATAAGTCCTCTCGCACACTTATGCTTCCTCATTGGTAGGAGGACATGTTCCTATTACCATACCTAGCTCATTAGTTGAAATGTGATCTCAAATCTGACCAGCTAATATTACAGGTAGAAGTCTCCACATCTGGCTACTGACAGTATTTTTTTTTTGCTAAATCTGATAATTTGCTACCCTTTTTACATTAATAGTACAAAAGTAAAATGCTTAACTTTATGAAAACACTTTTTGTAATAAAAATCAATGAGTACTCTAAACTAAGAAATTAAATATTTGGGGTTCTAATGCCAAATTTTTATAAGTAAGGTAAAAGCCAATAGTTTTACTTACATAAAGTCACTACCAAAAATTATTAAAAAAAAAAAATACCTGAATAGAATATCAAGTTAAACAATATGGCAAACAGTGCATAAAAGGCACATTGTTCTTGATACAAGACATTAGATATTCCTCATCATTTAATACATTCTTTATACTGAACTTCTAAAAGGTAAAAGTAAATTTGCATTATTATTACCTTATCTTTAGCCTCAGGCAGAGGGATTTCTCTAGGTTCTAAAAGTGGTATTTCTCGAAAAGGTGGAACACATCTGACTATATCTGGTACATAATGTGTGTGAAACAAGGGTGGCATTGAGAATCTTCGTTCAGCGGACAAAGGCACTATATGGTTAATGATGGCTGGGTCTTGGTGGGGTGAATGGAAACGTTGCCGTTTACCATCAAGAGGAAGGCCTTTTTCATCGCTTAATCTCCTGAAAACAAAGAATGTACCTTAGTGATTAAAGATAAAACTTTAGCAAAAAAACACAATTAAAAAGACATAAATATCGTATCACATGACATTATATTTCTTCTAGTAAGGCTAGGGTTAATTCCAATTAGTTCCATAATGAATTGTAAAATATCCATTTTCAGGGAGTTTGGCCTAATAGGAGAGTGCTTGCCTAGCATGTATGAAGACCCAAGTTCAATTCCTTGGTACCACATACATAGATAGAAGCTGGAAGTGGTGCTGTGGCTCAAGTGGTAGAGCTCTAGCCTTGAGAAAGCCCAAGGACTGTGTTCAGGCCCTGAGTTCACAGACCAGGACTGGGAAAAAAGAAAGGGGCCAGGAGTTTGGCCTAGTGGTTAAAGTCCTTGCCTAGCATGCACGAAGACCCGGGTTCGATTCCTTGGTACCACATACATACAAAAATGCTGGAAGTGGTGCTGAGGCTCAAGTGGTAGAGCTCTAGCCTTGAGAAAGTTCAAGGACAGCGTTCAGGCCCTGAGCTCAAGCCCAGGACTGACCAAAAAAAAAAAAAAAATGTATATATATATATATATATATATATATATACATATATCCATTTTCATCAGAAATAAAAAGGCTATCAATACTTTAAAAAACAAATAGTAAAAAATAAATAGAGGCCAAGAGTTTGGCCTAGTGGTAGAGTGCTTGCCTGCCTAGCATGCACAAAAACCTGGGTTGGATTCCTCGGTACCTCATACATAAAAAAAGCCATAAGTGGTGCTGTGGTTCAAGTGGTAGAATCCTGGCCTTGAGACAGCCACGGACAGTGTTCAGTCCCTGAGTTCAACCCTCTGGACTGGCCAAAAAAAAAAAAACAGAGGACTGGGAGTTTGGCCTAGTGGTAGAGTGTTTGCCTAGCATGCATGAATAATTCCTCAGAACCACATACATAGCAAAAAAAAAAAAAAAAAGCCAGAAATGGTGCTATGGCTCAAGTGGTAGAGCTCTAGCCTTGAGGAAACTCAAGGATAGTGCTCAGGCCCTGAGCTCAAGCCCAAGAGTGGCAAAAGAAAAAAGTAAATTGTGAAACTCTATGTAGATAAAAATCTTCATGAATGTACTGAAGTCAGTCCTGCTGCCTACTCCAATGTTTGATTTCAACAATGAAAACTTTGCAGGAAAACTTGTGGAATCACAGAGAACCACATATCCAAATTTTAACATGATTGCTATACGTAAAAAAAAGCTTGTTGGCAGGACACCAGTGGCTCACATCTGTACTCCTAGCTACTCAAGTGGCTGAAATCTGCAGATCCCTGTTTCAAGCCAGCCTGTGACTCTTATAATTAATCATTAAACCAAAGAAGAGGAGAAGGAAGAAAAAAAAAGGAGAAACAGGCAGAGGAAGAAGAAAATAATATTTGATAAGGTAAATTTTTATTATTATTCCAAATTGTTCAAAGGCAGCAAATTATGCCACAGTAAAGAGTTAAATTTCTTTGAAGGTCTAGAATTCTGAGTCCTGACCCCTTGAGAGTTTTTAATATGATAGTGTTTCTTTGAGATCTTGCCAGCTCCTCTCTTTTTTTTTGGCCAGTCAGGGTCTGAACACTGTCCTTAGGCTTTCCTCAAAGTTAGTGCTCTACCATTTGAGCCACAGCACCACTTCCAGCTTTTTCTGTGTATGTGGTGCCCAGGAATACAACAGGGGTTTTCATGAATGCTAGGCAACACTCTACCACTAAGCCAAACGCCTGGCCCCAGCTCCCCTCTTCATTACAGATACACAGAGTAACTGAAACTCCTATTCATAGGGAAAAATTTACAGTACCAAACAAGTATATTAATATTTCTACACCTAAAAGTAATTTAGAGTTATCTATACTGAATATATTCTGACAATACCAATTTTAGTTTTAAAGATATATATATAGCATCAACTAATAGAACTTATTTTCACTGATTCACAAATTGGATATCAAAGTAATTTCCAAAAAATAAAAATATGTATGAAGTTAGTACTTTCAGAACTTGCGGTGCTTATTGTAAGCCTGCATTTGAGAAGTGCCTGTGCTACTTATACTGAATAATTAACTTTTTTTTTTTTTTTTTTTTGGCGGGTCATAGGGCTTGAACTCCACCTAGGCATTGTCCCTAAGCTCTTCAGTTCAAGGCTACCACCATACCTCTGGGCTTGGATGTTGTCCCTGAGCTTCCCAGCTCAAGGCTACCTCCCTACCCTTGAGCCAAGCTCCACTTCCCTTTTTCTAGAGGTTAACTGGAGATAAAAGTCTCAGGTCCTTTTGTGCCCAGGCTGGCTTTGAATCTTGTTCCTCAGATCTCAGCCTCCTGAGTAGCTAGGATTATAAGTGTGAACCACCCACCCAGCTGTGTTTCAGCTTTCTCCTCTACAGAAAAGGGTTACTTAACATTATCACCTTTTCATGAAGCTTAACCAAATCATTACTTATAAAGTCTTTAGATTAATGCCTACTATACTGTAAATGACAACTAATTCTTCTTATTCTTAAAGAATGTTTATTTTTTAAATAGTACTCTTTTAAATACTGTCAAATGTTATTTTACTGTATATCTCTCAAGTTCTATTGTATTTTCTTGTGATACATGAATTCTTTTCATTAGATAAGTTAAAATTGGCTTCTAGCGTAACTAGAGCTTTACATCATGCAGAAATTGTCACTAAAATAGTACTTGTTTTCATAGAAACTTAACCCTATATGAAGTTTAGGTAAAACAAAAGACCAGGAGTGTGGCCTAGTGGTAGCATGCTCGCCTAGCATATTTGAAGCCCTGGGTTCAAGTTCCTAGAACCACATACACAGAAAAAGCTGGCAGTAACTCTGTGACTCAAGTGGCAGAGCACTAGCCTTGGGCAAAAACTGTCCAAGGACAGTGCCCAGGTCCTGAGTTCAAGCCCCATGGCTGGCTTAAAAAAAAAAAGTTTACACACAAGAGAATGTCATAAGCTAAACTGAATCTCCTTCTAAAACTTGGGTATTATAATCTTAAAGCCTTGGTATCTATGAATGTTACAACACCGTGACATAAGTTCTTTAAAAAGACAAGTGGAATTCTATGCTGCTGTCAGAAAGAACGACATTGCCCCATTTGTAAAAAAATGGAAAGACTTAGAAAAAATCATATTAAATGAAATAAGCCAGATTCAAAGGAACACAGGCTCAATGGTTTCCCTCATTTGTCGTATCAGTAGAAACCTTGGGGGTCTCCTAGCAGATATTTACAATAGAGCAAAACCTAGATACATAAGGCCATATAGGATGAGGCTACATGAAAGCACCTCCAGGATATAGAAACAAAAGAGTGATTGTTGTCCTTAATGTACTATGTTATCTCTCATCTCTTTTGCTATCCCTTGGTTATCTCATATTGTATTTCACCATGTTATCTGATATATTGTATATATGCTTATTTGGTTATTTGAAATAGGATGGAGGGGAACAAGATGAGGGGTGGGAGTAGGGAAATGGGAACCAAGACATGATAAAGGGTATCAATATTTGTGAAGTAATGCACCTTCTATCTGGTGAATATAATGTAACCCTTCTATTAATTACAATAAAAATATATTTTAAAAAAGACAAGTTTAATGGATTTCTTAAGATGTGCTGTTATCTACAAGGACTGATGTCCTTTAAAGAGATCAGGACATAAAAAACACAAAGGGATGAACATAAGAAAATAATAAGTCATTTACAAAGAGGGAAGCTTCAAAATCCATCAACCTGACTGATAAAATGACCAGTACTTCAAACCTCTAGAACTGAGAAAAATAAGGTTTTGTTGTTTATGCTACCCAACACCAGTTAGTAGTACTTTGTTTCATGCTAATCCTAGTAAATAAATATACTATGATATGACTAAATCTCAAAAGTAATTTTTCTGCCAGCTGTAGTGGCTCACATCTGTGAAATCCTAGGATAACAGGAGGCAGGAAGTCTAAAGAAATATGGTTTGAAGCAAACCCAAGTAGAAAAGTCCACAGAAATTCCATCTTCAATTATCCAGCAAAATGACAGACTGAAAACATGACTCAAATAGTAGAGCTCCAGCCATAAACAAGAACACTCCAAGTAAAAGTGAAAGGTCCTGAGTTTTAACCCAGAGGCAAGAGGCTTAAACTCGGCCTGGGCACTGTCCCTGAGCTCTTCAGCTCAAGGCTACCGTCCTACCTCTGGGCCTGGGCGTTGTCCCTGAGCTCAAGGGACCAAGAACCAAGCCCCACTCCCCATTTTTGAGAGGTTAATTGGAGACAAGAGTCTCAGGTCCTTTTGTACCTGGGCTGGCTTTGAACCTTGATCCTCAGATCTCGCCTCCTGAGTAGCTAGGATTACAGGTGTGAGCCACTGCGCCAGGCTCTAAATAATAATTTTGTGAAGAAAGTTTTATTCTATCTAAAACTCAAAAAAAAAAAAAATCAATGAAAAAAATCCCTAAATATTTTTAAACACACAGAAATTTTGAAATTCTTAAACTAATACGATGGCACAGACCCTAGAAAACAAATTCTAGAGAAAATATTCATAAAATTTCATACAACTGTTATAGTTCTTAAAACCGAAAATTTTTCTGGGAGGGTAAGGGGGAAAAACAAAAAAATGGAAGACCAAGGGTAAACAAATGCAGTAGATACTCACTAGAAACTATGAAAATGAATTGGGTAGAGATGGGGGAGAAAACCTGGGAGAATTCAGAGAGAAACATACTCATTGCTTATGTAACTGTGATCCCTCTGTACATCACCTTTATAATAAAAAATAAATGTTTTTTTCTTTCCAAATAAGGAAAAGATACTTACTTCCTTCCTCGAAATAATGGGGACGCTGAGGTCTGTATTGGACTGACATTTCCATACGTCAGCTGCTGTAAGGACACAGCTCTTGACAAACTACCAAAACACAGAGAAAAGTAATACTATATGCATTTTTGTTAAAAGCAATAAACAATCTCAGAAAACTAAACGCTTCATTGGAGAAAAGAAAGTAACATTTTCTCTATCTTTAAATACTTTACACAAAATGGGCTTGTGTCAAATAAAAACATAATTAAATTACATGGGCCAACATAGTGGCATACTTACTCTGCATTTTGAAAGTTGAATTGTGCATCTATAAGCTGCTGAGGTGAATAAAGAGTTGGTGACAGGGCAAAGAAGTTATGCTGTTGATGGTTTGGAGTGAAGGGTGGACGACCCAAAATTGAGTTTGGGAACATGCTCTTGTTTACTGAAAGTGAACATGTATTCTTCTACCTATAATAATTTGAAAAACAATACCAAATTATTAAACTTAGACACTGAACTCTTTAATAATTGTTATCTGTTATTTAAACCAAGTGGTTATTAAGGTACTAGTTTCATCTAAAACGTTATTTTTAGAAGTTTAGAACTAAGAGATATGACTTAAGTGGTAAAGTGCTTCCCTAGCAAACTCAAAGCCCTGAGTTCAATCCCTAGTACTGCAAAAAATAAGAAAGTTTAAATAATTCTCTGTAATTCTACTGGAGGTTATCCTCCCCAAAGCAAAATAAAACAAAATATTACTGAATTCTGAATCTAAATTAATCCTATTTAAATGTTTCTAGTTTCTGATGAATTAATCCTAAGTTTACCTCATATCAACAAATCTTTTAAAAGTCAAGTTATTATTGTATACCCTAACAATAAAAAATCATTACAATAGGGATATTTAATAAAATACCAGATTTTCACATGTATTCTCTGTCTAATTCACATACAATCTGATGACATTAATATTCAGAATAGCAAGAGAAAAAGGTTTATAAAATATTCCAGAAGAATAGAGGAAATGGCTCAAATGGTAGAGGACCTGACCAGGAAGCACAAGCGCTGAGTTCAATTCACAATACTACCTATATACTTACTTGCCAAAAAAAATACATTCCAGAGGAGGGAGGGAAATGTTTTGAGAATCAATAAAAGCATTTAACCTTCACAACAGTAACAGTAAAAGCCACAAAACATGATTCTTTCAAAGTTCTTAGAAAAATGTTCTCAAATTAAAATATTATTCTCAGCTATGTTATCAATATAAGCACATTTTTAGGTATGTGGGTAAATGGAATAAGGAAGCTAGGCATGGTGGTTTACCTCTAAATTCCAGTCTGGGGAGACTGAGGCAGGAAGATAATGAGTTTGCAGCTAGTCTGGGCTACATAACTAAATACTAGGAGAGGAGGAAGAAAAGAATAAGAAAGAAAAAAAGAATGGAAGAGGATTGAAAGGGAGAGGAAAAATAAAAGGGAGGGAAAAAGAAAAAGGAAAGGAGAAAACAGAAGGGATAAAAAGGAGATGGAGGAAAAGAGAGGGGACAGTGAAAAGGGAAAGGAAACACCTGAGATGTAAGAAATAGATCCCAATGAAGGGCAAAAACAGAGTCAATTCCAAGAAAGAAAAGAAAGAAATGGCAAAAAGAAATTAACAGCTCTAAGTTGGAAGATGGCCAAATACAAAATTAACTGGGCTGAGTTTGATGGTACACATTACCTAGCCTTCAAGCAGAGGCCAGCCTAAGCTACACAAAAGTTTCTGCTTTAAAAATAAGGTATGGGCCAAGAGTTTAGCCTAGTGGTACAGCGCTTGCCTAGCATGCACGAAGACCCAGGTTTAATTCCGCAGTCCCATATATATAGAAAAAGCAAGAAGTGGTGCTGTGGCTCAAGTGGTAGAGCTCTAGCCTTGAGAAAGCCCAAGGACAGTGTGTTCAGGCCCTGAGTTCAAGCCCCAGAACTGGCAAAAAAAAAAAGTAGACTATATATTTGGTCTATTTATTTACATTTGAGATACTAGAACTTGAATGCAAGACCTCTACCACTTCAACTATACCTCCTCCAATATCTGTCATATTTAACAGAAAGTTCTGCTGAAAGAACAGGAACATTTCAGAAAAGCAGTTAATCAAAAATAAACTACTGAATTACTTCCATTTTACATTATTCACAAGGTAATATATGAAACAAAACTTATATACTTGATTCTTACAATAACATACTCATTAAATACACTGATTTAAACAAAAAAGTGCTGTGATCATCACTATAATTTATTATCTTATTTTATGTGTTAATTCTAATATATAAGCATGCACATGCTTAAATATTACATGGAGAATAAAATGGGATACAGAGTGCTAAACTTTCATTTAGGGTAACTGTAATCAAACAAATGCTCCCTGAAGCTTTTCTATTTCTTTTAACAGATGATGGTTTTAACACCTAGCCAGTTAAAGAACTGATGTGCTTATGTCTCTAGGGACTGAGATGAGGAATGTTGGGAAAACTCTTAAGAGTTAACATGTAAGAAAGACCTGAGAAGAAATTATCAAGTTCCTCATAGAAACTTTGTTGCTTATATTTTTAATTCTGTATGATTAAAATTCCCTAGGTTGGCCATGACCATAAGATTCATCAATCCAAGGTTCATATAGACTGTGGACTGGAGTCCTGGGACCATCATTAGATCTCATTCCAAATGCCACATTCTAATGGGCAAAGCATTACATCTAGGAAATAAGTGTCAACTTTCTATAGCAGACTCTTTCTTCAAGCTACAAGAGACTTTTTTATGTTTTTTTTGTCAGTCATGGGGCTTAAACTCTGGGCCGGGGTGCAATCACTGATCTCATTCCAAATGCCACATTCTAATGGGCAAAGCATTACATCTAGGAAATAAGTGTCAACTTTCTATAGCAGACTCTTTCTTCAAGCTACAAGAGACTTTTTTATCTTTTTTTTGTCAGTCATGGGGCTTAAACTCTGGGCCGGGGTGCAATCACTGAACTCTTCAGCTCAGAGCTCTCACTCTACCCTTGAGCCACAGAGATTTTTTTTTAAAGGAAGAATAAAATAAATCATTTACCTGCTGACCCATAATCCTTGACATATACTGCTCAAAAGAAATAGAAATATATCTTGAACTGAACAGTAAGTCTAAGAAATCCCTATTGAAAGTACACTGAATAACAACGGATTGCCAGATTCAAACTTACTAATTAGCTATTCTACCCTTTGCCCAAGGTTTAGATAAAGCTTAAATATGCTTTACTATTTCCCCTGCCTTAAAGCATAATTCCTACATGACAGAATTTATGAGAAAATGGGGCTAAATAATATAACAAATTTTGTTTTCTCATTATTAAAATCGAGATATTATAGACCAAAACAATAGTAGCAACTTACATTTAGAAAAAAACACTATATTCAGAAACCAAAGCATTACATTCAGAAAAATAATCTATTTCAAAGCTGAATGTTGTGGTACTTATCTGTAATCTCAGCAGTTGTGAGGCTGAGGTAGGAGCATCTTGAAGTAGGCCTTGAGTTCAAGGCCAACCTGGGATACACAGTGGGATTGTTTCAGGAAAAAAAGATTCATTTCAGATTTATTTTATTTAAATCAGTTCATAGTTCAAAACTTGAGTATTTTAGTTTAAAGCTGTAAATAATATGCTCTTTTTCCTCCTGTGTTATCTGCATTCAGACTTGAAGATTCAGAATGATTTAATGGCCCAAACCTCACCTTACTTCTATCTTATTGTATGATCAAATCCAAATTAAGTTCAAGTAAGTAATAAGGTATGGCAACAACTCAAAGTTAATAACCAATTTAGTCTAGCTTAAAAGCACAGGACAGGAAATGGCGCTGTGACTCAAATGGTAGAGTACTTGAGCTGAAAGAGATCAGAGACAGCACCCAGGTCCAGAGTTCAAGGCCCAGGACTGGCAAAAAACAACAACAAAAAAAAAAACAACAACAACAACAAAAAAAACCTATGAATACATCAGAAATTGACAAAATGTCTATTGTCTTTAGATTCTTTTTGAAAAGCCTCTTCACTACACAGAAGTACAATTATACATACAAAGAATGACAAGAATGCAAAACAGGCTTCCCTAAATAATAGTTATCTCTTAGGATACGGAAAGATAAACAGAAAGGGTGAGGAAGATGGGCCGGGAGTTTGGCCTAGTGGTTAAAGTGCTTGCCTAGCATGCATGAAGACCCGGGTTCGATTCCTTGGTACCACATACATAGAAAAAAGCCGGAAGTGGTGCTGAGGCTCAAGTGGTAGAGCTCTAGCCTTGAGAAAGTCCAAGGACAGTGCTCAGGCCCTGAGCTCAAGCCCAGGACTGGCAAAAAAAAAAAAAAAAGAAAGGGTGAGGAAGAATATGTACAAATACTTCATATAAATCTGATGAAATTGTTTTAAGATAGAGAAATTAATTTGACCAGAATACTTTTCACATATGTACAGAAATAGCACAATTAATTTACTCCCTCTATAACTAATATTCCTAATTTAAAAAAATGGTTCAAATAAAACTGTAACTTGGGGCCGGGAGTTTGGCCTAGTGGTACAGTGCTTGCCTAGCATGCATGGAAGACTGAGGCTCGATTCCTTGGTATCACATACATAGAAAACAGGGAAAAAAAAAAAAGAACAACAACTGTGACCTTGGCTACGCACAATGGCTCACACCTATAATCCTAGCTACTCAGGAGGCTGCAAGCTTCAAGCCAGGCCAGGCACTAAAAAAGTCCATGAGACTCATCTTCAAGTATCCACCAGAAAACCAGAAGTGGCATTGTGGCTCAACGAGTAAAATGGTAGCTTTGAGCTGGCGAGCTCAGGGACAATGTCAGGCCCAGAGTTCAACTCCCACGACCAACAACAAAAACTGTGACTCTGGGGGCTGGTAATTCGGTTTAGTAGTAGAGTGCTTGCCTAGCATGCATGAAGCCCTGGGTTTGATTCATCAACACCACACAAACAGAAAAAGCAGGAAGTGATGCTATGGCTCAAGTGGTAGAGTGTTAGCCTTGAGCAAAAAGAAGCTCAGAGACAGTGCCCAGATTCTGAATTCAAGCCCCAGGACTGGCAAAAAAAAAAAAAAGCCAGGCACAGTGGCTCTCACCTGTAATCCTAACAACTCTAACTCCGGATGCTGAGATGCTGAGATCTAAGGATCGATGATAAGATCTAAGGATTGCAGCTCAAAGCCAGCCCCAGCACTAAAAGTCTTATCTCCAATTAATCACCAGAAAACCAGAAGTGGTGCTGTAGCTCAAGGCATAAGACAGTAGCCTTGAGTTGAAGAACTCAGGGACAAAGCCCAGGCCTAGAGTTCAAGTCCCATGACTGACACACAACAGCAACAACAAAACAACCTGTAACCTGTCGCACTAGGTATGACAACTTTTATGATAAAATCCAGAAGCTGACAGAATCCTATTTGTCTCACCTTAAAAGTTATCCATTAGGCTGGGCACCAGTGAATCACACCCCTAGTCCTAACTACTCAGGAGACTGAGATCTGAGGATGGTGGTTCAAAGTCAGCCAGGGCATGGGGCATAAAAGTCCAAGAGGACTCTTATCTCCAATTAACCACCAAAAAACCAGAAGTGGTGCTGTGGCTCAAGGAATAGGGCAGTAGCCTGGAGCCAAAGAGCTCAGGAACAGCATCCAGGCCCAGAGTTCAAGCTCCAGGACCCAAGGAAAAAAACTTATCAGTTAGGCCTAGAGTATGGACTAGTGGTAAAGGGCTCACCTAGCACGGATGAAGCCCTGGGTTCGATTCCTCAGAACCACATACACAAAAGACAGAACTGGTGCTATGGCTCAACTGCTCAAGTGCTAGCCTTGAAAAAGTTCAGAGATAGTGCCCAGGCCCTGAGTTCAAGCCCAAGGACTGGCCAAAAAAATAACCAAAACAACAACAACAAACCCACCTTATCAGTTGTTTAATTTGAAAAAAAGTGAAGAGTCTAAGTAAAATCTGGACTGTTTTCCTGAGCATTACACTTACTGCTTTGAGTAAAGAATCTTAAAATTTGTTTCTTGTGTAAGTTTAACCCAGTAAGAAAGTATAGACTTGTTTGTAAACAATCAATACAGAAAATAACACATTAATGAAGTATTTGCAACGTACTTATAAAATATTCCCAGTGAGGTGTCTGGAAGTACATGACAGACTAGCAAAATGTCTTTAGCATCTATGACAGAGACAACTTTGGGATGTTAGACAAGAACGGGCTCAAACAAGCACTCTCTGCTTTTGGCTACAGGCTCTCTGGCAGTTCTATGACATCCTCATCAGAAAGTTTCACGGGGGAGGGTAGATTGTGTTTGATGACCTCATCCAGGGCTTCATCGTCTTGCAGAGATTGACATATTCAGTAGCTACAGCTGGTGTCTTATGAGGAGTATCTCTCTATGGTCTTCAGCATCGTGTAACTATACTTTGTGAACATCACCACAGTATGGGAAGACTGAAAATGCCAAACCCCTTACCTGGGATGAATCAGGACGTAGATGGTGGTTAGGTTAGTTACTCTTCCCTCTACAGATTTTTCGGAATACTTGTGACTGGACTGTATATATATCATTCATCTAATTAGTGCTTTTGCAGTTTTAAGAGTAGCTGCAGCAATATGACACAAATCTTGGGTTTGCTGCTGTGCCATGGGGTAAAATGTAATAATGGTTCAGATATTTCACATGCAAGCAAAAGAATATACCATGTGTTTTCTAGACATCTTCAGTTCTGTCACTGAAATGATTTTTATTAGAATAGAACTTTACAATTATATGGAATATTACTAGTAAATACAGAACTTACACAGAAACTTTTCAGGTGCCTTACTTTTTTAAGCGAGTATTTATTATATTCATTGAAATATGCAATAAAGTAATGTTACAGAAAATAAAGTATTCCCAGTAATATAATATTTTGTCCTATAATTTACAAGCTGGAATTTTTGTCCTCAACTTGACCTGTTCTACAGACAATTATAGATATTCAAATTTATGTAATTTTTTCATAATTATTCCTTGGAAAACAAAATGCATGAAAACCTGAACTGTATATCAAGTCATCTGTCTATCTCCTCCCAATGCTTTAGAGGTTCCCTAACCTTCTTGATTTTTTAAATTCTGCTTACTTTCTGTCAAAACCACCTTCAGGTTTCGAAGAGATCATTCCATTTTATTATTAAGAATAAAATTCCAAGGGGTCTGGAGTTTGGCCTAGTGATAAAGTGCTGGCCTAGCATGCATGAAGCCCTTGTTTCAATTCCTGGGTACCATATACACAGAAAATCCGGAACTGGTGCTATGGCTCAAGTGGTAGCGTGTTAGCCTTGAGAAAGCTCAAGGACAGTGACTAGGCCCTGAGTTCAAGTGCCAGGACTGACACCCCCCACTAAAAAAAAGAAAGGAAGAATAAAATTCCAAGCTGGGCACCAGTGGCTCAGACCTAAAATCCTAGCTATTCAGGAGGCTGAGATCTGAAGATTATCCTTTCAAAGGCAGCCTGGGAAGACAAATCCCAGAGACTATCTCCAATTAACCAGCAAAAAGCCAGAAGTAGAGGTATAACTGAAGTTGGTATAGTACCAGCCCTGGGCAAAAAAAGTCCCATCAGAGCATGTAGCTCTGAGATTAAGCAGAACTGGCACAAACAAATAAATAAATGAGCCAATAAATTTTTTTAAAAAAATCTACTCAAGTGTTATAAAGAATCTAGCCGAATGGGTCCCCTTGAATGTTTCATGATTGATATAAATGAACTGTTTCACATGGTACCTATATGTTACAGTACATTTACAGCTACTCATAACTGAGGCTATTCACACCAAGAAAGTAATATCACTATTACTGGCTAATCATAAGTAAAAATAAGAACCTCATGTTTTCAATCCATGTTTGTTTGGTTGTTTGTTGCCAGTCGTGGGGCTTGAACTCAAGAGTCTGGGCACTGTTCCAGAGCATCCTCTGCTCAAGGCTAGTGCTCCACCACTTGAGCCACAGCACCACTTTCGGCTTTAGGTGGTACTGATGAGCTGAAACCAGGGCTTCATGCATGCTAGGCAAGCCCTCTACCACTAGACCATATTCCCAGCCCAATCTATATATTTTTAAACTCTGCAGTACATATATTATGGTAACTACATAACTGGTCACCAAGTCTGTATGACAGGCAGCACACAACTTTTGTAAAATATTGCAATTTCTTTTTTCGCAAAAACAAACAAACAAAACATGATATAATAAGTTGCCAACCCGGCTACACTTTTTTTTTTTTTTTTTTTGGCCAGTCCTGGGCCTGAACACTGTCCTTGGACTTTCTCAAGGCTAGAGCTCTACCACTTGAACCTCAGCACCACTTCCGGCTTTTTTCTATGTATGTGGTACCGAGGAATCGAACCCGGGTCTTCATGCATGCTAGGCAAGCACTTTAACCACTAGGCCAAACTCCCGGCCCCAACCCGGCTACACTTCTACAGTTTCAATTTCTTTTCCGTTCATCCTTAGCGGTATCTGCAACCTAAACAACTGTTCTTGTCACCAGAGAGACTTGGGAAACAAGACAGGGCGCTTTTAAAAGTACCAAAGTTACAAGCTTCTTACGTGAAAATAGACAAAAGCTGAGCAGACGGCCCGGCCCTTCGTGGGCTTCTCCCATACAGGGAGATTTAAATAAAAGTCATAGAGATGAAACGGAGGAATTCGCTCCCAGGCAAATTACCTTAGTTCGACGGCGCCTTCGCAAACAGCCCGCGGGAATTCCAGACGACCTTCCTCCGCGGGAAGGAAGCGACGGGGAGGCGGCGGCGTGGAAACCGGACGCGAAGAAGAGGGAGCAAAAGAAAGGGGTGCTAAGTTTCGCCAAAAAGTAAAGCAACCCGAAGGCCAGGGGCGGCCCGGGGGTCGGACGGGAGCGGGCCCCACCCTCCCCGGCAAAGCAAAACACAAGTTTCCGCGAAGTTTCTCCGCCCCGCCCCCGGCCCGGGCCTACCCCGAGGCTTCCCTCTCCCCAGCCCCGAACTCACCAGTGTCCGCGGACGAGGATCGAGCGGGCCCGGCCGGCGGCGCCGCGCACCGGGGCGCCCCAGCCCCGAGAACCCGCCACCCGGAGCCCGGTGGCTCCCGGACAGGCGTTGGGAGCCCGAGGCGGTAGAAGGGGCACCGCGGGACGGGCTAGGCCCAGCTTCAGCAGCTGCAGTCGAAGTACGGTCTGGGCGCGGCGAGTAGGGGTGGAGCGACTCTAGAAAAGGGAGGATTGCCGAGGGCGCGCCAGGTTGGGGGCGGCGGCAAAAATAAAAAAAAGAAAAAAAAAAAGCGGAAGACCAAATAGTCACCGGAGAGACGGCGTCTGAGAGCGCGCTAAGGAGAAGCCCAGATCCGCGTGACCCCGGATGGGAAAGACGGCGGGAGAAAGGTCGCACTTCCGGCAACCGCCTCCTCCACTGACAGTTTCGCTAGATTGCGCAGGCGCAATGCCTCGGGCGGGAGGGAGGCGGGCGCTGGGTGCGGGCAGAGTTGGGGACGTTCTGGCCACGCAGGTCCAGCAGGCCCGAATGAGATCCAGGGTCATGGCGGCCAGTTGCTCTGGTTCCCTTGGATGGAGGATTCCTCCCCAAGAAATTTCTGAGCCAATTAGTCTCCTCCCCGACTCTGGCTGCATCGTGAAATTTTACTTGGTTTTCCCCTCTACTTGGGTTCAGTTAAGTAGCTAGAGCCCTGACTCCTCACTGTGCCCACAGAAATAGCTGGCATTCTCTAATAAGACCACACTGCTTCTCGAGTGAGTTTATGAACGTGTCTGATTGATTCATTTATTGATGTACATGTGTTAGTATTCTCATCGTCCTTTCACAAAATCACTATTAAAAATATGACCACTTATTTCTGAAATTAGAAATTTGTATCCTTCCTCCCCCTCCGTCCCCCATATGTCAAGCGGCTTATCGGCTTCTGACTCCTCAGATCTCAAAGCCTGCTTTGTCATTTCCTGGTTTCTAGTTTGTTAATTTCTTCTGTTATTTCTTTTTTTTTTTTTTTTTTTTTTTTAGTGTCGAACCTGGTGTTTGAACTCTGGGCCTGGGCACCACCCCTGAGATCATCAGCTGAAAGCTACCACCCTACCCTTGAGCCAAGCCCCACTTCCCATTTTCTAGTGGTTAATTGGAGATAAGAGTCTCAGGGTCTTTAGTGCCTGGGCTGGCTTTGAACCTTCATCCTCAGATCTCAGCCTCCTGAGTAGCTAGGATTACAGGTGTGAGCCACCGTGCCCAGCTAGCTATTTCCTTTCTCTGCGCGTTTTAAATGGTTTTTTCTTTTTTCCAGTTTCCCAATTCAATTGAAATCATTACTGTGAGATTTCTTTTGTTCTATAGGCATTTGATGAGATAAGTCATTTTGTGCTGTTTTTAGCTACATTCCACAAATTTTGATTTATTTCCCATCATTTTCTAATTTCCTTATTGATTTTTTATTTTCTTTGGCTCCTGGTTGTAAGAATGTTATATAGTCTAAGCTGGGCACGGTGGCTCATGCAGGTAATCCTAGCTACTCTAGAGGCTGAGATCTGAGGATCAAGTTCAAAGCCTGACTCAGCACAAATGGACCTGAGAGGGTCCGGGAGTCTGGCATAGTGGTAGAGTGCTTGCCTAGCATGCACGAAGGCCTGGGTTCGATTCCAAGCTGAAAATGGTGCTGTGGCTCAAGTGGTAGAGCTCTAGCCTTGAGAAAAGTCCAGGGACAGTGCTCATGCTCTGAGTTCAAGCCCCACAACTGGCAAAAAAAAAAAAAAAAGGACTTGAGACTCTTTATCTCCAATTAACCTCTAGAAAATCGGAAGTGGGGCTTGGCTCAAGGGCAGGGTAGTAGTCTTGAGCTGAAGAGCTCAGGGACAGCACCCAGGCCGAGTTCAAGCCCCATGACCCACCAAAAAGGAGAATGTTATATAGTCTAAAATTAAGAGAGTTTCTAAAAGACTTTCTAGTTTTAACATTTTAATGCCTATAGAATCACAGAACCTACTTGGTTTAATTTGAATCTTTGGTTTGTTTGTTTGTTTTTGTTTGCCATGAGGCTTGAACGCTGGGCCTGGGTGCTGTCCCTTAGCTCTTCAACTCAAGACTAATACCCTACTCCTAGAGCCACAGCCCCACTTCCTGTTTTCTAGTGGTTAATTGGAAATAAGAGTTTTAGGGTCTTTAGTGCCCAGGCTGGCTTTGAACCATGATCCTCAGATCTCAGCATCCTGAGTAACTAGGATTACAGACCTCCACACTGCGGAGTGTGTGTGAACAAATTGTGAACAATTTTTGGACAAGTGACTGCATAAACATGTTTTCAGTTATATTGAGAATGAATCAAAGAGTGAAAATGCTGGGTTATACGGAAATTCTGTGTTTACTTCTTTGAGGAACTACAAAATTATTCTCCGAAGTGGATTATTTTCTTCTTAGAAATGTATAAGTATATAACTTCTTCACACCCTTAATTGTTCTTGCTACTGCATTTTTTATGGCCATATTAGTGGGTGTGAAACAATATCACATGTTGATCTGCAGTTGCATGCTTTTGAACCATCAAAGCCAATCTTAACAGAGTCATACAAAAAATACTCTTAACATTATGAAAGTAGTTTTGACCCCATGACCCCTGAAGATATCTGTGGATTACATTTTGAATTTGGTTAAAGTAGTGCAGTACAAAATCTTGACAAAAATTGATAGTTTTATTGGGAGCTTCCTATATACCAAGCAAATTGCAAATCCTTTTATATAAATTACCTAAGATAATTGGCACAAAAATAATTGGCACAATTTGGCACTCTAACATAACCACTACCCTTCTTTTTTACTTTTTTTTTGCCTGCCTGGTGTTTGAACTCAGGGCCTGAGCACTGTCCTTGGTCTTTCTCAAGGATAGGGGTCTACTACTTGAGCCACAGTGGGGAGCCCGGCCCCTCCTGCCCAGTGGTGGGACCTGCCCAGTGGTGGGCCCCCTTTCACTGTGGGGCCACCTGCGGTGCTGGTGGCTGCATGACTCAGGGATATCCGCTGCATAACGGGATAAAGGCCGGCATCCATTTTGGGGAGTGCTGCCATTGTTAGCCGAAGCCTGGTCTCTGCGTGGCCGGATGCATGAAGGGTGCATGACTGGAGCGTGTGAAGCCGTGATTGGAGGGCATGGGTGAGCTGGCATGAGTTGATTGGCTCATTGCCTGTATATAGTCTCAGGAGAGGAGAAAGGGGGAGGAGAGGCCTCAGAGAGGAGGGGAGAAGAATAATAAAGGATCCTGCAAAGCTAGCATTGTGTCTCGCGCCTTCCTTGCAGGACAGAGATAGCGCAAGATAAGCCACAGCATCACTTCTAGCTTTCTAGGTGTATGTGGTACCAAGTAATCAAACCCAGGGCTTCACGTATGCCACCACTACTACCACTAGGCCACGCTTCTGGTCCCACCACTATCTTCATATTCATTTTATAAGTGAGAACTGTATCTCTAATGACTTACTTCATTTAACATGATTTTTTTCCCATATGTATCCATTTCCCTGCAAAAGGCATAATATTTGTTCTGATAGGGTAGTAGAATTCCATTGTATATGTGTACCGTATTTTCTTGATCCACTTGTCTGCTGTAAGGCATCTGGGCTACTTCCATATTTTGACCATGATGAGTAGTGCATGAGCCTGCTATTATAAACTGCTTGACTACTGTGTTATACTAGCTTCCTTCAATTTAAGTACTTATCTCCTAAGTAATGGCTCCCTTCAGAACAACTTAAAATGGGTTCTGAACAGAAAAAAAAAAAGCTACTGTTTTTTATTTAAAAATCAATCCAAACACCTCTAGTTATTCTAAAAACAAAGAGACATTCTAAATTACTCTAATGATTGTATAGGTGTGTGATGAAGTAACTGGATAGGATTTAATTAATAAGGCCCATATTGTAAGCTGTGTTCTCTATAGTTATAAGGTTAAAAGAACTCTTAAAAATACTTTTGCGGGGGGGGGGGGGGGGGGGGGGGGAGCACGCGGGAGTTTGGCCTAGTGGTTAAAGTGCTTGCCTAGCATGCATGAAGACCCGGGTTCGATTCCTCGGTACCACATACATAGAAAAAAAAAAAGCCAGAAGTGGTGCTGAGGCTCAAGTGGTAGAGCTCTAGCCTTGAGAAAGTCCAAGGACAGTGCTCAGGCCCTGAGCTCAAGCCCAGGACTGGCAAAAAAAAAAAAAAACAACTTTTGCGGGGACCAGAAGTTGGGGGTCCTAGTGGTAGAGTGCTTGCCTAGCTCGTGCGAAGCCCTGGGTTCAATTCCTCAGTACCACATACCAGCAAAAGCTAAAAGTTGTGCTAGGTTCAAGTGGTAGAGCATTAGCCTTGAGAAAAAAGTGTCCAAGGAAAGTGCCTGACTTCAAGCCCAGGACTGGCAAAAAAAAAAAACCAAAAACAAAAAAAAACAAACTTTTTTTTCGTAAGGCCACACAGGGCTGGGAATTTGGCCTAGTGGTAGAGTGCATGCAAAAAGCCATGCGTTCGATTCCTGGGTACCACATACACAGAAAAAGCTGTAAGTGGTGCTATGACTCAACTGAGAGAGTGCTAGCCTTGAACACAGAGAGGCTCAGGGATTGTGTTCAGTCCCAGAGTTGAGGACCCAGGACCAGCAAAAATAATAATAATAATAATTATTATTATTATTAATTAATTAAAAGCCAATTTGGGTAATAATAATTAAGGAATTATAATCTTTTTTTTTCCCATGGGGCTTCAAGTTGGCCTGGGCACTGTCCCTGAGCTCTTCAGCTCAATGCTAGCGCCCTGCCTCTGGGCCTGGGCATTCCCCTTGAGCTCTTCTGCTCAAGGCTACCAACTTACCCTGGAGCCAAGCCCTACTTCCCATTTTCTAGAGGTTAATTAGAAATTAGAGTCTCAGGTTCTTTTGTGCTCTGGCTGGTTTTGAACCTTGATCCTCAGATCTCAGCCTCCAGAGTAGCTAGGATTACAGGTGTGAGCCGCCTCACCCAGCTAAGAAAATATGATCTTAACACAATAAAGGATTAGGCATATTAGATTGTAAATCCTAACTATTCAGGAACCTTGCTTTGGAGGATTGGAGTCTAACACCAGCTAAGCAAAAAACATGAAACCCTATCTAAAATCTAATCTAAAGCAGAAAAGAGTTGAGGCCATAGATCAAGTGAACATTTGCCTACCAAGTACAAAATCTTCATTTAAAATTCTGGTTAACCCTTCTCCTCCCTAAAAATAAAGAAAGGAAAAAAACCTCACAAAACTTAAAATCAAAGCCTGAAATTCACAGAATAAAGTATTACTAAATATTATGGGCCCAAAAGTTGTGCTTTTAAAATTACCTTTAAGTAGTTGTATAAAAGAGATGGTATTCAACAAAGCAGTTTGGTCACCTATCCCTCACTTTTTTTTATTTTGTAGCATATCTGAAAGTTGCTTTTTAATGGTTCACTTTTATGAAAACAAAAGAATTGAAGTAAGTGTAACTCATAACAATTTTTCTTTCTGTCATCAAGGAATGTTTGCAAATTTAGACAAAATATCATAGCTCTTTTAAAAATTTATTTTAAAAAAAAAGCAATGGAAAGCTGGGCACAATGGCTCATGCCTGTAATCCTGAGGCTGAGATCTGAGGATTGTGGTTCAAAGCCAGCCCAGGCACTAAAGACTTTGAGACAAGACCCTGAGATTCTTATCTCCAATTAATCACTAGAAAAGGGGAAGTGGGGCTGTGGCTTCTGGGTAGGGAGTAGCCTTGTGTTGAAGAGCTCAAGGACAGCACTCAGGCCCCAGATTTCATGCCCCATTACCACCACCACTCCCCCCCAAAAAAACCAATGTACAATAGTATTTCAAAGTAAGAGCTAAATTCTGCAAATGGAAGAATGATTTACAAGGCAATGAGGATCTAAAATATGATCATGATGGATGCCAAATAACTAGGTAGAAGAGCTACAGTCAAATGAGCTGATTAGAAAAAAAAGCATGTTTTTTTCATTAAAGGAATAGTAATTTTTTAGATTAGCATTTAAGTTTTTGAAGATGAGAACTGTACATATATACATATACTTTTCTTATTTCTGTAGAAGTTAAACACTAGAAATATGTTTAAAAACTAAATTTTAAACATTTCTTAATATTTATCAGTATTTCATACTTATTTTTATCTTATTTCTTTGCTTCTTGATAAAATATTCATACATTCAATCGTCAATTCATTAATTCAACCTCTTGGACAATCAACAAATACGTAATTTTGAGCACCCATTGTTTGCCAGATTCTGTTTTAGGCAAATAGTTACAAGAATAGCACCATTTGAGAGGTAGGAGAGGCAGTGATGAAAGACTGAATAGAAGAGACAATTATATTTTTTAAGGGCCAAAATTCAACACTAATCTCTATGTGAATGAAGTTAAATCTCCACAAAGGCTGGGTAAATGTTATTAGGGACAAGGATTTCACTCAAAAGAATCTTTCCACAAAAGAAAAAGTAAGGGGGGGAGGGTAAAGACTGGAAGACAAGTAGATTTATAGTATAGAAATATAATTATCATAGGTATCAGAATTTTTAATTCTTTTTCTTTTGTTTTTGAGTTAACTTTCATTTATAATTTGAAGGGTTTTTCTTGTGGTGTTTCAGGTAGTGTACCTTGGAAAAATTTACCCCTGGGCATCAATCAAAATTGAATATTAAAATATTTCTATTTGCATTCTTCCTAGCTATACTCCCTTTTCTTATAATGTCTTCTTAAGGAAGTTCCACTCAGAGCATTTTTCAGGGTGATGCTAACCAGATGGCATCTTCTAATCCTCTCCAGAAAAATGCAAAGTAGGATTTGAAACTAACACTGCCACCTACAAGTAAGTACTTTAAAGAGAAAAAGATTGAAATACCAGTCATCTGGGTAGATGTCCAAGCTGTCAGAGATCTAAGAATAGGGTTTTGGAGTGAGGCTTCTGATTTACAGAAAATAGAAATATGATTAAAATAAAAGAAGGAAAAAATCCTTCAAAATCTTGGCATTAGCCAAAAACATAAAGTCTAATTGCCTATGTATTTTATCTCTGTATTACCTATATCGTTCTAGCCATTGCCTAAGTGCTTGGGCAAATTACTTCTAACATCTCTGCATCTCAGTTTCCCTATCTACATGAGGATAAAAATAGTACTCACATCTTTATGGTGATGAGTAACATTGATATCTATTAATAGTAAAATTAAGGCTGTTAAAATTACTATTCAAATTACATTGAGAAAATAATAACAACTTACACATTTATGTTCATTGCTGCACTATTCACAATAGCCTAGTTATGGAAACAGCCTAGATGCCCTACAATAGATGAGTGGATCCAAAAAACGTGGTACCTATACATAGTGGAATTTTATACAGCCATTAGAAAGAATATTATGTCATTTGTAGGGAAATGGATGGAACTAGAACAAATCATGTTGAGGTAAGCCAAGCACAGGACACAAATGGTTTATGTTTTCCCACATATGCAAAAGCTAGATCTACAATATCCTGGGACACTATAAATTATACAGGACTCTAGGCATTCACATGTAGTAAGACCAAAGAAGGATACTCTTAGGAAAGAAACAAAACAGGAAGGCGCAATCCTTATGTGCATCTGATCATATGACATATTCATCAAAATGAAGCAGAAATGGAAACCATTTTTTTCTTTTGTTCCTTTATGTTTGGGAGGATAATGTGGGGGGGCACAGAAATGGGGAAACAAAGGAGGGCAAATACACTAAACACTATGTTGAAAATAAACTATGCAACTTGTGGGCGGGGGAGGGGGAAACCTGAGAGAGAGGGAGGAAAGGAGTGACATTGTACAAAAACAAATGTACTCTTCATCTGATTTATGTAACTGCAATGCCTCTGTACATCTTTAAAAGACTTTTTTTAAAGAATAGAATAACATTAAGAATGGTGGGGTTTCTGTTTCATTTTTTGACAGCGTATTTCATTTTTTTCTTAGTATTACCATGTTTAAGCACTACTAACAACCGGACTCCTTTCCTCTTACCACCACTACCACCACAAAAATGTCCAAACTCTTTGTTCCCAGATGTAGTTGTACATATGCATAGGACCAATGGATAAAAATTATTCTCTAATTAACCCTGGAGTATGTACCTGGACAACTGGGTTGCTACCATAAAAAGAGGACCCTATGTTGTGTTTCATAATTAAAGCTACTAGGGTAGATCTATAAGAAATGTTTGCTGAATTGAATAGTTCTTTTATTTTCAGCAATTACAGAATTCAGCAGGTGATAGCAAATTCTTTAACACATACACTCCTTACCATATAAATATTTGTCTTGATATTTAACTTATACTATGTTAAGGCCATTTTGTTTCAGGATCTGAAGTCACACTACTTAAGGAAACAAGTTTTGGCTTAGGTGGAATATGTAACTGAAGGAAGAAGCATAACACTGGATACTCTGAGTTGTTCCAGACCTTGGCCAAGTTGGTAAGAGTGCCAATGAATAGCCATCATCAATCAATCTAAACATCATCAGGACTTTACTCAACCTGTGGAAAGTAAATTTACTTTAAAAATCATAGATTAAAAATAGTTGGAGCCAGGCGTGGTGGCTCACACCTGTATCCTACCATTCAGGAGGCTAAGATCTGAGGATCAAGGTTCAAAGCCAGCCTGGGCACAAAAGAACCTGAGACTCTTCTCTCCAATTAACCTCTGGAAAATGCGAAGTGGGGCTTGGCTCAAGGATAGGGCTGTGGCCTTGAGCTGAAGAGCTCAGGGACCAATGCCCAGGACCAGGAGAAGGGTGGTATCCTTGAGCTAAAGAGCTCACAGACCGCACCCAGGCCAAGTTCAAGCCCCATGACCCACAAAAATAAGTTAAAAAAAAATAGTTGGAAAGTGGCACTGCGGCTCAAGTGACAGCACTAGCCTTAAGTGGAGAGCTCAGGGACAGTGCCTAGACCCAGAGTTCAAGCCCTTCCATCGGCCAAAAAAAAAAAAAAATTTTTAGCCGGGCTCACATCTGTAATCCTAGCTAGTCAGGAGGCTGAGATCTGAGGATCAAGGTTTAAAGCCAGCCTAGGCACTAAAATGTCTGTAGAAACACTTACCTACAATTAATCACCAGAAAACTGAAAGGGGCACTGTGGCTCAAGGGGTAGGGCAGTAGCATTGAGCTGAAGAGCTTCGGGACAACACCCAAGCCCAGAGTTCAAGTACCATGATAGACAAAAAAATAAAAACAAAAACAAGTTGCGAGATTTGATGATTAAAAAAAAGTAATAAATAGATACTTGTCAATTGCGGTTAAAATGAAATTGGGAAAGATTTGAAAAATTAAAAAATACTTAACTATCTGTAAAATGACATACCTGGAAAAATATTGATAAGTATGTAGAACATCCTTAATTATAAGAACTCGTATATTCACCTAGGGGTCATGGAAATTGTTTGAAGCCACTTTGAAACATACCACAACGTATTAAAAATGTTTGAATACATAATCCAGAAACTCTACCCTTAAGTACATACTCTAAATAAATCCTTACCAATAATCCTATATATATATATATATATATCCATATAAAATGATGCTAATAAAAATGAACTCCAGGATATGGAAATGAGGGGGTTTTGTTGTTGTTGTTTTAATGTGCTGTGTGAAGCTATTCTTTCTTTCTTTTTTGATTTATCCTGTGTTGTCACTGTTTTTTTATTTTTGTATCCTGTGTACCTTTATCTGATTTGGGGAAGGAAAAGGGAGTAAGAAAATAAACAAAGGACAAAGGATGAACCAATGCACAGTAATACTCATAAGACATGTTGAAAATGAATTTTACAACTTGGTACAGGATGAGAGTGAGGGAGTGAGAAAGCAGGAGAAAACCAGGGATGGGGCAACACTTTGACAAGAAAGGTACTCATTACCTTACTTAAATAACTGTAACCCACCTGTATATCACCTTTACAATTAAATTAAATTAAAAAAGAAATCCTTACCATAGAAACATTTCTCATTATGCTAATTCCAGGATTGTTCCAAATAGAAAAAAACACCTAGTAACTCAATCACTCACCAATAAGCAGCTGAGAATGAATAAGTTGTGTTTATTCATAAAATTGAAAGGAACACTATAGGATAATTGAACTACAACCATGTATGTCAACATGAATAAATTTCACATGCCTATATATTGAGGAGGGAAAATGATCAAAATATATGAGAAAATAACAATATGATTCCAGTTATGTAAGTCTAAGAAAACATGAAGAACTAAACATTTTGTTGTTCGGAGTTACATCCATTTATGTAAAACTATAAAAAAGAGCAAGAGAAACATGCAAAATTTAGGATATTATATACATATGAGAAAGGGAGGAAAAGAGAAGTAAATGATAGTAGAAAAAGAAGGAAAAGCAGAATGTTTTAGTTCCTAAACTGAGTGGAGGTATCTGGTGTTTGTTTCTAGGCACACGGCACATAGCCCTCTGTTGCTTGGTTCTAGAAATTAATCCTCACTTCAAATATCTGACTTAGGACCTCTCTTCTTCCCCTTCTCTTCTAGTATATTCAGAAGATCATATACATTCTCTTCCTAGAAAGAATAATCCTCTGAAGTGGCACTGTAGCTCAAGTGGTAGACCTGGCTGTAGCCTTGAGTTGAAGAGCTCAGGGACAATGCCCAAGACCAGAATTCAAGCCCGATGACTTACAAAAAAAGCAAAAGAAAAAGAAAGAAAGATCCTCCAATTAACCAACCATGAGCACAGTATAGTACAGATTAGTTTCCTTAAGATTATTTCTACACAGAAACAGCATCAAGGACATTAACATCTCCTTTCACATTTGTCTGCTTCTCTCTTCTGGTTCTTCCCCTCTTCCCTATCCTTGGATACTTTCTCCACCTAGTCAATGCCTTGTTGTTTTGTTGTTGTTGTTTGTTTGTTTTGTGGGTTGTGGGACTTGAACTCTGGGCCTGGGCACTGTCCCTGAGCTCTTCAGTTAAAGGCTACTGCGCTACCCCTTGAGCACAGAGCCACTTCAGTTTTTCTAGAAGTTAATTGGAGATGAGTCTCATGGAATTTAGTGCTGGCTCTGAACCACAGTCCTTAGATCTCAGCCTCCTGAGTAGCTAGATTACAAGCATGAGCTACCACGCCTGGCTCAATGCCTCGTTTTGTCAAATGTATGGAAATTCTTGTCTATAAGATCAGTGGTGAGATCTTTTTCAATTAAATTGGCTTAGGTCTTTTAGTCGAAGTGTAGAACCTAAAAAATAAATAAATACACCCACAAATATATTTTTGTGTGTGTGTGGAGCTTGAACTCAGGGCCTGGATGCTATACCCGAGACTTTTTTCCCCCAGTCCTAGGGCTTGAACTCAGGGCCCAGGCACTGTCCTCGGGCTTTCTCAAGGCTAGTGCTCTACCACTTGGGCCACAGCACCACTTTCAGCTTTTTCTGTGTATATGGTACCAAGGATTTGACCCATGGCTTCATGAATGGTAGGCAAGCACTCTACACTAGGCTGCACTCCTGGCCCTATGCCTGACCTTTTGTGCTCATGGCTAGTGCTCTACCTACTACTTGAGCCACAGGTCCACTACTGGCTTCATGTCCATTAATTGGAGATGAGAGTCTCAGGGACTGTATTGCCTTGGCTGGCATCAAACTAGGATACTCAGGTATCAGATTCCTGAATTGCTAGGATTACAGATGTGAACCACCAGTGCATCTTCAAAACACATCTTCTCAATCAAGACTTTCTTCACAAAAATTGCTCTCACTACTGTACATTGGCTGTTATTTTGTTAAAATGCCTTCTTGCCATGTGGAGTAAGGGGAAAGAATAGGACTGTAATGTGTGATATAAGAAGGAAAAAATTAGAGTAGCAGGGGCAGGGAGAAGGAGTCAGGTGGGCGAAGAAAAAAAGGAGGACTTCTAGAAATGGAAATAGTATATTGAAAGCTCAAAAGCTAAGAAAACAGAATATTTGTGGGACTTAAAATAAGGCCAGTATGAGGAGCGTTCTCAGTGAGATGATGAGTGGTTTTCAGGCTCAAGTTGGAAATCAGGGTCATATTAAGGAAGTAGCTTTTTAATCTTTGTGGAGAATGAGTCATTGTAGGAATGGGAAGAGAGTGAATCCAGTGGCAGGCTAGTTAAATCAGTTAGAAATGTTTGGTTGAGAAACGTTGAGAAGTTGTCCCATTTGATCTCAGTCTTTTTGAAATATTGAGAGATCAAACCTGGGGTCTTCTGTGTGCTAGACAAGCACTCTACCTCTGAGTGCTTTTCTTTTTTTTTTTTTTTTGGTCAGTTGTGGTGCTTGAACTCTGCCTGGGCACTGTCCCTGAGCTCTTCAGGTCAAGTCTACCACCCTACCCTTGAGCCAAGCCCCATTTCCCATTTTCTAGAGGTTAACTGGAGATAAGAGTCTCAGGTCCTTTTGTGCTGGGGCTGGCTTTGAACCTTGATCCTCAGATCCCAGCCTCCTAAGTAGCTAGAATTACAGGCGTGAGCCACCACTCCGGCAACAGCAAATGCTTCTGTCTAAATAATGTATTCATTTTTTCTCTTTAGCAGTATTTGGATCTGAATTGAATGCCTGCCTAGCAAGCTTAAAGCCCTGAAATACAAGCTCTAGTACCACATACATACATACATACATAAATAAATAAATAAATAAATAAATAAATGGACAATGAGATTATATCAAACTAAGTAACTCTTCACAACTGAAGAGTTACTCTTCACATAATTGAACATAGAATCAAGAGACAAGTTATAATTCTGGAATAGGAGAAAATCTTTGTTAGCTACTTAACAGACAAGGGATTACGAGATTAACATTCAGATGATATAAAGATCTCATAAAAACTAAACACAAAAGCTGGCATGGTGGCTTTTGTAACATTTTGTAAAAAATTTTTAAAATTTCAAATAAGTTTAAAAAATTTATCGGGACATGGGGGTAAGGAAGTAGCCTTGAGCTGAAGAGCTCAGGGACTGGACAGCACCTAGGCTGAGTTCAAGCCCCATGACTCACCAAAAACAAAAAACTAAACATGGGAAGGATAAAATGGCCTATAAATACATTGAGAATTGTACAATATCCTTAACAATAAAAGAACTGCAAATCAGAATGGCAATCATCAAGAAAACAACAAATGCTGGTGAGAATGTGGGGAAAATGTAACCCTCATTCACTGCTTGCTGGAATGTAGAGCAATATGGAGGTTCCTTAAGAAACTCAAAATAGAACTACCATATGACCCTGCTACACAATCACTGGCCTTATGCTTAAAGGAATGTAAGTAAGCATGTGGTTGAGACAACTGCATACCTATGTTTATTATGGTGCTATTCATAATAACAAAACAATGAAATAAACTTAGATGCCAATCAGTTGAAAAGATTAAAAAAATGTGGTTACATGTATACACATAGGTTATCACTTACACATAATGAAAAAGGAAATTACTACATTTGTAAGAGAATACGTGCAACTAGAGATCATTTGTTAAGAAAAATAAGCCAAACTAAAGAAAGACAAATATGGCAAGTTTAGGTCTGCTAAGTATGATCTAGAACTAAAATGGCTGACATGCATGTAAAATGATAGTTTGATAGGAGGAAGGGTACCCCCAAGGGCAAGTGGACTAATGGGAAGAGTAATAGGTGTGAATACAATCAAAGTACTTTCATGCCCATGTATGAAAATACTGATACATTTGGGGAGATGGTCTATTCACCTTCTTTGTCGGCCTTGTGCTCTTGCTCAAAGTTATATTTCCACTAATCTCATTTCCAAAAGACCTGAGGTTGAGTTTTAAGTTTACTACTAACCGGTTCTATGAAAATGTAATAAGCACTTGAGTTGTCTTATAGAAGTGAAATGAAATTTTTAATGATCATATGCACTATCATAGATGAAGAAATCTAAGCGATTCCTACAAACTGTAGATGTAATTGAGATACAATAATGAAAATCCTCATGGGGAAGGACATTTCAAAGAGGCCTTGAACTAAGAATTATTTCTCCCAACCTCTATTTAACTGTCTACAAAGGGAAGACATTCAATTAAATTGTTAATGTCCCTTTTGCTTATACAACAAATTTAAGAGCTATAAAGAGAGAGTCCTTTCTATGTCCCAGTCATTGTTCTAATTGTTCTATATTTATTTATTTTTAATTTTAATATTTTTATTAGTCAGTGAACAATATGCTACATCTGGCACTTGAAACTTTTTCCTTTTTTTTTAATGGATCATGGGGCTTGAACTGGCCAGGGCCCTGTCCCTGAGCTCTTCAGCTCAAGGCTACCATCCTATCCCTGGGCCTGGGTGTTGTCCCTGAGCTATTCAGCTCAAGGCTACCACCCTACCCTTGAGCCAAGCCCCAATTCCCATTTTCTAGAGGTTAATTGGAGATGAGTCTCTGGTCCTTTTGTGCCTGAGCTGGTTTTGAACCTTGATCCTCAGATCTCAGCCTCCTGAGTAGCTAGGATTACAGGTGTGAGCCAGCGCGCCCGGCCTTGAAACTTTTTGAAGTGAAAAATTGAGATATTTGATATTCTCACTATATATTTCTGCTTTTCTTTCATTATTTCTTTTTTCCAAACTGTAAGACTTAATAACCTTTTTTTCTCTCTCACAGTTTGTCCCATTTTTTCATCTCAGTGTATTGCCATTATAGTATATTAAAATACAAACAAGAAAATTCAGTGTTGCTGGTACACAGTACAATTTTTAATACACAAAAGCACCAACAATTGTTAAATAAATCATTTGAGGAAAAGTATGAATTTTTCCTTTAAAAAAAAATCTAAGGAAGCTGGGCTCGGTGGCTCAAACCTGTAATCCTTGCTACTCAGGAGGCTGAGATCTGAGGATCAACGTTCAAAGCCAGCCCAAGCACAAAAGGACCTAAGACTTTTATCTCCAATTAACCTCTAGAAAATGGAAGTGGTGCTTGGCTCAAGGTAGGGCTGTAGCCTTGAGCTGAACAGCTCAGGAACAGCAACCAGGCCCAGGGATAGGGTGATAGCTTTGAGATGAAGAACTCTGAGACAGCAACTAGGCTGAGTTTAAGCCCCATGACCCACAAAAAAAAAATCTAAAGAATTATGAATACTACTCCATAAATCAACATGAAATGTATCAGAAAATAATCTAATGACTATAGTAAGATGGAAGTAACATAAAATAGTGTCAGTAACTATGCCATCATTCCCCATTTTCTTTTGTAAAGAATTTATATTTTTGTAGCCAGATATGGTGGCTTACGCCTGTAACTAGCTACTCAGGAGGCTGAGATCTGAGGATCATGGTTCAAAGCCAACCTGGGCACTTAAGACCCATGAGACTCTTATTTCCAATAAACCATTAAAAAGCCAGAAGTGATGCTGTGGGTCCAGGGGTGCGGTGGTAGGCATGAGCTGAAGAGCTCAGGGACAGCATCCAGGCTCAGAGTTCAAGCCCCACAATGGAAAAAAAATTTAGTCTTTGTAATAACCATCATGCCCCTTCCCTGGCAACCAATGGACTATTAGATGTTCCTAGAATTTGGGCCACCTCCCAGCAGCTTCTGCCCTGTCTGGCCTATAGTTATCCCATCCCTCTGCCATTGTAACAAGTCCTGAGAGAATGCCACCCAGCTGCTATGTCCTAAAGTAATGCAAGAGGACAGGAGCTCACTTCACTATGTAGTATCTGCCAGATTTTTCGCTAATAATTATCTCAAACTCATCATTTGCATTGATTTGGAAAAGAAAGGGAGAGGGCTCACTTCCCAAGCCTGCAAGCTCTTGGTGATGCTGGATACTGGGCAGCAGTGGCATGATTTGCTCTGTGGTGGAGTTGTTTAGAGAGCCAGGTACCCCAGCCTCTCTTTGGCCATGCTCCAGGTTGTCTTCAATTCACACCTTTTTCAAACCTTGTTGTTCCTTCACAACTTCCATCTTTGCAGAGGCTGAAGGATCTGAGGAGGCCTCTGCAGCAGGAGTGTGGGAGGCTGCCAGCATCTTTGCCCTGGTGCTCTGTGCCCTCCCCTGCAAGGCACAACAGCAACTCCTGCAGTGTCTTCTTCTCCCTCTTCTTCTGGCACCGCCAGCTGACACACTCATCTTTCTCCTGATACAGCTCATCCAGGACTTCCATCTGTTCTTTCTAGAAAATGATAAACTTCACTGGCAGTACTGTGTTCTGAGAGCTGGCTGCATCAATGTTGGAGGTCACCGTCTTAATGCTGGTAGTCCATTTTGTTGGGCAGCTCTTGGATGAAACAGATTTTCAGCTTCTTCTTGGACACCTGTATGTCCTGGTTCTGCCCCCAGACATGCCATGGTTCCAGCTCTTGAGGAAGAGGGCCTGGAGCTCCAGCTTTCTCTGGCACTGCACTGCCAGATTGGCCAACAGCTGCTCCTATAGCTGTTTGTTGAGTTTTATCTTTTATGATCCAGCAACTGATCACACTTTCAGGTTAAAAAAAATTTCACATGGTTTATGGGTTGTCTACATCCTCTGGGTCAGTCGCATCAGGTTGAGTTGCCTCCTTACCCTTTTCTTCTTTTTGGCTCATTCCTTCACCTTTGCCAGGAAGCTCAGCTGGGCCCACAGCTGCTCATTCTGATATCTTGTTTCCTTCAGGCACTTCAGTGTGTCCTGTAACTTTTGAGGTATCATTTGGTCTTCCAATTTTGCCTGCACCTGCTCCTGCTTCAACAGCTCCAGCAGCTGAGTCTGCCTCAGCAGCTGCTGCAGGGCCTCCTTCTCTGAGGTCAGCTGCTGACTGGAGACCGTGTGCTGTTCACAGGTGGCCCTGAGCTCCTCCAGCTGGTTCCAGGTACTGGCCATGAAGCTTTTACAGATTCTAGGTTGCTTGGCTTTTTGACTCAGCCATCTCTTCCCATTCTTCTAACTTTTCCTTTAGGTGGTCCAGCTTCTCCTTTACTTGCTGCTCTGAGTACAGGATGCTGGTAAGCTCTTCCTTGCTGCCCAGCCTGTGGAAGGCATCATGCAGCTGGGCCAGCTGAATTTTCAGCTCAGTTGTATATGAGTGTGCATCTCATTATCTCATGTTCCTTTTCCATTGTCTCAAGGATCTTGCATGGATATTTGGCATGTTGATCCCATTCCTCAGCCTTCTCCCCCAGTATCCACTGAGGCTCTGATTTTCCTGTATCTAGATGTGAAGTTGTTCTTCCATGTTCTTGAGGTTCTTCTGCATCTGGTAGGCCGAGTCCTGCAGCTGCTGCACAGATTGAGATGGTTCTGCAAGGACTGTGGGGATGGCAGTTCTGCTAGCTGCTTTCTCAGTTCCATCAAGTTGGTATCTAGGTGCAACGCGTGCCTCATCCCTTGCTCATCTGCTCCAAGAGCTACTGGACCTTCTCCTTCTACATGGAACTCTCCACCCTCAGGTTCTCTGCAAAATTCTCTCTCTCCAATTTTAATTCTGCCACCAACCCTTTCTTGTTGTTTAGTTGTCTTTCCACTTTGCCTCTGCCTGTCTCTCCACTAGTGCTTGTTGTTATTCATGAACTTTTATCTTCATGTCAGCCTTCTGTGTCAGGAGCACATCCAGCCTCTCCTGCAGTTCAGCATTCTCTTCTCCAGGTCCTCATAGCTCCTGGCCTTTTTCTGGAGCTGCAGCTTCACATTATTCAAGTCTTTAATGAGCTCTAGGTTATTCTTCTCAGTCTCATTCTGCATGGTGGAAACGGAAGACAATGTCAACTCTAGATCTGCAATATGCTGCAGTGAAGCCTGAAGGCAGCTGGCAAGATCTTCATACTCTCTGCAGGTAGGCCAGGGCAGGTTGTAAATTGAATTTTTCTAAAACCAACGTCTGTAGTGACAGCTTGTGGCACTCCAACTCTGTTTCTACTGCTTCTTGCACACAGGCCATTTTCTCATTCTCTTTCCTCTGTTGATCCTGCAGGTCTTTCTTGAGTCCAGGGCAAGCACCAGGTGTTCACAGTGCCTTTCTAGACCATTGGTGTTATTGGGACATGTAACGCTCTCGACCCTGGAAACTCTCACTATGCTCAAAGGCAGCGGAGGCTTCAGGGTCTTTGATTGCACCTTCTTTTGAATCATAGTGCCCAGTGGTGTTTGTCTTCCCATTACCTCCCTTTATTGATTTCTTCTTCTTTTTCTTGTCCATTAGGACAATTCCTCTGCTGTATTCTTGCAGTAGTTTTTTCCTGCTGCTAATTTTTTTGTCGTGTTTGTTCAGACATCCCAAAACTGGTGTAGCTCAGGTGTGTGAGGGGGGTCACATTCCCAGGCCGTCTAAAATCACTTCTATTCTATTTTTTGTTTTTGTTTTTAAGATTATTGATTGATATCATGGGTACAGTACTATGTTTCATCCCATGTGTATATGTCCTGACCCAATAGGGTTTTTAGAGTTCTGCCTCCTAACCACTACTTAGAGGTCAGCCCCTTTCAACTCCTCTCTTCTATTTATTCTATTTATTTTTTTGTCAGTCCTGGAGCTTGAACTCAGGGCCTGAGCACTGTCCTTGGGCTTTTGTTGGTGGTGGTGGTGGTCGTAGCACTGGAACTCTGGGCCTGAGCACTGTCCCTGAGCTCTTCAGCTCAAGGCTAAGGCTCTACCTTGAGCCAAGCCCCAATTTCCATTTTCTAGAAGTTAATTGGAGATAAGGATCTTAGGTCCTTTTGTGCCCAGATTGGCTTTGAACTTTGATCCTCAGATCTCAGCCTCCTTGAGTTGCTAGGATTACAGGTATGAGCCACTGTGCCTGGCTTGGACAGTTAGTTTAAGTCACCTTTACTGGCTTCCATCATACAACTGTAGTCACCAGAGTTTCCAGTAGGCCTCCAACTGCTCTTCAGGAAGTGGCACCAAGAACAAAGCTCTTACATCCAATGTCTTCAGGTCTCCACTCCACTCCATGCAGAAGTAGCTCCCCTGTTCCTTCATTTATTTATTTATTTATTTATGCCAGTTCTTAGGCTTGAACTTAGGGCCTGGGCACTGTTCCTGAGCTTCATTTGCTCAGGGATAGCACTCTATCACTTAAGCCACAGCCACTTCTGGCATTTTCTGGTTAAGTGATACTGAGGAACAGAACCCTAGGTTTTCATGCGTGCTAGGCATGCACTCTACCACTAAGCCAATCCCCAGTCTATCTATATTGTTCTGACCATATTCACTGACACATATTCTGAGCTGGGAGCCCCTGAGGTTCATAATGACCTGCTCTTCCATTCGCTCTGGGATTGGAGGACTCAGGGCCATCACCCATCCAGGACTCCTCTTCATGAATAGAGTCCATGCTGCACAGAGTACACGATGGGCCATGCATAGCCCATATATCCTACATTAAAGGGAATTTGAGGTAGTGGAAATCTGTATCTTCTTTATACGTTTCAAGGAAATCTTACTACAGCACATGATCCACACCCTTTGGCTAGTGATCTCAGAGGATTCAGAAACACAATCATGGTAGCAATGAAATCTGTTAGCTGAGCAGTCAACTAACCAACCACATCCATATGATGTCCATATGTCTACAATCCAGGTTCTGGGACAGCCCTCTACCACTCCAGAGCCCTTGGATATCTACTTTAGCACAGAAGTCATTGGTTGCCCCTCAGTGATTGGCTGGAGTGATTGATGAGTCTCAGACTGGGGATGTGAGAGCAAGGCGCAGACATTTTTGCTGCATCACTATTTACTGGCCAAACTCACCAGCTTTCCTTGATCCCTTGTGAGGCACATACAACTCTGCTTTATATTTATTGACTCATTTAATCTTCACAAGAAAACTGCAAGGCAGGCGTTGCTTTGATTCTTGTTGATTTTTTTTGCTCATTTTTAAGCTTTTAGTAATTATAAATTTATTTAGATATCCTTGTCTTTTCTTGACAAAAAATTTAATACAGAGAACTTAGTTATCTAATATTACCTAATAAACAAATTATCCCCAGAATGTAGTGACCATAAATAATAAGCATTTATTATCCATTAACCATGTTTTATCTGCTAACCTCTCCTTTGATCCCTTTACTTTTTCCTAGTAATCCCTCTACTACTTTTTGGTTGCTTTTTGTTAAAGCTATTATTCTAGCTTCCACATATAAGAAAGCATGATATTTGACCTTTTGTATTTAACTAATTTCACTTAATTTATGTGATTTCAAATTGTTAGTTGCAATCCACTACATTTTTTTTTTTACTGTCCTGAGCTTGAGCTCAGGGCCTGAGCACTGTCCTTGGACTTTCTCAAAGCTAGAGCTCTACCACTTGGGCCTCAGCACCACTTCCGGCTTTTTTCTATGTATGTGGTAATGAGGAATGGAACCTGGGTCTTCGTGCATCCTAGGAAAGCACTCTACCACTTGCCAAACTCCTGGCCCTCAAAAGGCATTTTTGTTTTGATTTGTTTTTATGCCAGCACTAGCGCTGCAACTCAGCACTTGGCACTGTCCTTTTGCCTTTTCCACCCACAGCTGCTTCTCTATACTTGAACCACAGCTTCACTTTGGGCTTCTGGGTGGTTAAGTCTTGTGCATGAGCTACTTTAAACCACAATCCTCAAATCTCAGTCTCCTGAATAACTGTGACTACAGGTGTGATCCAACAGTTCCTGGCCTTGAATGTCATTTTCCATCACCCAGAACACCTATCCTTTTCCTTCACAGCATTGATTCTAGTGAAAACCTATATACCTATTTGTAGGCCTGCCTTCTACGCAGTCAGCTTAAATGGCCAGTACCTTGCTTCACCCAGCGCCTAAGACAAAACAGGCACTAAGTACATGTCTACTGAAACATCAAATGATTTCCAACTGAGAGCCTCACTTTTTTATTCTACACCCTTATACCAGCTGACTGGTTCCACGAGGATAGCCTGCACCCTTCCCCACTTGAGAAGTGCTGGTGCCTCCTCAGCCTGCAGAAGAAAGTTCAGCATAAAATGGTTCTAGAAAAAAAAAAACCTCAATCCTTCTCCCCACCAATGCCAATAACTAAAGTTTTCAGGGGAAGCTACATGTATATTAAAGATCCTGCAGATTGTCTGGCTTTGGTTAACTGGAACATTGTGATTGTGGAGAGATGGAATGTTGTAGGTCACCACCCAAAACTATCTTAAGCCCTTAATAGCTTTTGGATCTTTAATAGCCAATAACCTTAACTTCTATATCTGACCTACCATTCCATGACTAATAAATTTCTCAGAACAGGTCATTAAACTTAGCAAATTAGCAACTTATCAGACCTCTAGTCTCTACCAACCCTAAAGCTAATTCTATAATATCTTTTCTTTTTTCTTTTTTGCCAGTCCTGGGCTTGAGCTCAGGGCTTGAGAGTTGTCCTTGGGCTTTCTCAGGCCACTTGAACCACAGTACCACTTCTGGCTTTTTTTTCTATATATGTGGTAGCAGGAAATAGAATCTAAGTTTTTGTGCATGTTAAACAAGCACTCATCACTAGGCCAAACTCTCAGGTCAAGAATTCTATAACATCTTAACCCAGATGTCATGGAAGAATTTTTTTTTTAACTTTGCTACAGATTGTTTCCCCCTGATGCTCCCACTGATGTGACTGGTAATTGTCCTGATTTATGACTTTTGTTTGTTCTGTGACTATAAAAAATGATGTAACTTCAAAATGTCTTGAATCTGTTCTCAGGCTACATCTCTCACATTTGGTTCAAAATACAATACTTTATTTATTCCTTTAAAAGCAGTCTTGTTTGTTTGAACACATATGGTTCATGTCTGTAATACTTTATGTATAATCCTAGCTACTCAGGAGTCTAAGATATGAAGATTACAGTTCAAAGCCAGCCTAGGCAGATAAAGCTGAGACATTTACCTCTAATTAATTAGTAAAAAGTAGTAACTGGAAGTGTGGCTCAAGTGGTAGAGTGCTTTTTTAGCAGTAAAAAGCTGAGCAAGACAGAAAGGCTCTGAGTTCAAGTACCAGTAACTAACAATAAAAAAAAAGATATAAACAGTGTCTGTTTTAAAAAAATCCCTGACACTCTCTTTCTAGTAAGTTGAAGAGGAAGAAGTCAGCTAATAATCTTAATAAATCCCTGATAAAGGAAGAAGCAGAGTGTATAGCTTAGTAGCAGAATATATGTTGAGCATATACCAGTTCCTGGATTCCATCCCCACTACCTACTCTCCCCCAACCAAAAAAATGAAGGAAGAGTTTATAATCTATGGATAACAAAGGATGCATATTCATTTATAGATTTAACCCATTTGTTATTGTAATATTTTCCTGCTTTTTTTCTTCTGTGAAAAAGCATGTACTTATTTTTCAAAAGGAAAGAAATCTAATGCATTTCCGAACACTTATTATACGTCAGGCATTCAGTTAAATGCTTTATTTATCCCATTTTATATATTTATTTTTCAAAACTAATACCATATCCCCTTCCAAAACTAAAATGATTGCAGCCAAAGCATCATACGCATAGGGCAGATGAATGTTGTCATGATTTCCATATTAGGAGAAACCACAAAAAGCCTTATACAATATATGCATTTTTATTAGTTAAAATTAGGCTGTGGGTCATCTCTGGCATTTGTACTACTTGGAATGTACCAGTATTCTATATGAACTTGCATCTGTTTCCTTCTTCCTTGTTCTCCTCCACTTTGTAGTTTTCCCCTTTCACTGAACTTGATTGTTTTTTTCCTCTTCATTTTTCTCCTTGCCTACTATCTCTTAAACACATCAACACATTACTGTTGCCTTCAGGCTGAAAAGGTTACTGACCCCTTGTCAAAGTTGAAATGAAAGCAAACATAAAAAAAGGTTTCTTTTTACAGTCCTGGGCTAAATTATATGCTGTGTTGCAGTACAATAGGTGATCCAGATATAAACTCACATACATTACACAGGCTTTGGGCTTAAATACAAAGAAAAGCTGCTCATTGAGCTCTTTGTGAACTTCTAGATCATTACTGATAACACTGAGGATCTCCTGTTTCCACTTTGAATAAATAACTTGTAATCAAGATGGCTTAGTATTTTATCTGCTAGTGAGAAATTACAGAGAGAATTTTCCCTGAGGGTTAGAACATGAGTAAGAAACTCCTTTGTAGGACAAGGATTTACTTTATTGGAATCTAAAAGCAGAATCTTAAGAAAAATTTAAGAAGATGAAACTAGTAGTCAATTAAAACCATCACAATAGGTGCCCCAATCTGATGGTTTCTAATTTCTCCACTTTCAGGCATATAAAAAGAAATCCAGAGAAATAATTGCTTGGGTTCTATTTGAAGAAAAGAGTATTCCCCTATTTGCAAGACTTCTCAAGTGCTTTCTGAACACTAGACATTTAAACAAACCAAATCTTGGAGACCAAGCAGATGCTATAAATCATCTAAATTACTCCCTGTTTTCCCTCCCCTTCAAACAAACAGGCATTAAGAGAAAATCAGTGTTGAAGAACAGAGCTGTTGGGTAGGTGGTTTATTGCTTGTGGGTTGATGATCTGACAAGATTTTATCAGAGAACTTTGCTGACTGGCAAAAAGCAATGAATTGCTAAATGCTGAGAGACCCATTATGAATAAATAAGGACAAATATATTATTGCTTCTGGAGATAAGAACAATATTTGAACCTGTAACCCTACATCTTTCACTGTTCTTAGAGACAAAAGACTCTTCATTTCAGGAGGAAGTCTCAGTCACTTAATCAAAAACATTTCTATTCCTGACAAGCATCTTCTCCCTCTTTAACAAACTCCCACTACCCTGAATTTATCACATATCTTGTTGGTTCATTAAGTCTTGGTGTCACTTTTGACACATATTATACAAATGAAACATGTAAAGCTATAATGTCTAATCTCTGTTTAATGAATTTTAAGGCTGTATATAGAAGAGATAGAAGAGAAATCTTAAATTATTCAATCAACTCAGGAAATGAATCACTGACCTATTGCTGTCATTTGAGAGACAGAGGAGTGATGTGTGTGTATGTGTATATGTACATGTATGTGTGCGTGTGTGAGAGAGACAGAGACAGAGAAACAGAGGAATATAGAGAGACAGAAAAAGACAGAGACAGAGACACTGGGGCTTAAATCTCAAAACATAAAAAAAGAGCTCTTCATGACAATTTTTGGAATAAAATATAATCATGGTAGTTCTAAGGGAGTTTTGCAAATGGGCACTCCAAAAAGGAAGATCCACTAGAGGTTTTTTGGCTAACTGCATGTAACTGGCTCACTGACTGAGCTGGACTCCATCAGGGACAAAAGAAAGTACCTTTACTCTTTTTTGTCTTTTGACTTTCAGAGCAAAGCATTTTCCTCCGCTTGTGACTAAAATTTCGGGCAGATATAGCAGCTTTTCTGGTCTTGGTAACATATCAAAATACTCTCATTTTATTCAAAGCTTCTCTCCAAGCCTCTCTTCTTCCTTCCACCTTGGGAACTGAATCAACCTTGTAAGCCTAAATATGGTAAACGCTAGGGTGTGTGTGTGTGTGTGTGTGTGTGTGTGTGTGTGTGTGTGTGTGTGTGTGTGTGCGTGTGCATGTGTGTGTGTGTGTGTCTGTGTGTGTGTGTGTGTGTGTGTGTGTGTGTAGCACAGGGGCCCAAAAGAGGTTGTTTCTTCTTCCCAGCGTTACCACCCTCTATACTTTTAGCAGCTATTTTCAGCTCTCCTGTGTTCTAGGAGGTGGATCAGACATGAAGAACAGTGTTCGTTGGCTGATGCAGCAGAGGTCTTGACTTTCCATTTCGGATGACTTTCTACCTCCAGTTTTCTTTGCTAGAAAATGTTTTCACACTGCTGCCCTTCATCATTTGACCCACCCTGTCTCATTTCAACTATAGATGGCCCTATACTGCCTTAAGAAAGACTATTTTGGAAAAGCCAGCCTGACTTTTCATGAGACAATTATTTCCAATAAACTACAAGAAAACTAGAAGTAGAACTGTGGCTCAAAGTGATAGAGCCTTGAGCAGAAAAGCTCAAGGACAGTGCCCATGACCCAAGTTCAAGCCATACAACCAACAAAAAAGAAAAAAGAAGATATAAAGAATATTTAGGATTGAGGATATATCTCAAGGGTACAGTGTTTGTCTAGCATGTATAAGGCCCTGGGTTTGATACTTAACACTAATGAGAAAAATGATAAGGTCCCTGCTAAGATGACAAAAAATCCAGTTCTTTTCAAAACAATCCATGTATATCCATGAGAAACGTGTATGTTTACCTTAACAATAATATCTCTCTCTCTCTCCCTCCCCCCCCCCCCTCTCTCTCTCTCTCTCTCTCTCTCTCTCTCTCTCTCTCTCTCTCTCTCACACGCAGAACCTGAGCATTGTCCTTGGGCTTTCCTCAAGGCTCCTCAAGGCTAGCACTCTACCAGTTGAGCCACAGCATCACTTGCAACTTTTCTATGTATGTGGTACCGAGGAATCGAACCCAGGTCTCTGTGCATGTTAGCAAAGCACTCTACCACTAGGTCAAACTCCTGGACCCAATAGATCCTTTTTTAAAAATTGTGTTTGGGCCATCAGTGAGAGGAATGAGGCAACAATCAGGAAAGAAACTCCTTTCACAATAGCCACAAAGAAAATAAAGTACCTAGGAATTAGCTTAACTAAGAATGTAAAGGACCTTTTTGAGGAAAACTTTTAAATCCTTGAAAAAGGAAATTAAAGCAGAACTGAGGAAATGGAAAAACCTCCCATGCTCTTGGATTGGAAGAATCAACATCATGAAAATGACAATCTTGCCAAGGGCTATCTACAAATTCAATGCAATACCCATCAATATCCCAATGTCATTCTTTAAAGAAATAGAAGAGGCAATCCAAAATTTCATATGGAATAATAAAAGACCCCATATAGCGAAAATACTTCTTAGCAGAAAGAACAGCGCTGGAGGAATTTCAATACCAAACTTTAGACTCTATTACAGAGCTATAATTATCAAAACAGCTTGGTACTAGCACAAGAACAGGCCTGAAGACCAATAGAATAGAACTGAAGACCCAGATATTAAACCACAGACCTATGGCCACCTAATCTTTGACAAGGGAGCCAAAAAAATAGAATGGAAGAAAGACAGCCTCTTCAACAAGTGGTGCTGGCAGAACTGGTTAAGAACCTGCAGAAGACTAAAGTTGGATCTTTCTTTGTCACCCTGCACTAGAATTAACTCCAAATGGATCAAAGACCTGGAGGTAAAAGCCGACACTCTGAAAACTTTACAAGAAGGAATAGGAGATACACTAGACCTCCTTGGCACAGGTCAAAACTTTCTTAATAAGGACCAAGAATCACAACAAATCAGAGAAAGGCTGGATAAGTGGGACTGCATTAAACTGCAGAGCTTTTGTATGGCAAAGGACATAGCTAGTAAACTGATTAGGAAGCCTACAGAGTGGGAAAAGATCTTCACCAACCATACAACAAAGGCCTCATATCTAAAATATATCAACAGTTCAAAAAATTGAATCAATCCAAAACTAATCTCCAAAGTAACAACCATCCCATTAAAAAATGGGCCAAAGACTTAAAGAGAGTCTTCTCTGAAGAAGAAACAAAAATGGCCCCAGGAGGGATCACTACTACACTGTTGGTGGGAGTGCAAACTCGTTCAACCACTATGGAAAACAGTATGGCAGTTCCTCAAAAGTCTAAACATAGAGCTCCCCTATGACCCAGCAATTCCACTACTTGGCATTTACCCAATCATCCAGAAACAAAGACATACTAAACCCACCAGCACAACAATGTTCATTGCAGCACTATTTATCATAGCAAAGATATGGAACCAACCTAGATGTCCCTCAGTTGATGCGTGAATCAACAAGATGTGGTATTTGTACACAATGGAATTCTATGCTGCTGTCAGAAAGAATGACATTGCCCCATTTGTTAGGAAATGGACAGACTTAAAAAAGATCATATTAAGTGAAGTAAGCCAGACTCAAAGGAACTTAGGCTCAATGGTTTCCCTCATTTGTCATAATCAGTAGAAACTCTCATAGCAGAGATTTGCTCTCATAGCAGAGATTTGCAATAGAGCAAAACCTTGATACAAAAGGCCATATATAATGACGTGAAATGCAAGGATCTCTAGGATATAGAAACAGAAGCCATATAATGAATGATTTTTGTTCTTTAGCTACTATGTTATCTCTCATCTCTTTTGCTGTCCCTTGGTTATCTCATATTGTTACAGTATCTCACTTTGTTACCTGATATATCGGATATATTTGTATTTGGTTATTTGAAATTGGATAGGGAAGGGGGGAAAACAAGATGAGGGGTGGGGGTGGGGGGGAGGGAAATGGGTACCAAGACATGTGAAAGGGTATCAATGTATGGGAATTAATGCACCATGTATCTGGAAAATATCATGTAACCCTTCTATTATTTACAATAAAAAATATAAAAAAATAAATAAATAAAATTGTGTTTGCCAATTGGAAGCTCTCTAAAGAAACCAGACCAATACCCCAGATATAAAGTTGGTTCCAAGACCTCTAGATACTAAATCCATGTATACTAACAGCTTTTTACAAAATAGTGTAGTATTTGCATATAACCTATGTACATCCTACTGTATGCTTTACATTTGTTTCTAGATAACATATGGCTAATGGTATGAAAATGTTACATACATTGTTGTTATACTGTACCGTTTGGGGAATAAGGGCAATAAAAGGTAATTTGGTCATGTTTAGCACAGATGGTTTTGAAAAGTACTTTCAATCTAAGGTTGATTGAATCCATGGATATAGAACCTGCAGATATGAAGGACAAATTCTGTGTGCCTGTGGAGGGAGAGAGTGAGAGCGTCCTTATTGTAATTTTTTTACATTATATTGAGCTCTCGGTATGTTCTGAGATATAAATTAAAACCAACTTTCAATTATAAATGAAAAAGAGATGTTAATTAATATGTAGTTCTTTGCAATTACAACCGATATTCCCAAGTTAACTTAAAATATTAGCTTTTTATTTAAAAATTTCCTTAAAATATACCATATCTTCATAAGCATGTTATGAATATGATATACTTAAAACAGTAAAGAAGAACTTTTAAACGGCAATGTTAGAACATGCATTTTATAAAGAATGCAATAATTCAAGTCCTTTAGAAGTTCCTTTCATATGTATTCCTGACAAGGTCCCACTTTCTTCCACCCCAGTTAATAATAATAATACATTCAAACTTTCCTTTTGTGTATGTAAGCTAATAGTGGGACTTAAAACCTAGGGACTCACACTCTTGTTTAGATTTTTACTCAAAGTTGGAATTCTACCACTTGAGCTACTCCTCCAGTTCTGGCATTTTTGCTGGTTATTTGGAGGTGAGTATCTCAAGAATTTGTCTGCCCAGCTGGCTTCAAATCTGAATCATCAGATCTCAGCCTTCTGAATAGATAGAATTAAAGATGTCACCACCAGCTCCTAGCTGAAACTTTCTTAATCATTCCTTATTTCTATCAATTGTGTCATACATGTGTGTGTCCCTAAACTATCAATTGTATTATTATATACATGTGTCCCCAAGCAAAGTGTTAGTTAAATTTGCCTGGATTTTGCAATTTCTATAAATGGAATGTGTGCTTTGCTTTTTTCTTTTAAGTGATTCAGAGATTCATCAATTGTGGTGACACTGAGGTAATACATTTGGTTTTGCTACTCTATAGTATTTCATTGTACAACTAGAACATAATTCAGTTAAATGCTGCTGATGGATATTGGGGTGTTTGCAGGGTTTTTAGGGGATTTCTTGGTATCTTTACCAAGATACCAAGAAACAATGCTGTTGTAAAAAATTTTTTTTCATGTTTCTTGGCACACAACACAAGTTTTTCAGAGTATAAATCCAAAAATGAAGGGTTTTACAGTTCATCAAAATAGATTAATTTCAGTTCAAAGGAATAAGTACAAGATATATATTGTATATGATGGTGTTATCCTTAGTCATATTATATTTAAAAATTGCTAAGAGAGTACCATTGTTTTTTCCTTTTTAATTTATTTAGTTTTGTTATTAGATAGATTTTTGCTATATAGTCCAGGCTATGTAACTCAAGCTAGCCTCAAACTATAGTTCTCCTGCCCGTGCCTCCTGAATGGGATTATAGGAATGCAACACCAAGCATTTTATGTTCTCAACATATACATAAAGATAATATATGAGGCAATGCATATCTTACATAGCTTGACTTAGTTGTCTACAATATATACATTTGTCCGAGCATTATATTGAAGATATAAATCAACTATTTTAAGTCATTGATTATAAATAAATTATTGTTAGGAGAATGGAGAAGAAAGGAAGGAAACAGGCCAAACTTGATCTTCCACAGGTGAGGACTGTTTATTGAGATATAGCAGCAAGGGACGGACACACAGCCTTCCCACAGGCTTGGAGACTGTGTGAAGAAAGCTGGGTCAGGAGTTGGGTTTTTATAAGGTCTGAGAAAGGAGGAAGAGGTTAATGAAAAAGCCATTAGGTCAAGCAAGGTAGGGGGCTTGTTGGTTGGGTGCTCCACGGAATGTTTACAGCCAGGATTAGATAGATTGTCCTGCTGGAGTCAGGCAGTCTGCACTTATCTTTGGTGGCTTGCCTGGAATCTCTATGTACCTGGGAAAACAGGGTGGGAGATCAGTCCTTCATATTCCATCTGTGGATACATACAAAGGATGGGCTTAGAGGGGAAAGGCAAGTCATTCATATAGGTCTTTGGATACATAAAAAGAATGAGCAGCGCCGGGTGTGGTGGCTCACACCTATAATCCTAGCTACTCAGGAGGCTGAGATCTGAGGGATCGTGGTTCAAAGCCAGTCTAGGCACTAAAAAATCCTTGAGGTTCTTATCTTTAATTAATAACCAAAAAACCAGACGTGTCACTGTGGCACAAGGGGTAGGGCCACAGCCTTGAGCTGAAGAGTTCAGGAACAATGCCCAGGTCAAGGGGTAGGGGGACAGCCTTGCACTGAAGAGTTCAGGGACAGTGCCCAGGCCCAGAGTTCAAGTGCCACAACCGACAAAAAAAAAAAAAGAATGGGCCGAGAGAGGAGTAACACAGAGTTATGAGATAATGTATGGGGGCACTAATTTGTAAAGCATTGCCAAATTACAGTATTCTCAGAACATGCATGATAATGATGATTTTTTGCTGAATATTGCTAACAATGGAAGAGCTCTTGCTGTGCTACTACTGTCACCCCAAAATGTTACTTAATATCATCAATAACATGGGAAGACATTCAGGATACTTCACACAGTCTCTGGATTTCAACATGCAATGCAAAAGCTAGGAGGATATATAAAGGTCACTAAAGATGGTATGTTTGGCAAGTGATGTTATAGGAAGAATGGACAACCAACTTCTAGCAGGAGGAAAATGTGTTAGGAGTAAGAAAGCTTGACCTCTAAGATGTCTCCATTTATGTATTGATTTTTTTTGTTTGTTTGTTTAGTTTTTGTCAGTTGTGGGGCTCTGTCCCCAGTGCCACTTCCAGTTTTCTGATGAGTAATTGGAGATAAGAGTCCCACAGACAGTCTTGCGCAGGTTGGCTTCGACTGCAATTCTCAGATCTCAGCCTCCTCAGTAGCTAGGATTACAGGTGTGAGTCACAGCACCCAGCCATTGTGTGTGTGTGTGTATGTGTGTGTGTGTTTAAGTGATGCTCAGTTGAATCCTAAGCATCTGTGCTCTATTTCTGAGCTGCATTCCCCAATCACTGATTCTATTTATGGATGTCTGTATGATATTGTGTAAATTGAGATCTCACTGAGTTTTAATATCCCAAGGACTAGGGTAGATTCAATGACCTCTGGGTCACTTCTAACTCTAACATGGTTTCTGTGATTTCAGAATACTTTAGAAAATGATAGTTTTGTGTGCCCCCTAGTGGTTTCCTCTGTCATGGCAGCATTTAAAATGGTGGTGATTGCCTTCACATTTTTTTTTTTTCCTACACCATTCATCTTAGGTATTACAATTAAATGACATGAAAATATCTTAGAAGAGAAGCATTAAAGGCTCACTTCAGGATATTCAAAAACTGGCTATAAGTACACTATAAAATACATTATAGACATATCCTACCACACTCCTAATATGTTGGGAATGCATTTATTTTCTTGCCATCTTTTTTCTTTTTTTCCTTTCTTTTTAAATTGATACATAAAATCATAGATGTTATCATGTTAATGGAGTACCATGTTGTGTATTGATACTTGTATACACTATGTAATGTTTAAACCAACTTAAATAAGTTTATAGCAAATACTTAATATTTCTGGTAGTGATGTTGACCAAACCCAGGGGCTTGTGTAAACATGTGCTTTACCACCAAGCTATATCTCCAGCACATGGAAATGCATTTAATACGCCATTATTAAGTGTTTGTTAGCTTAATTCTAGTTTAACTACACTGTGCCCTATAAAGGATTGCTTGTTTCCCCTTGGGATTCCAAGGACTGATGGGAAGATACAGTTTGCTACTGCTGCCCAGCACACAGATGGCATCATTTTACAAATCCCTAGCCTCAAAAGCTGAAGCTTTTACATCGTGTATATTATTTTCTCACCATCCTAAAGCTAAAAACCTGAAGTCAAATATAATGAGTTGAGAACTGTCTGTACATGTCATTTTTGAAATAAAGTATCAAACTGCAACAAGAAAAATAACCCTGCTTACAGAAATCCAAAATTACAATTCTTCAGAGAGAAGAATATAACAAATCAAGATTCTTAGCTTTGAACTTATACATAACACAAGTATAATCAACTTCCAAGTCCTAAACGTGTTAGCTCTTTTACCATTTTAATGACTACATTTAAAAGAAGTTTTATTAATATAAAATAGAGTGATAGAATCTTATTCCCTCTTTTATTGTCTTCCTCTTGTTTTGATTGCCTTTTCAGTCATATAGCTATTTGAGAAATTATTTTCATGTTTTTATCTGTTGCCTGATTTTCATGAAGAAGGCCATCTAACCAGACACTGGTGGGTCACACGTGTAATCCCAGCTACTCAGAAGATAAGATCTGAGGATCATGGTTCAAAGCCAGCCCAAACAGCAAAGTCCACGAATTTCCAATAAATTATCCAAAAAACCAAAAGTGATGATCTGGCTCAAATGGTAGAGCGATAGTGTTGTACAAAAGAAGCTCAGGGACAGCACCCATGCCCAGAGTTCAGGACTCAGGACTAGACCAAAAAAAGGAAAGAAAGAAAAAAGGGAAAAAAAAAAGCCCATCTGAGGTGGGAAAAGAATGGAAAGTCAGAGAAGAAGCTCAGTGTTCATATTTGCCCTGGGGATTAAACTGAGAGACTTTGGGTGAGCCAGTAGCTCCCCGAAACATTCATTTTTTTTAAATGTTAATACCGAATTTTTATTTACTAAGATAAACTGTATTTCATTTTACCTAAACATCCCAAACTATCATTTTATAATAGGTAACTTGAGAGGAGTTTAAAAATTTAGCCAATGGATTAAAGCTTATTTTTCTGATTTATTTCCTAGGAAGATGATACAACATTCACTGATATTAATTTGAAACTTTAGGTCACTTCTACACACACACACACACACACACACACACACACACACACACACACACACACACACACACATCCAGTCCTGAGACTTGAATTTAGGGCCTGGGCACTGTCCTTGGGCTTTCTCAAGACTGGTGCTCTATCACTTGAGCCACAGGACCACTTGTGTACGTGGAACCTAGGAAGTGAACCGAGGGCTTTGTGGTTGCTAGGCAAGCACTCTACCATTAGGCCTTGCTCCAGGCTCCATTTCCAGATATTTTTAACTGAATATTAAATTGTCTCAATTCTGAAAGCTCATTTCATTTTGTGAAACATTCTTTATTCCAGAATGGGTGGTTTCAAAAATGGTAGGCCTTTATTATATGAGAATGATTCCGTTTTGTGTCTGTATTTTTTAAATATTTTTTATTGTAAGTAATAAAAGGGTTACATGATATTTGCCAGATAGAAGGTGCATTCATTCACATACATTGATACCCTTTCACATGTCTTGGTCCCCATTACCCTCCTCCCTTGTTCCTGTATTTTTTGTTTATCTCTACAAATCTTGTACATCTCGCCTTTTTCAGTCTCAGTATATTCAGAAACTGACTACAAGTACACTATAAAATACATCACAGATGCGCCTTCAGTTAGCACTTATATCCTACTAAACTCCTTATAGGACTTTACTCTTAAAATCTCTCTAGCAGATCCTGCTGTCCTCCCTCAGTCCTGGCCTCATATGATCATTGGAATCCAATCAAGGTGATAGAGCTTCTCATGTTTGCCCAGTTTGATGATCATCCGTAGGAGAAAAATTTCAATTCCTTCACCATCTCCTCTACCAACGTCTTCACCTGATAGTCCTCCCCTGTATTTCGCAGACTCTTAATTCCAAGATTGCCTTTGGTCCCAGCCTGTGTGCATTTGCACAGTTATCCCTCTAGCCTAAAAGTCCTCCTTCTGAATATCTCTACTACAATTCATTTACAAGCATCTTTTCCTTGTTTGCTGGGAAAAAAAATCCACTTACTCTTCACTTATCAGCTCCAAATGTCCCCTTTCACATGACTCCTTCCAACTTGGTTAATTTTTTGTTTGTAGTTATTTTTTGTAGTTCTTCATTACACTTTTTACATGCTAGATTGCTGAAGACAGTGGACCTTGTCTTCACATTGGCATCTCCAGTCACTAGGACAATTCTTACTCTAATAAACACTTAACAGTCTTTCTTGATGTGAAGACTATTTCCTAATAGGAGAGCTGCATCCTTGACCTTATCTGAAAGCACAGGACAGCCAGAGTCAGGATGATACATTTATCATAAAAACCCCAAATGGGTCTCTCTGCACTATAAATCCCAAACAGAACAGTTCCACAATAAAATCTCAGCAGGACAGGACAAAGAAATTCCAAAGAAGAGTCTGACCTTTCTCCCCATCTCCTCTTTCAGCCCTGTCTTTTTATGTATCCAGAGACCCTACAATGAAAGACTACCTTTCCCCTCTTGGCCCAATCTCCTTATGTATCTAAAGATGGAATATGAAGGACTGACCCCCACCCTATTATCCTAGGTGCATATAGATGTCAGGCAAAATACCAGGTATGCTCAGGTGCTTGACAGGCAGGAAATCCGACCTAAGCCTGGCAGTCAACATTCCACTGTGGGCCTAACCCAAAGTTCCCACATCTTCCATCCCTAAGAGCCTTTTCTATAACTTCTGTCTTCTTGCTCAGGCTCCATGAAAACTCTTCTCTAACCACACCTCTTTATACAACCTCTGATACTGTGGGAAGGTTTGTTGGCTCACACTGTGTCTCAATAAACAGTCCTTCCTGTAGATATGAAGAGTCCAACCTGTTACTTTCTCCTCTATTTTCCTAACACTCAGTTTTAGTATCCTTCTTTTAGTAACCTTTTAGCATCTGTGTGGCCGTTATAACCTTCTCCTGGGGGAATCATTATTGTTATCAAATCTATTATTGCTTAAGTCAGGGCTTTTATAATTACAAAGGACAAATAATACTTCCATTAAGGGTGGAGAGATAGAGTGAGGGAGGATGCAGTGGAAAATCATGAGAAAGATGCTTAAACAGAACAGCTTTCTGGGCTCTTGTCATGTTCTGCATCTTTCCATATACATGATCTAGTCCTCTCTCTCTGCTCTGTTTTTAATTGCTGGTAACTTGCCCATGTGTTTTTGGCTACCATTCCAGTCCCTGACCTTGATATCCTTTGACTCTGTACTCTCAGTACTTCCTTTCTCAGTCTCAAATTTCAGGTCCCAAAAGAAGACTCTGAATGACGCAGTTTATCTACTTAAGCCAAGCCATATTTATCTATTAATTCACTAAATATTTATGGAATACCTAACATGTACCAGGTACTTTTCTAGTGGCTGGGACAAAAGTATGAGAAAAATAAAGAAAAACATCTCTTGCAGTGAGCTTACAATTGGTTCATAGTAGACAAGACACTAGAGTGCAGTGCTTAGACCAGATTCCAGGCACTGGCATCATCTTCTGAGGTTGAGAGTGGAGAGGTTGGATCATATGATAGAAAAAAAAAAATCACCTAGTCAGCAAAGGTGAACAGGGCAGATTCCTACCAAGGAAACACAGGAAGGCATAGAGGGACATTAGCATCATTTTAGCTTGAATTTCCTCTGAATTATTCATATTCCCTTTCTAAATTCTCATATTTTATATATCCCATTTATGGTTTTATAAAATTGTTTAAATCTTACCTTCATTCTAGAAGTCCATGATAGGGGCCGGGAGTTTGGCCTAGTGGTTAAAGTGCTTGCCTAGCATGCACGAAGACCTGGGTTCCATTCCTTGGTACCACATACATAGAAAAAAGCCAGAAGTGGTGCTGAGGCTCAATTGGTAGAGCTCTAGCCTTGAGAAAGTCCAAGGACAGTGCTCAAGCCCTGAGCTCAAGCCCAGGACTGGCAAAAAAAAAAAAAAAAAAAAAAAGAAGTCCATGATATTTAAATGTATTCATATGTATTCTAAGAAAGCTTAAACTTGAAAATAATTTGTAAAGACTTTACCTTGAGGAAAATCTAGATTTGATTTTGTGTGTGTGTGTGTGTGTGTGTGTGTGTGTGTGTGTGTAATGGCTCAGCCACAGGCCCAAATTGGAAGGCTTCTTACAAAAGTAAATAATTGCCACCAAATGATTCCTTTATTCTTACAGTTACTGTAATGTATAAATACTTTACACAAAATTCATGAGAATGACCATGGTGGCTCATGCCTGTAATTCTGGCTACTCTGGAGGTTGAGATCTGAGGATCAAGGTTCAAAGCTAGACGCACAAAAGTACCTGAGACTCTTATCTCCAATTAAGTTCTAGAAAATGGGAAGTGGGGCTTGGCTCATGGGTAGGGTGGTAGCCTTGAGCTGAAGAGCTCAGGGATAGTGCCCAGGCTGAGTTCAAGCCCCATGACCCACACACACAAAAAATCACCACAATGTATGACAACATCAAAAAATTAATACTTTTCTTCAGACAAGAATCTTACTCAGTTGCTTTTAATACAATTATATTCAAAGAGCCTGGTCAATAATCTTCTGTTTAACATAACCTAGATTTTCTCTGGCATATATAGATTAAATCTGCCAGGCTCCTGAGTCTACAGTGGGGTCCCTGAGTCCAAAATTCTGGGACTTTAGGAGCAATTTTTCATAAATAAATACTTGTAGAGTTTTAACTCTATAATTAAACCCTAAGTACATCTGTGTTTGCTTACAACTTTAAAGATATAAGCATTCACTTTCTTTCTCTAACATTACTTATTCTACCTAACCTTACTTTTTGATCTTATAGCAAAGGGGAAGTGGGAGTCGGGACAGGGACAAAGGGAGGAGACAACATATGATATAGACCTGAATGAAAATCTTGAAATCATTCTCTCTCTCCATTTTTTTTGTAACAGGTAACTCTATAGCTGTTAGCTAACTTCATCTATTTTTCTCAGACTCAAACTAAACTTTGTGTCAAAACTTGCCATCTATATAATATTGACACTTTATAAAGCAGAGTAGAAGTACATCTGAGATATGAGGATAGCAGTTTAAAAGAAATGCAGACAGATTTGACACTTTTTTCCAAGTAACTTTTCACAAACTGGAAGTGGAAGTGTGGCTCAAATGGTAAAGCATTAGCTTTGAGAATCATAACCCCGCAAGCAAGAATGCCAAGTACCCAAGTCCAATCCCCAGTACCAGCGCACGCGAGCACACACACACACACACACACACACACACACACACACACGCACACACACACAAATAACTAATTATTTTAAAAACTTTCATATTGTTTTAAAATGCTTCAAATATATTTTAGAACCAGAAAGGAGATGCCCAATAGGACTCTAGGAGTATTTTATTTTATTTTTTTAAAGGCCTTTGTTATGGTTGTTGTTAGTCTGTTTTGAAAAGGGAATCTCACCACACAGTCTTGAATTTATAACTGGCCTGTCCCAGCCTCTAAGTGCTGGATTATAGGCATGAGCCCCCCTTCCCCTCACCCCCCAGGCATTGAGCTAATATGCTATAACAGCATATTGAGTTGTTGCTAGGCACTGGCAATCCAGCTGGATAAAACAATTTTCCTGACAGTACCCAATTCTACTGGAAAAGTAACTAAGAATTATGCAGTATGGAAGTGATGAATAAATAGTGTGGCAGGCCAATAGGGAGTAAATAAATAAGGATAGTAAATAATAAGGATATTAAATAAGATGGATAAGGTGACAGATAGGTAGATCTTTGGAATGGCTCGGTATTTTCTATTCTTGATTTAAAAGGCAGAAAAATGCCCATTTATAACCCACTGTATTAAGACAATTTAGTATTATTTTAACTGCCTTTAATCTTAGATACATTTGATTAACTATTTTTGAGTATCTGTCCTCTGCCCAGAAAAAACAACAACAACACCTCACACAGACCTAAATGAGAGCTGGTGGCATCCTTTAAATCATTGATATTTGGGCCCTGCTTTCATATAAAACAGAATCTCCTGCTGTGAGGTCCAGGTACCAGTTGTGTTTTTTTCCCTTTAAGTTATGTTTTCATTATTCCCCACCCTTTTTTTTGTTGTTGTTGGTCTTGGAAATTGAATTCTGGGACTGGGCATTGCGCCTGAGCATTGTTCTTGGGCACATTTTGCTTAAGGCCAGTGCTCTAACATTTGAGCCACAGTACCACTTCCAGGTTTTTCTGTGTATGTGGTACTGAGGAATCGAACTCAGGATTTTGTGCATGTTAGGCAAGCACTCTACCACTAGGCCATACTCACAGCCTGCATTACAATCTTTTGAAGTTCCAATTATACAAGAAACTCAACACCAAAAACCTTTAAACTCAACCAACAAGCCTCCTGCCCAGTACTTCTAAGGTGCTTTATTATCTCTGTAGGTGTCCGCTTTCTCTTTCAACTGCTTTCCTCTATTTTTTGACTCCTTCTTACCTGCTTTTGCCAGGAGCTTGCTGACATTGCCTGCTAAGGTTGTTTAGCCCTATGGGTGGCCAATGTTGGGCTAGGTTTTCAGCCTCTGATGCAAGACAGATTTAGTTACCAGAAGACTGTCCACTCATCACTTTGGGGGCTGCTTCCTTAGTTCCCTGGGGACTCTCTACACCCTGACAGGTGGCTGTCCTTCACAGCTGGTGCTAATCATCTGGAGACGAATCCCAGAGTTGTCCTCAGAATAGCCCTTGGAGTTCCTGCTAGTAGCACAGCACCTGAGTATGCTCTTGATGTGGCATTTGGTCCCTTTCCTCCTTATCACCTTACTCCCCCGAGCATAGATCTGCCCCACCTCATATGTACATATCCCCTTTGTGTATGCGATCATATTTATATACCTATCATATAAAATACTAATTCACTCTTGTTCCTTAAGAAGCTTCAGACAGGAGTCTGCTCTGCTAAGCATTCTACTTTTGCTAAGCTCCGCTTCTTTATGGCCATATTTCATTGTGTTAAGCTTGTGCATTGCTTTAGAATGTTTTTGTCCACTTTTCCACCTATACGGAAAAATGGCATTGTAGTTTAACTGGCTTTTATCCTTCCTAAATAGTTCTCCTATTATCTGTCTCTGTCTGTCTTGCTCTTTCAATCTAGGTTTCACACGTGTTTAAAAAAAAGCATTCAAGGGCCGGGAGTTTGGCCTAGTGGTAGAGTGCTTGCCTAGCATGCACAAAGATCCAGGTTCGATTCCTCGGTACCACATACATAGAAAAAAAGCCAGAAGTGGTGCTGAGGCTCGAGTGGTAGAGCTCTAGCCTTGAGAAAACCCAAGGACAGTGCTCAGGCCCTAAGCTCAAGCCTAGGACTGCCAAAAAAAAAACAACACATTCAATATTTGTCTGGTTTGTTTCAGCTAACATGAAAATTTCCAGGTTCATCCATTTTATTGTAGATGATATAATTTTATTCTTCATGGTCATGGGTGAGGGAGAGGGGGAGGAAAAAAGGGAGGGGGAGGAAGAAGAAAGCTGGAAGTAAAGCCATGGCCCAAGTGATAGAGTATTTTAGCCTTGAGCAAAAGAAGCTCAAGGACTGTGCCCAGGCCCTGAGTTCAAGCTGCAGGACCAGCACACACACACACACACACACACACACACACACACACACACACAGTGTTAATTAAAATATGTATAAATGGTATGCTTTACATATCATTATATAGGAAAACTTTATTCACAAATTCCTTGATAATTCATACAATACATACCATTGTCATATTATATTCATTACTTAATATATTTTGACTATCTTTCCATGTTGGTATATATAAAATATACTTCATCCTTTTCATTGACCATGTATCATTCTATAATATACATGCATCATAATTTTCTAAAGTGTGCTAAAGATGGAAGCATCTGTTTGCAGGTGTGTCTTATTTGCTACAACAGTGTAGCACTGAACAGGTTTTACACATATTTATATATTCTTAGAACCTAATATTTAAATCATTTTTAAAAGGTAATGGAATAATACTGTTTTACTATAGTCAATTCTTATTATCTCATTTGATCATTAGTAGTATACCAATCTTGCAATAAATAGAATCTCAAAAATCTTACTTGGTACCTTTAGTTCTTAAGGATAAGCTCATTTTTCTATAATTCAAGAATAGTGTCTTACAAATGACCACCAACATGTTCTTTTATGACCCAGTGAATGTTAGTAATGATTGCTTGACCATCATACAGCTCTTCAGTTTACCAAGCACCCTCATATAATGATCTCATTTGACTCTCACAGCAATGTGATATGTTCACAGGACAGAGTTATAGAAAAAATGATACTGACTTAGAAATATATACTGCCTAAAACCATTCTTTGTTCTGCTAACTCAAAAAGTCAAGCTATTGTCATTAAAGGAGTGTTATATCATACTGGTACCTTAAAGTAGAAACACACTCTCATGTTATTTCAACAATTGACATTACTAATTTGCTATCCAGTTCTCAAGCATTACCTCAAATCTAGAGACTAGATTTGCCAGGTATTTATTAGGTAGGTGCTCTAGTAATTAATTACCACTCCTGAACCAAGCCTTGAAAAGCCATTTATGCAGCAGTTGTTAATGGTTGATGAATTTTTTTAGTACTCCTTTCCCTCATTTGGAATTGGTAGAACAGAAAGTAAAAATGCAAAAGAAAATTCATAGATTGTAACACCCATACGACATTGCCAGCTAAGGCCTTGGGAATTTCTATGCTGACTTCCTATTTTTCTTATCTCAATGACCATTCCTTTATCTAGTACCTATAATGGATGGGATAGGCTTCCCTTATTTCTCACACTCCTGAGAGGAAGCAGACTCCTGTGTCAGGAAAGCATTGTTATGGTGGCTCCTGTTTTGAAAAAGGAAGTACACCTATTGTTGGCATAGCTGCAAACTTAAGTTACCTCATTAGTAGATCTAGGCCTACTCTCAATTTAGCTGAAACTGTACTTCCTCTTTTCTACATGAACTGTAACATGCACAAGATCTCAAAAACCAATGTCCAGATCTAACTTTTATGAGATTCTGACCTATTCAAATACTGCCTGTTAAATATGATAACAATTGCTAACCAACCATGACTCTGCAGAATGGTTACATTGATACTTGAAAAAAGTTTTAAAATGCTGCTGTTCTGTTCTCTTCTGTCAATACAGTCACAAGCAGGTGATCTGTCACTACTCTATCTGGTATACTTTGTACTGGTGGAAATGGCCTCAGCCATGAAGTCAAGCTGTCACTTGTTTGTTCTGTGTACAATACTAGATCATTCTCATCTCTCTGCTTTCCTTTATATATTGTTTCTTTTCCTGTCAAGTCCTTCACTTTTATATGTCTGAATTCAAATCAGGTTTTGAGGGCAGACCCTGTGTTTCTCATAAAGCATTCCTTGCTATGACAGGCAATCTCACTGCTATACATACACAGGCAGAGAAAACCACTTTTTCTCTAAATTCTGATGTTACTTTTCCAAACTGTGGTTGAATTATCAAATTTGTGCTCTTGAGAACCAGCTCTTAAAATAGTAACCTATTTAGCGGGGTGTGGTGGCTCACGCCTGCAATCCTAGTTACTCAGGTGGCTGAGATTTGAGGATCATGGTTCAAAGCTAGTCTTGGAACTAAAAACCTGAGACTCTTATCTCCAACTAACCACCAGAAAACTGGAAGTGGTGCTGTGGCTCAAGGGGGTAAGGTGGTAGCCTTGAGCTGAAGAGCTCAGAGACAACACCCAGGCTGAGTTCAAGACCTACGACTGACTAATAATGATAATGATAATAATAATAATAATAGCCTATCTATTGAGTTATCATAATTATAATAGGCACCAAACTACAGTTAATGTCTGTCTAATCTCATGTTCCTAGGCCTTTAGCCTGAACCAACTAGGGATACCTACTGACCACAGTGGGGTTTTCCTCTTTGTCAGTTGGACCTTTCAGAAGAATGAATCCCAGTGGAGGTAAGAGTCAGCAACAGTTGGTCAATTTCTTACTCTTCTGGGCATGGTGGATAATATCAGAATGATCTATAAAACCTCTAAGCATATTACTTGATGAATAATTTTTTCTGTTGTGCACAAGAATGATTTATTGTTCCTTATATTTATACAGCAGGCAACTTTGGACACATTTCACTGAGTCAGAACATTTTGGAGAAGATTATCCTATGCCTAGTTGAAATCAAGATTTTTCTAGTTCCGAATAATATATGTAACAAATCCATTAAACATTTCAAATAGATTTAAAATGTCTACAGGAATTTTTTTTAATACAAGAAATGTGGCACAACTGGAGTGTGAGGCTCTCCTAGAAAATTTTTATCTTATTTCTAGCTAGCTCTATGACTTACCTAACAAGATTTACAACCTTATATCACAGATTATTAATGAACCTTCTAACTAGATTATAAACATCTCAACCTGAGAACAGGACACATATGACTCCTGAACTTCCCATAGCTCTTAGTATAATTTTGAGCATATGTTTAATATATTAAATACATATTTAGTAATTGATGTCAAAGACAATGTTAGAATGAGATACTGAAGTTACAATTCAATGAGTTTTAAGTATGAAGGAAAGAAACAAAATTTATCCAAGGTAGGGGCCGGGAGTTTGGCCTAGTGGTAGAGTGCCTGCCTAGCATTCACGAAGATCCAGGTTCCATTCCTCGGTACCACATACATAGAAAAAGGCTGGAAGTGGTGCTGTGGCTCAAGTGGCAGAGTGCTAACCTTGAGACTAGCCCAAGAACAGTGCTCAGGCCTTGAGCTCAAGCCCAGGACTGGCAAAAAAAAAAAAATTTATCCAAGGTAACCCAAATGAGGAGAGTTTAACAAAAAGATTATTCAAATATATATAGGCAAAGTTAAGAAAAGAGACAAAATATGGTGAGGTACTTAGGGAGCAGCTATAAAAGCAGAACCATTATTTCCCTGGGGCTAAAGAAACAAAGAATAAAAATACAGTAAAGAATAACCTAGTAAGAGCTGAAGTCAGGGAAGAAGGCCAGTCTGGCAGAAAGTATGATTAGGGAGTGATGCAGGTACTGACAAAGATGTAGTGTCACAGCAGGCATAGAGAGGAAATGCCTACTTTCTACCCTAAAATAGCCTATGTGTTCTTACTGAAAAAAAATCGGTGATGTAATATGATCATACAGGATGAGACTAAAGAAAATGAACTCTAGGATATGGAAACAAGAAGTTTATTTTTGTGATTGTTGTTCTTAATGTACTATGTGAAGTTATTTCTTTTCTCTTTTTTCCCTTATAGTTAATTTCATGTGGGTACTGTATCTGATTTTGTTACCTACTATATTGTATATCCATTTATTTGTTTATTTGAAATAGGGAAGGGAAGGGGGAAAATAAGATGATTGAGAGTAGGTGGGAGAGGGAACTGGGTATAAAAACATAAGAAGGGGTATCAATGTTTGAGAAGTGATGCAGTACAATTACATTTGTTAATGTAACTGTAACCACTCTGTACATTATCCCGGCAATAAAATACATTATAAGAAAAAGAACTGGAGATGTAAAAATCCAATTTTCTAGGCATGGAGCAGTGCTGAGAAGGCTGGTGGCAAAATGGAGTTAGAGACTAGGACAGGACTAGGAAAGATTGGCAAGATAACTAGAGAATAAGGTTTCCATTACACATGGGGACAAGTAAAAGTCTGAGTCATTATCTATGGATAAAAGATATCTAGTAAACAAAAATTATCAGAGAAAAACTAGATAATCTAACTTAGTCAAATGTAGGCCTTCACATGGTACTAATTTTCTTCATTAAATCTTTCTGAATACATAAAGCAAACCTATAGGGGGAAAAATCTACCTGAATTTGAATAAGTTTAAATAAAAGAGAATTAATGCTATGTAATAGTCAAAGATTTAGCTTTTTGTAGTGTCAAGCTAGGAAATAAATATGCATATCTATCACTCAGGACAATGAGTAAATTTCATTTACACACATTACTGCCACTACACCCAAAAGTAAGGACTGACTGGTTAATGAACATCTCTAGATTTCTGTATTTAATGCTATAAAAAGAAAATAATTGGCTGGGCTTGGTGGCTCATACCTGAAATCCTAGCTACTCAGGAGGCTGAGATTTGAGGATTGCAGTTCCAAGCCAGCCCAGGCACTAAAGAACACGAGACTCTTATCTTCAATTAGATAGAAAATGGGAAGTGGGGCTGTGGCTCAAGGGGTAGGGTGGTAGACTTAAGCTAAAGAACTCAGAAACAATACCCAGGCCCAGAGTTCAAGCCCCATGCCTGACAAAAATAAAAATAAAAATTAAGTATTTCTTATGGTAAAGACACTGTTTGAAGAATAACAAACTGTCTACACACTGGTGGCTCACTATAATCCTAACTACTTAAGAGGCTTGGTTTTGAGGATCAAGGTCCAATGTCAGCCCAGGCAAGAAAGTCCATGAGACCCCTCTCTCCAATTAACCAGCAAAAAGCTAGAAGTGGAGTTGTAATTCCAAAGTGTTATCCTTGAGCAAGAGAGGTAAGGGATATCACCCAGGCTCTGAGTTCAAGCTCCAGTGCCAGTGCAAAGAGAGAGAGAGGGAGAAAAACAGACAGACAGACACAGATAGACAGAGACAGAAACAGGGAGAGAATAACAAACTATTTTTTATATTTAAACTTTACATTAAGTGTAAGCTTATTTTAACATTTTTACTTTCATTTAATATCTACTCATGACTATACGGGTTAATAGATATTTACATAAGTAGAACTACAGAACTAGAAGACTTATGATTTGCCATTTAACAGCTAAACAACTCACAGAGGTTGTTACCTGCCCTTTATTAACTACATAGCTGTGGCAAAATCAGAACAGAGTTAAATAGTGTGTATTCTAATCCAGTTAACAATGCTTTTAGAAATGTTTTATTTAACTCCTATCAGATTGCAAAAGAGCACAGGGGTTAAATTAGGTAAATTTAAATCTAGCTGGACTTTAGGGAAATGGCAAATTATTTCTGATATCCCATTTCCTCTCCTATAAATTGGTATAATTATAAAATATCTACTTCAATACACTGAGAAAATAAACATAAAAGTATTAGCAAAATGTTAAATGTACAATGAATACCCAATAAATAAAAGTTACTACATAGTTAATTATAAAATTGTGCTGGTTTTCTTTTGATTGATCATTTAACCATAAAAATGGGCAAAAAGAACTTGAGAAGGATTATTCATGGAATTCTAAACTAAGAAGGGAATCTTTAAATAAATCAGAAAAGGTAGAAATGGAGATGTGGCTCAAGTGGTAGAATGCTAGCCTTGAGTTTAAAAAACAAACAAACAAACAAAAAAACAAAGTGAGATCTCTAGGTCCTGAGTTCAAACCTCAGTACCAGTACAAAAAATAAACTTCAAAAAAGAATTACAGAATGAAGGAAACTAACTGGAATATGAGGGAAAACAAAAGACCTAACTGAAAAAATGAACTTTGTTACCCCATCTTTGTTAAAGAAACATTATCCAAGAGTTTCACTTTCAAATTATACATTTTAAAAATTAATGGAATGCTAGTTGCCAGTGGTTCATGCTTATAATCCTGTCTTCTCAGGAGATGGAGCTAATAGGATAGTGGTTTGATGCCAGCTTGGGAAGAAAAGTCCGTGAGACTCTTGTCTCCAACTAATTACCACAAAAGCTAGAAGTGGACCTGTGGATCAAGTGGTAAAGTATCATCGTTGAGAAAAACTGTTCAGGGAAGGGCACCCAGGCTCTTAAGCTCTTAATTCAAGCTGCAGATGTATATAAAACAATTAGTAAGTAGGTTTTTGGGTTTTTTGTTGTTGTTGTTGTTGTTGTTTTGTTTTGTTTTTGGTGGGTCGTGGCCTGGTGCTGTCCCTGAGCTCAAGGCTAACAGGCTGTGAGGTTATAGAAGAAATTAATTATTGGTGATGGGAGTTTGGTCTAGTGGTAAGAGTGCTTGCCTAGCATGCACAAAGACTTGGATTCAATTCCTTGGTACCACACACATAGAAAAAGTCAGAAGTGGCTGGGTGTGGTGGCTCACACCTGTAATCCTAGCTACTAAGGAGGCTGAGATGTGAGGACCAAGATTCAAAGCCAGCCCGGACACAAAAGGACCTGAAACTCTTACCTCCAATTAACTTCTAGAAAATGGGAAATGGGGCTTGGCTCAAGGGTAGGGTTGCAGCCTTGAGCTGAAGAGCTCAGGGACAGTGCCCACGCTGAGTTCAAACCCCATGACCCACAAAAGAAAAAAAAGAAAAAAGAAATTACTTACATATTTATTATCAGCAACTGAAATTGCTATCGAAAAGCTAAGAAAATATGGGAAAAGCATAAAGCACTGAGGAAGCATTAAGTGGGAGGAGGGCGCATTCCTTTTATTTTCTCTTTCCTTATATGCTGTTACTGGAGCTTGAACTTAAGGTTTTATGCTCTTCCTAAGGTTGGGGCTCTACCACTTGAGCATGCCTCCATTTCGGGAATTTTGCTGGCTAGTTGGAGATTTCTACCTGAGCTGGCTTTGAACCATGATCTTTAACTCTAAGTTTCTTAGGATAATTATATCCAATATGGGAGGGGGTATATTTTTATTGATAAACTGAGAAATACCCAGGACCTAATGAACACACAAGAAAGAGATGCATTAATACCTTTCGATCTATTTGCCTATCAAGAGTAAAACTGCAATGATAGCCAGTGTATAACCTGTCAGGTCAACTTTTACTAGATGAACTATCTGAATCCTATCTAAAAAATGAATTTTAGGTTTACCAGTATAATCTTACAGATAGTATCAATAATACTTCATGAACTAGTTGGAACTGTAATTAGAGCACAGGACCACTAAAAAATGTAAAAATAGTTTATTGAGGGAAAGGTACCATCCCTTATAAAGGAAGTTCTTGCAACACAATCTACTGAGGCAAAGGTATCATAGCTTATAAGAGAAGTCCATGTAGATATATTGTGGGCTCTTTAGGGAAATAATGAGCCTTGTGCCAAAGAAAAGAGCTATGTGAAGTTTACAAATGTAAGTCCTCATTCACAAAGATAATTCCTATCATTAAATAAAAAAGTTGAAAGATTGGGTCAAAATTGTACTGACAGTGTTTTTTTCTCTCTTTAAATAGAGCTAGGGAACTGGCTTAATATGAAGAAAGAAGACATATGACTTAAGAAACACATACTAATTTGAAGATGCATAAATAACAGGGTTATTATAACAGATTTGTCAGTGTTGAGACAATATTTAAAACATGTCTGATCTGGAGACACAAAGTTCATAGATGATGTTCATAGATGATCATGAGCTTTTCATGTAGGAAACCATCAATGGCAATAGTTGAAAGGTGTCAGCTTACATTCCTTTACAGTTATATCCAAGAATGTTGATCCCATTTTGCGTGAGGGGCTCTCAGAGTGATGCTGTTATTTAATGAGGTACAGTGGCTGAGGCCTCAGTGTTCATTCATATGCTAGGTAGGTACTAAGCTAGGGCTAAGGATAGAGATAACCCTTTTTTTTCTCTGAATATGAACTTTCTTAGTCTTCCTGCAAGAGCTGGCTAGGCAGAAAATATGTGAATACAGGCCTTTCCCTTAATGTTAAATGTTCTGTGATGTATTAGCAAAAAAATCATTGTTAAGCATACTAATACTTTTTGCCTTGTTGAGACAGAATCTCACTGTAATTTAGACTAACCTCAAATTTTCTATATAAACTGTGCTGGTTTCAAATTTGCCATTCTCCTGCCTTATCCTCTCCTGTGCTGGGATTACTGATGTGTACTCCGAGCTTCTAATGTACTTTCAAGAGTTCACTTAACTCATAGGCAAGCTTTGAGGACAATTCTCAGAATTCTAAAGGTCTTTGGAGAGTAACATAATAAAATTGAACAATAAAAAGACAGTCTTAATAAGCCAGAAATTTACTCTAGCATCGATGTGATAAATCCAAGGTCAATGATAATCTATAGTTCAGTTTATAGCTGCAAGAGACTACAATACAGTAGCTCAAGAGCCTTCAGAAATCACTAAGCATGAAGTATAAAGGATTCTTTTATTTGGATGCTAAGTCTGTTTTACTTTTCTTTTTATAGACAACAAGATCACAGAGCTGGTATGTTTTGTTCCTGTAAAAAGTTCACAGGTTTTAAATGCTTTAAAGGGAAAAACTGCATTTTTGAAAACATTTAAAAGATCAGTTTCTCTAATTTTTAGTCTACTGTTCTGTTTTTGTTTTTTTTTAAAAAAATTCTGTAGTTCCTTATTTTTGAGCCAGATTCTAATACACTCTGAGCAAGCACTTTGCTACTAGCTATACTTCAACCCTTGTAAGATTCCTCTGCAGTAACTTATTACAAATACTAAAAATGAGTGAAAAGAATGAAAAAGATGTTATTTTTTATATATAAATAGAACATTTACTATGTACTGAGGATTTATAGTTTAATTATTTATAGTAAACCCAACAGGTATTATTGTTCACATTAAGGAAGAATGAGGTTCAAGGATATTAATAACGTAATAATTTACCTGGACTTCCTGGATAAACTGAAAGGACTAAAGGTCACACTTTGACTCTTCCATGTTTTTAGCATTCCTACTTGAACTTAATGATATTTTTAAAGTTCATGATTGTGATTTCTATTAGCATAACAAAAGGCACCCTCATTAAAATGGTTTTTCATGTTATGTTTAATCATCTTTAATTTCTACTTTTAAAATATTTTCAGTTTATTCTTCATGTAGGTCATCTTGTCAGTACAACATCCATTATTATAGATAATAGAAACTATTTTTCAGTAAACATGGTGCCAAACATCATGACTATTCATGTGCTAGTTTTGGTGCTTTCAAATGAATTTGTTTTGTGGTGCCCACTCTATTGAATTTTTTGAGAAAGTTGCAAATCTTGTTAAAACCAATAAAAATATAATTTCAGGATGTTTCAAAAGCAATCTTTCATGTTACTGGAGTCTCAAGTTCTTTCTATTTATACTTTCTTCTTTGTTCAGTGTAAAATGGATTCTGATAAAATGTACTTTTATCTTTAAAGATAACATTTTTTCTTGTTAGAAAAAGTAGTACACAACTACATGACAGGATTTATAATATCCCCAAAGATATAAAGGAAAACTTCAAAATTCCATTACCTAGAGATGAACTATGATGAGAACTTTCACATAAAGTATTTATTTTAAATATATGAGATCAAACAGTGAACTCTGGCCTATTTATTTAGAAGAATTTCAAGTGATTGTAAATTATACATATAAATATAGGCATGTATTCATGTAAGATATCATGTTACATTTTTCAAGTAGCTTGTTTAATTTTAATCCATTTCTCTACATAGTAATTATAAAATTTTTGATAATAAGCAAAACTTTCACTAATTTTGGTCTTTGAGAAGTGAAAAATGTGAAAGTATACACATTATATAATACAAAAATTTATATTTTTGTTTTGATTTATATATTTTGTTATGAAATTTTGTTTATAATGATATGTACTCACTAAATAACATATAAAAATATCAAAAATAACAGTTGCTGCAGGTACTCAGAGTACTTGTATGGATAAGTGCAAGGCCCAAAGTTCAAACCAAAGTACTGACAGAAATGGGGCGGGGGAGGGGTAGCTAACATTTGTTAAGTGCTTTTCTTAGACCAAGCACTGCTTGCTCTAAGGCTGTGTTTGTATTAGTTTCATAAAATCTGAATAACTCTATAAAATAGGGAATATTACTTAATCTTTATTTTACTTATAAGAAAACTTGTATATCAAGAGGGTAATTTTCTTGGACCTTTTTGGTTTACTAAGAAAATAATCCTGGGAAACAGTATGGTTTTTATTTATTCATAAAACATTCAGCTTCTTGGTTTCAATATATAAACAAAGATAATGAATTAGAATCTTGCTATGGAGATACACATACACACAGAAAGACACACAGACACACACATCTTTATGTGTTGCTGGTACTCTATCACTTAAACCATAACTCTATTTCCACCTAGTTGCTAGTAAATTTTGTGGGGTTTTTTTGTGGGGGAGGGAGGGTTATGGGGCCTGAACTCTGACCTGGGTGCTGTCCCTGAGCTCTTCAGCTCATGGCTACCATCCTACCCTTGAGCCACAGCCCCACTTCCCATTTTCTAGATATTAATTGGAGATAAGAGTCTCTCCACTTTGTATCACCTGGGCTGGCTTTGAACATTGATCTTCAGATCTCAGCCTCTTGAGTAGCTAGGATTGCAGGCGTGAGCCACCATGCCCAGTGTTGCTGGTAAATTGTATAGGAGAGTTTCAAGGAGTTGTCTGACTGGGATGACTCTAGAACTTGGATCCCCAGATCTTACCCTCTTGAATAAATAGGATTATAGATATAAATCACCAGGGCTGGCATGACTTTTTTCTTCTTTTGACTAAATATTTTACCCCCGTTTGATTTACATAAAGAAATAAGAATAACCTCAAAAGGATATATAAGAAGGATCAATATTCATAATTTTCTTTAGCTTTAAAGACCATGCAAGTGGAAGACAGGCACTTGGGCTAAGGCAGGAGGTTCACAAGATAAAGGCCAGTCTGGGCTTCAAAGGGAGATCCTGACATAAACACACAAAGAAAAATAAATACAAAGTGGCTTTTTAGTAGGCTTATATGTGAGACTCAAGCATGGCAAAAAGAGGAAAAAGTAGTGCAGTAGCAATGGCTGACAATCTTAGGAAAGATGAGTTCTTAGAAGGAGACAATGCAGAACATCTAAGGGAAGGACTGCTGTGATGTAAAATCAGATGTGAGCTGTCATAAAATATTAGAATAAAGAATGATTGTAAGGGATCTCATCATTCAACCTCTTCTCCAGCAAAAGCATATTTTCTAAATCAGCCCAACAACTTGTCCTACAGCTAGTGTCTGCTTCAGAAGATCTTGAGCCAATTATTCTCAGGGAAACCAATCCATTCATACAGATTTAACGGTTTTTACATTATTTCTCACATTGAGTTGAAATCTGCCTTTTACTAAATTTGAGTATTGATCTTTTCCTCTATTATGGAATGTATATTCACATAATTGTTATCTATGCTTTATGGCAAGCTGCTAAGATGTCAACAATCATCTCTCTTGTTTTTTGGCTTTGTGTTAAGCAAATTAAACATCTCCATGTTCACAAAACCTTCTCTTGGTCCTAAGTTACCTCGGTTATTCTACCATCTCATCAGAAATCAATGGACAGTACAATGGAATTACTGTTTCAAATAAAATAACTTGCTTCCATTTTTATAATTGTATTCTAGAAATTTATAACACCTTTTTAAAATGCTATGAAGGGGACAGGAAAATGAGATATTTATTAATGTCTTATTATAACCTACTATAATTGAATTTTAAACAATTATATATTTTTAAATATATATATATATATATATATTGCCAGTCCTAAGCTTGAGCTTAGGTCCTGAGCACTGTTCTTAGACTTTTTCAGGGATAGAACTCTACCACTTGATCCTCCGGCACCACTTCTGGCTTTTTTTCTATATATGTGTACCGAGGAATCAAACCTGGGTCTTCATGAATACTAGGCAAGAACTCTATCACTACACCAAATTCCCAGTCCTTTAATAATATTTTTAAACAATTCAGTTTGGTTTTGTATTATTGGTATGTACTCATGGTTTAAGAATGTAAATTATATTAAAGAAAAGTTTTTTTTTAATCTCTCAAATTTATACTTCCACTCCCAGAAGCATAATTTAGTTTATTGTAACCACCCTAAATTTTCTTCTGTATTATGATACCATCATTTAGTTAGCCACTCCTATAGTGATGACATACGGGTTATATTTCCTCATTTCTACATTTTAAAACAATACTTTAAAAAAGCTATTGGGTTTCTTTAAACATTTGGGGAAATATATCTGCAGAATAAATTCCTTGACGTAGACCTGTTATGTCAAAGTTTATATATGTCTTTAAGGGCATACTAATTTATAGTCCTACTATGTTGAACAGCTTTTCTTTATGTAACAAACTTTAAAATATCTATGTCTGACACACTGAATAGACTTTGGGCTAGCTATCTTTTATTTATGTCTCCGGATCCACTGTGAAGTTTTCTTTTCTCTACTTTTTGGCTCAGGATGACAATCTGTGTAGATGATATCAATGGATTCCCGTGTCTCTGCTTTATAAGAGGAACGCCAGCAGGGGATGGGACAGTGGAATGAGGAGGAGAGTTAAGGTATTTCTTGGGCTGCCTCCTGGGGAGATCTCTGAAGGCTAGCTATGACCCTTAAGAAGCCCTCTTCACACAGTCTTTTCTGTGTTTCTACCATTGTCTCTTTCTCCTGTCCTTTCAGGCACAGAAGAAGTAATGAGCCTTGCTGAGCCAGGTTCTGCTCTCTCACAGTTTTCCTAATCCCAGCCCCACCTATGTAAAAGCTTTATGAAGTACTCCTCAAAGTTCCTAGTATGGGTACTTTATCCTGCCATTTCTTATTCTTAGGTCTCCCAACCAAGATTCCCTTGCCTTCTCAGTGATTTCAAGAGCTTTGTGTATGGTCTTCTAAACCTGTTTGTTCTGTCAAGGAGCAGATTTGATCAAATCCCTATGGATAAGTGATAACTATTAATGAATACCCACTACGTGCTAGACATTGCTTTACTGTTGTATATGGGAAGTTAATCAGATAAAGTTTCTCTTCATAGGGATATGTTAATCAAAATATATTACTATTCTAGATAGTTCTAAATATACAATAAAAAGTAAAGCAAGAGAAATGAAGGGGCAGTGCTGTAGCTATATAGATGTTTTATAAAGAACAGTAAAGAGGTCTTTCTGAAGAATGTAATCTGAACACATAGCTATGTGTTGAAGAATAGTATCTTCAGCAGATGAATGCCTAGGGAGAAGGAAAGAGTAAAGACTCTGTATTTGCAGCAAGTCTGCCATATTTGAAGAGAAGCAGGAGTAATCGTGGCTTTAGACAAATATGGGTTTTGGCCCTTCTTCCTTGTTGTAAGAGGTATATGTCTGTTAGTTCACAATATGCACATACATTGGATGAACCAGAATGTCTTAAGCCAATCACAAAATTCCCTTACCAAACTCTTAAGCATATTAGTATAGTTTTGATCTAGGAGACATGAAGCTTCTTGGGTTTTTTCCCTTGGTTAGAAACAAGTCTAAAAGATAATAATTTGAGCCAGGCGCGGCTCGTTATCCTAGATACTCAGGAGGCTGAGATATGAGGATCGGGGTTCAAAGTTCATGAGACTCTTATCTCCAATTAACCACCAGAAAACTGGAAGTGGCACTGTGGCTCAAGGGATAGGGTAGTAGCATTGAGCTGAAGAGTGCTCAGGGACCCTGACCCAGAGTACAAGTCTTTCAACCAACAAAAACAAAAAAGATAAGACCTCAATCTTCTTCCCCTCTGCTTCCCCTCTGCTTTTGTATTAGATTATCTTTGTCTAAATGTGATGCTGGAAATAAAATAATGTAGCAATCATGAGAACATAGCCAAGTTTAAAAATCAACACATGATGCCAATATGGAGAATTCTACCTAGAATCCTTGCTAATCAGGAGGCTGAGGTCAATTGAAGAGAACTGAAAATTCAAGGCCAGCCTTGAATCATATCAACCAGTGAAAAGCTAAGTATCTTGGGCTAGACGTGTGTCTCAAGAGGTAGAATGTGAGCCCAAAACGCTTGAAGGCCTAAGTCCAAATACCAGTACTGCCATAACAAACCAAAAAATCTTCTAATTTAACCAGGTGCCAGTGGCTGATACCTGTAATCTTAGCTATTTCTGGGGCAGAGATTGAAAGGACTAATGTCCAGGCTGCCCTGGGCAAAAATCAATGAGAGTCCTGCCTCAACTAAAAGTGAGGCATGGTGGTATACCACCTGTCACCCCAGACAAGTGGAAAGCATAAATAGGATTATAGTCCAGGCTGGTCCAGGAATAAATATGAGACCCTATCTGAAAAGTAATAAATGTAAAAAGGTCTGGATGTATGACTCAAGTAGTGGAGCACTACCTGGGAATACAAGGCCTTAGTCCAACCCTTTTTGTACAGTGACAAAAACATATTAGCATTGGAAGTGGCACTGTGGCTCCAGGGGTAGGGCAATAGCCTTGAGCTGATGAGCTCAGGGACAATGCCCAGACCCAGACAGAGTTCAAGCTCCATGACCAAAAGGAAATATATTAGCATATAACTCCATGAATATATACAAATTATACCATATATAGGTAAATTATCATATATGTAATCAAATTTATGTTAGCATATCCATTATTAAGTTAATTATTTTTGTGATGATTAATTTCAGGTGCAAACTTGGCTTTGTTAAGGGGTTCCTAGAGAGAAAATAGAGAACTATTTCTGGTCTCTTTATGAAAGTGTTTTTAAAACAGACTGGCATTTGAATCAGTAAACTAAGGACAGATCTATTACTCTTAATGTGAACAGGCACCATCTAATCTCTAGAGGGCTAGGTAGAACAAAAAAGCAGAGAAGAGGATGCTTTTTATGTTCTGGAGCTGGAACAATCATCTCTGATCTTGAACATTAAAAGTACAATTTCTGTGGGCCGGGAGTTTGGCCTAGTGGTAGAGTGCTTGCCTAGCATGCATGAAGACCCAGGTTCCATTCCTTAGTACCACATATATAGAAAAAGCCAGAAATGGTGCTGTGGCTCAAGTGGTAGAGCTCTAGCCTTGCTAGAGGACATTGCTCAGGCTCTGAGTTCAAGGCCCAGGACTAGCAAAAAACTAACAAAAACCCCCTACAATTTCTCAAGCCTTTCAATTGGATTAACATCAACACCATTGGCTCCTCTGGATCTTAGGTCTTTTAGACTGAAACATAATTTATCACTAGGTTCTCTGGTTCTACCGTTTGCAGATATAGGCTTTCTATTAGGCCATCTTTCTGTCTGTCTTTCTGTCCATCATTTTATATCTTTTTTAGCGGGGAAGAGAGAAAACACTGGGTCTTGAATTCAGGACCTGAGGCTCTCATTTGGATTTTTGCTTAAGATTGATGTTCTACCATCTGAGCCACATATCCACTCTGGTTTAATGGAGATAGAGTCTTACAGACTTTTTTGCCCAAGCTGTCTTCAAACCTCAATCCTTAGATCCTATTGAGTAGGTAAGGTTGCAGGCATAAGCCACACACCGACACACTGACACACACACACACACACACACCCCACTATGTATAACTTTATCCTATTATTTTGTTTCCTTGGAGACCACTGACTAATATAGTTCATTTACCATTTCTACTTTAATATTTAGAAAAACAATTATTTAAAACCACATTAAAAATTTAAAACCCTCACAAATAACTCAAAATATTTTAATTGAATCCTCAAATGCTAAGAATCTCTCTGATATCTTCTGCTTATGAGAACCTTTAACACTGGTTCTAGGTATTGCCTTTATATGTTTCAGCCATGTCAGAGTCTTTACCAATCATGTTTGATTCTGAGAGTTTGCTATTGCCTCTCAGATCCTTATCTCTCTTCGAACTAGTATAGAATTTCTTTTTCAGATACATCTCTTTGAAAAGAAGGCAATTTCCTTTCATAAGCATGGCTGTCTTGAATGTCTTGGGTGTTGTTTTCCTCCTAGCTGGCACCAAAAGAGTCACAAAAATGAGGCAACTCATTTAAAATATTTTCCTCATGGTTGTTCTCTTCCCCCATTCAGGAAAAAGATTATTGGTTACCATGGCAATCAGCTTCCACAGCATTTCTTTCTAAGTAACCACACAGGTATAGCACAAGCTTTACTCCCCATTCTTCACTGTAGTTCTTTGCAGATCTGCATATTTTCCCAGTTTGTTCTCTGTAACTGCTGCTTAAAACAACCAACCTGAAATTATACCAGATAATATTTTCAAAAGCACTATATCTCTTGAATATTAAAACATGTACATATTTAAGGGCCAGGAATGTGACCTAGTGCTAAAGTGCTTGCCTTGCCTAGCATGCACAAAGCCCTGGGTTCAGTTCCTCAGTACCACGAAGACAAAAAAAAAAAAAGCTGGAAGTGGTGCTACGGCTCAGAGAGGCTCAGGGACAGTGCCCAAGCCCTGAGTTCAAGCCCTAGGACTGGCAAAAAAAAATGTACATATTTAGTTGTACAACAATTTCCAGTATCCGTTTTAGTTTTGTTTTAGCCAGGCTCTGAATAGCATCTAAGTGAAAGCCTTCTAGTATCTTCTTTCACAAGCCTAGGATTATATTTGTATATATTTGACCAGACTTGGAAAATGAACAATGAATTCAGAGTAAGAAAGAAGAGCAGGAATTGTCCTAGAAATCACTTCCTGTGCTCTACATCATACTTTTCCTATGGATAATTTGCCAACTTCTCTCCTAAACTCCAAAACTGTCTTTTTTCTTTTTTAAAGTATAAGTTCTCTCAGAAGAGTATAATTCATCCTTAAGCCATACTGCCTTGAAGACACAAGTTGTATTCCTATCCTTGAAACTGCTTTTTCTTTTAAATTGAAGACTATTTGACTACCCTGTTTCTTTAGGAAACATTATTAATAAAAGATGAGCTGGGTGCCAGTGGCTCATGTCTGCACTCCTAACTACTAAGGAAATTGATAGGCAGATCATGGTTTTAAGCCAGCAAAGGCAGGAAAGTCCATGAGACTCCTTCTTATATCAAATAAACCACCCCTCTACCCCCTGCCCAAAGCCAGAAGCGGAGTTCTTACTCAAGTGGTAGAGTGAGCAAGAGAAGCTCAGGAGCAGCATCCAGGTCCTGAGTTTAAACCCTAGGACTGGCACAGAAAATAAAATAAAACAAAAGATAACTTTACACAAGCTGGCACAACTTTTATTGATCTATGTATACTAAATAGTGTAAGTTATCGAATAAGTTTGGGGGTTCATAGAAAAAAATCTTACCATTATTTTTAGTGTTTCCTGATTAGTTTCTTCATAATTAAGTATTATAAGTCAGGAATCAAGATTTTTATGGAGAGATCTCTCTAATTATTTCTACCTATGACTTCATTTAAAGTGATGGTGATATTTGGTAATTAGTACAAAGTGTCTTAGGGAGTTGCTATTTCTAATATTTGTCAATTCAATATAAAATCAGCCTTTAACTCTTGCCTTCAAGAGTTTGTAACCCATGAATGACTGTTCATTGAAAAAAATGTATCTCATGATCTGTCTATGAACAGCACCCTATTGGAGACGCCATCTCCTATTAAGGGCATGGAAGTAAACTCGGTAGCTGGAACAGATGCCTACACCCACAGATTCTAAAATCAGAGGGTATTCATAAACCGCCCCACAAATTTTCAGAGTGTAGTGGGAAAAGGGAACAGTTAAAAACTCAAAATGCTACTAAAGTATGTTCTTCCTCTTCCGGTAAAAGAACATATATTTCTTTCTAGGAAGCTCACTACTTAAAAACACATAGAATTTTAGAGTTGGTAATTCAGGGCTAGAATTTGGGATTTGTCGGTTCATTTTAAGAGAAAAGATGTTTACTTACAGGCAAAGAACTATAAGATGGAAATCTAAATCCTTTCCAAACTGTTTCAAAGTTCAAAGGGGAAGAGAGGAAAGAATTTATCTTATTTATTTTCTAAGAAGATACTCTATGTTACATACAAAGTTTCATGGTTGAGCAGTAGTTGTGACTAGGTGGTGGAACACTTGCTTAACAAGTATAATGCTCTGAATTACCAAAAAAATTCAAAGTTTTACTTAATTCATTGGGTATATGGACATACATGTTTCACATACTAATCTCACTCAAGCTAAGAAAAAAACTTACCAATTATAGGTATAATTTTTTACATTAAAGGTAGAAATAGTCATAAAAACTTTGAATAATTACATCACAGAGGATAATTAATTTTTTTTTTGTCAATTGTAGGGCTTGGACTCTGGGCCTGGGCGCTGTCCCTGAGTTCTTCAGCTCCAAGGTACCTCCCTACCCCCGGAGAAAGGATGGTTTTATTATCTTATAGTAAGATGTAGTTTTATTCACTTATATGTAGTTTAAAAGCTTCATTGGTCTAAAACTTAAGTACTAGTTGCTATTTATATGATAATAATTTCATATTAGTTTGCAAGCAGGTACTTACTTTGCTTTTCATTATCACCAGCTCTGTGTGTGTGTGTGTGCGCGTGCTGTTCCTGGGGCCTGGAGCTAGAGCTGTCCCTTAGCTTTTATGCTCAGGGCTAGTAGTCTACCACTTGAGCAACAGCTCCATTCTGCTTCTTGGTTAATTTGAGATAAAAGTTTCATGGACTTTCAAGCCTGGGCTGGCTTTGAACTATAATCCTCAGATCTCAGCATTCTAAGTAGCTAAGATTACAGACATGAGCTACTGGTGCTCACAACAACTTAGTTTTAATTTTTTTTTTTTTTTTGCCAGTCCTGGGCTTGAGCTCCGGGCCTGAGCACTGTCCTTGGACTTTCTCAAGGCTAGAGCTCTACCACTTGAGTCTCAGCACCACTTCCAGCTTTTTTCTATGTATGTGGTACCAAGGAATCGAACCCGGGTCTTCATGTATGCTAGGCAAGCACTTTAACCACTAGGCCAAACTCCCAGCCCTTAATTTTTTTAATTATAAACAAAATCATGATTTTATAATGTGAATCTGATACTAAAAGTCTGAGTCATTTGCAAATGAGTCCTTTTTCATGCTCCTGTCTTTAATATTGAGTTTTGAACTTGACCAAGAAAATGTAAGTGCAGGCCGGGAGTTTGGCCTACTGGTAGAGTGCCTAGTATGCATGAAGACCCAAGTTCGATTCCTCGGTACCACATACATAGAAAAAATCTGGAAGTGATGCTGAGGCTCAAGTGGTAGAGTACTAAGCCTTGAGAAAGTCCAAGGACAATACTCAGGCCCTGAGCTTGGCCAAGCCCAGGACTTGCAAAAAAAAAAAAAAAGAAAAAAGAAAAAGAAAATGTTAAGTGCAGAAAGTTGCAAAAATAATGTTCCTCAATTAGGAAGCATCTAAGTTATTTTACATTAAAACTGAGTTTTTGTTTTTTTAAATCCCCCAAACAAAGCTGGGCAAGGTGGCTCACCCCACGGCTGTAATCCTAGCTACTCAGGAGGCTGAGTTATGAGGATCATGTTTTAAAGCCAGCCCAGGCACTAAAGACTGTGATTCTTATCTCCAATTCACCACTAGAAAACCAGTGGTAGCGTTGTGGCTCCAAGGGTAGGGTGGTGGCCTTGAGCTGAAGAACTCAGGGACAATCCCCAGGCGCAGGGGTAGAGAAGTAGGCTTGAGCTGAAGAGCTCAGGGACAGTGCCCAGGCCCAGAGTTCAAGTCCCATGACCAAAACAAAACAAAACAAAAAAACCACACAAACAAACAAAAAAAACACCACATAGGGTAGGCTAGGTGTGGTAGAACAGGCCTGCGCCTAATACTCAGGAAAGTGGAGACATAAAGATCTAAAGTTCTTAGCCAGCATGGGCTACATAGACTAAACCTAATCAAAACAAAAATTCTGATGTAGTATATATTGCATATAGTTTGAATTTTTTATATTTAAACTTCATTGGTATTGATTTATAACTCTTTTAGTAAAAACTTTATAGGTTTGTAATCATAATCCTGGTTTTAGAAGGTCACCTTTGATTCTGAATATTTTGTTTAATGTCAAATGATGCATCCAAGTTTGATTTGTAAAATATAGTCACTGAATTTAGAGCCTTAATTCTTAATTTGAAATAGTAAGAGTGCTGGAAAATTTAGTAACTTTTTGTGATCATGTTAAATCAAATAAAATGAAAGTTCATTGCTGAATCTTATCTAATAATAAACTATTTAAAAATAAGGGCATCTAAAACCTTCTTAGGGTTTTTTTTTTTTGTCAGTCGTGGGGCTTGAACTCAGGGCCTAGGGTCTGTCCCTGAACCTCTTTGTGCTCAAGGCTAGTATTCCACCACTTGAGCCTCATTGCCACATATATATATATATATATATATATATATAGTATTATTTGTGTGTGTATGTATTCCAGTTGTGGAACATGAACTCAGGGCCTGAGCACTGTTCCTGAGCTTTTTTTGTTTAAGACTAGCACTCTACTACTTGAGCCAAGATGCATTTCTGGCTTTTTGGTGGTTAATTGGGGACAAGAATTTCAAGGACTTTCCTGTCAAAGCTGGCTTTTGAGTCCCCCTTTCCCCCCATCCTTAGATCTCAGAAGTTAGGATTATAAACCATCAGTGCCTGGTTGATTTTATGAAGTTTATAGACAGCCTACAGATGTTTACTTTGTCGGATAGAAATGAAATGTACTTACCATACTAAGAAATACAGTAAAGAAAATAACCTAAATGTTTTGTTTTTTTGTTTTTGTCTGGGTGCTAATCTTGAGGCTTGAACTCTGGACTTGAATGATGTCTCTGAGCATTTTCACGTAATTAGTGCTCTTACTACTTGAGCACAGCTCCATGTCCAGCTATTTTTTTTTTTTGGATGGCTAATTGGAAATAAGAGTCTCCTGGATTTTTCTGCAGCATTTGGCTTTGAATCACGATCATTAGATCTCAGCCTCCTGAAAAGCTATGATTACAAGTGTGAGTCTGCAACTCCTGGCAAACTCCTAGGTTTGGTGGCAATAATAATATTTTTAATAATTAGCACACATCTTGGACTCTCCTAGCAGAGGATCACAATAGCTCAAAAGCTGTGCAAATAAGGTCACATAGGATGAGGCTAAATGAAATGAACTCTAAGATATGGAAAAGAGGTTTATCTTTGTGATTGTTGTTCTTAATGTACTATGTTATTTCTTTTCTCTTGTTTCCCCTTAGGTTAATCCCATGAAGTTACTGTATCTGATTTTGTTACTTGGTACACTGTATATAGTTTGTTTATTTGAAATAGGGAAGGGAAGTGGGGGGAAACAAGATGACTGGGAGGGGGTGAGGGGAAGGAAATGGGGACAAAAAGATGAGAAGGGGTATCAATGTGCAAGAAGTAATGCACCCAACATCTGACAAATGTAACTGTAACCCCTCTACACATTACCCCAACAATAAAATTAAAAAAATAACAATTATTATTATAGACTCGGTGATCTTAATTCCATAAACTAGAATTTACATTATTAATAAGCCAGAAAGGAGAATATTCACTGGCAGTTGCTATGTATGTGGTGATAATTACCTGAGTGAATGAACTAGTTTCATTTTAAAGAATTTAATTCATTACATTATACCATGCCAAGCCATGACTATTTTGCAAGTGAAAATTTCACATCATTTAATGACATATATAAATTGCTTGTAATTCATTCAACAGTTAGTCCATGGGTTATGTTCCCATCAAAGAGGCTAGAAGAGGGAGTTTAATAGTTGACTATATGCAAAATCATAAAATAAATGCCACAGAAAACATTAGGGTGTTCTACCTCAATTCTTACTGGTGAGATCTTCCACTAGTGACAGGGTTGTTCTCACATTTCGCCACTGGAAGAGACCTGAGAAGCCTTGCACCTCCAAGGCTGCGGCAGCAGGGACGCGAGGAGGAGATAGGAAATTACCCGCTTGACACTTGGCCACTGTTGGTACGAATGATTCACATGTGTTTGGTACATTTGCTGCAAGGAAATCTCCTCCTGGCGCTTCCTTCTTGGAGCTCCTCTCCGGTTGTCTCGGCTTTGGCCTTTAAGAAGCGAGAGCAGGTGGGCACAGAGCTGCTCGCCGAGTCCTTCCCCCGTCCCCGCCCCCCTCCTTCCCTAATTTAGCCGTACTTCCGGCCGCGTGACATCATCCCCCGCACCCGGGTGACGTAAGCGGCGGGTGACGTGTGTGCGGCGAAGAGCGCGCTGACGTTGCTATTTAAAGGTCCTCCTGATGGGAGGATGGAGACACAGCGCGGGCACCTGGTGCGGGGCGCGGAGGAGGCTGTGGCGGCAGGGAGCGGGGTCCGGAGCCAGTGGAGGAACGGAGCACGCTGCCCGCCCGCCGCCCGCCTCTAGGGGAGGGGGAGAGGAAGGAAGGACAGCCGGACTGACTGGCTAACCGGCTGGACTGTCTCCCCACCGGGGCCAGCTCAACCGCTGGCCGACCGCTGGCCTCTGCGCCGCCTCGGGGTTTGGCCGTCCCACTCCGGCTCGGGGCCGGCGGCCGCGGCTCACTAGGGTGGCCGCTCCCGCCCCCTCCCGCCAGCAGGGGAGGGGCCGCGCTCACCCCGCGTTTTCCCCGCCCCAATCCGCCCCACGGCCCCCGCGGCTCGGGGCCGCGCTCGCCTCCAGCCGGCCGCGCTGCCTGGGGGAAGCGGCGCCCTTCCCCTCGCTCGGGGAGCGGGTCCGTGGAGGCAGAAGCTAGGCACCGGCAGCCTCACCGGCGGGCTTCCACCTGTCCCGGCCGGCGCTGCCCGGGCCCAACGGGATCTGCAGGCTGGCGGAGGCGGCCTGTGATGGAAGTGTGAGGAGGCAGCCGCGGGCCCGGGGAATGTGAGGCGGCGCGTGGCGGCGGCGCGGAGCGCGAGAGACCGGCCGGGGCGGGGGCGCTGGAGCGGCGGCTCGCACCGCTTCCAGCCCTGCTCTTCTGCCTCGGACGCGGCGTTAGCCTCCAGCCTCTGCCCGGGCGAGCACCCGGCGGCTCTTCAGCCTCCCTCGCTGGCCGCAGCTGCTCGACCGCCCTGGCGCTGGGGGGCTGGGTGCCGGGAGGGGACGCGTGGAGCTTCGGCTCTCTGATTCATTCATTCTCCGCGGACTGGAGCCCTAGAGCCGCTGTGCTCTGAAGAGCGGAGGGCAGCGGGGACCGACAGCCTTGCATGAAGAGCCGGGCGCGAGCCGGGCTCCATTGTGCTCAGCGGCGGGGGGCGGGAAAGGGCTGAGGGAGGTGGGATCGGGCCCCCTCCCCCTGCTCCCCGGCGTGCGCGGCGCCCCCAGCCTGCTGCCAGCCTGGAAATGGCTCCGTTTTTTCTCCTGGGGAGAATGCATCGATCCTGCCTAGCCTTCTCTTCCACCTCTCCTCCTCTCTGCTCCGAGTCTTAGGAGAAAAAAAATTTTTTTTTCCTTTTTTTAAAGACAGATTTCAATGTGGAGTGCCGAGCAAGTCGCGAGCTGCCGGGTTTTGCACTTACAGAAGATTTTTCTAGATAGTCTTTTTTTTTTTTTTGGTAATGTAAGCGCAGGGAAGCAGTGGCATTGCTGCTTTTAGGATTTTTATTAAAGTGCACGTCGCATTGGGTTGCACGCTCCACCCCCTAGGGAGCTTGTGGGGTGGAGAAACCTGAACCCACAGCCTTAGCGCCGTTAAGGCCGAATTACCTGGCTCTCCCTGAGCGTCGAGGAGGACATGAGTGAAAGGACCAGCGAACTCATTTTTTATAGGACTCCTTGAAGCTGGTTTCTGCGTTTTCCCACATGTGCACTCCTTTTGTGGAATAGTTTGACCGCTGTATCATCCACGCAGCATTTTAACTGATAATAAGCAAATGCCACCTCGGTTTGAACGTTTCGGTATCTACGAGGGAGAGCTCATTTTACCTAAGAGAAATAATTGAATTGGTCAGCATCATTGAATACCTCCCCCGGAAAAGATCTTGGGGAGGTGGAAAAGCACCTGCGAAAAAGGAGACGGAGAAATCCTTTTGGAAGTTATTCCGTAGCATAAAGGCAGAAACTTCAGAGCAAGTTTTCACTGAGCAAAATGGGGTAAGAATTTTTGTGATTATCACAGCTTTGAATCTGTGTGTGTGTGTGTGTGTGTGTGTGTGTGTGTGTGTGTGTGAGAGAGAGAGAGAGAGAGAGAGACAGACAGACAGACAGACAGACAGACATAGACATAGAGATTGAGTGGTAGTGGTGACTTTCAATAAATTTGCCCCTTGCTAACGTGTCCAACTTTAAAATGTGGATGTGCTAACCTTTTAACAAGTTATTTGCATTTATTTTGTAGAATGACATTGGAGGTTATAATTAAGGGGCATGTGTATATTGTTTTTAACTTAATTATGGTCTTATTAGTAATGTTTACATAGATACTGTATTCTACCCAATACCACATAATGGATCAAACCCACTGCATCAGTTACCAAAATCTTGTTACCTTAGGTAACAAGCGAGGTACTGCATTCTCCCAGGACTTTGAAAATAAATCAGAAACACAAAGGACTAGCGATTAGCTTACAGTGCTTGAATATGATCCAGTGTAAAGCACTGTCCCCTGTTTTGCCCTTGACTATCTATCAAAAACTACAGTGTACAGTTGATTTATTGGGATGTTAAAAGGAAAATTTGAAAGTCTCACCGGTGGGCTCTCTGTTCTGTGCCCGTGCACTTAGTAGATCAGGGCTGGAATAAGCAAAGATTTTGGTTGAATGAACTAATGTTTTTTGCTTTTAAGCTCAGACTTTAAGTTTGTGTTAATATCAGATTTACACCCTTCAAATCTGAAGTCAGCCCAGAATGCATTTTCCAAACTTTTTAACTTTTCATGCTGTGGCTTGATAAAATGTGAGTGATTTGATTTAAGCTGGAAATTTATGCATGTCTTTCCACTGTTTTTGTCTAAGGACTTCCAGAGTTTTCTGGTTTTTTCTTTGTCATTGTTGTTTTTGTTACTTGAACAGATCATCTGAAGTGTAGTTGAGGGACAGTTTAAAATGATAGACTCTGAAATTGTGACAGGTCAGGGTGTACGCACACTTTAAAGTGTTTGAGCAATACTTGTTTCTGGGAGTTACATGTTAATTAACTTTAAAAATTTCAAACATATGTTGTAGAAGTCACTTTTCAGTGGTTAATGAAGTAAGATTTTTTTTGGTAAGTCTTAAATAAGTGATTAGAATATATATAACTTGGATGATTTGGGTACTGTTAAGTGAAATTAAAATATTTTATTCTAATTCTAGTGCTGCTATTAGTGTTGTGGTGACCCGAGGCAAATTATTTAACCTCTGTGGACTGTATTCTTATTTGTAAAATAAAGAACTTAGATCAAAGGACTTATAAAGACTTTTGTAACATGTAAAAATGAATTATTTTTTTCCCTTCCCTTTTCCCCTGTTTAAACAATCCTTAGTTGAAGTAGATCTTGCAAATAAAGAAGTATTTTCTTTATCTAAGCTGTTTAAGAACTTAATCTGGGAAAGTATGGCATTTCAAAAATGTTTTGGGTGAACAGCACCAATTTAAACTTGAAAAATACTGAAAAATACTTTTTTTTTTAAAAGACTTTGAAATATGGCTTCCTTTGAGCATCTGCAGCTTCATTTAAAATGTGTTATTTAAAACATGTTTGAGTGTTTTATGCGCACTCATAAAACCACATGACAGTTTTTTCATGTTGAGGCTGTAGTCTCTAGACTGGAGTCATATCATGAAAGAAAATCAGTTTTCCACAACCTTTAAACTATGTAACTGCTGACCATTTTACAAAGGGGCCAGTATTTAAGATATGAAAGTAAGCTTCTTACATATAACACACATTAGAACACTTAGCATAATATTTTATTTGCCGTTTTGCCAATAATGAACTAAGGGAGGAAATGGAGCAAAGATTTGTGGAGTGATTTTTTTCCAACATCTAGTAAGACCCTTTCTCATTGAGAATGACTTATTTTTATCTAAGTTGTTGAAAGAGGAAAGACAGATGGAAAAAAGGAAATCATACAGTAAGTAAGTCTGGCAGAAGTTTCCCCACTTGTGCGTGTTATACTTAAATCAATGCTTGTGGAATAAGTAGTTACCTGAATCTGTTCAAAACAAAAAGAAGACCTTTAAATGACATTTCAAGTTCTTCCTAGTCCTAAATTACCTTCCTATGACAAGTATTTAAAATTTAATATTGTAGATAAAGTTTCATATAAATATATATTTTGTTAATGTTGGGTTTTAAAGGATTTGTCTTTTCCTAAATTATATATTTGCAAGTCTAGTAGCAAAGTTTAAGCAAAGGAATTTTTTCAAATAAAATAAGTGATTAGGCAGAAAAAAATACAGCTCTTATAATAGTTTCTGAACTATGTGCAAAAGGAAAAGGACAGCTGAAACTGACAGTTGGCAGAGTCTTTCAAAGTATCTTGGATGTTGTTTGAACTCCTTAATTTCAGTGAAAGCAGCTGAAGTGTGGGTTTGTATAATAGGTATATCAAACATCTTAAAAAGTAAAGGCATTTATGTGTGTAAGAAAAGCCTTCAATGTCTTAGTGAGGAAGGAGCAGGTTAGGCTTGACCCATCTCCCTACCCACTCCTGTCCAAGTAGTATCTCATAATGACAGCAGTGAGTCAGTAGCTATTTCAGAACTATTAATAATGGCAACAGTAATCAAGTAACTTCAACCAGTTATTTCATTCTACCTTTTTTTTTTTTTACTTGGTGTATATTGGCAACCTCATCCCCTCCCCCATAAGGTTATATATAAAATTATAAAATGGGGGTTCTCCCTGCTAATGGAGTATGATAATAGTACTTTTGGTTTTATCTCACCTGCCTTTGAGACCTTCCAGTTCCCCAGTTCCTCCTCTGCTTTTCCTGCTTAACTTTCTGAAGAACAAGTTGGTGCTTCCAATTTGCAACCTAAACAGATTGCTTTTGGGGAGGGAGCAGAGAAGGGTGGAGGTTGAAAGACAGGAAGTCGTTTTCTTTTAGCCTAAAGTGGCATGGGGTTTTTTGATCTCTGGGGGCTATAGCAAAAATTATGGAAATCTTGATCCTCCACCATAATATGAGTGCACTTCATTGGCAGAACAATCATCTTATCATTCCTAAACAAAGGATGTGATGCAAGTCCTTATTTATTTTGCCAAACTTTGAAAGTCTGTTATGTGACATGGACTCATCTCAGCATCTCAGAGTCTGCTCTAGTAAAATGTGTCCCTTTCCTTCAAAGAGTTGTTTAGAACCTTGGAAGACAGTCAAGCTTTAATTTCTTCAAGTTGAAGAAGATAAGAGCAGGGTCTTGTATAGGAACGAACTGTGTACGAGTTTCTTACTTCTACACACTGACTAAAAAGGCTTTGCGAAGTAGATGATATTATGGAAGGTGAGCACAGGTGGGGCACTGTAGGCAAATGAAAGGCAGAACAGCACTAAGAAGAGGAACTGCACTATTAAACACGTTCTGAGTTTTGTTTGATTTTATTTCCGTGGGTATATTGAAGCAGGGTTGGGTAATGTTGGATTTGAGGTTTGTATTAGACCCAAGAAATTATTTAGTATGCAATAGGATACACATAGATACTTCTTAATGACCTTTGGCAGAGGAAAGGTTCTCCACCCCAGCAGAGCCAAAAGCAAAGAACAGGATAGAGAAACTTGGGGAGTCAATTGAAAGACTATGCTATAGACCACTGTACTTCTAACTTTTTAAAGATATGATCCATGATAGCATATATTTTTATATTGTGACCTATTACTGTTATATAAATGATAAATGACACAAAATAATATCCTTACACAGCTTAGCAGTTTCAATCTTGTTTCTCTCCCTTTCTGTCTTTTCTATAGTGTACTAGAGTTTGAACTTGAAGCCTCATGCTTGCCAGGCAGGCACTTCATCACTTGAGCCACTTTATTAGCTTCTATTTTATTTCATTTTTCAGAAGAATGATGCTATGGACCCACTGAATTGATTTAATAACCCTGTCATAGCAACTGAACACTTTTAGTGGTGGGCCCCAGAATGCAGTTTTAAGCAAAGGAATAACATGAAGGATCTGAGAAGTAGCAAGAGAAGGGTTTTGTTGTTCTTTTGTTTCATTTTGTGCTGGTCCTGGGGTTTGAATTCTGGGCATGGGCACTGTCCCTGACCTTTTTGCTTATGACTGACACTCTACCACTTAAGCCATAGCTCTACTTCTGTCTTTTTAGTACTGAGTTGGTCATAAGTGTCTTGCAGACTTTCCTTTTCAGGCTAGGTTTGAACTGTGATCTGCAAATCTCAGCCACCTGAGTAGCTAGAAGGTATGAGTCACTGGTGCCCAGCAAGAAAAGTTTTTGTTTTTGTTTTTTTGGTGGGTCACAGGGCTTGAACTCGTCCTGGGCACTGTCCCTGAGCTCTTCACCTCAAGGCTACCACCCTACCCTTGAGCCAAGCCCCACTTCCTATTTTCTGGAAGTTAATTGGAGGAGAAGAGTCTCAGGTCCTTTTGTGTCTGGGCTGGCTTTGAACTTTGATGCTCAGATCTCAGCCTCCTAAGTAGCTAGGATTACAAGCGTGAGCTACCATGCCCGGCTAAGAAAAGTTTTTAAAGTCAGCTTTTGTATATTTGTCCTGTGGAAACATCAAGTCAAACTATAAACTGGTTGGATAGAGGAAGTGCACAATTAGGTAGAGCCTGAAAGTTAACATAGAGGAAGGATGGTGATTGAATATGTGTGTGTTCTTCAGAATTAGGGTATTTCATATACAGAGTTAAAAAATGTTAGAAACTTAATGGTACATTTGTAGCACACTCAGGTATATTATAAAATAACAAGTTTGAAAGTTAAGGAATTAACAAAAGGAATTGCTCTTATATATAGTTTGTAATGTTAAGTGATTGAATGTCTCAGATTAAAAAGGTAGTAACATCTTAAAAGCTCCAGTCTCCTGCCATGTGATTTCCACCCCCCCCAGTTCTTTGTTGTTTAGTTGGAGTATTTGAAGTATTTTAAATTACTGAGTTAATTTGTTTATTATGAATCCTATTAACTGAACAGATTAGTAGGAAAATTAGTCCCAAAAATTTCATTTTTGGATATTTCTTTCTTGATACAACTTTAAAAATTGTTTTTATTATCTTGGAAAAAGGAGTTGTTATTACTGGACAAAGGAGTTACCATTCAACAGGGCATCTTGATCCATGTCACCTCTTTCATTATTTTCTCCTCTTCCCCCCAAAAAACTTAAAGCATGGACTTTTGAATAGCTTCTAAAAATTAGGGCCTGTCTAGTTGAATGGAATGTATAGCTTTTTGTTTGTTTGCGTTGATTACTTGTAATGCCCTATATAGACACATACCATAGAGTCATCAAGTATCTTCATTTCAGAAGAATCAATGTGTGATAAGGAAAATTTATGCAAATTATGATCCATATGCAAGAATTGAGATAAATTTTCATTTTGATCTCACTAGCCTGGAATTTGCTATGTACCCCAGGCTAACCAGCAGCTCATGTTCCTCCTTTAGGCTTTTAAGTGCTGGGATTACAGGTGAGTACCACCATTCCCAACAAAATTGTCAAATCTTATTAACTGTTATTCTAACAGCAGATCAGGTAAGATTTCTAAAGAGCTACTCATTCATACAGGGGTCTTCAGTGTGCAAATAAAATCCTATGTTTAGAATCTTAGTTTTAGGTAACAAACTCTGACATCTCTTAGAGAGATGGATTTCTGGATGAGCTTAATTTTAGCATTTTGTACTTCTTTTTCTTCCCATTCATTATAATAAGTATTACATGCTGGTCATTTTTCTATTCCTCAAGGGAATAAAGATGAAATTAATAAGAATCAATTCTGCTTCTAAGCAATAGTTTTGAGGGAAGGGGATAAAGTAATTTATTGTTACCTTTTTTAATATTTTTCTTTTTCCTCTATGTTTTGTTTTTCATCTTATTTTGAAAATTGCCAAAAATCACTAATCTGGTAAGCCTAATTTAATTTTGTAGGGACATCTTTTTCATGACCTTGTAAAGGAGAAAACAATAGCAACAAAATATTCTTTTTCATTTGTCCTTTTTCAAACCATAAATTATGAAAATTATAGATCTTGGGTAACAAATTTAAGCATAAAGAATTAAATTTTGATTTGCTTTAGAATTTCATTTGGGCTTAACAATTCTCTTTTAAGGTAAGCTACTCAAAGAATGCGGAAAGTCACTTCTTTCTTGAATTTGAAAACAAACTTGTTTATGAATCCAGAAATTTAGCAGCTTAATCAGTATTTTATCTTCATAGTACAGTTTGCTTCGCAGTTTCTAACAGCTTCTGGAAAAAAAAATCACCTTAATCTCTTAATACCTAATATTAGCTCAAAATAGCTCTGCTTTGGGGTATTTTATTTTAATATTCTATAAAACACGAAGATCTTCCACATTATCTTTGAAAAGGATTGGCACTGAATGTTCAAAGCAGAATGGTTATAGGTAATGAGGCCTTTTTGTAAAATTATCAAGCAAGAGTGGAATGGGAATTGAACACAAGTTAAAAAAAGAAAACAAAACCAAAAAAAAAAAAAAAAACCTGTCCCAAGGGGCCTCAGATAACAAAGCAGTTTCATTACTTTATAAGGACATTTGCAGTCAGTCAGGTTTATCATTGTCATGTCTATCTGGATCCATGTGTTCACATGCCTCAGAGTCCAGAAGGCTGTCCAGGAGACTGTGTCCTTGACTTTTTCTCCCCTAAACAAGAAGTCTGAGGGAACTCTGAGGGTTATTTTGTAAGAATTTTCTTTTTTTTTTTCTTTTTCTTTTTTTTTGATGATTCAGAATTTTCTGCCCTAGTTACTTTCAGTTTCTTCCATTAGACTCCCATTAGTGTTATCTAGGAAATTATCTTGAATTTACTACGAATGATTTCAAAATGCTTAGATTAGCGATTAGCAATTTATATCAGTCTTCCAGAAAGCAGGATAAATCTATGCCTTCTTAACTTTATGTGGGACAATTATTTTGAATCTAACAATATTAAATGAGCTCAGTCTTATCTCCTTTACATTTTATATGCTTACTTTCTACTTATACTTTTGAAAAACTATTTTCTCTTCTTACTGAGATTTTCTGAATATCTCTTGGCTTTTAAAATTGATAAGCTTTGCTTAATCACCCTGTCAGTTTCCAATATGTTTACAAAATGAGGTTTCCACCTATTCTATTCAGGATTGCCAAGGATATGTATGCGTTAGGCTGAAGGAGAAGACTCAATTTGATCTTTCTTAAGACGTTCATTAAATAACTACAAGTGCTAGATCTCGCAAGTTGCCCTTTGCTTACTCTTTATTATCTGGAAAGTTTTAATTGTCTATTTTCATTGTTGCTTTCATTTGGCATTTTATTAATATTAAGGATATGGATTATATTCCTATGTTACTATAAAGTAGACACAAAGACATTAGTGTAAGTGTTATTTAATTTTATTTTGTAATATGTTAGTGTAGTCTGAGTAGTCAGGTTATTGGTGTGATAGGAAGCTAATCTAAATGTTTTCAAGGAAGGTATAGTTGTCAATGCTGCAACATTGTACATTCTTTATGACAACTATACAATGTTCAGCATATGTATAAAACTTTTTAAAAGGAGGATTGAGGGTGTAGCTTGGTGTATAGTGAGGCAGTCTCCAACAGAGGATTGAAAGTAGATTTAAAGATTCATTAAAGGACTTACTGTGTTATTTCTCTAAGGAAAAACCATTAAGTCTTTTTTGAATAGTTTCCATAACTGTTGTTATTTAAAATTATATTCAACTCCCTAATTCTTATCTCAGACCTCACTGAACTTCCTTGGTCTCTTTGCCAGCAGATTATTTACTTAGTGCCCCTTTTGGGGGGAGTACTTTATAGTTTTCTTGTACTTCAGCTATTGTTCCTTATATTTTCCATCCTTGAACACTATTAAAATTACTTATTTATTGGTGACACTTTTTCTCTTCTTTGGTGTTATGAATTTATACTTTATTTTTCACTTCATTTTCATTTGAATATGTTAAACGAAGACATGTGTGCAATTTATTTGCCATGTTTGACCAGAATCTCTGAGCCTTTAGCTCGTAAATTTATAAAAGGCATCCTTCAGAATGTGTTGACATAGTTGATGTTTAATTGGTTGGAGTTCGGTAAATGATTAAGTGTTGACTTTCTAAAAAATAAACAAAAACAAAAAATCTACCTGTAACCAACACCTGTAAACTCAATGTATGATGTAGGCACATTTTAAAATTAAAACTTAAAATTAGTCATCAACCAAAACATTGTCATCAACCAAAACGTTAAAATAATAGTGTACATTCTTAACTGTGTCTGGTAACTACAGTGTGTTGCTACATCTTGTCCTCTAGCACTGTGCCTCTTTTTTTTTAAGTACTAAACATTTAATTCGTGTTATGACTCATGCTAGGCACTGGTAATACAAAGAACAGATCAACATGTTAACAAGAAATTGCATTACTATGATTCAGGTGCTATAATACACACCATATGCTGTAATAAGTACACATTGTGTTTGAGAACACAAAGAAGGAAATGCCCGTTTCTGCTTTAGATGATCAGAGATGTTTTATATAGCCAATGATGCTTGCTTTGAGCCTTAAAAAACAAGAGGGCTGGGAATATGGCTTAGCGGTAGAGTGCCTGTCATGCATAAAGTGCTGGATTCGATTCCTCAGTACCACGTAAACAGAAAAAGCTGAGAGTGGCACTGTAGCTCAAGTGGTAGAGTGTAGCCTTGAGCAAAAAAGAAGCTTGGGGACAGTGCCCAGGCCTTGAGTTCAAGCCCCAGGAGTGGCAAACAAACAAACAAAACAACCAAAAAAACAAAAATAAGAAGAGTTGGGCAGTAGAGAGGTCTGTGAGAATTGTTAGGGCATTTCAATTGATACAGATAAAGTTTCAGAGATGAAATATGATAGAAAATTATAAGTAGTTAAGGGAGATGTGACTAGAAAAGTATTAGGGGCTGGACTATAATAGCATAGCATGAAGAGGGTTCTACTATTATGTCTCAAATTCCCATTCCTAAGTTTCCCTTCTTCTATTTCCATTTGTGTGCCCTATTTTGTTTTTCTTTTTTTTTAACTCACAGCTCTTCCCTCCTCACCTTGTTAGCAACACTGAACATAGTGGTAATTCTCATAGATGAGGGTTAGATCTGTAACATACTCAGTATCTAGAGTTGTGTCCATTGACTATTAAAATGAATTTTTATATCACATTTGCACAAAGGAAAGCATGTTCCAAACTTTATTTGAAGAAAGGAACAGACAGATTAAAAAACCTAGGAACAGTCCTTTTAAGAAACTCATACTTCATTGCTTGGGTTAAAGTGAGGAGATGAAAAAGAGAAAAATTTATACATAAATTTTGTGAGTGGGTGGGCAAAAGGACAAAACAGTTTAAATAATTGAATTTCTATTTGCTTTCTCCCAACTTAAAAAAGTGCAAACTCACCACTGTGAGCCATGTTCATGACAAGCATGACAAGAATATTTCAGTAGGTACCTAAAATATTTATGTTGCAATGGAAACATGATGGCTAAGAAGCACTCAGTGTTCTCAGGGAATAACCAAATAGACATGTTTTACTCAAGGAAAACTAACTAGAAACTCACTCAGAGCCAGATGTCATTTACACATAAGGTTAGTTACCAGGTTTTTCAGAAGACTGTGTAGTCAGATAATACTGTGAATGATGTTGTGGCTGGGAACGGATGGTTCATGCCTATAATCCTATTGACTCAGGAAGCTGAGATCTGAGTACCATGGTTCAAAGCCAGCCTAGCCAGGAAAGTCTGTGAGACTCTTACTTCCAATTAACCACCAGAAATGCAAAGTAGAGCTGTGACTGAAAGTGGTAGAATTCTAGCCTGGAGCATAAAAGCTCAGGGACATTGGCCTGACATCAAGCTCCAAGACCAATATAGAGAGACAGACACAAACACAAACTTTGAGGAATGATGACATTTGTAGTCTTGCAGGGTGTTGGATATACAGGGATGGACAAAATTCACATGGTGCCTGCCCTCATAGAACTTTATTCATGATCAATGAAGACCTTATAATTAATATTTGTAAGTTATATGTTTTCCCATGCTTCTTGTTTAGTCTGTATGTGGCTTTATGTTGTAAAAGATTTTACTGAAAGTATTATATATCCAGTCAATCTCTGACTTTTAGTGGGGATTTTTGGGCTGTGTGCATTTAATATGAATGTTGAAGATGGGCGGGAGGGCTCCCGCCTATAATCCTACCTACTCAGGAGGTTGAGATTTGAGGATCAAGGTTCAAAACCAGCCCAAACTAAAGTCTAAAGTCCTGAGACTTATCTCCAATTAATCACTAGAAAATGGGAAGTGGTACTGTGGCTCAAGGGGTAGGGCAATAGTCTTGAGCTGAAGAGCTCAGGGGCAGCACCTAGGCCCAGGAGTAGGATAGTAACCTTGAGCTGAAGAGCTTAGGACCAGTGCCCAGGCCCAGAGTTGAAGCCCCATGACCAACCAAAAAAAAAGTAGCTGAAGGATGGCACCTAGGCCCAGAATTCAAGGCCCAGGACTGAAAAAGTTTTTTAACTTGCAGTAATAAAGAAATATGAAAGTATGTTATATTTGTATTTAGTACTTTTTACTATTTTGAGTAGATAAAATACTGCTATAAAATACTCATGTCAATTAACCATTAATCATTTCAGAGCTTCAAATTCAGTGGCATTTAATATATTCATAATGTTTTGTAAATATTACTTCTATTTACTTTCAAGATTTTTTTATTCTTTTTGCTGGTACTAGAGCTTGAACCTCAAGGCCTGTGTTCTTGTACCTCTTTCCTGTTTTTTTTGCTCAAGGCTGATATTCCACCACTTGAGCCGTACCTCTAATTGTGGCATTTTGCTGATTAACTACAGATAGTCTCAAAGATTTATCTGCCCAGACTGGCTTTGAACAACAACTTTCACATCACAGCCTCCTGAGTAGGTAGATTACAGACAGGTATGAGCCTCCTGTGCATGGCTTTTTAAGATATTTTCATAATCTAAATTCACTTTTTCTTTTTGTCATCCTGGGAATTCAACCCAGGGCCTCTTCCATGCCAGGGAAGTACTCTACCAATTAGGTCTAGAGCCCTTTGTATTTGATTTTTGAGATTAAAATCTCACTGACTTGGCCCAGGCTGGGCTGCACCTTGAGGTTTTTCTGCTCCTACCTTTGAAGTAGCTAGATTCATAGGGATAAAGCACAATGCTGAGTTAAAAAGGTAGGTTTGCTGGGGAGAGGATGTTGAGCTTTAATTTTTTTCCTTGCTCTTAACTTTGGAGATATTCTGTTATCCTCTAGTTTATATAGTTTCCAGTAAGAAGTCTTATCTTTTTTTTTTTGCCAGTCCTGGGCTTGAGCTCAGGGCCTGAGCACTGTCCTTGGGTTTTCTCAAGGCTAGAGCTCTACCACTTGAGCCTCAGCACCACTTCCAGCTTTTTTCTATGTATGTGGTACCGAGGAATCGAATCCGGGTCTTCATGCATGCTAGGCAAGCACTTTAACCACTAGGCCAAACTCCCGGCCCAAGAAGTCTTATCTTTTTTTTTTTTTTTTTTTTGGTGCTGATCCTGAGGCTTGAACTCAGGACCTGGACACTGTCCTTGAGCTTTGTTTGCACCAGGCGAATGCTACCACTTGAGGCATAGTTTTACTTTCAGCTTTTTAGTGGCTAATTGGAGGTAAGAGTATCACAGACTTTCCTGACTGGACTGTCTTTGAACCTTGATCCTCAGATCTCAGCCGCCTGATCAGGATTACATGGGTACATCATCAGTGTCTGATTTAAAAATAGTTTTTTTTGAAATTGCCATGTTTATTGTACAAGATTAATTCTATCAGCCAAGATGGTCCATTAAAATTCCTCTGTCCTATTACAACAAAGCAGTAATTGTTAACCATTCTTTTTCCTAGTTCAAATTAGTGCTTTTTTTTTTTTTAACTTAATAGCCTAGTAGGTCTAACGTTTCAAGAGTTTTCTTTTTTTATTATTGGTATACATTAGTTGTCCAATTGGAATTTCACGGTGATATTTCTGCACATGCAATACATGCAATGTATTTAGATCAACCTCTATCCCTTTTTTACTTTCCCTTACCCTTTTTTTAAAAAGCCTTTTCTAGATCTTATCTTCATTTTTTAAACTAATTTCAACAGCTTTCATTATTCTAATATATTCATCCTCAGGGCACCCTCCCCCCAATAGAGCCTGCTTTATTTTCTTGTACTTCACCTTTTCTAAAACTCTCTATTGGGGTTGGAAGTGTTGGCTCATTTGGTAGAGTACTAGCCAGTGAGCAATAAGGTCTACCACTTAAGCCAAAGAGCCTGTAATCCTAACTGTTCAGGAGGCTGAGATCTGGGGATCAAGGTTCAAAGCCAGCCCCGGCACAAAAGGACCTGAGACGCTTATTTCTTTTTTTTTTGGCCAGTCCTGGGCTTGAGCTCAGGGCCTGAGCACTATCCTTGGATTTTCTCAAGGCTAGAGCTCTACCACTTGAGCCTCAGCACCACTTCTGGCTTTTATCTATGTATGTGGTACCGAGGAATCGAACCCCAGTCTTCATGCATGCTAGGCAAGCACTTTAACCACTAGGCCAAACTCCCAGCCCCTGAGACTCTTATTTCTAATTAACCTCTAGAAAATGGAACTAGGGCTTGGCTCAAGGATAGGGTGGTAGTCTTGAGCTGAAGAGCTCAGGGACAGTGCCCAGGCCGAGTTCAAGCCCTATGACCCCCCCCCACACACAAAAGAATATGAATATTTTGAAAAATACAAGCTGTACATATATGACAATACTTTCTGCTTTCTCTAGTGTTTTTCCTATTGATTTTTTTCTTCCCCATAAAATTTCTAAAAAATTTCCAACATTTATTGAATGTCTCTTTTGGGCCAGATATAGGCTTGGTGACAATACTGAACTTAACATTTATGTAATAGAAGAATTCTTATGCCCAGTGAGATATAGATACAGATATGAGGTCTGGAACAGAACTTTGTGTGAATACCAGCAGTATGATGTGTCAGGCTAATTATTAGATTCCTCATGCCTTTAAAAGGAAGATAATAACTACTCATAATTAAAAAAAAATAACATAGGCCTAGTGCTTAGAGCCCTGTGACCATGTAATAAGCTTAGAAATGTTCATTATAACCAAAGAATTTACCACATACTTATTTTGTAAGTTCAAGCCTTTTCTTCAGGGTTCAGAACAGTATATTTAAAATTCTTGGTTTGGATTAGCCAATTTTGGCTTCTTTCACACAAATGGTTAAAGTTGTACCAATTATTATATTCTTATTGATACCATAATTCCAGCTACAGAAAGTTTTAAACTAGTTGGGCATGGTGCATCACACTTATAATCCTAGGTACTCAGGAGGCTGAGATCTGAAGATCCTGGTTCCAAGCAGGCTGGACACTAAAAATGTGAGACTCTTACCTGCAGGTAATCACTAGAAAATGGGAAGTGGGGCTGTGGCGGGAAGTGGGGCTATGGCGTCAGGGGTAGGGCGGTAGCCTTGAGCTGAAGAGTTCAGGGACAGCTCCCAGGCCCAGAGTTCAAGCCCCACAACTGACAAAAAAAAAAACCCAAGTTTTAAACTATCACATCTTTTTGTCATAACTACTGCTTTTGGTGTCATATCTAGTATTCAAGCCATTCGGTTTTTATTAAATCTGTGACTTTTTCTATGCAGAATTCGTTTCTATGGAAAATTTTTATGTTTCTTAAAATCAGGAATTTAACAAAACATGACACTTCAGAATAGCATTGACATGGTGCAGATAAATAGATATAGAAGACATATGAGGTACAGTAATTATTAGGATAATGGAAAACAACATGTCTGAGTTTCTTTGCAAATTAATGTGTGCATTGACTCAAGTTGTCTTGTTTGGGCATAACAGCAAGCAATTTTTTTCCCCTTAGAACTGTCATATGAGCTACTGAGTTATATCCTGATCTAGCTTCTTTTTTTTTTATCAGTATGTTGAAAGATTCAAGGAGAAACTACAAAACTTTTCTCCTTCTATTGGAACTTTATACTTACTCATGGCTGATGAATCATACTGCTAGCCTGGGTTTTTCTTCATTATTTTAGGAGATGAAATCTAGGAAATTTTTCTGCCTAGATTGACTTCAGACTACAAACCTGAGAATCTAGGTTATAAGTGTGAGCCACCGGTGCCAACCAGAACTGTAAATCTTAATTCAGTGAAAGCATTCTTCTAGGGAAGGAGATAATCAGAAATTTGACTTATAACTATTGCTATTCTATAGGAGGAATTTTTATCTCCAGCTAAGCACCAAAAGAGCCAGAAATGGAGCTGTGGCACAAGTGGTAGAGCCTAACCATGACACAGTCACAAAAGTTCAGAGATAACTCCTAGGCCATGAGTTCAAGCCATGGGTCTGGCACCAAAAAAAAAAAAAATGGCATCCTCTTATATAACATAATACATTATGTATTACAACTGGGAGGAAGCCAGGTGCTGGTAGCTCATGCCTGTAGTCCTACCTATTCAAGAGGATGATATCTGAAGATTGCAGTTTGAAGCCAGCCTAGGAAGGAAAGTCCATGACACTCTTACTTGCAGTAATTAAAAACAAAACAAAAAGCTGAAAATGGGACTGTAGCCCAAATGTTAAGAGCACTAGCCTGAACAAAAAAGCTCAGGAACAGCACCAAGGCTCTGAGTTAAGCCCCAGGACCCTTAACAAAAACAAAAACAAAAAAACTTCAAATGAGATTTGTAGCTGGTTTCTTTTGTAGGAAGCATTTTTATAGGCAAGAGTATCTACATACCTATAAACAAGTCTACCTTTCTGGATGAATCTAGTATCTTTAGGGCTATAGTATTTTAATTGAACTCACTTAAAAAATAAAGTGCTCAGTAAATTATGCAAATAGCTCACTATTTCCACATGTATTTGAATGATCACCAAGACAACATTCTATAGATATATTTTTATTTTAATTTTTTTGTCAGTTGTGGAGTTTGACCTCTGGGCTTGGACACTGCCTGAGCTCTTTAGCTTAAGGCTACCACCCTACCCCTTAAGCCACAGCACCATTTCTGGTTTTCTAGTGGTTAATTGAAGATAAGAGTCTCATGGGCTTTAGTGCCCAGGCTGGCTTTGAACCATGATCCTCAGATCTCAGCCTCCTGAGTAGCTAGGATTACAGGCATGATCCATTGGCCTGGCTTCTATAGCTGTATTTTTAAGTAAATAAATTGGATTAAAGTTGTTTGCTTAAACATTTTTCGTATGTATATTCACATAGAAAATTCAGCATTTAAAAAACAAGTTACTTGTAATTCCACAAAGAAGTTTTAAATATTTTGGTGTATCTTTCATTATTTTCTGAATGCTTAATATATACCAGTTATTTTAGCTGCTAAGGAGATATGGTAGTTATTAAAATAAAATTCTTTCCTTGATAAGATTATATGCTTTAGTAGGCCAAGAGGAAGAATAAGAAAATCCATTGCATTCTCAGATGGTGGTAAGTGCTGAGGAGGAAAAGTAAAAGAAATAAGAGAATGAATAATATTTCTACTCTTTGCCCTACTACCTGTTCTTCCTCCTGGCAATGTGTGACAGTTACTTTGGAAGCTTTTAAAAATGACTAATGCTGGGGGCCGGGGGTTCGGCCTAATGGTAGAGTGCTTGCCTAGCATCCAAGAACACCTGGGTTTGATTCCTCAGTACCACATGCATAGAGAAAGCTGGAAGTGGTGCTGTGGGTCAAATGGTAGAGCTGCAGCCTTGAGAAAGCTCAAGGACAGTGCTTCGACGCTGACTGAGTTCAAGCCCCAGGACTGGCAAAAACGAAAAGACTGGTGCTGAGCTGTCCTACTCAGACCACTGAGTTGGACAGTGAAGGCTATGTAGCTAGAGGTGGGAAACACTAACAAAAAGTCATTAGACCACATGTGAAACCATTGGCAAGTTTCAAAGAATTATACACTGATTTAAGTTTTTATTTTCAAGCCAGTCTAAAGAAAATTTGTAGTCATACAGAAAAGTATCTACAACCTTCTCACCATTTCAGCAGTCATCTGAAGTTTGTAGCATTTGCTTTATTTCTGTCCCTACATTCCCTTTTCTTTCTGTTTTTTTTTTTTTTTTTTTTTTTTTGGCGGGGGATGGGTCATGGGACTTGAACTCAGCCTAGGTACTGTCCCTGAGCTCTTCAGCACTAGGCTACTGCTCTATCCTTGAGCCAACCCCCAATTCCCATTTTCTAAAGGTTAATTGGAGATAAGAGTCTCAGGTCCTTTTGTGCCTGGGCTGACTTTGAACCTTGATCTTCAGATCTCAGCCTCCTGAGTAGCTAGGATTACAGGCTACACTCCCCCCCTTTTTTTTTTACTAAAATGTTCTTGAGGATAGCTTTGTTTTTTTTTTTTTTATTGTAATTAGTAAAAGGGTTACATGATATTTGCCAGATAGAAGGTGCGTTAATTCACATACATTGATACCCTTTCACATGTCTTGGTACCCATTTCCCTCCCCCCCCACACCCCCCACCCGTCTTGGTTTTCCCCCCTTCCCTATCAAATTTCAAATATCCAAATACAAATAAATTCAATATATTAGATAACAAAGTGAGATACTATACCAATATGAGATAACAAGGGACAGCAAAGGAGATGAGAGACAACATAGTACATTAAGGACAACAATCATTCATTATATGGCTTTTGTTTCACTATCCTGGAGGTCCTTTTAATTAGCTTCACATTATATGTCCTTATGTATCAAGATTTTGCTCTATTGATAGCTTTGTTTTTAAAAGGATCATTTTGGTGTAGGTTGAGAAAAGGCAGGCAGGGCAAGGGGCTGAAGTATATCTCTATTTTTTCTGTATGTAACAGCCCCATACCATCATCATTTATGAAATATTTACATTTACAATTTTGAACATTTTGTATCATTCACTTCTGAACTTTTTTATGACTATATACTATTTTGTTAAATGGATGTTCCATAATTTATATGACCTTATATTATTAGACATTTTAATTTAGAGCCTGTAGTTTTTCTGTGGTGATATATAGCCTTAGACAAATCTTTGCATATGTTCAGAATTCTTAAGGCAAATTATTAGAATAGAATTACTGTGTCAAACAATAAGCACAGAAATTTAAAAGCTTTTAAAATACATTGTCAGAGTGTTTTCCAGAAAGACTTTACTAATTTATACTCCCACCTACAGTTTCTGAAAGTCTCATGTTTCCTTAAACTTTGACTAATACTGAATTTTGCCAGAAATTTTTTTAAAAAATCCTGTTTTGACAAGTTGAAAAAATAATTCATGGTTTTAATTTGAAGTTCTTTGATTTCAAGCAAGGTTGAATTCCATTTTCAAAATAACTATTCATATAATTTGCTAGTTGTATGACTTGAATTACTTAGGACCTTTGCTTCACAAATAGAAATTATTCTATGTTCATGAACATTAAAGCATTTTGAGGTCCTAAGTTTTTAAATGTTTTGACTTTGATCTACATTACAAAACCTTATAGCCTGTACTTTTAAATGTGTAGCTAAGAGTTTCATGAAATTGGAATGACACACACACATGCTCTTATCACGTGTGATGCACTGTGATATTTTATATTCATGTTATTTTATTTATTTTTGTGGAGCTTGAACTCAGAGCCTGAGTGCTGTCCTTGAGCCTCTTGGTGCTCAAGGATAGTGCTTTACCACTTGAGCCATAGCGCTTCTTCTGGCTTTTGAGTGATTACTTGGAGATGAAAAACCTCACAGGGACTTTTCTGCCTGGGTTGGCTTGGAACCGTGATCCTCAGATCTTAGTCTCCTGAGTAGCTAGTGTTCCAGGCTTGAGCCACTGGGGCCTGGCCATGTTAATTTTTTAATATTCTTTACCATTCAATTGATTACAGCCCTCTGGCTTGAAAAGCATAGCTCTAAACTATGTTGCATCTTGTTAGTGCACTTTTTTTTTCACCAGTCGTGGGCCTTGAACTCAGGGCCTGAGCACTGTCCTTGGGCTTTCTCAAGGCTAGAGCTCTACAACTAGAGCCACAGCACCACTTCTGGCTTTTTTTCTATGTATATGGTAACTGAGGAATCAAACCTGGGTCTTTGTGCATGCTAGGCAAGCACTCTACCACTAGACATACCTCAGGAGTCATCCTCTTTCTTCCTCTTAACAAAATTTACTTTTAGAGAAAGTAAACGCAGAAAAGGCCTCAAAAGGAACACTGCATGCATGTGGCAAATGTTAAATAACCTCCACAATCAGAAAATATATGTTTGAGCTTCTATTACACTTTATTGATGGAATGAGTACCATTGTGAAATATATATGTTTGAATCAAAACACTGCATTATTACAGAAATTGTATTGCAGACTCCCAAATTGGGATGCATGCAGTAAAAGAATTTTGTTTATATTTAGTGTTAACTTGAGAAGTAAACAAAATTTAACTCACATTTAGTAATTTCCGTTTTTATTTTTTTGCCAGTTCTGGGCTTGAGCTCAAAGCTGAGCACTGTCCTTGGACTTTCTCAAGGCTAGAGCTCTACCACTTGAGCCTCGGCACCACTCCTGGCTTTTTTTCTATATATGTGGTACCTAGGAATTGAACCCGGGTCTATGTGCATGCTAGGCAAGCACTCTACCACTAGGCCAAACTCCCAGCCCCAGTAACTTCCTTCTTTTCTTTTCTTTTTCTTCTTTCTTTTTTCTCTTTTGCCTGTCCAGGGGCTTGAACTCAGGGCCTGGGCACTATCCCTGAGCTTTTTTTGCTCAAAGCTAGCACTCTACCATTTGAGCCACCGCGCACCACTTCTGGCCTTTTCTGAATAACTTATTGAAGATATAAAAGCTAGATAATATTTGGCAATTGAGGATGTGTAACTACCATACATAAAATTCCAGATGTTTATTGGTAGAGATCAGTGTTTTGAGGCCCACTCAGAAGAAGTAATTCTAATTAGTAGCAGTGAGTAGAGAAAACTTGATAGGATGGAAGTGAGAGTCTTTAAGTACTGGGGATGTTGGAATTTAAATGCTTAAGAGACGTAGAATGGAGTAGTGTTTACTATTAAAGGCTGCTCAGTTTACCTGATTAACAATACAATTGTGCTGTTACTCTTGTTCTCTAATATAAGTGTGTTTTATTTGTTATTTTTTGATTCTGGGCTAGAACATTTTAATGACTAAGTTAAATGTTTAAAGGCTTTTAAAAGTGCTTGCCTAACATGTATGAAGACTGGGATTTGTTTCTTCGGTAACACAGAAAAAGCTGGAAGTAGTGCTGTGGCTCAAGTGGTAGAGTGCTAGCTTTGAGGAAAGCCCAAGGACCTGAATTCACTCCCCAGGACTAGAAAAACAAACAAACGAACTTTTGGCTGGGAGTTTGGCCTAGTGGTAGAGTGCTTGCCTAGAATGCATGAAGACTAGGGTTTGATTCCTTGGTACCACATAGATAGAAAAAAAAAGCCTGAAGTGGTGCTATGGCTTAGGTGGTAGAGCTCTAGCCTTGAGAATGCCCAAGACAGTGCTCAGGCCCTGAGTACAAGCCCCAGGACTGGCAAAAAAAAAAAAAAAGGCATTTACTATTCTTTACTCTTCCCAAACTCTTTCTCCACAACAGGAAATTTTAGACAAATGTCAGAAACACTTTGGCATACACAATAAAATTTTGTATGGAAAAACCTTGTCACTTTTGGAAAAGAAAAAGAAATTATTCTATTCCTGTACTATAGTGATTTTTTTTTCAATTTTAAATGTCTTTAAATCCAGAAAAAAAGAAGCACTTCAGTTGAACTATAGTGGGTATTGACTTTATTTAATTCATGTTGAATGTTTACTGATTAATGTTAGGTAGATATTCTCTTGAATGTGATTTGAAAGCTGAATTGAAGCTTTTTTTTATTTTCTGGACTAAAATAAGGTTGGTTTTTTTGGTGTTTAAACTCTGGGCCTGGGTGCTGTCCCTGAGCTCTTGAGCTCAAGGCTACTGCCCTACCACTTGAGGCACAGCACCACTTCTGGTTTCTAGTGGTTAATTGGAGATAAGAGTCTGGTTTCTAGTGGTTAATTGGAGATAAGAGTCTCATGGACTTTAGTGCCTGGGCTGGCTTTGAACCTTGATGCTCAGATCTCAGCTTCCTGAGTAACTAGAATTACAGGCGTTAGCCACTGCGTCCAACTTTAAAGTAAGCTTTTTAAAACAAGCTCAGAAGTTAATGCAGGAATCCATTGGTCTCAGAGAGCCCAGAAATACTTGAAAAGTTGCTTAGACTTCAAAGCTAAGCAAGGAAATACCACTTAGTGCCCATTAAATTAGCACATATTGAAGATGTTAATTGGACCTTACCAAGGGAAGGTGGACTATAAGATAAGATTACAAATTGGTATGTATGATAGAAAGACCATTATAGATATATATGACCAGGAATTCTGCTTGTAGTGTATCTCTTACATAAGTGCACACAGGACATTGTTTAGAGTAGTACAAAAATGGGAGCAACCTGGATGGAAATAGCTATGTACAGTAGCCATTGTCTAGGCCAACATTCTCCATTAAGAATATCATGTGAATGGCATGTAATTTTAATTCAGTTTTATAGTTCAAAAAGGATGAAATCAAGAATTGAGGTTGTGACTCAGATAGTAGTCACCTGCCTAGCAAGCGTGAAGCTCCAAGGTCAAAACTCCTTATCCTAAGAAAAGGGATAAAATTAATTTTTAATATATCTTGAGATATATTAAAGATAATATGTTATCTTTCAAATGTGATTAAAGTTTTGAGATAATTTCTATTTTCTTTTCCTACTAAGTCTTGATCTGAATTTAAGCTTTATGAGGTTTACTGTAGAAGAAAGTTGAATATCAGTTTAACTCATTTTCTTAATTGTACTTGCCATATATGTGCAAAATAAAACATGTCCAGTTGTTCAAACATTCAGTGTTAACTAGAACCAGAAAAATTGTGTCAGATTTTGTTATGTTGAACAGTTTGAAATATACAGAATATTATATAAAATAATACAACATCCACGTATCTACTGGTCAAAGTTTGCAGGTGCTTTCATATCGTTTGTTTTCTTTCTGTATTTGTTTAAGAATATTTGCCTTTTCAAATAAAATGTAGATTGTCTACTGTTTAACTTGTAGTAGCAGGTATAAAAGAAAAGAGAATATTATTTCTTACAGGTGATATTAGAACTTAGCATGGAGTGGGTTTGTAGCTAAAGTAGTAAAGTGCTTCAGTCCCTGATTTCAGTTCCCAGTACTGAAAAAAAAAAAAAAAAATGGGAGAGCCAGGGAGAAGAACAAATTTAAATGGCTTTTTAATGTTTAATTCTTTTTTCAAGTGTCTAAGAAAAAAAAAACAACTAGATGTCTGTTGGGAATCATTTTAGATTTTTAGTAATGTGGCACCTATATTAACAAATTAAAATTTAGTCATTAAATACTGTTTTCATTAGATTTCCCTAGTGTGCACCGTCAATTCTCTGAGTTTTAGCCTCAGTTAGTGAAGAATCACAGGGGAAGAGAAAAATATTTAAAGTCTTGAAAATAGTGTACTAATTTTAAATGACTTATAAAGGTATTATTTGAATTATAATATGTATCAGATAGAGTTATATATTTAAAAGCAATCTAGTATTTTTTTTCGGGGGTGGGGGTGTCATGGGGCTTGAACTCTGGCCTGGGCCCTGTCCCTGAGCTCTTCAGCTCAAGGCTGCCCCACCCTACCCTTCAGCCACAGCCCCACTTCCTGTTTTCTAGTGATGAATTGGAGATAAAGAGTCTCTCAGCTTTGTATTGCCTGGGCTGATTCTGAACCTTGATTCTCAGATCTCAGCCTCTTGAGTAGCTAGGATTAGAGGTGTGAGCCACCTCGCCTGGATAAAACAATCTAGTATTTTTAAATAGGCTTCTGAAATGGATAGGAGGGACAGAGAAAATGTCACTTGGCTATTTTTTAATAAATAGCAACCTAGGTTCTTTGCTGCTTAAATGTATACATGGAATGGGCTTGCTTGCTCTTTACTATCACCTTATTCCTAATCGTGTGTGTGTGTGTGTGTGTGTGTGTGTGTGTGTGTGTGTGCATGCGCGCGTGCATGCGTGTGTCTGTCTGTTGTCCGTGTACCTGTGTGCAAGTGTGTGTGCACATGCCTTTGTAAATGTATTTGCTAGTACTGGGGCTTAAACTCAGGGTCCAGAGCTTTTGCCTATTAGCTTTTTTGCATTTAAAGGTTGGAACTGGTGTTCTACCACTTAAGCTACACCTCCACCTCTGGCTTTTTGAGAATAAGATTCTCAAATTTGTCTGCTGGGGCTGTATTCAAACCATAACCCTCAGATGTCAGATTTCTGCAGAGCTAGGAATACAGGGATGAGCCACCAGTGCCCAACATCAGTTAATATTTGAAAGGTAGCTGCTGAATAAATATTTGAAAGGCAGCTGCCTATGTGCATACTAAAATATTTTACAGTTAGTGCTCTGAGATAGAGGCCGGGAGTTTGGTCTAGTGGTAGAGTGTTGCCTAGCATGCACAAAGACCTGGGTTCGATTCATTGGACATACATAGAAAAAAGCTGGAAGTGGTGCTGAGGTTCAAGTGGTAGAGCTCTAACTTTGAGAAAGTCGAAGCCCTGAGCTCAAGCCCAGGACTGGCAAAAAAAAAAAAAAAAGACTGAGATAAATGAAACTTCTTAAAATGAGAAATTATATATACAGAATATAAAGTATTGCTACTGTTTAAGTATATTTTATTTAATAAAAAGTTACAACTGTAAAATTTTGATATCTACTTTACATATGCAAATTTAATTAAATGCTTCATGTCATAAAAGTATTTCTGATGCTCAACTGTAATACAGTGATTTAAGCAAAATTTTTTATTTGAATATGTAGTTCATGCCAGTAAAAGGAACAAAGAATTCAGATAGTACAATTAAATAAATATTTGTGGAAGACATTTTGTAGTTAGCATTACATTTTTTACTCAAGTCTGGTATTCTATCACTTGAACCACATCTCTGCTTCATTAATGTCACATTTTATGTCTGTTTAGCTTTGTTAGCAGTGTCACTTTACAAGTTTGTATTTGTTGTATGTAACTCAGTATCAAAAAGCCTGGACCTGTTATGTTTTTTGTTCATCACTAGATGGAGTTCCTGCTGTACAACTGTATTAGGTAGGCATCAGTACTGTAATTTTTGCTTTCCCCAAACGAGGCATTAATATATTTAAAAAATGTTCTCTGTATAAATAATCAGCTTTTAAATACGTACCATGGCAATAGGAATGTACAAATATATAATATGCTATTTATGGGATTAGTCCTTTTCATCAGTGCATATTAATTTTACAAAGGGATTTCATTGTATTTCCATTCATACACACATGCAAGCTACTTTGGCCAAATTCATCCCTTTATTATTCCTTCTTATCTCCCTGTCTTTTTAAGTAAAATAGGTTACATTTTTCTTTTTTCACATATTACGCAGTCCTTAGCGTCAAAGAAATATATGCCCTACACGGTGCCACATGCCTGTAATTCTAGCTTCTCAGTAGGCTGAGATCTGAGGATCAAGGTTCAAAGACAGCCTGGGCACAAAAGGAGCTGAGAAGTGGGGCTTGGCTCAAGGGTAGGGTGGTAGCCTTGGGCTAAAGAGCTCAGGGACAGCACCCAGGCCCAGGGTTAGGGCGATAGCCTTGAACTGAAAAATTCGGGGATGGTGCCCACGCCTAGTTCAAGCCCCGTTACCTCCCCCCCCAAAAAATAAATATTTTAGTAAGTTTTTTAGGGGGTATATGTGCTCATGCAAGAAAGATGAGATAAGTGGAAGGGGCAATTGAGATTGATTGATGCCAGTTTCCCGGTAAGCAATTAACATTATTAACTTATTTATGCCAGTTCTTTTTTAAAAATTCCAATGGTTAAGATCTTGCTGACCTGAAGGTATGCTTATGTGGTCAATGTAGCACTGAAACCAAAGTGTTCAGACATTATCAATGAAGTTAAATGACCGTTGGGTAAGTAAATAGTTTGTCTACTCCTTGACTTATCCTTGCTGTTGTCCTTAATTTTAGCCTTACCAAGGATTGTCCAGCTTTTCTTGCCATTTTATACTCTAAAAAACCAAGCCAAAAATAGAAAAAAATTGTCTTACATTTACTCTAATCAAGGAAAATATTTCCCTCAGAAATTCGATGTACCATCAGCAGTTTAGGCCAGCAATTAGGCATGTTTGTATTTCTGCTCTTTTCTTTTTTCCTACTCTACCATTAATGGAAACACTATTCTACTGTATGCTGTTAAGTCAGTTCAATTATAAGCTTTTAAAAGTCGTCATTCTATGGTTCTTAGTAGTTAAAAATGTTCCTATAGCATTCTTTTTAAAAAGTTTTTTCAAAGTTTAATTTCTCCATAGTACCTGTTAAAAAGATAATTTTAGTACCTGTACAATATTTTAAAAAATAGTAGTTAAATATTAATGGAAAAAAGTAATAGTCTCTTATCCCTTACTTGCTAAACTGCTTTCCAAGATTCTTGTTCTTTTTTTTTTTCTGTTGTTGTTTTGATGTGGCTAAGTTCCTTCATTGTTCATTTTTGCTTAGCATCTTTGAAAATTAAATCTTTGAAGAAAGTCAATGAAAAGTAAAGTGTCACCATTTCCTGTTTCTATTTCTTTCCCCACTCACCTCAATGCAGTTTTTTTTTTTAAATAATTTTCTTCATTAGCTCTACAGTTTTCAGTGATATCCCCAAAATCCAGTTATGTGTACTGTGGAGTTATTAGGAACTGAAGGACATGAGTCAAGAGTTCTCAAGCAGCCTGGTGCTGGTGGCTCACACCTGTAATCTTAACTAGTCAGGAGGCTGAGATCTGAGGATCACACTAGGAAGCCAGCCCGTGCACTAAAGTCCATAAGACTCTTATCTACAACTACCAGAAAACTGAAAGTGGTTCTGTGACCCAAGTGGTAGAGCTGAAGAGCTCAGGGACAGTGCCCAGACTGAGAGTTCAAGCTCCATGATCAACAAAAACAGAGTTCTCAAGAACTACATTAATGTTTTATTGGAGGTGGAGATGTTATTGCAAAGTTCATGATATATAAAACTCTTCAGTTGTCATTAGTGTAATCTTTACAATAATAACTGTTTCAACTGAACTTGTTTTGTTACAATGGAGCCTAGAGGTAGACCGATAGGTTCAATGACATAATCATGAAATCAGGTTTTTCCATTTACCCTTTTTTTTCTTTTTTATATTAGACATCATGAGTCAGTTGTCTTCAAAACAAAAGTTAGAGCTTAGAACAAGATCACTTGCTCATTCTCTTCTCCCAGATCAAAATGCTTACATCTCCTAATAACCTACATTCTCTGAGATGTGCAAATGGGGCTTAACAAAATCAGCGGTGGTGTCATCTTTGTAGTTTCAGCTTTGTGTTTCTGGAAGATTGGCTTAGCTTTCTCTGTAGCCACTGTGCTTCCTGTCACAATACTGCTTTTCCTGGGCACACAGAATCCTTGCCCTTCTTATCTATGTTATTTTTGAGGTTGGTGTTTGATACCCATTTTTACAAAAGCTTAGTGGATTTTAGCAAAGTTAAGAATTGTGATTATGAGAGGCTTAGCAGCAGCCTATCTATTCTTAACTAAGAATGTTGGCTTTGTTCTCAGGTTGGTTTGTAGTCTCCTTACAGTGCTACAATGGCCTCTTCAGGTCTGGGCATCATGTGCAATATTACTTAAGAGAACACCCTTTCTTATATGAGTGATTATCTCTTCATGAATGTCCCTAGAAAGCTTCCAGAAAACTTTCTGTAGTTACTTCATTGACCAAAATTGCTTCAAAGATCCATCTAGTAAGAATGGGATTGACATGATTGTTTTAAGTGTAGAGAAAGGTAGAGTGTTTGAGGTTTGTTAGGGAGGAGCAGGAAGCGTAATTGATGGATATTCACAGTGTCTGCCACAGTCAGACTCTGAGTGAAAAGTATTACCAACATTGTTGCTAACACTTCTGCCAGGGCACTTTCTTTTGAAAAATTAAGTGAAGTAGAAAGTTTCTTGGAATGATAACTTTTCTATCTCCTCTGCTAGAGTATCTGTTTGTACTTATATATGCAAAAGGGACATTTGTAAGCTTTAAATGTAAAGTAGGAAATGTATCATTTCTTTTGAGTTTGTATTTATTGGGCCTATAATTTTGTACTTCCTTGGACCAAAGATATATTGAATAATCATAATATTCTCAAAAATATACACTAAAGTGATTTTCGGCCAGGAGTTTAACCTAGTGGTACAGTGCATGCCTAGCATGCATGAAGGCCCGGGTTCAATTCCTCAGTACCACATACATAGAAAAGCCAGAAGTGGTGCTGTGGCTCAAGTGGTAGAGCACTAACCTTGAGGAAAGCCCAAGGACAGTGCCCAGGACCTGAGTTCAAGCCCCAGGACTAGCAAAAAAAAAAAAGTGATTTTTCAAACAATGTTATCATTGTTTTTTTTTTTTTTTTTTTTTTTTTGTCAGTAGTGGAATTTGAGCTTAGGTGTGGGCATTGTCTCTGAGCTCTTCAGCTCAAGGCTAGCACTCTACCACTTAAGCCTTAGCACCACTTCCAATTTTCTGACAGTTAATTGGAGATAAGAGTCTCACAGACTTGCCTGGGCTGACTTTGAACTGAGATCCTCGAATCCCAGCCTCCTGAGTAGCTAGGTTTACAAGCAGGAGCCATTGCACCCATTGATTTTTTTTTTCTTTAATTAAAGATATTCAAATGACAAATGTAACTTTTTGCTTTTTTCCTTACAGAACTTAAACAGATTTCTCAGCAAATACTTTCCTTGTTTCATTTATTTTTTCACTACTCTCATTACTTTCTTATATAGATGCCTCAGAGCTAAATGTAGTCATTTTTTTTTAAATGTTACTCATTTTTGGTATTTGGGCATCCCACTCTTGCTTGGCTTTTTTACTATTGGCTGTTCCTTTACTACTTGAGCCACACTTCTACTTACAACTTTTTGCTGTTTAGTTGGTGGTGTACTCTTTTGGATTTGTCTGCCTGAGCTGACTTTGGACCAAGATTCTCAGATCTTGACTTCTTGAGTGGCATGAAGATTCTGATATTACTAATTTTTTCTCAGTTTCTTATACTTAACGTTCTTCAGTTTTCCACACTAAAGCATCCTATTGTACTAATACAGAATTTTAGCCCAAGATGAAGAAGTTTATGGTTTTTCTTACAACAGTTTTGAAGAATTGCTTAAGGAACTAACAGGAAAATAATCCAGTACGCTTTTCTCATATTTGTGTCATACTTAAAACTGCTTATTATTCTGGTTGTAAATACTAAGAAATTATCACATAAGTGATTCTGCAGAATTAAAGTGTTATGTGAAGTTTTTCTAAACTAGTCTAAAGCATTTTATTCCAAATCTATTTGCTATTCAGATTTGTGCTTTTTAGATTACTGCTTCTTCTTCAAGTTAAGTGTTTTTTTAAACAAATATTTAAGAAATAATGTATCTATTACCAAATAAGGCCTAATTTTTAGTTGTCATTTACATTTTCTAGGGACCATTACTATCTAAATACAATTAGTGATATAAGTAATAATGATAGAATTTCATGATCAAGTGAAAGTATCCATAAAATGGTATATATCTTGAGCTTTATTTTTTGTCTCATAATTACTATAATAAATTAAAGTTTATGAGATGTTAATATGTGTTTCGCGGAAAAGAGTTCTGAGGCTAAGTAATTTTCCCCCAGAATGAATGATTTAGGCTAAATGTATTCCTTATTGCAGAATCTTTACTACTATAATGTGGATTTAAATATTTCAAACTTAATATAACATTTCTTAGACTATTGCTCCACAGAACAGTTTGAAAAACATTAGTTTTCAAGTTAAAGTGTGCAATAATATAAAGAAAATTGTGTCTAATCTTTATAGTTAAGTGCCAGTCATTGTATTAAAAAATATATTAACCAAAAAACTTGGGCATCGAAGACAATTAATTTCAAATGCATTTCAGATGTTTTTCAAGACGATTTCAGTTATAAATTCTCAGTTACTACTTAATTTTTTAAATGAATTTTATTAATACGCATAGTATTGTTTTTCTCATCTGATCCTTTAATTTCACTTCTTTCTGCTTCTCTTCCTGCATAGTGGCACTGTGATTTTTTTTTCAGTCAAACTTAGACTAAAAATCTAGGGAGATTCAGATTCCTTCTTCATTAAGATCTTGTGTCAGGATTTCTTAACTTTGGCTTGTGTAAACAGCCCAAAATCTTGGGCTAGATAGTTCTTCGTTGTGAGAAGCTGTCTGTCCTGCATTATAGGTGTAAACACCTACATACATGATTGCATCCTACTATATGCCAGTGTTTTTGGTTTTCCCCCTAGTGTTCCAAACTAGGCCCTTGGCATACTAGGCAAGCACTGTGTTGCCTGATTTAATTTCAAAATGCAAGTGTATTTCCTGTTTATAATTCCAGTCAATTCCAGTGCATACCCTCATGAACTGGCTTCTTTATTTCTTTACTTTAGTCTCATTCAAATACATTCATGCTTATTAATGTTCCTCATGAATACAACAGTGTGCTGTGTTCTCTTCCTACCGTGTTATAATTTGTTTCAAACTTTCCCTAAGTATCAGTTTCTCCATCATACTATTCAATATCCCTCAATTATTTATTTCAGATAAGTTTTAATGGTGGATAGTATTTTATTTGAAATATGTGTGTATTCCTTCACTTTTAAAGGACAGGCATTGTTCTTGGTCCTTTCTTTTTTTCTTTTCATGGGCAAGGACAGTGCTTAGGGAACCTAGAACTTTACACATGCTAGGCAAATGCTGGACTGTATCTCCAGCCTCCTTTTTGGTAGTCAATAAAAGATTTGTGGTTCATTAATACGAACTATTAATAGGATGTGGAGAGCCTTTGCTTGCCTAAAAACTTTGCATTTTCTTTGAGTGTGGATTTGTTTGACTGGTTATAGAAAGCTTGAAGATCTTTAAGTATTGTAAAAAATACTTATTAGAACACAATCCTACAATCCCTAACCAGCACTACAAATTAAATGAAACCAAAGTGGCTCACACCTGTAATCCTAGCTACTTAGAAGGCTGAGATCTGAGGATTGTGGGTTCAAAGCCAGCCCAGGAAGGAAAGTCTATGAGACTTCAACAAACCAACACAAGACCAGAAATAGTGCTGTGGCTCAAAGCAGTAGAGCATTAGCCTTGAACAAAACAGCCCAAGGATAACACCTTGGTCCCAAGATCAAGCCCCACAACAGACAAAAAAAGAAAAAATTTAAGTCAATAAAGAATAAAGCCCCCACTTCCTTCCTTCCTCATATGCTTTAATACAGTTATGTGTTATTACTCAGGACTAGCCATGATGGGTTTGATGGGCTACATTTTTACCGGGAACTTTAAAAGGTGAGAAAAGATGGGTCACACAGCTTTTAGAAGATAACTCGAGTTATAACACCTCCCTGCAAGTCAAGAATTGAGAGTGGACAAAGAGGGAAAGAATAAGACTTCTCAATTCAGAATCCACCATCACTCTGCACAATGCCTAGTAATTCTTGGTTAAATCAAGCCATGTATGATAGTAGTTAAGCAAAAAGGAATAGCTTTCTGTTTAATTTTTTAAATTGTATTTTATTGCCAGGGTGATGTATAAAGTCAGATACAGTAACAGCATGAAACAAATCATGAGGGGGAACAAGAGAAAAGAAATAACTTCACATAGTACATTAAGAACAACAATCACCAAGATAAACCTCTTGTTTCCATATCCTGGAGTTCATTTCACTTAACCTCATTCTATATGGCCACATAGCTTTTGAGCTATTGTGATCCTCTGCTAGGAGAATCCTAGATATATACTAATTATTTCAATGAGGGAAACCATGGAGCCTATGTTTCTTTGGATCTGGCTTATTCACTTAGTATGATTTTTTTCCCCTAGTCTTTTCATTTCCTTACAAATGGGGTGATGTCATTCTCTCTGATGTAGCATAGAATTCCATGGTGTATAAATACCACATCTTGATCCATTCATCTACTGAGGTTCATTGGGGTTGGTTCCATGTCTTAGCTATGATAAACAATTCTGAGATGAACATGGCTGGTCTAGTAGATGCAGTATGTCCTTGTTTCTGGACATTTGGGTAAATGCCTAGGAGTGGGATTGCTAGGTCTTAGGGGAGTCTATATTTAGTCTCTTGAGTAACCTAAGGAACACTTGAGCACTATACTGAGGACCTATCTTTGACAATGAAAATACCAACAGACACAAAAACTCAAAAACCATGGTTCAAAACATAATGCAAAAAAGGTATTATTTAGTATGAATGATGAAGAAAGAAGGTAGAGTATTGTCTTGATTAAATTCAGATGGGAAGGAGCATATCAGGTGGCTCACATCTTTCCACTAATCTGGCTATCTTTAATAGTAAAAATAGGATGTGTTTTAGAGTTGCAGATAAATTTTATTAGGTAAATTTGTGTATGTAGAGTCTGAATAACAAGATTTAATATATTTATTTTTTTCTGGTCCTGGGGCTTGAACTCAGGGCCTGTGCTCTGTGCCTGAACATCTCTGTGCTCAAGGCTAGTACTTGACCAATTGAGCCACAGTGCCACTATCAGGTTTTTTTGTTTCTGTTTTTGTTTTCCTGAGTAGTTTATTGGAGAAAAGAGTGTCAAGGGCTTTCCTGCCTGGGCTGGCTTTGAAACTTGATCCTCAGATCTTAGCCTCCTGAGTAACTAGAATTGTTTTAAAGAAGGTTATAATTAGATACTTAATATTTACATTGGAAATAAATGTTGATTTAGGGTATGTGGGGGTTATTAGCTATGCAGAACTATTCCTTGAATTTATGTGGTTTTGTTGAATGGAATAAAACAGTTTGTCATTTTCTTTTCTGTACTGCAGGGAACAACCTATCTTCAGTACTAGAGCTCATGTCTTCCAGATTGACCCAAACACAAAGAAGAATTGGGTACCCACCAGCAAGCATGCAGTTACTGTGTCTTATTTTTATGACAGCACAAGAAATGTGTATAGGATAATCAGTTTAGATGGCGCAAAGGTAAGTTACATTTATTTTATATCATCTTGCTATTTTGCTACGTGCAGTATAATATTTCTATTTTATTCTGATTTATCTTCACCAAAATGTTTGAAAATTAAAAACTTACTTTTGTATGGTGTTATAGTTTGATTCAGGGCTTGGTGCTTGCTAAGCTGGTGCTTTTACTTAAATCACATCATCATACCTCCAGCCCTTTATTGCACTAATTGTATTCACAGTAGCAATTCGATTCCCACCTGAGCATATGCGTGATCAGTCTATTTTAGGCTTCCCATGATTGCTAGGATAATAGGCATGTGCCATTGCATCCAACCTTTCTCATTTAGATGGAATCTCATGGATTCCATCTGATGATTAAGAAGGAGCTCTCATATAACAATAGATAGCACATCTATTTTATATCCAAGAAAGGAAAGGGCTAGTTTTGTTCTATTGTCTTTAATAGAGCAGGTATCCATGTAGCTATTCATCAGTACCTACAAAGCTCATAAATATTTTGTTTATACTATATAAGATAAACAAATTTATTCTGAAAATGGCTTGACCTTTCATTCCACATTTAATAGCTCACCAAGTGGTGGCTTATGGATTTTATAGCATGTGTTTATATTTTTTATTATTATTTTGTAATTTAAATTTTACTGTAAAGGTAATATACGGAGGGGTTACAGTAAGGTAATGAGTACATGTCTTTTAAACAATGTTACCCCCTCCCTCATTTTCTCCCACTTCCCCCTCCGTTGAATTGGTTCACCCCCGTTGTCCCACCATTAATATGATTTCCCAAAATCAGATAAACTTATATATAAGACCAAAGTTACAGAAATCAAAAACAGTGACTGGGAATAAATCAAAGAAAGAAAAAAGGAAGCTGGGCATCATTGGCTCATTCCTATAATCCTAGATACTCAGGAAGCTGAGATCTAAGGATCATGGTTCAAAGCCAGCCTGGGCACGAAAGTCCATGAGATTCTTATCTCCAATTAACCACCAAAAAACTGGAAGTGGCGCTGTGGCTCAAGTGGTAGAGTGCTAGCCTTGAACTAAAGAGCTCAAGGACAGTGCCCAGGCTCTGAGTTGAAGCCCCAATACTAACCCCCCAAAAAAAGAAAGAAAAGAAAAAAGAATAACTGAAAATAGTACAATAAAAAAGATTCTTATTTCCATTTCTTGGATTTCGTTTTGATAAGCATCATTTTATGTGGTCATGTTCACGTAGTTATTGAGCCATTGTGACCCTCTCCTGAGAAAGTCCGCCTGTGTTCTTACTGTGCAATTCATGCATGCTTTCATACTGTTGGAATTACATTTTAGTCTTAGTTTTGGAGGACACTAAAATGACTGGTTCTAGCAGAGCAATGAATTAAAATATTGTAATAGTTGAAATCTATCATCATCATCATCTTCCAAGTTAATATTTAATAACATGTTAAAGTACTATTTTTTAAGAAATTACATGTTAAATAGAAGTGATACTGCCATGAATTGTACTACTTTATAAGAAGTTAAAGTTTATATTTAGTAATTTTCTCTTGAGTAAAGGATGATACTGAAAGATTTTTTAGTATCATAATGTGTTTTAGGTAAGCCAACCTTAAGAGAACTCTTCTGCAGGGTGGGTGGCTCAACTAATCCTAGCTACTGAGGAGGCTGAGATCTGAGGATCATGATTGAAAGCCAGCCTGGGCACTAAAGAATGTGAGACTCTTCTCTCCAATTAATCACTAGAAAATGGGAAGTGGAGTTGTGGCTCAGGAGGTAGGGTGGTAGCCTTGAGCTGAAGAGCTCAGGAACAGTGCCCAAGCCCAGAGTTCAAGCCCCATGACCCACAAAAAAAAAAGAAAGAAAGAAAGAAAGAGAAAGATGAAAAAAGAAAGAAAGAAAACTCTTCTGCTTACATTATCACTTTTTTTTTTTCCAGTCCTGGGACTCAAACTCAGGGTTTGGGCACTGTACTTGAACTTTGTCAGGGGCTCTACCTGTTGAGCCACAGCACCTCTTCTGGCTTTTTCTGTGTATGTGGTACTAAGGAATCAAACCCAAAGCTTAATGCATGCTGGGGCAAGCACTCTACAACTAGGCCATTCTCCTGCCCTCCCTCATCACTTTTTTTTTCTATTCAATTTTGAAAGTTTTTTGGTGGTATAGGTTCATATGGTTAAATATCAGACACTATTATGATTAAGGTCTTTTGCTTCTAGTGAATGTCATTAAAATTCCATAAGCAATAACCATAAATATTCATAAGGAAGAAATCAACCATCCTGAAAACTCTGAAATTTTCTAGATTATAGAAAAACTTCTGAATATAAGATAGGGATTTTTTTTTTTTTTTGTCAGTCATGGGGCTTAGACTCTGGGGCCTGGCAGTTTTCTCTGAGCTCTTCAGCTCAAGGCTACCACCCTACCCCTTGAGCTGCATCACCACTTTCGGTTTTCTAGTGGTTAATTGGAGAGAAGGGTCTCATGGACTTTAGTGCCTGAGTTGGCTTTGAACTGTGATCCTCAGATCTCAGCCTCCTGAGTAGCCAGGATTACAGGTGTGAGCTATAGCACCTGGCTAAGGCTAAGATATAGAATTTTTAGTGAAAAGATTTTATTGTATTTATATTTGCTCATTACCATATTTTTCCATTGTGAATTGTGCCAGAAATTACTTCTCCAATTACCTTAATACATTTAAGATTGTGTTTCACTGATTCCAAATTTTTACAACTAAATAGTTCTCTATTTAAGTGCATGTTAGGCAATTTTGGATTGGTCACTCACACATGTTTTTATTTTTCAGGCAATAATAAATAGTACCATCACCCCAAACATGACATTTACTAAAACATCTCAGAAGTTTGGCCAGTGGGCCGATAGCCGGGCAAATACTGTCTATGGATTGGGATTCTCCTCTGAGCACCATCTTTCAAAAGTAAGTTAAATCATAATATCTGTAAAAACCTTAATTTTCAGTCCTGACATATTAAATGTATAACAGGACTGGGAATGTGGCTTAGTGGTAGAGTGCTTGCCTAGCATGCATGAAACCCTGGGTTCATGAACAGAAAAAGCTGAAGTGGTCAAACACTAGCCTTGAGAAAGCTCAAGAACAGTGCCCAGGGCTTGAGTTCAAGCTCCATGACTGATAATAAATAAATTAATTAAAATATTATATATATATATATATACATACATATGTAACAGCAAACAGATTATAAAATATTTGAGAACTTTGTTAATATTCTCAGAACAGCAGTGTTGACTTTAGAGCAAGAAGCAAGAGATCATTAGATTATCCTTTCTCTTGGAAAATTTATAGTATACATTAAAAAAATAATCACCATAACAGGCTCCTATGGCTTATACCTATCATCCTAGTTAATCAGGAGGCTGAGATGAGGATCATGGTTCAAAGTCAGCTCAGATGTTTATCTCCAGTTAAACACCAAAAATGTAGAAAGTAGAGTTACAGCTCAAGTGGTGGCAAAGTAGTCACCTTGAGCAAAAAAACTCAAGGACAGCACCCTGGCTCTGAGTTTAAGCCCCAGGACTAGCACTAAAAAAGAAAAAAAAAAAGGTCAGCATTTATTAAGAAGGATTTTTGTGATTTATTATCTGAATGACAGAATTGAATGTTAGTTGGGACTTATCATTTCAGAAGGTGTTTTGCTTAGAGATTAATACCCTTCCATTAAGCCTTTAAGATAGGAAGGTATATCAAACTCTTCTGAATTATGAAATCTGAAGCTAAGGCCTGACATAGTGACACACACACCTGCAATCTCTTGTATTCTGGAGGTAGAGATCTGCAGGAGCACCATCATGATTCAAGACTGGCTGAAAAGTAAGGCATCTCAAACCTGTTGGCTCATGTTTGCAATCCCAGGTGTTTGGGAAGTGTAAGTAGGAGGATCATGCTCTGAAAATGACTGCTGGGAAAAAATGCATGAGACTCTATCTGAAATTAAAGCAAAAAAGCTCTAGAACATGGTTAATGTAGAATTCCTGCTTAGCAAGTGCAGAGCCCTTGGGTTAAATCCCACTTAACTCTACTGCAAATCCATCTGAAGCTGATGTTGCTTTTTTTTTTTTTTTTTTCCAGTCCTAGTGCTTGAACTCTGGGCTTGGGAGGTGCCCCTGAGCTTCTTTTTGCTCAAGGCGAGCCCTCTACCACTTGAGCCACAGCTCCACTTCTGGCTTTTTCTGGGATTGATTCGAGAAAAGTCTTATGGACATTCTTGCCTGGGTTGGCTTTGAATCACAGTCCTCAGACCTACCTCTTGTGTAGTTGGGAATACAGGAATGAGCCAATAGAGCTTGACTAGATTTCAGCTTTTTATATGGTAGTAGGCACATATAAATTAATATGTTAAGGAAACTGCTGTCTTATCTGCATGTAGAGTCTCAACTTTGAAGTAGTACAGAGAGAGAGCTAATAAGCAAGGTAAGGGATTTTATTCCTTGTGTGTTTCATGAACAATAATTTTTGTCTTCAAATTGTCAGTCTTAAAGGCTTTATAAAGTATTTCACACTTTTCTGGTGCTGAACATAACTGTTTAGAAATCTTAGAATAAATTTTTAGTTTTGTCGTTAATAATAGTACATATGTTTATATTAGTTTTTATTTTAGTAATAAAGTATTTTCTTAATGCTGTGATGTTAATAAGTAGACAGTTTGGGTTCAGTTTTCTTAGTGATAAAGAGAGTGTATTGGGGGGTGTGGGGGGGGGAGGGAAATGGGTACCAAGACATGTGAAAGGGTATCAATGTATGTGAATTAATGCACCTTCTATCTGGCAAATATCATGTAACCCTTTTACTAATTACAATAAAAAAAATAATAAATTGACCAATTGAATTAAAAAAAAAAGAGAATGTATTATGCTATCTTTATTAATTCCTCTTCCCGCCTTCTGCCCACATTGGTCTTAGTTAATTATTGCTGAACAACAAAGGAGGTGTTTAAATAAAATAGTTGGCCAGGTGCAGTGGCTCATGCCTGTAATCCTAGCTACTCAAGAGGTTGAGATCTGAGGATCACGGTTCAAAGCCAACCCAGGCCCTACAGATTGTGAGATTCTTTTTTTTTTTTTTTTTTTTTTTTTTTGCCAGTCCTGGGCTTGAGTTCAGGGCCAGAGCACTGTCCTTGGACTTTCCTCAAGGCTAGTGTTCTGCCCTGAGCCACTGCACCACTTCTGGCTTTTTCTATGTAAGTGGTACCGAGGAATCAAACCTGGGTCTTCGTGTATGCTAGGCAGGCACTCTACCACTAGGCCAAACTCCCGGCCTGTGAGATTCTTATCTCCAATTAACCACTACTGAACAGGAAGTGGTGGCTCAAGGGGTAGGGTAGTAACCTTGAGCTGAAGAGCTCAGGGACAGCACGCAGGCCCAGAGTCCACGCCCCATGACTGACAAAAACAAACAAACAAATAAATAAATGGCTAATAATAAATTCCAACTTATTTATAATGTTTTTTTATAAGATTAATCTTGGCTGCTTAATGTATACTAATGATTTGATGATAAGCTTCTTTTTCTATCATCTTATTACAAGTTGTAAGTGCTTTGGAAGCTATACTGCTTGTTTAAGAATTGTGAAGAAAACTAAAGTAAAAATCATTACTGTGGCTTATTTTGTTAATGTAGACAGTCTTTATACATTCAGTTTGCAGAAAAGTTTCAGGAATTTAAAGAAGCAGCTCGACTAGCAAAGGAGAAATCACAAGAAAAGATGGAACTTACCAGTACACCTTCACAGGTAAAGATTTCATTTCATTTTGTATTTATGTGACTTGTTCATTTCATTTGTTATTCTTTATGCTAGAGTGAATTTGGCAAGATTTTACAAAGTTGACAGAAATAACACTAATTTTTTTCTGTATATGTCATTGAAGAATATTAAATAAAACAGACCAATCTGCATAAAACTTAAAAGCAAAAGTACCCAAAGATGATACAGATTGGCCTGTGCTTTTTTTTTTCTTCCTCCTCCTCCTCCTCCTCCTCCTCTTCCTCTTCCTCTTCTTCTTTTATTATTTATTATTACTATTTTTATTTATTTATTTATTTATTTATTTATTTATTTATTTATTTATTTTTGTCATTCCTGGGGTTGAACAGTGTCCAAGGACAGGGCCTTGCTCAAGGCTAGTGTTCTGCCACTTGAGCCACAGCACCACTTCCAGCTTTTCCTGAGTATGTGGTACCAAGGAATCCAATTGAGAGCTTCATGTATGCTAGGCAAGCACTCTAACACTAGGTTACACTCTGGCCCCTGGCCTGTGCTTTTGTGTCTTTTTTCTTTTTTTTTTTTTTACATAGGTGGTGGTAGTCGGGCAAATTAGGTGATGAAAGGAACCACAAATAGAGGTTTGGAAAAATAAGAAGTATGCTCAGAATCTAGAAACTAGACATGGTATACCATGTAGAGTCACTTGAGAAAGTCTCAGGAGTGGTCAGGCAGAAAGCGGGGCAAAGAGAAGACCAAAGTAGAGTTTTTTGTGGGTTTTCTATGGAAAGACTTAAGGGACAGGGAAAAAAAAATCTTTAGAATTAGCTATCAGTAGTATCTAGTCAATAGGTATCTGGCCCTAGAATTATTAAGGTAAAGGAATAGTGTCTCTGTGGTATGAAGGCCAGATAGAGAAAGATAAGGCTTTGTGCTAGTTATTTGATATCAAGGGGTACTTCCTGCAGGGACTTTAGTGTCTAAAGAGTGGCTAGTCCCAAAGCCTTGCTCCGCTCTTTTTTACTTTGTTTTTGAAATAGAGTTTCACTAACTTTGTCTAACCAGTCCTTGAACTTGGCCTTCTGCATCTGCCTTTGGCTTTTCTATCATTTATTTTGTTTCAATTTTCATCTTATAAGTAAGGTCCTTGAGGTCTTGAACTTGTGATTATTCTGCATCTAGTTCCTGAGGGATAGGATTATAGGTGTGACCACTATATCTAGTTTGTGTGAATTTTTTTTTTTTTTTTTTTTTTTTGCTAGTCCTGGGCTTGAGCTCAGAGCCTGAGCACTGCCCTTGGGCTTTCTCAAGGCTAGAGCTCTACCACTTGAGCCTCAGCACCACTTCGGCTTTTTTCTTATGTATGTGGTACCGAGGAATCGAACCCAGTCTTTGTGCATGCTAGGCAAGCACTCTACCACTAAGCCAAACTCCTGGCCCTGTGAATTTTGTTTTTAAGTAAATAGGAATTACGTTTGACTTTAGTGAATAGCCAAATGATTGAATAATTTTTTTGTTTTACTAAAGAATTTATTACATTGATTTTTACATCATATTTCAAATGTCATGTTTAACAAACAAGTGTTCGAGAAGGGAATCTTCATATACAATCACTGGCACATAGATTTTAGAACATAATTAAAATTAAGCTAAGGATTTGTATGTCATAGTCTCCATCTTTTCCCTATTCCCAGCACTCAACTCTGGTAAACTCCGTTATAAAGAGTACATTTTTTTCAGGTTGGAAAGAAGAGCTTTGTTGTTGTGCTTTGCTCAGTGTGTGAAGTACATATTTTCTCATAGACTTAAGGTTTACTTATATTGAAGCCAAACTTCCATTATATCTGCATGCTTGGATACTGCAGTGATGTATAATAACTTAGATGATCATTTCAAAGCTTCACCTTGGATTTCATCTCTTCAGTGTTCTGACAGTGTAATAATACTTTTAAGTGTAAAAGCCCATTTAAAATTAAGTACAGACCAGGTGTGGTGGCTCATTCTTGCAATTCTATCTACTTCTGAGGCTGAGCTATCAGGAGATTATGGTTCCAGGTTATCCTAGGCATAAAGATGACCTCATAGTTGAGAATGGTAACATGTGCCTATCATCCTAGGTACACAGGCCAGGGAACAAAGACTGAGACTGAAAATAGGAGGGTTGAGTTACAGGCCTTCCTGAGCAAAAAATTCATGTGACCCCTCCATCTCAACAGAAAATGTTGAGCATGGGGTACACACTTGTCATCCTAGGTACAACAGGAAATATAAATGGGACTATTTTTGGCCAGAAAAAAAAATGAAACCCTTTCTCAAAAATAATGGCGGGGCCGGGAGTTTGGCCTAGTAGTAGAGTGCTTATGTAGCATGCACAAACTCCTGGGTACTGTATACACAGAAAAAGCTGGAAATGATGCTGCGCTCAAGTGGTAGAATGCTAGCCTTGAGAAATCTCAAGGACGGTGCTCAGGCTTGGAGCTCATGCCTCAGAACTGGCAATAATAATGATGATAATAATAATAACGCCAGCTGAGCACTGATGGCTCATGCCTGCAATCCTAACTAGTCAAGAGACTGTGATCTGAGGATCTAAGTTTGAAGCCAGCCTCTGCAGGAAAAGTCTGTGAGACCTCCAGAAGGTGGAGGTGTGGCTCGAAGTAGTAGAGTACTAGACTTGAGCAGAAAAGCTCAGGGGCAGTATCCGGGACCTGCATGAAGCCCTAGGACAGACCAAAGTGACAAAAAGGCTAGATACTGGAGTGCCTGCTTAGGGAGTATGAAACCCTAAGTTAGTAATTTTACAGGAAGATGAAATAACACATTGAAGGATACCAATAAAATTACAGTAGGTTAAACTTTGCCATTGTACTTAGTTTCTGTCTCTTCATTATAACTTACCTTTTTAATTAGCTGTATACTATTACCTATTGCTTGAGTACTTATTCCTCTTGCATGGAATGCTTGTGTCTAAGCTTTACTTTTGTCAGAGTTATATATCAAAGATGATTATATTTGGAAAATGCTCTGAAAAATAAAAAGAGAAGTATAAAGTCAAAGTCAGCATTTGAGACCCAAAATATGCATACCTTAATTTCTTTCAAAACATTTTACTTGGTTAATAACGTAAGCCAGAGAGAATAGTACAAAAAAGGCATTGCTTTCATTTTTTTCCTGGTCTATGTCCTTTTTATAATAATCTAATGTTTCTGTTTCACTTGAATTACATTACTCTAGGCCAAATTCTAGCTTACTCACCTAAAACTGAGGTTTTAACTGTTGAGTTAATTCTCTTCCTGAAAAATGGCTATTACTTAATGGACAAAAAGAAGAATAACAGAATAATGAGTTACTGTTTAGGTGAAATAATCAAGAGTACTAGGTACTAAATTGGTTATAGTTTTTGTTTTTGTTTCAGAAGGCACAGTTAACACATTGGTTTGGAGTATTTGAATGTTCAGAATGGAGATGTATGTAGCTCAGTGGTAGAACACTTGCCTACCATGTTATCAGGCCCTAGGTTTGAACCTTACTACCAAGAAGAAAATATGAATTTACAAGTCAGATGAATCCTTTTTCTGTTGCTGTAGGATCTTGGGAAAGTTGTTTTACCCAAGTATGTGTATATGTAGTCTTAGTATAATAACATTATTTACTTTATAGAATTGTTTAGAAGAATGAGTAATAATATGGGCTTTAGAAATTGGATCTTAATCTTGTTTCTAATCTTTACTAATTTTAAGAAATTAAGACAAGGTACTCCTGTACTCTATAAAGTGGGAAAAATACATTCTGATTAGGGTTATTGAAAGAGTTCAATGAGGGTATTTAGAAAGTATTTAGCATATAGTTAATGGCTCAATAAATATAAATACCTGTGGATGATGGTGATTGTAGTGGTGAAGATACTGATATAAAGGGGCCTATAAATGGTAGCAGGCACATAAGAGTAACATAATGTATTAGATACCTTAATTGTATACAGCTTCAGAATTCTGAGAATTCTCTGGAAGCCTTGTTAAAGCATACGTTATTGAGTTCTTCTCCCACTGTCTTAAAGCTGAGATGGGGCTCAAGTTGTTTGCATTTCTAACTCCTTTTCAAGAGATGCTGATGCTGTTTAGGCTATCCTTTTAGAAGCATTATGTGTACAATTTTGCCTCCATAAAGGTTTGAGTTGAAAGAAACCTGGCATTTAGAGCAAAGTTAGCCATTCACCATTTTTAGACCTTTGGATATAGGTAGAGAATTAAATCTAGGATGAGCCTGACCAAGTAGCATAATAGATGATAGTCAAGAGATTGTAACAAGTTTAGGAAAGGTTGAAGAATAGTTATAAAGGAGTGGGATGGGTTGGGACAACAGAAGGTTGTACTGCATAAACTTTCTTGTCCACTGGAACTAAAATCAGTAATCCATTCATCATAAGTCAGTTAATGTGAGATGTTTCTTAGGAAAGAATTTGTGCTTTTTTAACTTATAAATTAAAACTCAGTAATACAGTGCCTTATTTTTTCACTAATACTTTGTTTTAAAGCCTTTGATTATGATTTATGATCTTTTGGCTAGAATCACATCTTACCTTTTTTTTTTAACGTATAATGCTACTGGGATTAGAACTCAGGACCCTGTCTCCCCCTCTTTATTTTTTCCAGTCCTAGGGCTTGAACTCAGGACCTGAGCACTGTCCTGGATTTTCGAAAGGCTAGAGCTCCACTACTAGAGCCATAGCACCACTTCTGGCTTTTTTCTATGTATGTGGTACTGAGGAATCTAACCTGTGTCTCATGCATGCTAGGCATGCATTCTACCACTAGGCCAAACTTCTGGCGGGTCCTTGTCCTTTTGAGGCAAGCATTTTACTACTTGAGCCATGTTCCTCACTGTACTGGTAGTAAATTTTCTAGGGTCCTTGCTCCCTCCATTCTTTACATTAAAAAAAAATATAAGTGTAATATTAGATTTCCTTGTCATTTTTCTGATATTTAGTGGTATTTATGATATATATAGTACAGAGTAAATTATATATGTATAATTCAGTTGTGGGCTATATTTTAATTTTTAGCCATTTACCTTCACAGTTTCATTTGGTTTCATTAAGGTTTACATTCATATTTTATGAGTTTACAAAATATTTAGTTATTACATATAATTGGCATAAATAGTTTAAGGACAAATAAAGCAATAAAGCTGATTCTCGTTAAGCATTAATGCATGAAAAATACATAAGAAGAATGAAGAGTAGCCCATTAACCTTGTGCATCATCAGTCAGTACCCTTTACCATAGGGAAGTCAGAGCATGGCTAATCCAGAGAGACTTTTTCCTCCCACAGTTCTGATGATTTGAAGAGGCAGGTATAGCTCTACCTCTGAGCTATATCTAAAAACTATTATGACTCCACCTAACACTAACCAGTTGGAGCTGAAGATGGACCAAGGGGAGATGAGTAGAAGAAAAAAAAGTAATAGGGGGAAATGAAGGCAAAAATTGTGTACATACTACACAATTGATCAATATAAGGGAAGGAGTAGGGAAGTGAAGATGTTGAAGTGGTGACACAGATCAAGATGCACTGTATGCATAAACTGCTTTGTTAAATTGCAAAAAATTCAATATGTAACCTAGAATTAAGATAAGTAAAGGAAGGGGTAGGGGTAGGTCGGGAAGGGGGGTAAGGATGTTAAAAGGAATGATATTGATCAAGATGCACTGTATTCATAAACTGCTTTGGTGAATGGCAACTCCTTTGTATAGCTACTTAAAGGTAATAAAAAATATTTTTTAAGGAACTATTACGAGTGTCTGAAGATCAGATTTCAGAGAGAGCTCTGGATGATGAACAAGGATAGGAAATAATTTATATCAGAAGATTAGGAGATGTTTACCTAACATCTCCACCCCATCTTCCTTTCTTTACCCTTTTACTCTTAGTCTGTTCCACTGGCTAACAGCTTTATCAAATTAATGATACCATGTATCAGAAATCATTTATAAGAAGAAATGATCATTTTTATCACTTAAAAAGAATAAGTATTATCTTGGATTTCATATTGAATTTTATTTTCTAGAAGAATAAAGTAAGCTTACTTTGATAGGCAAATCTTGATTAACAGTAAAGATAAGTTTTGTGAAGGCAAATAATTCTATTATGCTAGAGAAGAAAGCTGAAATGTACTACTAGTATCATGATGTATGTCCTAAAGGTATGTCTGGTTACATTTTCAAAGAGCTCTGTGTGAAATTTAGGGCATGTTAAAACTTTAAATTTGTTGCTGATTTCATTCAACCCTCATTTCTTCATTTTCATCTTCTCCAATTCCTTCTTTCTCCAAAGCAAGAGTACATGTCTCTTGTTCGTTTTACATTTTCCTGCTATTTTGTTTTGGGGAATAGCATCTCACTCTGTAGCACAAACTGCTCACAAATTCAAGATCTTCTGTCTCAGCCTCCCGAGTTCTATCCAGTATGACAGGCATGAGCCACCATGTGTCACTGTAATACCCTTTTTTTCTGAAGTAATTATTTGAATATCTTGGGTTTTTTGTTTTGTTTTGTTTTTGTAGATGACTTTGGGATTTAAACTCAGGTCCTTGTGCTAGGCTTATGCTGTACTATTTGAGCCTTATCTTCAGACTGGCATTTTACGGGTTAGCTGGAGATGGAGTCTCAAGGACTTTTCTGTATGGGCTGATCTCAAACTAGATCTTAGATTCTTGAATAGCTGGGATTACAGGAGTGAGCCACTCCCTTTCCCCCCAAACTGAGCAATTGCCTCCTGAAACTTTAAATACCTTCTATTATGACCAAATAATTGCTTGCAGTATCCCAAAATTTTTCAGCATTTTTGAAACTACATTTCTAAATTGTATTATGCTTACCATTCTAAAGTGTATTATGTTTTGGGTTGCTTTGCTTCAAAATTGACTTCTCTTTCAATTATTTTAAGCTTTTTCTTAAATTTCTGTTGGAAATTGATTCCTTAAAAAAAAAAATAGATGCATTAGAGTGGTTTTAACTTGAAAGTGGTATTGTTTATTTGAATAAAAGTGTAACTGTTTTTTCTCTCCTACCCATTTTCTTAAAGGAATCAGCAGGTGGAGATCTTCAGTCTCCTTTAACACCAGAAAGTATCAATGGGACAGATGACGAAAGAACACCTGATGTGACACAGAACTCAGAGCCAAGGGCTGAACCAACTCAGAATGCATTGCCATTTTCACATAGGTACAGATTTAATTCAGCAATCATGATTAAGTAAAAAGTGTAAATATGGAAATATATTTGATTTCAGAAATTTTTAGAGTTTTAATAATCTTGGATAGAAAGTGCTAAGTCAGATTTCTTCTGTTATTAATATATTGTTTTTAGTTGCTTAGATGGACTGAGGTGAACATTTTCCTTTAGAAAAAGGTATATTGAGCTTATTACAGAATTTATAATATTTCAGTGGAATAAATCCCCTCTGTCTACTTTTAACAGGAGACCTTTAATAGCTTCCTTTATTAACTTGTTTTCTGTTTCCATACATGTTCATTTAGACTTGAAAATTGAAATTAAAAAAAAATAGGATTCCCATTCTGAAATTATACCCTAGTCTTAAGAGTTTATCTGATAGAATGATTTCACTGAAGAAAATGGTAGAGTTCCTGTTAATGATAGATCTTTTTGTATACCAAAAAAAAGAGGTTCATTTGCTTCTGAATTTTAAAAGAATTTAATATTCTGAAAAGGTACAATTTGTCCCACTTGTGTCCCAACCAGTTACAGTAATTGTTGACCATCCTATGGTATTTTTAGGAATATTTATGGAAGCTTACGAAATTATAGTATTGTAAACTTAAATGTGTACCAGTAATCTATCCTAAAATACTTTTATTTGAAAACTTTCATTTGGTAGTTTTGCCTAAAACAGCCAAATAAAATACGGAATTTAAGATTTCTTTCCATGAGCCAGGTGTGGTGGCAGTGTAATCCTAGCTACTCAGGAGGCTGAGATCTGAGGACTGAGGTTCAAAGCCAGCCCAGGCACTAAAGTCCATGAGACTCTTATCTCCAATTAATCACTAGAAAGGGGTAAGTGGGGCTATGGCTTTAGGAGTAGGATGGTAGCCTTGAGCTGAAGAGCTCAGAGATAGTACCCAGGCCCAGAGTTCAAGCCCCATGACCCACAATAAAGAAAAAAAGAAAAAAAATATTTCTTTCCAAATTCTTTGGCATATTAAGAATTGTGAAATGAAATGCGAGCTGGGTGCTGGTGACTTATACCCATAATCCTTCCTACTAAGAGGCTGAGGTCTTACAATTGTGGTTCAAAGCCAGCTGGGGCAGGAAAATATGAGACTCTTATATTGATTAACTACCAAAAAGCCAAAAGTGGAGCTGTGGCTAAAGTAGTGAGCTCAAGAATAGTTCAAGGCCTAGGACACACACACACACACACACACACACACACACACACACACACACGCTTACATACACAGAGAAGTGAAATATTTTAACTCTATGAAACTTTTAGTTGAAATTAAAATTTATTAAATATTAGGGTCATTGGATTAAACATTAAAAATTAGTTTTGAAGGGCCTTGTAATTAGACTGAGGAAGAATAAACTTGAGAAAGGCTTTTTTTTAAGAAAAAGGATAATTTGAGGGTACTTGTTACTTAAAATGATAATAATTTTGTATAAATTAGACATCTTGGAGTCAGCATTTGTATTTTCTTTCTAAAGCTATAAAGGTGACTAAACAAGAAAACTTTTAATTTTCTAATCTAAGACTGTTTTCACAATGGTACGTTATACATGCAGTCTTTTAACCAAGATTATAATTTTTGTAATCTTAACAAAATATAGGATGATGATGTGGCTGAGTAATTATTAAAGTGGTAGAATACCCCAGCAAGTACAAGGCCCTGAGTTCAAACCCTAGTATAACTTTCAAAAATAATTAAGTATCTCTTTTTTTTTTTTTTTTTTTTTGCCAGTCCTGGGGCTTGAACTCAGGGCCTGAGCACTGTCCTTGGGCTTTCCTCAAGGCCAGTGCTCTACCACTTGAGCCTCAGCACCACTTCCAGCTTTTCCAGGTTCAAGGAATTGAACCTGGGTTTTTGTGCATGCTAGGCAAGTACTCTACCACTAGGCCAAACTCCTGGCCCAAAATCTTAGGATTTTTAAAGCTTATTTAGACTATTTGTTTTCCCTTTCTTTCTCAGTACTTAGTTTTAACAAGAAGAATATGAATAGCAAATTTTTTTTCTGATAGTTCCCTAAAAAATAAGCAAAAATCTTAGAATGTCTCCTTAAAACAGAACATATGGAATAAGGTTAAATTAACTAACCGTTGACTTGTACGCCTATAAAAAGGAAACTGAGATCCGAGGATCACAGATCCAAGCCAGCCTGGCCAGGAAAGTCTGTGAGACTCTTATCTCCAGTTAATCACAGCAAAAGCTAGAAGTGGTATTGTGGTTGTAGCTCTAGTACTAGCTCAAATGTAGACTTGAGTGAAAAGGAGCTTGGGGACAATGCCCAGGCCCAGAGTTCAAGCCCTAAGACTGGCAAAAAAAAAAAAAAGAAGGAAAAAGTTGACTTGAAGTAATAGCATCTTGTGCTCTTGTTGAAATTAAAATGTATGCCTAAATTTCACGAATAATGAAATAACATGCCAAATAGGAGGCCTTCATTTATATTTAGCCCTGAAAGTTTTAGTATTACTGTTATAGATTGTATTCTTTATAAGTTTTAATTTCTAAAAGTTATGTAGCTGTAGAGAATTTTTTTAATTTTATTTTTTGTAGTTTTTACTATATAATTTTTATTAAGAATAAGAAAGAATACAATAATTAATTCTCACAAACATATTACTCTGTCTTAACAATTATTTAAAAATGGAAAGTCTTGTTTCATCTCTACCTCACCCACTCCTATACTACTGGTTTTTGTTTCCAGATGTGGGTGCTGAGGATTGAACCCAAATCCTCATAAATGCTAGTCAAACAAATCCTAGAATAAGATTCCATCGAGCATAATTTTTAAAATTATTTCTGAAGCCTATATACTGAACTATTTCAACTTTTTATATTGTACCTGATTGAGTAGCATTATAGGATGCATTGAATTGTTTTTTTAATTATACTGCTGAACTGGATTTTAAATGTATTGGTTATTTGATACTTCTCACTTGAGTGTTTATTTGTTATAAACTATGCAAATATACTCTCATTAAATTAGTTTCAATGAGCGGGATGCATGGCTCATGCCTGTAATCCTACTTACTCAGGAGACTGAGATCTCAGGATTGCAGTTCAAAGCCAGACCAGGCACTAAAGTCCATAAGACTTTTATCTCCAATTAACTACCAGAAAACTGGAAGTGACACTGTGACTCAAGGGGTAGGGCAGTAGTCTTGAGCTGAAGAGTTCAGGGACAGCACCTAGGCCCAGAGCTCAAGTCCTATGACCAACAAAAAAATAATAGTAATAATAATAATTTCAATGAATTAATACTTTCATAGCATACTTTTAAAAAATGCCCTCAAGGTTTAGGAATGTGTGAAATACGTAGTTCACACAAGAACAAAATGTTCAATTTCTTTGGGGAAATGTTATCAAATTTACCTAAATTGCTATTCTTTTCAACCTAAATGATAAAAAAAAAGCCTTTTGAGTTTGAAGAAATATAGATTGAGATCTCTAAGGCATCCTTTTAGACTATAAATCTTAGATTAGTTCTAGACTAAATAGACTAGAGTTTACAGTGAGAAATGGTGTTGTTCTGTCATTCACGGGCATTATTTGCTTCATTTGGTTATCTGTGTAGAATTGTAAAAGTTGTTATTTCTTAAAAATAATAATAGAATTTTTTAAGGTTTAAAAATACTTAGAATTCTTTTGGCAATAGTTAATTTTATAGTATCCCATTGCTATTGGAATATAATACTGAAATGTAATCCTGAAAAATTGCAAGTTTTTATTTTGCTCATTATAATTTGTGACACTCAAATATTCAGTATTATATTGACAAATAACTGCTCATATTTTTGAGAGTTGAGAAGAGGCATATATTAACAGCTTATAAAGGTATATTTTTGTACTGAGAAATTTTGATAAGTTTGATTATATGAAAATTAGACTCTTTAAAGCACTAATTATATATGAATTCTTCTAATGGTTAGATAATCTGTTCTTATGGTGCTGCCTAGACTTTATGCATTTTGGAGGTACTGCATGTATCTTCTGTTCTGTTAAGGGATTTTTCTGCTACTTACATGTTTATGTTTCCAGCAGATACTCATTAAAGAATGAATGCAAAAATGTTACTTTGTAGTATATTGGTTTTGCTTTAAATTAGTGCAGTAACCACAGTTTTGCCAAAGTTATGATTTCTGGAGTAATGTATTCTATTGGTGTTTATTAGAGCATCAGAAAGCCACTAATTTAGCATTGTGGCAAGGAATTCTTACACAGTTTCAAAAACTAAAATTTCATTCAAAATTTTAATACCATTTAACTCAAATGTAAAGCTATAAATATAAAATAAATTAAACTGGGTGTTGGTGGCTCACAGCTGTAATCCTAACCACTCAAGAAGTTGAAATCTAAGGGTCATGGTTCAAAGCCAGCCTGGGCAAAAAAAGAAACTCCGTGAGACTCTTGTCTCCAGTTAATCATCAGAAAACTGGAAGTGGCGCTGGGGCTCAAGTGGTAGAGCGCTAGACTTGAGCCTCAGGGACAGCACCCAGGCTCAGAGTTCTATATATATACACACACACAAAGGTACTATATCTCAAATTAAATACAGTTACGCTTCTTTGAAGATGTTACAAATAAAGGTGAATGATGTTAAGAAATTAATCTTGGGCTGGGCTCAGTGGCTCACTCCTGTAGACCTAGCAACTCAAGAGGCTGAGATCTGAGGATCAAGGTTCAAAGCCAGCCCGGGCACAAAAGGACCCAAGGCTCTTAAATCCAAATAACTTCTAAAAAGTGGGAAGTGGGGCTTGGATCAAGGGAAGGGTGGTAGGTAGCCTTGAGTTGAATTGCTCAGGGACAGGGCCCAGGCTGAGTTGAAGCCCCATGACTCCCCCCCACCCCCACCCCCAAATCAATCTTAGTACTGAAATTCTCCACACTATTTCATCTGTCTCCCTTTTTTATATGTAGAAAACAAAAGTTAGATTAAATTTTGTAGATAACTTTTGTTTGAATAAAACTATATAAAGCTGTAACTTAGCCAGGCACCAGTGGTTAATCTCCAATAAACTACTCAGAAAAAGCCAGGTGTGGTACTGTATCTTCAAGTGGTAGAATGCTAGTTTTGAACACAAATAAGCTCAGGGACAGCACCCACGCTCTTAAGTTCAAGCCCCAGGAACCCGCAAAAAAAAAAGAAAAGAAAAAAAAAGCCAGACTGGGTAGCTCATGTTTTTAAATCCTAGCTACTAGCTACTCCAGAGACTGAGATCTGAAGATCAAGGTTCAAAGCCAGCCCTGGCACTAAAAAGCCTGTGAGACTCTTATCTCCAGTTAATCACCAGAAAACTGGAAGTGGCACTGTGGCTCCAGGGGTAGGCTGAAAAACTCAGGGACAACACGCAGGCCCAGAATTCAAGTCCCACAACTGCCAAAAAAAAAAAAAACCTAGAACTTGATTTCACATTTTCACTGATTGTATCAATAATTTTATTGTTCATGATTGATTGACATCAATGATTTTATTATTGGAATAATTGCAGATGAAAATGTTAAGTTATAGAATTCTCTTTAACTGACAATCATGATTGACTAAATTATCATTATTGCACAGCATCAAATCTCAAAAATGTGATTGAATTTTTCAGAATTAATATGGATACAAAGATAGTTTGTGGGAGATTATAACAATTTAGAGATCTCAAAATTTTCCTTTAGCATACTTGTGAACAGATGGCATTTTATAAGAAGTATATAGCCTGGCATGGTAGCTCATATCTGTAATCCCAGCAACTCAGGAGGCTGAGATCTGAGGATTGAGGTTCAAAGCCAGCCTGGGCACAAAAGTCCCTGAGACTCTTATTTCCAGTTAACCACCAGAAAATCAGAAATGGCTCTATGACTCAAGAGGTAGGGCAGTAGCCTTGAGCTGAAGAGCTGAGACAATGCCTAGGCCCAGAATTCAAACCCCACGACTGACCAAAAAAAAAGTGTATGGCTGAGGGAATGGCTCAAGTCATATAGTACATGCGGGTCCTTTTGTGCCTGTGCTGGCTTTGAACCTTGATCATCAGATTTCAGCTTCCTGTGTAGCTAGGATTATAGGCATGACCCATCACAATTTATATAAAGTATAAAAATCAGCAGACTTTACGTAGATAGAAATTATACAACTATGCAAATATACTAAAAATGCTATGTCCATTAGTAGTCACTTCTTTTCCCTACATACACAGTCTGCCTGCCTTCCAACCAGAAACAACCACTGTCTGTATAGATTTCCCTATCTGAACATTCATGTGGATAGAATCATATGACATATGCTGATCATATGGTAGTTCTCTGCTTGCTCTTCAGAGAAACTGCCAGACTATTGTACAGCCCTATATTCCTTTTTTTGCTTTAGTTTTTTTTTTTTTTTTTGGTTTGTTTGTTGTTACATTCTCACCAGAAGTGAATAAAGTTCAAATTTATCCATATAGCATCACACTTCTTTTGTCCTTCCTTTCCCCCATATCTTGGTGCTAGGGATGCTAACCAGGCCTTGTGCATGACACATAGCACTCTTACCACTAAACTATAGCCTCTGTTTTCCTGGGTTTTTTTGTTTGTTTGTTTTGTTTTGTTTTTTACCCTTTAAGTAGTCGTCACTACATGGTTGTAAATTTTTTGTTCGTTGTTTTTGCATTTGCTTTTGCTTTTTGTGTAGTCCCACTTTGAGCCATAGCTCTACTTCTTGTTCTTTTGGTAGTTAGTTGGAGATAAGAGTCTCACAAACTTTCCTGCTTGGGCTGACTTCAAACTGCAATCCTGTTTAGTCTCCTGAGTAGCTAGGATTGAAAACATCAATCACCAGCACCCATCTCAATATGTAGAGCTTTTAAGTCTTATTTGCCCCTATTTCCTTGGTAATTAGAATCCTATTCCAGAAATAATTGCTGTACCTGTATCTTTCAGATTTTTCCTTCGTTTTCCCCTAGTAGTTTCAGTTTCAGGTCTTTTTTTGTGTGTGCGTGTTGGGGGAGGGGGGTCATGGGGCTTGAACTCAGCCTGGGCGCTGTCCCTGAGCTCTTCAGCTCAAGGCTAATGCCCTACCGTTTACCCAAGCACCACTTCCCATTTTCTAGAGGTTAATTAGAGATAAGAGTCTCAGGTCCTTTTGTGCCCGGGCTGGCTTTGAACCTTGATTGTCAGATCTCAGCCTACTGAGTAGCTAGGATTACTACAGGCGTGAGCCACGGAGCCTGGCTCAGGTTCAGGTCTTATACTAGGTCTTCGATCCGTGTAGACTTTTGTACAGAGTTGGAGCTTGGGATCTAGCTTCAGTCTTCTGCTCATCCTGTAATCAGTTTTCCCAGCACTTTTTGTTGTTGTTGTTGAAAAGTAGATGGCTGTAGCTGTATGGTTTTATTCCTGAGTCTTCTCTTCATTACTCTGTGTGTGTGTGTGTGTCCTGGAACTTGAACTCAGGGCCTGGGGACTATCCCTAAGTTTTTATGCTCATAGTGGCACTTTACCACTTGAGAGTCTCATGGACTTTCTTGCCAGTCTGATGTTGAACTACTCAGCTCCCTGAGTAGATAGGATTATAAATATGAGTTGATGGCACCAGTTTCATGTCTGTTTTTGTGTCAGTGCCTTGCTATTTTTGTTATTATGGCTCTGTGAAGTTGACTGTTTTTTAGTTCATCATGGTAAATGATGTGATATCTGATTGTTGTTTTGACTTTTACATTCCTGGTGGCTAATAATTTTAAGCATGCTTTTATGTACTTATTCACCACATATGTATATATAATAGATATGTATATATGTATATACATATATTTTTTAAATGACTACTCACATCTTTTGCTCATTTTAATTTCAGTTTCTTTTACGTAGCTCATTTTAAATTGGTTTCTCTTTATTTTTGAGTTAGTTACTTATATATTCTCGATATTAATTCCTTACCACATAAATGACTTGCAGGTAGTATCCCTAGTTAATAAGTTCTCTCTACTTTGATGTTTGCTTTAAATATAATCATTTATTTAATTCTGATTTTTCTTTTTCTTTCTTTTTTAATGTTTAGTTGCTTGTGTTTTTAGTATTATTACTTACTGTATCTTCACAATCAAGGCCTAATCCAAGGTCATAAAATTTACAAATCTGTTCAAGTTTCAGCGCTTATATTGAAACATCCATTTTGAACTTTATTTCTTCTGTGAAAGAAGCCTGCCCTCATTCTTTTACATGTGATTATCTAGTTGTCTCTGCTATTTTCTTTACCTATTGAATAGTCTTAGCACCTTTATAAAAAGTCAGTTTACTTGAAGTATGAAGACTTTTTGATAGAATCTCAGTTCTTTCCCATTGATCTAGTCTGTTTATAGCAGTACTAAAATGTCTTCATTACTGTAGCTTTGTGCTAAGGTTTGAAATTAGGAAGTATGATTGATTCAGCCACTTATTCTTCCCTTGCAAGATTTATTTTGAATCTCCTGAGTACCAAAAATTTCCATGCAAACTTTTAGTTCACAGCAATTCACTGTGAATTTCCATAATCAAACCAATTGAAAGTCTAATAACAATTATATATTAAAACTAATGAGTTAATAGTTTTTAAAGTGGATCTATATACAAAGTTATCTGAAAATAAGTCTTTAGTTTTTGTAATGTATTTGTCTTTTATTTTATTTACTAATTGCCCTGACTAACTAGAACCTCTAATATAATGTTAAATAGAAGTGCCAGGAATGGATAGCCTTTGTCTTTGGGTAACGCATTATTCTGATTCTCACTACTAAGTATAGTGCCAGCTGTGCACTTTTCATGTTTGTTATTAGGGTGAGCAAGTTCCTCTGTATTTCTACCTTTTCAGCATTTATTTCTCTTGGCTAGTGATTTTTCTCCCTCATATCCCACAGCCCCACTTCTAGTTTTTTGGTGGATAACTGGAAATAAGAGTCTCACGAACTTTTGTGCCCAGGGCTGGCTTTGAACCTCAGTCCTCAGATTTCAGCCTCCTGAGTAGCTAGGATTACACAGTTGTGAGCCACCAGCGCTTGGCTCCTACCTCCTCTCTCCAAAATATATGAAACAGTTTTTCTGTTGTTGTTTTGTTTTGTTTTTAATCTTTTTATGGCAGTGTTAGGGTTTGAGTAATTTACTCTACCACCTATATCCCTTTTTTTTTTTGGCCAGTCCTGCGCTTGAGCTCAGGGCCTGAGCACTGTCCTTGGACTTTCTCAAGGCTAGAGCTCTACCACTTGAGCCTCAGCACCGCTTTTTTCTATGTATATGGTACCGAGGAATTGAACCTGGGTCTTTGTGCATGCTAGGCAAGCACTCTACCAGTAGGCCAAACTCCCAGCCCTATATCCCTTTTTTTGCTTTAGTTTTTGGTTTTTTTTTTTTTTGGTTTGTTTGTTTTTTGTATAGGGTCTCCTGGTTTTTCCCAGGTTGGCCTGTACCACAGTGTTTCCTAACTGTGTATTCCAACTATATGGCATTATAGGTATGTGCCAATTATTGGTTGAGATCAGATGTCACCAATATTTTTTGCCTGAGCTAGTAGTCTTCTTGATCCTTACTTCCTGAGTAACTAGAATTACAAGTGTGAACTATTATACCTGGCCCATGAAGTGGTTCTTGATTTTTTTTGAATATTTCTTATTGAAATATAAAAAGTAATAAAATTAGACTTTTTTTTTAAAAAAGGGAGAGAGGGGATATTAAAACTCTTTTAAAAATGCATTTGTTAAGAGTTGAACTCCCATTTCCTGCATGGGGAAATGGCTCTTTTTCTGTTTCTCACTACTTTCACCCAGTTAAAATAAATCCTTGTTAAAATTTAAATAAATATATATATGTACGTATATGCACACACAAGCATATTTATAATAGATAAATTATTGGAATATTTCAACAACTACAATGCATGTTTTGATTATACATAGAAATATACATACCAAGCTGGGTGAGGTGACTCGCACCTATAATCCTATCTACTCAGGAGGCTGAGATTGAGGATCATAGTTCAAAGCTAGCCCTGGGCACAGAAGTTCATGAGATTCTTATCTCCAGTTATCCACCAGAAAACTGGAAGTGGGGCTGTGCCTCCAGGGGTAGGGCATTAGCCTTGAGCTGAAGAACTTAGGGACAGCGCCCAGGCCCAGAGTTCAAGCTCCATGACCCACAAAAAAGAAAGAAAGAAAAAAGAAAGAAAGAAGGAAGGAAAGAAGGAAAGAAGGAAGGAAGGAAAGAAAGAAAGAAAGAAAGAAAGAAAGAAAGAAAGAAAGAAAGAAAGAAAGAAAGAAAGAAAGAAAATAAAATAAAATTTGTTTCAAATAATTTGTTTCCAGTATATTACCATAGAAAAGCCTTGGGCTTTTTTTCTCTTTATAATATATACTATAGAAATGTCAGCTGATGATTGTTTAAACCATAGATTATGTTATTAACAGTTGCATTAATCAAGTGTTCTGCAGACTTTGTTATGGGGTTATGTTTTTGGCACAGGTATTTAAAGAGTATTCAGCATACATGTTCATTAATCTTGAAGCAATACAAGAAAATGCTATAATCCTGTTATAGGACATTGGAAAGGCCATACAAACAAAATAGAAGATGAAGATATTAAATTGATCCCAAATTTTTAAAGTCTCACCTGAGGCACCAAACAAAAGCTGTGTTTTGTTTAATTTTTCAGTAATTGAAGTTCCCTGTGATAATATAAATTTAGTCATAGTTACAAAAAATTATTTCCCTCAGAGTTGCCTTAGCATCTGTAAGTTCAATGAATGCTGTCTTTAGAAGGCACATTTAATATTATGGCTTAATGTTGTTGTAAAAATTTGATCATTCTATTGTCGCTTTACTTATAAGTTAAGTCACTATTTAAACAAACCATCTACTAAGTAACTAATATTATGCTTTATAAATATAGAGAATGGGTATTCATAATTTATTTAATTATGTGAAAAACAATACTTTGAGACTTGACTCCAAGAACACTGCTACTGTATAGTAGTCATATCACTTTTTTTCTGTGCATGTGAGTGTGTGTGTGTGTGTGTGTGTGTGTGTGAGAGAGAGAGAGAGAGAGAGAGAAAGAGAAAGAGACAGTTTCCTTATATAATTTAAATTGTTCTTAACAACAGTTCACCCTAGGCTTGTCTTAAACTCATAATCCTCATGCCCCACCCTTTGAAGTACTATTAACTCCAAGCAGATACAAAAACAGCTAGCTAATAAAGCCAGGCTCATGCCTGCTAGCTACTCCAGAGGCTGAGATATGAGGATCAGGGTTCAAAGCCAACCCGGACACTAAAGAACTTGGGACTCTTATCTCCAATTAATCACTAGAAAACCAGAAGTGCGGCTGAGGCTCTAAGGGTAGGTTGGTAGTCTTGAGCTGAAGAGCTCAGAGACAGTGTCCAGGCCCAGAGTTCAAACCCCATGACTGACAAAAAACAACAACAAAAAAACCCAACTAGCCTAATAGTAACAGTTTTCAGCTATTTTTAAAGGCTAGTATGAAGTGTTCTATTGTATATAGTCAGAAGGTCCTACGTTTGTTGGCAAGCAAGGAAGATGATCTTAAGCTGTACTTGATTATACTCTATAAGATCTCTTGTCATTCTCTGCATTAAGAAAAAAAAATCATATAACTACAAATTCCTATCCCTTTTCCCCACTACTACTTCAAAAAAATACATCCTAGCTAGGACCACTGGGCCCACACCTATAATTCTAGCTACATAGGAGGCTGAGGTCTGAGGATAGCAATTTGAAGCCAACCTGGGCTTCTTTGTCACCAGTTAACCAGCAAAAAGCTAGAAGTGGTAGATCATAGCTCAAATGATAGATCACCAGCTTGGAATGGAAAACAGTTAAAAGACAGCGTCTACACTGTGAGTTCAAGAGCCAGTACAAAAAAATGAAAAAGAAAAATAAAATCAAGCTTTTTGTAAAAAAAAAAATGTATTCTTTATTCACTTTTCATTCTGTTTTTTTAAAACAACAACAACAAAAAAACTTGGTTGTTAGTTGAATTTTTTCCCTTACTTTGGAGACAGTTCCTTGGGACAATTTCTGACAATTTTCATTTAGCATTGGAACTTAGTGGACTCACAGTTTTCATTGGAAGAAGCGGATCTACAGTTGATTTTAATTGAAAATCTGCAAGTAATCCCTGACTAAAACTAAAGTGGAAGAAACACAGCCATTTAAAAAGACTCAGACATCACAATTTAACTTTGAAGAGTCAAAAGGATTAGTACTTTTAAAGAAGACACTTAGCTGCTTGAATTCCCGTGTCTGTCTAGATGACATGCTACCTACCTGTCTCCGTGAAGAGGAAGAAAAATATTCAGCATGGTATTTTATGGCTTATTCCTTTGGCAAGATGCCATAGTACTTGATTCACAGTTTTTCAGAAGACTTAAGGAGCTGGAGGTGTGGCTCAGGTGGTAGAACACCAGCCAGTGAGTGAAAGAAGTGGTAGTTACCAAGTTTGAGTTCCAGTTTCAGAGGGGAAAAAAGACATAAAAGTCCTCAATGGAGAACAAGCAACCTAATTTTCCTGGACTTACATACCACTGATACCATACAGGCCATTTCTTTTAAGCCACTTTTCTACATAAATTCTGGCACATGTAATCTTGCTCATCTTCAGATGTAGTCATGGGAAAACACTTACCTCCCTACCTCACAGGGTTGTTGTGAGGAAAACTTTAATTGTTTTTAAGGAAAGGTCAGAAATAACTCGTGCCTTTTTGTTGGTAGTTTCTATGCTAAGATTTTGTTTGTCTTTAAATTTCTAAATGCTTTCCTATAGTTATAAGTGGGTATTAGGTAATATTCTTAAATGTAAGGTAATGAAATTGTATTTATCGGTGAGCCTCCTTTTATGAAGAACAATTTGCATGAAATGTTAAATTAATTATTTTTCAATCAAGACCTTTATACAATTACAATTAAAGAAAAGCTACAGTAAAAATGTCTGGTTTCCCCTTTTATTTAGTTGGGATCATATTATTCATACCTGTTAGGTAAAGGTAACCCAATAAAGGTAACCCAGCTCATCAAATTCTAATGCTAATACAATGAAATAGATTTTAAAGAAGAAAACACAACAATCTTGGAATAAGGTTCAAGTATATAAAGATATTTTTATACTTTTAAAAGCTGAGTAAAAGTCTTACATTATTAAATAGAAGTGAAAACACAGAGATATTTTCTTGAAAAAAAGTAGGATTGTTGTAGGAATAGCAATATGGTAAACACTTGCTTCATGTCACAGCACAAAAGTAAAAAAGAAAACTCTTGTCTACTAAATCAGAGAAAACATTTAAGTATGAATTAAAATTTATGTATAGAAAATTCTTAAAAGCCTGCAAAAATTTGGTGTCATTTGTATAGTTTCATTTTTATAATATACTGGAAAATAACTACATAACATTTTCTGTTTCACATAAATCAATCCCAGTTATTTCAAGTTTTTTTTGTTTGTTTGTTTTGTTTTTGTCAAATCAAAGCTTGAATAAATCACATGAATTACATACTGGCTCCTAGAACTAAGCTTTAAAAATACTCTCAAATTTCTACTTTCTATTGCTTGTTCCTACTTAGTAGCAAAAGACAATTCAAAGTGAATAAAACTAATAAGCTGATATTCAAAGTGAATTCAAACTAATAAGCTAATATTTACAAATAAATGTTTTCCCTAAATTACTATATCATTTAAGTAATTTGTTAAATATGCTGTAGCAAAAAGAAAGAACATCATAGTCCTATGAAAGAGTACGCTTCACCCTCTCCTCTCCCCCCCAGCCAATACATCTTTTTACATATGCCTTCTAAAGGTCACCAGAGACCCTATGGTCTTGCTGTCTTATATACTCATTTGTTAATGTATTATTTTGTGTAGGAATGGAAATCTTAGGAGGGATCTTTCTTTGCTAACTCAATTTAATTAAATTACTGAATTTATTATACTAATTTAAGCTTTTTATATACAGTTACTAGTAATATGAGTGGTTTAAACTGACTCAAAAGTGTATTCATTAGACCATCTTAATGTAAAAAATACATAAACAGTGATCTGTGTAGTGAGTTTGAGGATGATTATGATATCATTGATAAAATTTTACATATGAATTAATAAAAATAAAGCCTCTGAGCTTCATCTTCCATATAACAGTAAGTCATGTTTTGATTAAAATCTTTATAGGAAGGGTGCTGTTCACCCCACACTAGCACTTCATCCAGTATATATTCTTCTAGCTAATGTTTTATGAGAAGCAAAAGTTAGTGGATACATGCTTGAGATAAAATGAAATATAATTTTACTAGTACTTTTTTTTGTGGGACATGGGGCTTGAACTTGGCTTGGGCACTGTCCCTGAGCTCTTTAGCTCAAGGCTTCTGCCCCGTACCCTTGAGCCCAGCCGGCCCTGGTTCCCGTTTTCTAGAGGTTAATTAGAGATAAAAGTCTCAGGTCCTTTTTTGCCCGGGCTGGCTTTGAACCTTGATCTTCAGATCTCAGCCTCCCGAGTAGGATTACAGGCGTGAGCCACCATGCCTGGCTCTATTACTGGTAATTCTTATTAATATTTCTCCAGTATATAAATCTTAGAATGGCTTTTTATATCAGTTTTCCTTATTTTCTTTTGTTTTAAAATGGAAACAGCTTATAAGTGCATCTTGAACTTGATTGTGAAGAATTCTTGTTCTGAATTTTGAAGTGGTTCAAAAATCTGAAATTGTAGCTGGGCACAGTGGATTGAGCTGGGAGTTAGGCCTAGTGGTAGATTGCTTGCCTAGCATGCACAAAGACAGGGGTTTGATTCCTCAGTACCACATATGTAGAAAAAGCCAGGAGTGGTGCTGTGGCTCACGTAGCAGAATGCTCACTTTGAGGAAAAAGCCCAAGGACAGTGCTCAGGCCCTGAGTTCAAGCCCAAGACTGGCACCAAAATAAAACAACAACAAAAGAGACGATCGTGAGACTCTTCTCCAATTAACCACTAGAAAACGAGAAGTGGGGCTGTGACTCCAGGGTAGGGCAGTAGGCTTGAGCTGAAGGGCTCACAGACAGAGCCCAGGCCCAGAATTCAAGCCACCATTACCCACAAAAAAGAAAAAAATAAAAAAGAAATCTGCAATTGTGCAGAGCTGATATAATGCCATAAGTGGAAAATTTTACATCTGGCTTCATGTGACAGGTTATAGTAAAAATGCAGACAGAACAAAAATAACGTATGAAATAACCTTCAGACTATGTGTTGAAGGTCTACAAGTAGATCTTTGGTATCCACCAATATATAATTCCAAGGATACTGCCATCAAGGGAAAACCTTAGAATGTCAGGTTGCATAGAGTTTAAACACAACTGAAGATGGTAAGGACTGAGAGTTTCATCACATTTACTGAGCTACATCATATTCACAGTTTTTTTTTTTTAAATTTGTTTGTTTGGAGACTGGGCTAGGTTAAGACCAATAGCAGAAAATTCACAAATATGAGGCTAGCTTATTGGATATGAAATATAAATGAATTTCAAGCTTAGGCTTCAGTCATTTCTAAGTATTTTGCTAAATTCTTTGGGTTATTCCATTAGTAGATTTACTTTTGCAAATGACTTCATCTTTTCTAGTAGCTACTAAGTAAAGGAGAAAGATTGGGATATATGATTTCTTTTTTTTTTTTTTTTTTTTGCCAGTCCTGGGCTTGAGCTCAGGGCCTGAGTACTGTCCTTGGACTTTCTCAAGGCTAGAGCTCTACCACTTGAGCCTCAGCACCACTTCCAGCTTTTTCTATGTATGTGGTACCGAGGAATCGAACCCGGGTCTTCATGCATGCTAGGCAAGCACTTTAACCACTAGGCCAAACTCCCAGCCGGGTATATGATTTCTAAGTATCTTCATCTGGACTAATTCAAGAAATGAATAATTACATCTTCTTTTAGTGTCTTTAATTGCATGAGATTCAGAACTGAGTTTGTTAAAACACTAGCAATGTTATTGTGAGAATTCATTGCATGAGACAAATGAACTGTCTTTAAATAGAATAGTAGGTGAAAGTAATACACTGTGTTTGTTATGTGCAATATAGTGAATATTACTTTAATTCTTTCCAAATTGATTCAGAATGTGTGATTGATCACTTACTACTTTTCAAAAGTATAGTCATTTGAAATTAGAGCATTAACATAATAGATAACATTATAATGTCCTGAAATTATTTATTTTAATGAGATGAGTTTGTGAACTACACAACTGGTATCTACATTTTATTAGACAGTAGTCTAGTGTATTATTAGAATATACCACATTAATAATGTAAGATGAATTAATTATTTTACAAATTGATATTAGCAGTATTAAATCATAACAGGACAAAAGATATAGCTCAGTGAACTCTTGAATAGATTCAACCTCCAGTCTGTATAGTTGCTCTGTATAGTAGCTCTTGTCATTAGATTTTCTTTTTTTTTTTTTTTTTTGCCAGTCCTGGGCTTGAGCTCAGGGCACTGTCCTTGGACTTTCTCAAGGCTAGAGCTCTACCACTTGAGCCTCAGCACCACTTCTGGCTTTTTTCTATGTATGTGGTACCGAGGAATCAAACCCGGGTCTTCATGCATGCTAAGCAAGCACTTTAATCACTAGGCCAAACTCCCGGCCCCGTCATTAGATTTTCAACCAGTAGAATATGGTATAGTCTGTATGATATATTTTTTTTTTAGGAAAGCAACTTGACAAATAGCATAGACATCTAGCACTCCAAATGGCATTAAGTTCCTATCTTACCTGTGAGGCCCACCTAGACTAAACAAGTTCTAGATTAGTTTATGGATGGGGAGAGTATTATATGCAAAAAAATGAGGGAAGAATATTTCTTCATTTAATTAACTGAAGTTTGGTGATAACAAATATCAAATAAGAGACCATAATTTTTGTTCTTCCTCTATTTTTTGTTCTGAGCAGATTTTTTTAAAATAGTTAACTTGTTTACTTTATCAGTACAAAACTGAATGCTAGGTCATGTGCATTATCCTTAATACTTCGCGTTTTTTTTTTAGTGGGACTGAAGAATCTAAGGTCTGACACTAGGCAGATATTCTACCACTTGGAACCACATCCTTAGCCCCTTTGTTTGCATATTATTTTAATATAAAGTCTTGCTACCTTTGCCTTGGCTGGCCTCAAGCTCAGAATTTCTCTGCCTCCACATTCCTAGTAGCTGGAAGTACAGGCTTGTGATATTAGTGTATATGAAAATATATTCATTAAATGGTCTAGTCAAGTTTTTTTTAAAAGAATTTATTAACGTTGATTTTTACATCATATTTTAAATGACAAGTTTAACATACAAATGTTCAAGGAGGGAATCTCTATTTACAATCACTGGGACTTAGTATTTAGAACTTAATCACAATTAGGCTAAGGGTTTGTATGTCATAGAAACATATTAATTTATGAAATAAAACGTTATGTCTATAGAGTCATAGGTTTTTATGTCTATATAGTTATGTTTATGTTTCCATTACCGTTGTTTGTTTTTAACCTTATGTTATTATAAATTTTAATTTTACTTTATGGTTATTTTGTTTTACAATCATGAAAAAATAGTTACACATTTTTCAGAGGGATAAAAACCTGAAGCATGAGTTGGTTAGAAAAGTTTTTTTAAAATCATGGGGCTGGGAGTTTGGCCTAGTAGTAGAGTGCTGCCTAGAATGCACAAAGACTCTAGTTTGATTCCTCAGTACCACATACATAGAAAAAGCTGGAAGTGGTTCTGAGGTTCAAGTGGTAGAGCTTTAGCCTTAGAAAGCCCAAAGATGGTGCTCAGGCCTTGAGCAAAAAAAAAAGTGGGCATGGTGGTTCACACCTGTAATTCTAGCTGCTCAGAAGGCTGAGATCTGAAGATCAAGGTTCAAAGCCCGCCCGGGCACAAAAGGACCTGAGACTCTTATCTCCAATTAACTTCTAGAAAAGTGGGGCTGGGCTCAAGGGCAGAATGGCAGCCTTGAGCTGAAGAGTTCGAGGACAGTGCCCAGGCCAAGTTCAAGTCCCATGACCCACCAAAACAAACAAACAAACAAAAAGAATTTGACTAACCCTTTGCTTCTCTGCTTTGGTCATCTTCTAAAGTGTCTTGAAGAAAGTTAAATCCCCAAATGGTTCTCAAACATCAAAAAGATAATCATTAACAGAACTTATTCATTATTTGGCACAATATAATGGATTTGGCACAACATAAGTTATGAGTGTTTAAAATGTAAAGTTGAAACTTAGCAATCACTATTGAGTCTATAGACATTACTTTATTTGAGAACATACTGTGCCTTTAAGTTAGGTTATTGTGGTAGTGTGCTTTTTATCAAAGAATTTATATTTGACTCATATCTTAGAAGAGTTTAATATGTACGGTTATAAGATTGTATATGTGTATGTGTCTATATGATCATACTTAGCATTATGTAATGGATACTTTATATTTGCAAAGCAAAATTATCTAGGAATCTTAGATTTGAATAATTGTGCAAAGTGATGGAAAGAAATGAACACATTCTAGCTTATATTAGGATTACTAATGTTAGAAATCATTTAATATGTTAGAATAACTATGAGCATATATCATAAGCAATCAAGCTAAGCATGGCCAGTTTTTCTGGTAATTATCTATCTATACTTTTTCATTCCAAATCATTTATTAAACCCTTCCTTTTTTCTTTTTGTGCCAGTTTTAGGGCTTGAACTTAGAGCTTTGATAGAGCTTTTGTGCTCAAGGCTAGCACTCTACCCCTTGAGCCACAGCTTCACTTCCAGCTTTTTTGCTCATTAATTGTCTCATGGACTTTCTTGCCTTAACTGACTTTGAACCACAGTCCTCACTCAGTAAAGATATCAGCCCCACTGGGCGCTCGAGGGTAGCTCATGCCTGTAATCCCATTTACTCAGGAGACTGGGATCTGAGGATCAAAGCCAGCTTGGTCACAAAAGGACCTGAGATTCTTATTTCCAGTTAACCTCTAGAAAATGGGGAAATGGGACTTGCCTCAAGAGTAGGGCAGTAGCTTTGAGCTGAAGAGCTCAGGGACAGTGCCCAGGTCGAGTTCAAGCCCCATTACCCATTCCAGTTAGGAGTGGTGTCTGCCTTGACCTTGGAATAGTTAGGACCTGTGTACCCTTATCTTGAGGTCATATTAGAGACAACTGGAAGGAATAAAGCGTGAGAGATAGAGGTGTGGCCCACCAGACCCTAGCTTTTTTATAGTCATAATAGAAAGTCCTTGAGAATAAGAGAAGTATTTTCTACATCTATATCCTCAAAAATATTAGGCACATAAAAAGAAATACTGTTGATTATTTGATAATATTCTCATGTAGGATAAACTAAGATGCAAAACATACATTTTAGTAGTTCAATGGACTCTGCATTCGTCTATAGAAAGCGGTCTTAACAAATACTAATGAAAGGATCTGAAGTAGTTCCCAAAGTGCATCTAAATATGGTGTAAAACTATTTTCTTTTCAGGAATTGGAAGTGTAGCTTCAATAGTAGAACATCTGCCTAGAGTTAAAAAGCCAAGCAAGAACATGAAGCCTTGAGTGCAATTCCCAGCATCAGTATACAATAACAACAACAAATGATACTTTTTATGTAAATATAAACAAAGCATATAATCTTCCATTTCCACAGGAGAAAGCCTTTTAGACTATTCAAGTTGATCCCTAGCTTTAACATTTTCATATCTGAATAGTCTTAACTTACTATCACTAATTTTTATTAATCACATTTCAAACTAAATTAGTCATTTTAGTGATTTGTATGCATTTGCTGCAATACCATTATTATATGACTATATATAATCAATTGTAAATTATCCATAGGCAATGAAAAAGAGTTAATATTAATTTGGGGGGGGGTATCATAGGGCTAGAACTCAGCCTGGGCACTGTCCCTAGGTTCTTCAGCTCAAGGCTTCTGTCCTACCCTGAGCATGGGCATTGTTCCTGAGCTCGTCAGCCCAAGGCTACCACCCAACCCTTGAGCCAAGCCCCACTTCCCGTTTTCTAGAGGTTAGTTGGAGGTAAGAGTCTCAGGTCCTTTTGTGCCTGGGCTGACTTTGAACTTTGATCCTCAGATCTCAGCCTCCTGAGTAGCTAGGATGACAGGCATGAGCCACTACTCCTGGCAGGAACTGAATTTTTACAAGTTTGTTCAAGTCTGTCACTTATTGGCAGAAAAGCAAAGCAAATTTCTTGCTGACATATTTCAGTGGTATAATGAACTAACCTGGAATTGGAATATAACCAGACCTCATCAACTTGTCTAGTAAAAATTGGTTCTTAGAAATACAGATGCTTTTGCTTCTGATGCAGGCTGATAAAGGAGACAATAAAGAGGACAATCCAAACAGCCAAGCATTCAGTAATGAATTAAGTTATTATTCTGTATTCTATTATCTCTCCTTTCTTTAGAGTCACTGATGTAATAAAATTTTATCAGGGCCCTTACTTTGATATTATTTATATAGCTTGTATCTGCACTAACAAATAGAGTTAATGATGATTATTGCCTTAACTAAGAAAACAATAATAGAAATAAGTAACAAATTCAAGCAAAGAAACAAAAATTCAAACAAGTTCATGGTATTTATTTAAATTATATTTTTTATTCTGACCTTCAAAAATAATTCTAAACTAATATACGAATTGCTCTGATTCTAGTAGCCAGTAAAAAAGTATTGACTACAGGGGCCGGGAGTTTGGCCTAGTGGTTAAAGTGCTTGCCTAGCATGCATGAAGACCCGGGTTCGATTCCTCAGTACCACATACATAGAAAAAAGCCGGAAGTGGTGCTGAGGCTCAAGTGGTAGAGCTCTAGCCTTGAGAAAGTCCAAGGACAGTGCCCTGAGCTCAAGCCCAGGACTGGCAAAAAAAAAAAAAAAAAAGTATTGACTACAGGGGCCAGGAGTTTGGCTTGGTGGTAGAGTGCTTGCCTAACATGCATGAAGGAAGACCTGGGTTCAATTCCTCAGTACCACATACATTAAAAAAAGCCAGAAGTGATAGAGCTCGAGTCCTGAGAAAGCTCAGAGACAGTGCTCAGACCCAGGACTAGCAAAAACAACAACAACAACAACAACAAAAACCAACTATTTGCTACAGCTAATTTACAAAAGGTAATTTTTTTTCATAGCAAGATATTGGAAGACATAACATATCCTCTTCTACACAATTGTAGCTTTGGCAGAATTTCTGTTAATACTTTCTTTTCAAATGTGCCACTTCTTAGAGTTCATTTCTGTTACTTGTGGTTTTTCCCAACAATGCTACGACTCCAAGCAATTTTTAGGCCAATGTTTTTCTTATATGGCTTGCTTTCTAAAAGAAACAAATATTCTACTCCCTCATTAAAACTAAATGAGATTATAGATAATTAAAAAATAATTTTGTTTTGAATAGATCATAGTGGTTATAATATTCTTACTTGTAATTGAGAGGACAGGCTTGAAATTAATCTGTCTTTGTAGAGTCTAAATGTATATTCATAAAAGTTGGAAGAAATATAACTTTTTCCTATTATGTAAAACAAGTTTCTTCTGAACATCGTTCCAACAGAATAATTGAACATGATCTTTCAGTTAATGATCAGTTCTGCATTTTTTGTTTTTTGTCAATCATGAGACTTGAGCTCAGGGCTTGTACACTCTCCTTAAACACTTTGCTCAAGGCTAGTGCTCTACCACTTGAGTCTCAGTGCCACTTCTGGCTTTTCTGCATATGTAGTACCAAGGAATGGAACTCAGGGCTTCATTCATGGTAGGCGAGCACTCTACCACTAGGCTACGCTCCTAGCCCATGACCAGTTTTAAAAAAGGGAGTGAAACAAATAATGACGTGCAGATATAATAGATACGCACTTCAGTTTTTCCTTGAATCCATTCTGATTTTCTTTTTACTTATAAAGTAGCAATGAATCTACAAAACAAATTTTTCCTCTTTCTTTTAGGTTTTACCCTAACCCCTCAAATTTACTGGTGGAGAAAAACTATGGTTTATAGTAAAAGAGTAAAAACGCCTATTAAGCAAAACCTTGAACTTTTCACACATAATAAATGATTTTGAATAAGAAATAAACATTCACACCTCCTACCTTACAGAGAATAACCCACTATAAATGTTCAAAGAGAGTCTCTAGACAATTTGGAATATGGTGTTAGGAGTCAGCAGTGAGAATATGAAATGGAAGTTCAAATAGGAACTCCCATCAACACCCATGGTCCTTCATCCTTGTATTTCCATTTCTCAGCCGGTGGGTGGAAGGGGCCCGGGCGGGGCGGGGGGGGGGGGTTAGTCATGTTAAAGAACGCACTGGGCCAGCCAGGTAGTGTGTAAATGTGACAGACACATCTCTACTACAGAGCCATTTCCAGTGAGCACTACCCTTCTATGCATAGAAATGCGGCTGCTTCTCTCTGTGAGGGCATGCTTGAGTATCATTCATGGGTTTTTCCATGTTACTGAATAAAAGTGGAGGTAGAGATAGACTTTTTTTTAATATATTTTTTATTGTAATTAATAGAAGGGTTAAGAGCTAGACTTTTTATGTCCTCAAATCAAATGGGAAACTGCACCGAGGGCAGAATTTTTATGAGTTTTACACAATACATGATTCAGAGTCAGGTTTCACAGTTTCTTGCCTCTCACATCAGAAATCAACTATACTGCTTTTGAGAATCACTTGTTTACTTTTTTTTTTTTTTACTCTTTCATTAACTTAACTAATTCATTGAGAGCTACAACAAAGGTTTAAACTTGTAAATACTATCTCTTGTACCTAAGGAAGACAGCCTAAATCATTGAGTACATACCTAATAAGAGTTGAATTTTTTCAAGTTATATTTATTTCAGTTTCAGAAGTTACTAATTTAAACAAGCCCTTCTCAAATGAGGTTAAGTGTATGTGCGTGTGTGTGTGTGTGTGTGTGTGTGTGTGTGTGTTTGCATGTGCTCTCATATGTGTGCGTGCACCAGTCCTTGAGTCTTGAACTCAGTGTCTGAGGACTGTCTCTGTACTTTTGCACTCAAAGCTGGTGCTCAACCACTTGAACACAACTCCATTTCTGGCTTTTTGAATAGTTTATCAGAGATAGGAGTCTCATGGACTACCTTGCCCATGCTGGCTTTGAACCACAATTCTCAGATCTCAGCCTCCTGAATACCTAGAATTACAGGCATGAGTCACTGACATCTGGCTCTTTCTTGGCTCTTCTTTAGATGACTAAAGTTTATTTCAGTATTCGTTTTGCTTATGCACATGGAGAATGCACTATTTGAGTACCATATGTTTCAGCTCATCTTACTGATGACTATAATTTTGCAATAAAAGAAGTTGAGGGTGGGGGGAGGGACGGGGGATAAGAACATGAGAAGGGGTATCAAGGTTGGAGGAGTAATGCTCCCATTAACTGTAACCCCTCTATACATTATCCTGACAATAAAATAAAATTTAAAAAAGTTGAGACCTAGTGAGATGAAATAATTTATTCAATAGAAATAGCTGGCAAATGATATTAGAGCCATGATTTGAACCAAATCATCAAATTCCCAAGCCTATGTTTTTGACTATTTAAATAGTTCCATATATATATATATATATTTCATATATATTTACTAAAATTCTCAGAAATATTTATAGGTTGTTTAACTTTGAATATTTTGAAGTAATTTAATTCTAGAATTATATATATATATATATATATATATATTTTTTTTTTTTTTTTGCCAGTCCTTGGGCTAGAACTCAGGGTCTGAGCACTGACCTTGAGCTTTCTCAGAGCTCTGCCATAACAGAGCCACAACACCATCTGGCTTTTTTACATATGTAGCACTAAGAAATCAAACCAGGGTCTTTGTACATGCTAGGCAACTACTCTACTACTAGGCCAAACTCTTGGCCCTAGAATTTATTTTTAAAAGTCAGCAGCATTTCATTTTCTAAGAACTGAGTAAATTTTATATGAGCTAACATGTCTTTGCCTATAAGGCTCATCATTACTTTTGATTTTACCAAAAAAAGATTGTCAAAATGACAAAAAGTGTTTTATGTATTTTATCTTTTATTTCTTAAAAATGTTTGAAGCAAATATCTCTATCTTCTTATGAAACCTGAAGTTATGTAAACAAAGTGTACTGTCCTCTAACTAAAAAAGTAATAAAACTAAATGCAACTCAAAAAAAAGATTGTCAATTAAATTATGACTGTGAACATTTAGATTTAGACACACATGTTAATATATGCTACTTTTTACACATGCAAAACAAATAGTTTAGGATATTATTACAAGCCAGGCATGTCGGCTCACACCTGTAATCCTAGCTACTCAGGAGGCTGAGATCTATGGATCAAGGTTCAAAGCCAGCCCAGGCACAAAAGGACTTGAGACTCTTATCTCCAATTAACCTCTAGAAAAGGGAAGTAGGGCTTGACTCAAGAGTAGGGTGGCAGCCTTAAGCTGAAGAGCTCAGGGACAATGCCCAGGCCCAGGGGTAAATGTTATTACAGAGCCAGGAGCATATCCTAATGTTAAGAGTTCTTGGTTAGCAAGCGTGAGGCCCTGGGTTCAATTTCTCTGTACCACATACTAAGAAAAAGCCTGAAGTGGCATTGTGGCTCAAGTGGCAGAGTGCTAGCCTTGAGCAAAAAATGTCCAAGGACAGTACCCAGGCCCTGAATTCAAGCTCTAGGACTGAAAAACATTACTCTCCTCTTAGCTGTGTACAGTGACTCATACCTGTAGTCCTAATGGCTGGGAAGGACTGTGTGAGTTGAAGTTCATAGCCAGCTTGAGACTTCAGCCAATAAAAAGCTAGGCTTGGTGGCATGCTGCTGTTATATGCAGGAAGCTTAAATAGGATAATTACAATCCAAACCAGTCCAGGCAAAAAGTGAGAGATACCAAAAGCAAAAAGGACTAGAGTACCTCTAGCAAGCACATGGCCCTGTGTTCAAACCCAGTAACTATCTATCTATTTATCTATCTATCCATTCTCATCTTTTGAGATTTTCTCCAAAACTCCATTTCAGTTCTGCACATTTATTCAGAATAAGTCCAGATGGTTTCTAGTTTACTTCAGGAACTGCCTTTAAATCTTTTCCAGCAAACGTATTTTAATCAATTTACTCATGACCATTAGCTTCTGTGTTGTATGTTAATCCAGACTCATCAGGATGTATGAAAACCATGATGGTCAGATAGGCAGAGAAGGAATCTAGGGCTAGGGTAGAATGCAACACTAGGAGGATTATAAAGGTATCCAGTAAAAACGACAAAGACCACAGGCCACGAGTGTGGCCTAGTGGTAGAGTACTTGCCGAGCATGCATGAAGACTCAGGTTCGAGTCCTTGGTACCTCATACAGAAAAGCTGGAAGTGGTGCTGTGGCTCAAGTGCCCTTGAGGAAAAGCCCAAGGATAGTGCTCAGGCCTGGAATTCAAGCCCCAGGACTGTCAAAATAAATAAACAAAGACAAAGATCAGAGGAAACAGTATTTACAATGTCTTGGAAGAGTCCCAAAGATCTGTATATGGTGCCATGTACCTATAATTCCAGCAATTGAAAGGCTGGCATAAGAGGATGGAGTTTGAGACCAAAGTGGGCTACATAGCCAGTCCCTACCTCAAAAATGGGGGGGAGGGAAGAACCCAAAGTAGTGTCCTGGTTGATATGTGAGTTACTGAGTCACAAAGTCAGAAAAATTACTATAAGCTTTAGAGTCTTTTTAAATATTTAGACAAGTTAAGACTTTTGAGCTACATCCAGCAGGAAATTCCTGTCATATACTAGGCTATTTGCCTGGCAGTATCTGAACTCTAAGCAAGTTGTTTTGAAAAATACATATTATTTATACAAAGGGTTATTCTTTTCATTTAAAAGGAATGCCTTACATTTAAAAAGTTACATACAGGGCCAGGAGTTTGGCCTAGTGATAGAGTGCTTGCCTAGCACGAAGACCCAGGTTCAATTATTCAAAACCATATACATAGAAAAAAATAGAAGCGATGCTGGGTCTCAAAGGGTAGAACTCTAGCCTTGACAAAGTCCAAGGAGAGTGCTCAGGCCCTGAATTCAAGCCACAAGACTGGCAATAAATTAATTAATTAATTAAAAGGTTGCATACAGGATAACATAATGCATATGTATATAATACATATAATATGCTCATGAAAACATATTTGTAATTGTGGGATTATTTAAGATAAGAGGAAAAGGGAATAATAGGAAGTGAACAATGCCAAAATAAATTATAACTGTAAAGGAAGATGGCAAAACAAAACTCACTGAATGTTGCTGAATAATAAGTAGTAGTGAATAGGGAAAGTAATAAGGGGTATCAGTCATATTTAAATACAGTATATGCATGTGTGAAATACCACATTGAAACTCTTGAGCAATTAAATACATTAAAAAATGAATGACAAGAATATAAAATAGCTTGGAAAAATCCTATTAAGTGAAGTAAGCCAGACCCAGAGGAGCATAGGCTCCATGGTTTCCCTCATTTGTAATAATTAGTACACATCTAATAATTAGTACATACCACAATACCTCAAAACCTATGTACTTATGGTCATACAGGATGAGACTAAATGAAATGAACTCTAGGTTGTGGAAACAAGAGGTTTATCTTTGTGATTGTGTTGTTCTTAAAGTACTGTGTGAAGAAGTTATTTCTTTTCTCTCTTTTTTTCAATTTATGGTTAATTTCATGTGCTTACTGCATTTGACTTTGTTACCTTGTATACTGTATATACACTTATTTGTTTATTTAAAATAGGGAAAGGAAGCCAGGAGCAGTGGTTCATGCCTGTAATCAGTACTCAGGAGACTAAGAACTGAGGATCACGGTTCAAAGCCAGCTCTGGCACAAGAACCTGAGACTCTTATTTCCAATTAATCACTAGAAAAGGGGAAGTGGGGCTGTGGTTTCAGGGCTAGGGCAGTAGCCTTGAGCTGAAGAGCTCAGGGACAGCGCCCAGGACCAGAGTTTTAAGCCCCATGACCCACGAAAGGAAGGAAGGAAGGAAGGGAGGGAGGAAGAGAGAGAGAAAGAGAAAAAGAAAGAAAGAGGAAAACAAGATTATTAGGAGGGGGTGAGGGGTCGGAAACGGAGACAAAAACATGAGAAGGGGTATCAAGTTTCGAAAAGTAAGATACTCACTACCTGATGAATGTAAATGTAACCCCTCTGTATATTATCGCAACTACAAAGTACAAGAAAAAAGAATATAAAAAAGGAATATATGCCTGGCGTGGTGGCTCATGCCTGCAATCCTAGCTATATAGGAGGCTGAGATCTGAGGATCAAGTTTCAAAGCCAGCCCAGGCACAAAAGGATCTGAGACTCTGATCCCCAGTTAACCTCTAGAAAATGGGAAGTGGGCAAGGGTAGATGGGTATCCTTGAGGTGAAGAGCTCAGAGATAGTGCCCAGGCCCAGGGGTAGGGTGGTAGCTTTGAGCTGAAGAACTCAGGTACAGTGCCAAGTTCAAGCCCCATGATCCACAAAAAAAAAAAAAAGAAAAAGAAAAAATATAAAATAGATCTTGGGGTGGTGAATACTAGTGGGAGGATAAATGGAGAGAGTGAAGAGGATGAATATAGTCAAAATACTTTATGTATGAAAATGGAAAAATGTAGCATGTAGAAATTGACTTAGGAAAGGGGGAGAAGGGAGAGTGATAAAGAGATGAGTCTAATCAAGGTGCATTTATGCGTATTTGGACATGTCAAAATAAAACTCCCTTGTGTGACTGATACTAATAAAAAATGTGAGAGGGAAAAAAGGACAGCTTAAATTTTAGGAAAGAAAAATCTAGGAGCTAGGAGCATGGCCTAGTGGTAAGAGTGCTTGCGCAAAGCACTGGGTTTGATTTCTCGGTACCACATACCCCCACAAAAAAACAGAAGTGGTACTATGGCTCAGTGGTGGAGCACTAGCCTTGAGAAAGCCCAAGGACAGTGCCCAAGCCCTGAGTTCAAGCCCCACCACTGTCAAAAGAAAAAAGAAAAATCTAGACCTTAGGGAAGCTACACCCCCCTCAATAATTTAGTTTTTTGGGTATCTTTTTTGCCAGTCTAGGGCTTGAGCTCAGGGCCTGAACACTGTCCTTGAACTTTCTCAAGACTAGAGCTATACCACTTGAGCCTCAGCACCACTTCTGGCGTTTTTCTATGTATGTGGTACCGAGGAATAGAACCCAGGCCTTCGTGCATTCTGGGTGAGCACTCTACCAGTAGGCCAAACTCCTGGCCCTCCGTCAATAGTTTTTAAAAGAAAAACAAAGACCTTAGGGAAGCATCTCTCTCTCTCTCTCTCTCTCTCTCTCTCTCTCTTTCTCTCTCTCTCTCTCCCTCCCTCCCTCCCTCCCTCCCTCCCTCCCTCCCTCCCTATCTCTCTCTCTCTCTCTCTCTCTCTCTCTCTCTCTCTCTCTCTCTCTCCCCCTCTCTCCCCCTCTCTCCCCCTTTCTCCCCCTCCCCCTCCTTCCCTCCTTCCCTCCCTCCCTCTCTCCTTCTCTCTCTCCCTCTCCCCCCTTCTCTCTTTCTCTATCACACACACACACCTAGCCCTCAAATGGACACTTTGGGGAGTAACAGTAAGTACTAATTGTTACCATTAGGGTATAGGAAGTGAGGACAGAAATCAACAGGCAGATGCTGAGATGAAGCTGAATTGTACAATGCTTTTATAGATATTGATTAACCTCTTGCTAGAAAATCATGAAGAGAAAGAAAAAAAGTTGCAACCTATACTTAAATTCGCTTTAAATTTGCTTTTAAAAGATTATTTGGGCAAGCCTAGTGCTTGCCTCGCAGGCATGAGACCAGAGTTCCATTCCTGAGTACCACATACAAAGGAAAAGCCAGAAGTGGTGCTGTGGCTCCTAGATCCCTATCCTTGAGAAAGCCCAAGGACAGTGATCACGCCTGAGTTCAAGCCCCAGGACTGGCAAAAAATAAAAAATAGATGATTTAGATATTCTAAGTTATCATTCCCAGAAAGTACATGCAAAGGATTACCATTCTAGAAATTGATGACTGATCCAGAGCTCTGGAGACCACTCACATATAGTTTTATCAAAAGGCTTAGTAAATAAATGACTTGTTCATTTGACTTGTTTTGCTCAGACTATTGAAATACTTTTTCTTTATTGTACATGATTAATTTAATGAAACTTAATACTTTCTCATAAAACTTGGAGTTAAGCCAGCCATGGCTCACGCCTGTAATCCTAGCTACTCAGGAGGTTGAGATCTGAGGATCAAGGTTCAAAGCCAGCCCAGGCACAAAAGGACCTGATACTTTTATCTCCAATCAACCTCTAGAAAACAGAACTGGGGCTTGGCTCAAGGGTAGGGTGGTAGCCTTGAGCTGGAGAGCTCAGAGACAGCACCCAGGCCAGTTATAAGCCCCTTGACCCAAAACAAAAACAAAAACTTTGGAGTTTAGATAAATGGCCAGGAGTTTGGCCTAGTGATAGATTGCTTGCCTAGAGTACACGAAGACCCCCGGTTTATCTTGGTACCTACCACATGTATGGAAAAAGCCAGGGGTGGTGCTGTAGCTCAAGTGGTAGAGCACTATCTTTGAGAAAGCCCAAGGACAGTGTTCAGGCCCTGAGCTCAACACCCCAGGACTGGGGGGGTGGGGGGAAGAAAGTCAGTTTAAGGAACATTTCCAGCACTGGTTTGGGACCATTTTGAAGTCCCTATAGATTTGAAGCCAACAGGAAGCCTACTTCTTTTTCTGAAGGAAATATTTACAGTATAATTACAAGAATAAAAATTACTCTTCCTTTATTCTAGCATTCAGACATTCAGTCATAGTAGTGTTTCTTCATTATCTCTGAATTACTAGTATCTCCAACTAAACCATTTAGATTTCTTTATAGATAATGAGGGTAAAACTATGAAAACTTTACCAAACACTGGTAGCTCATGCCTATAATCATAGCTACTCAGGAAGCTGAAATCTGAGGATCTCAGTTCAAAGCCAGCCCAAGTACTAAAGTCTAAAGCCCCAGACACACTTACCTCCAGTTAACCACTAGAAAACTGGAAGTGGGCCTGTGCCCAGGCTCAGAGTTCAAGGCCCATGACAGACAAAAGAAAAAGAAAAAAAGCCAGCCTAGGGAGACAGATCCTTGAGGCTGTGATCTCCAGTTAATCAACAAAAAGCCAAAAGTGGTGACGAATTGAAAAAACTGAGCAGGGACATGAGACACTGAGTTCATATCCCAGTATCAGCAAGAACAAAACAAAAACAAAAACATACTGTTCCTATAGGAAAGGACCAAATTAATCTCCAGAAAACCAAAGCATTATTTAGCTTTGAAATATGTAGTGCCAATTTAAAATGTGATTACCTTAGGTAAACCTTAAGGAATTTATCATTGCTAAATATCAACTAACAGAGAGAAATATAATATCTGAGAGTTGAAGATTAAGGAAAGAAACGTGCATGTATACATCTAAGAAATAACACATCTGAGGTAACTTATATATAGAACTTTGAAATTTATTCTAAGTAGAAATTGTATAAAGTATAGAAGCATTTGTATACGTGATAGCAAAAGAAATACATGGAATATTTAAAGAAAAATGAGAAATGGACTTTTTATCTTATATTGTATTTTACCCTGTGCACTAGAAAAATGGATTACTTAAGAAATACATCATCCAGTAGAGTATAGCACAGTGTTCTTCAAAGATTCAGAATTACTAAGTAATACAATTTCATTATTGTAAATGGCTTTAAGAACATATTTGTTTGTTAATGACATTTGAAGTAATGTAAATATCAATGTTAATAAGTTCTTTAATTAAAAAAGAACATACTTATTTACCTTAGAATCAAATCATAAGGAAAATTAGAAGCACACGCTTGATGACTGATCTGATCTCCTGAAGTATGCATTTCTTTTTTTATTTTTATTTTTTTATTGTAATTAATAAAAGGGTTACATGATATTTGCCATATAGAAGGTGCATTAATTCACATACATTGATACCCTTTCACATGTCTTGGTACCCTTTACCCCCCCCCACCGCCCCCCCTGAAGTACGCATTTCATGAATTTAAGTCTTAAATTACATGGTTTATTGTTTTCCATAAATGTTATGTTATCCATAAGAGTATCTGATACCATATTTTTCTTTATTTTCTTTCTTTAGGGCAATCAGTAATGTTTTGGGTTTTGTACAATAATGAATAAAAAGATCCATGAAAATCTTAATAAGATGATCTGTGCTGGATGCTGTGGATTAATAAGCCTGTAATCCTAGCTACTCAGGAGGCTGAGATCTGAAGATCATGGTTCAAAGCCAGCCCAGCACTAAAGATCTTAAGACCCTTCTCTCTGATTAACCACCAAAAAACCAGAAGTGGTGCTGTAGCTCCAGGGTAGCCTTGATCTGAAGAGCTCAGGGACACCGCCCAGGCCCAGAGTTCAAACCTCATGAAGACAAAAAATGGAAGTAAAAAGAAAATAATAATAAGATCTGTGGACCCTATTAAGGGTCCAAATTCTGTTTGTGGCCGCCAAGCAAACAAGTTGTATATATTGAGATTTGAGTCCTTTTATCTTTTTGTTGTTGTTGTTCTGTTCCTGCAGACTTGCTTTAGTCTTTTACTACTCCAACCCACTTTTTTATAGAACCTGTGTCCCCTTCCTGTGTGATCTTGCCTCTGATCCTGCTCCTCTCATTTACTTCTTATCATCTTTCCTCATGGCTTCACTCATCTATTTCCTTTTCATTTTTTGACTCTATTATCTTATAGCACAGCCATTCTTGCTTTCTACTTACCCAGTGTCTTCCCATACCAAAAATTTTTGACATGAATGGAGCAGCCTAAAGACCAATCTGTTCAATTCAAGAAAGCCTGGCTTTCCAGTTCTTCTGATTATTTGTAATTCTACCGTCACTGAAATTATATCCAAAAATACATAGAAAGCTTGTTTTGTACCTTTGGCAATAAGACAGTTTTTTAAAAATTAAAGTATAATTTTACTCATTTTTAATTTATTGCTTTTTGTTTATTTGTTTGTGTTTCTTTTTTGCCAGTCCTGGGCTTGAGCTCACGGCCTGAGCACTGTCCTTGGGCTTTCTCAAGGCTAGAGCTCTACCACTTAAGCCACAACATTACTTCTGGCTTTTTCTATGTATGTGGTACCAAGGAATTGAACCTGGGTCTTCATTCTAGTGGCAAGCATTCTTACTACTAGGCCAAACTCCTGGTCCCTAATTTTATGAGTTTTAACAGATTTAGACACATAGTTAACAATGCTGTCAAGATAAAAAAAGAATTTGTGGCCCTAAAAATTCTCTCATGCTCTTTTGTAATTAATTACTGCCACCGCTCTCATTCTCTATAAATTTTTTCATTTTGCAAATCTGAGATGTCATATCCACTAAAAAACAACTCCTTAATCTCCTCTCCCTCCACCCTTGGCCGCAACCCTTCTGCTTTTTTTGTGTCTTGATTTGATTACTCTAGGTACTTCACATAATAAAATACAGTATTTCTCTTTGTGACTGATTTATTTTATTGCAGTGTCTATAGAGTTCATCCATGTTGAAGCATGTGTCAGAATTTCCATTTTCAGGCTGAAGAGTATTCCACTTGTCTATGTACATACTAAATTTTGTTTATCCAATTATATTATTGGACACTTTGATTGTTGCTACCTTTTAACTGTTCTAAATAATATTGCTAGCTAGGTGCAGATGGCTCATGCCTATATTGCTAGCTTTTCAGGAGGCTGAGATCTGAGGATTGTGGTTCAAAGCCAGCCTAGGCAGGAAAGTGGTGCTGTGGCTTAAAATGCTGGAGCTCTAGCCTTGAGTGTAAAAGTTCAGGGACAGCACTCAGACCCAGTTCAAGCCCCACAACCAACACTAATTAATTACTGATAGTAATAATTATTTCTATGAATGTGAATATGTGAAAATTTCTTTAAAACCCTGCTTCACTTATTCTGTGCTGAAGACTTCTATAACCTATTGAAATACTTTTCCTTTTGAGCTCTTCACCCTACCCCTTGAGCCACAGAGCCACTTCCCGTTTTCTGGTGGTTCGTTGTAAATAAGAGTCATGGAATTTCATACCCCGGTTAGTTTTAAACCACAATCCTTAGATCTCAGCTTCCTGTGTAGCTAGGATTATAGGCGTGAGCCACAGCGCCCAGCTTACTTTTTCTTTATTTCATACAATTCAATGAACTTTCTCATAAAACTATGATTTTAAGTAAAAGCAAACTGAAAAGTTGGTTTTTTGTTGTTGTTTTGTTTTGTTTCATTTCGTTTTTGCCAGTTGTGGGGCTTGAACTCCGGGCTTGGATGCTGTCCCTGCTCTCTTCAGCTTAAGGTTACTGCCTTACCCCTGGAGCCACAGTGCCACTTCCGGTTTTTTAGTGTTTAATTGGAGATAAGAGTCTCCTGATCATTAGTGCCCATGCTGGCTTTGAACTGTGATCCTCAGATCTCAGCCTCCTGAGTAGCCAGAAATACAGGCATGAGCCACTGTGTCTGGCGAAAACTTTAGGGTACATTTTCAACACTGGTGTTGTACTGTTTTGAACTCCCTCTACTTGTATTCCTATACACAATGCACACATTTTCAGCTTCCCCATAGCCTGTGTGTAAGGTGGTCTCTCATATTGATTTTGACTTCCATTTTCCTAGTGGTTAATATTCAAATGCTTATTGGCTGTTTGCATATCTTCTTTGAAGTAATATTAATAGTGCTTAATTCATTTTTTCTTCTATTGTTTTCAAAGTATAAGATATATATAGATATATATATATATCAATCTCTCTTACTCTCTCTTTTTGTCTTTTTGTCTTTCTCTTTCTGCCAGTCCTGGGGCATGAACTTAGGGTCTAGGCTCTGTCCCTGATCCTCTCTGTGCTCTAACACTTAAGCCACTGTGCCACTTCTGCCTTTTTCCATTTATGTAGCATTGAGGAATCAAACCCAAGGCTTCATGCATGCTAGGCAAGCACTCTACTACTAAGCCACATTCTCAGCTCATTATCTCCTCATTTGACTCATTCCATTTTTTTTTTCAAAAATCACACAGGAAAAGATCTTCTTTTCTCTCTGCATCATAGCAGGCCCATGAGGTACATCTTAACACGGGTGATGAGCTTTAGAAACTTGGAGGATGGAAACTGCTTTCTTTAGTATATAGTACAGTTACTATAAAGTATCATTGAGGCATATGCCCTGTGATGCAAATACTCACTAAACACAAGAAGAATGATTAAAGAATGATATAAGGGGCCGAGAATAACATACATGAAGGCCTGGATTCAGTTTCTCGATACCACATATGCAGTTCTCAGGCCCTGAGTTCAAGCCCCAGGACTGGCAAAAATAGAAAGGGGGGAGGGAGAGAGGAGGGAGGGAGGAGGGATGGGAAGGAGGAGGGAAGGGAAGGAAAGAAAAGAAAGAAAAACATTAAGCATCACTAGCTGGTTAATAGATGAGGTTTTACTAATTGAAATAAACTTCAAAAATGAAAAAGAAAATTAGAGCCGAGCGTAGTGGCTCACACCTATAATCCTAGCTATTCAGGAGGCTAAGATGTGAGGATCTTAGTTCAAAGCCAGCCTGGGCACTAACATCCATGACACTCTTATCTCCAGTTAACCATCAAAAAACCAGAAGTGGCATTGTGGCTCGAGGGGTAGGGTAGTAGCCTCGAGCTGAAGAGCTCAAGGGACAAAGCCCAGGCTCAGAGTTCAAGGCCCGTGACCAACAAAAAAAAAAAAGAAAAAGAAAATTAACCTTTTTCAAATGAGGCAGGTCTTTCTTTATTGCAAACTTAAGACTGGCTTGTCAACAGAGGATTCTCTCTACTAACAGAATTGTCTTTGTAATAGAAAGTAGTGTTAGCCTGACTCTAATGGCTCACACCTGTAATCTTAGGTACTCAAGATACTGAGATTTGAGGATTGTGGCTTCAAGACAGCCTGGGCAGGAAACCTTGTGAGACTCTTATCTCCAGTTAACCATCAGAAAAACAGATGTGGCTTTGTGGCTGCAATGGTAGAGTGCTAATCTTGAACACAAAAGCTGAAGGACCACTCTATGCTCTTAGGTCAAGCCCTAGGATCAGAACAATAACAAAAATAATATAATATAACACACTGTTAGATGTTTTAGACTTGCAAAGTAGAGGCAGTATAATGATTATTCCTCATAAGAGAATCGATAGATGAACTGTATCTGTTACAAGAAAAAATGACACTATCCCATGTTTGTTAAGCCAAGTCTTTGGTACCATGCTTTCTTTAGAACGTTTCTATGAAGCATAGGGTTTTTAATGTTTCAGAGTTGTCTTTGAAAACAGTCTTAGTTATAAATCCAATAATAGAACTGAGTACTTCACTCCTTTCAGAAACCATATTCAGAATTTTACCTTTATTTTGTTTTAGTTCAGCCATCAGCAAACACTGGGAAGCTGAACTGGCTACCCTCAAAGGAAATAATGCTAAACTCACTGCAGCCCTGTTGGAGTCCACTGCCAATGTGAAACAATGGAAACAGCAACTTGCTGCATATCAAGAGGAAGCAGAACGTCTGCACAAGCGAGTAAGTTCAGGGCTACTCTCAGGGATTCAGAGATAACAGATATCCTTGATCAGAGGAAATTGGCATGTAGATTCAGCAAAGGGACATCTGAGAATATTCATTGGTTGCCAGAACATACATACATGCATGGTTATATCATGTGAGTTCTTTTAAGAAAAAGATTTCCAGGGTTAGCCAGCTGACACATCTGTAATACAAGCGACTTGAAAGGCAGAGAAACAAGAGGATCATGGGCTAGCTCTGGGTACAAGTGTTGAGGGCTGCCTAAAGATAACTGAAGCTAAAATGGCAGGCGGTATGGCTCAAATGATAGAAATATGAAATGCTCTTACCAAATTTTAAAAATAGCCGTAGTTCAATAAGAATGAAGATTAAACAGCTTTTTGAAATCAGATAAAACTGATTTGAGGTTCCTGTTTTGCCACTTTTAGCTGAGTAACTTCTCTTTCAGCTCTGTAACATAAGAATATTATATATTTTGTATAATTCCTGTGAAAATTCAGAATGTAATTAGCATTTAGTGGGATTAAGTCAAAATACATATTCTAAGCCAGATACGGTAGCTCACACCTGCAGTCCTACTCAGGAGGCTGAAATCTGAGGATTATGGGTCAAAGACATCTCCAGTTAATCACTAGAAAATGGGAAGTGGGGCTGTGGCTCAGGGGTAAGGTGGTAGCCTTGAGCTGAAGAGCTCAGGTACAGCACCCAGGCCCAGAGACCTAATATATATGTTCTATCTAGGTAGGTTAGTATATAACTATAGTCCCAGCTACTCAGGATGATAAAACAGGAGCATTTCTTTCACTGGACAAATTCAAGGCCAGCCTGCGCAATATGTTAAGTACTTATTTAAGTATGTATATAAGTATGTAAGTAGGTAAACAAATAAAAAATATACAACCATACAAATTTCTAACACTTGATTTATGTTTAATTGAACTGATTAAGTGGATAACAATGTGTCAGTTTCTTTTACCATTTTGATTATTAGCTTTTTTTTTTTTTTTTTGATTGGTCGTGGGGCTTGAACTCTGGATCTGGGTGCTGTTCCTGAGCTCTTCAGCTCAAGGCTACCCCCCTCCCCCTTGAGCCACAGCAACACTTCTGGTGATTAATTGGAGGTAAGAGTCTTATGGACTTTAGTACCCAGGCTGGCTTTGAACTGCAGTCCTCAGATGTCAGCCTCCTAAATAGCTAGGATTACAGGCGTGAGCCACCGTGCCTGCCTATTCGCTTGTTATTTTTATTGTTCTTTTTTTTTTTTTTTTTTTTTTTTTGCCAATCCTGGGGCTTGAACTCAGGGCCTGGATACTGTCTTTGAGCTTTCTCAAGGCTAGCACTCTACCACTTGAGCCACAGCATTACTTACAGCTTTTTCTATGTATGTGGTACCAAGGAATGGAATCTGAGATTCTGTGCATGCTAGGTAGTCACTCTACCACTAGACCACACTCCAAGCCCCTATTTTATTTTTATTTTTATTTTTTTGCCAGTCCTGGGCTTGGGCTCAGGGCCTGAGCACTGTCCTTGGGTTTTCTCAAGGCTAGAGCTTTACCACTAAAGCCATAGCACCACTTCTGGCTTTTTCTATGTATGTGGTACCAAAGAATCGAACCTGGGTCTTCATGCATGCTAGGCAAGCACTCTACCACTAAGCCAAACTCCCGGCCCCTCCAAGCTCCTATTTTTATTGTTTTTAAAGAAGAAATAACTTTTTAATGCAGGTAGACAATTCTTTATAAAATTGACAATATTAGAGACATACGTCAGAAAATCAGAAATTGTAATACTGTTAATAGGATAAGCTCAAATAGTTAAATTTTTTAAATTCAAGCACAGAAATAAATTTACCCAATAGAAAGCAAATGCCTTTAGTTTCTCAAATGGATTAAAGGAGAAACCTAAAGGCATAATTCCTGAACAACTAAAGTACTATTTATCAAAAGGAATACTAGAAAGTAGAAACATGTTTTGAGGAGGGGGCACAGGAATGGAGGGAGGAAAGGTGAGCAAGTGCAGTCATTGTAGTCAATGTACCTTACATATATAACATGTACATATGTTCTATGTAGGATGCACCCTATAATTAGGTAACATGAGTAAGGACAGAAGGAGGGAAAAGGGAAGAATGAAGGATGGGGTATCATTAACCAAGAAGCATTACACTCAACCTGACTTATGAAATTGTAACCCCTTTGTACAACTACTTAATAGCCGTTATAAAATGCAAAAAAAAATTAAGTGCAAAATGAAAAAAATAGAAGGATGTGGAATAAGAAATTGACTTGATATTATACAATATAAGCAGTATACTAGAATAATATGTAAACAGAAATGGAATAGAGACAAGGAAGGAAGGTTAGATCCCGAATAAACAGCGTTCTATTTTATGTGTAAACATTAATTTTCTAGAAAAAGATGTTGCTTGATGAGTATATACATGCATCTAATTCTTCCTCCAAAACCTGTCTGGATCTGTTCCCCAATAATACAAAATATACTGAAAACTACTGAGCTTTGTACTTATACATGGTTAATCTTATCGTTTTTGTTATTACAACAAAAATCTAACTTAAAACAATTCAGACCTTGTAATCAGTTTTCATTGAGGAGGAATCATGTCTCCTTATTATGTAATCCCTACCTTCAAAGAACTTTTGTATTGGTCATTTGAATATTAAAGAATTTTAGAACAAAAGAAGTAATGGAGGTATTCCTACCTGCATGCTAGAGGTTGAGGCAGTAAGACCATGAATTTAAAGGCCACCCTGGACCTTGTATCAAAATTTAGATAGATAGATAGATAGATAGATCTTTTATTTTATTTTATTTTATTTTATTTTTTGGCCTGGGCATTATCCCTGAGCTTCTCAGCTCAAGGCTACCACCCTACCCTTGAGCCAAGCCCCACTTCCCATTTTCCAGAGGTTTAACTGGACATAAGATTCTCAGGTCATATTGTGCCCAGGCTGACTTTGAACCTTGATCCTCAAATCTCAGCCACCTAAGTAGGTAGGATTACAGGGCTGAGCCACCATGCCTGGCCATTTAACATTTTTTATACTGATTACTAGCAACAAATTACCTGAGCTTTTATTTAAATATTTTTATCTTGGACTATACCTTTTATTTTTCATTTTTAAAGTTACAGATTGGACATTTTAAATGAAATATTGTAGGGATCATAGATTTTGTTATCCTTCCTTGAAGAGTGTTGGCCGTTTTAGGGATTTTGTTAGTTTTTTATTAGCAAGAACTTAAATTACTTTTCTGTTACCTTGAACTTATGGAATTGTAGAAATTTATGAAAATGTTAAATTTGATTTATTTTAATTTTTCCCAACTCCTAGGGTAAATCTCTTAGTGCCTGGGCATTTTTATCTGTAATACATAATCCTTGTGGGTTACATTAGAAAGCCTAAACTTTTTACAAGGCTCTCTCACTAGACTTTCAAACTTTTTTCACTATGACAAGCAACACCACAGCTTAGTTCCTTCCAAATCCACTTCCCATTTCAACCCCACTATGACTCTGTAGATTCCCCCTGCATGTTCAGTTTCAGAGTCAGCTAGATAGTTGTGTATTTGAGGTCCTTCTTTCATTTAATTCCTTCAGTTGTTAACCATCTCAACTACTTTGAGCAGTCCAAATGTTGTGGCACCTCAGGGAAGTAACTATGTATCTATATATCTATAGATATAGATATTTGCTTGAGTTCATTCAAGAAGCACAGACAACCTGTCAAGATATTGCTTTCTTTCAGATTGTTGCCAGTGTGTCTACTCATCAGGACTTTCAGACTGTTGGTTTTCTTGCATGGTTTGCTATTGTTATCTGTGGGAAGGTTTTGCCAGTAAACAACACTCCATTAGTACTCTATTAAGAGAGTTAGAATTTTATTTTGAAGGACTGATTATCTAATGAGACAAAGGAAGTTACTAATACTAAACTTTTTTATTCCATTCCATTTTGTGAAGCTGAGGACAGGAGGATTTTGAGATAGGAATGGCTTTTTGGAGAAAATTGATACTGAGCTGAGATTAGTTGCTCTGATAGGGTCAGAATGGTTTTCAGAAATAAGACACTAGTCAATAGTTGGGCATGGGCATGGAGACAACGGTCTAAGAAATTTCCCTGCTGCTAGTTGGACATAATAAATCTTAGCTAAAGAAAGTTAAATTGGCCAGGCCTGGTGGCTCAACCTGTAATCCTAGCTACTAGGAGGCTTAGATCTTAGGATTGAGGTTCAAACCCTACCTGGGCAAAAGGACCTGAGAATCTTACCTCCAATTAACCTCTAGAAAATGGGAAGTGGGTCTTGGCTCAATGTTATGGTGGTAGCCTTGAGCAGAGGAGCTCAGGGACAATGCCCAGGCCCAGGGGTAGGATGATAGCCTTGAGCTGAAGAGCTCAGGGACAGTGTCAGTTCCAAGCAAGCCCAGTTCAAGCTCTATGACCCACCAAAAAAAAAATTATATACACACACACACATATATCAAGAACTATTTGAGATTTCTCTATTTTGGGAGGGACATTTAGTATTTTATTGTTGACTAAAGAACTGTTCTCTATCCCGTAAGAGATACTATTGATGTGAAGTTTTTGTGGATTCAATAATTTAAGTTATATTAAGTTATATTTTAAGTATGTCTTTTCTTTTTGAATCTCTAATATTTTGGAAATGTATTTGAAAAGTCCTTCTGCAAGGCCAGTTTTCAGAACCAGTATGTAGTTGGAGCATACAGATGGAAAAGCAGATGGCCGGGTCTGATACTAGATATGTTTTCAAAAGAAATATTTTTTAAGTTCGTTGTTTTTTCAGTGCTGAGGATCAAACCCACAATCTTACATATGTTAGACAGGCATACTATTCTAATGTACACACGCCCCTAAAAAGGATTTTTTTGTGTGTGTGTGGATCATGAAGCTTGAACTCGGCCTGGGCACTGTCCTTGAGCTCCTCAGCTCAAAGCTACCATCCTACCCCTGGGCCTGGGTGCTGTCCCTGAGCTCTTCAGCTCAAGGTTACCCCCCTACCCTTGAGCCAAGCCCTACTTCCCATTTTCTAGAGGTTAATTGGAGATAAGAATCTCAGGTCCTTTTGTGCCCGGCTGTCTTTGAACCTTGATGAGGCGTGACTAAAAAGGAAGTTTTAAAGAAGACTTTCATTATAAGGTTATTCTCTACTGTATTTGAATTTTTCCTAATCTGTTCTGTAATCAAGCATGGGAATAACTCTTACCTTTGTTTTAAACATGTACCTTTAAAGAATCTTATTTTTTCATTCTGAATGTCTTGATAGTTCTCAAAATTTATTTTCATATATTGATCGAAGATTCAGTATTCTCTTGTCAGAGACTTTCTATGTTTTCAGCAAGAAACCCTTTGAAATTGCCATTTAATTTAACTTGTGTTCTCATTTAATTTTAGGTCACTGAGCTTGAGTGTGTTAGTAGCCAAGCAAATGCAGTGCATACTCATAAAACAGAATTAAATCAGACAATACAAGAACTAGAAGAAACATTGAAAGAAAAGGAAGAGGTATTTACCATTTTTCATTTTTCTCTAATCCACTTTATATATGTGTATATATAGACACTATATATAGACTCTGTTAAATTTAAAGATATGGAATAAAGTAGATTTGTGGACTTGTTAAATGACATTTTTCTTCAATACTGTAAATCTTGTTCATATTTTCTTCATTCTTTCTTTTCTTTTAATATATTTTTATTGTAATTAATAAAAGGGTTACATGATATTTGCCAGATAGAAGGTGCATTAGTTCACATACATTGATACCCTTTCACATGTCTTGGTACCCATTACCCTCCCCCCACCCTCCACCCCCCATATTTTCTTCATTCTTATTTCTACTGTTACTGTGGAGTATATTGAACTATGATGAGGCAATCAGAGTAAATAAGAGAATGCCTGTTGTCTTACGTGTGAGAGTTTTATTCATAGCATCAACAGAAAACTGTAAGATTATTCAGCAAAATTTAAACTGTTGCTTTCTGCAGTCTAGTCAAAATCTATACCCTGGGATAAATTGTATCTCAAACCTGAAGCAGTCATAACATAGTCAGTATTGTTTTTTTTTCCCCTCCATAAGTAGTGCTGTTATCAAAGTCATCAAATTCCTCCAGCACAATGGCTCACATCTGTAATCCTAGCTACTCAGGAGGCTGAGATCTGAGGATTGTAGTTCAAAGCCAGCCCAGGCACTAAACTCCATGAGACTTTTATCTCCAATTAAACACTAGAAAACTGGAAGTCAGGCTGTGGTTCAAAGAGTAGGGTGGTAGCCTTGAGCTCTAAAGCTCAGGGACGGCACCTAGGCCCACAGTTCAAGCCCCACAACCAGCACACACACACACACATCAAATTGAATTTGTTGCTTAGGATCATTCTGATCCAGGTCCAGGTGTCATAGTGATAGTGCACTACTGTATTGAGTTAAAGGCTAGACTGGGCTGCATGACAAGACCTTGTCCACAACAAAATGAAAAGTTAGCAGGATAGCAGATTAGAAGGATCTACCACCAATTCCATTAGATAGAAAAGTGAGATAACTAAGGAGAGACTCTGAAGAATGAAATAGAGGAAAAGCTTTTGGAATCCTGAAAGAGGAGTACAATCAGAAGAAAAGCAAGGAGAAACCAAGCAACAGAGAGCAACATATGGTTCCAAACTCTACCCAGTAAGTGCTGTAAAGAAGAATGGATGTTACTCACAAAAAAATGGATGGGACTAAAATTCCCATGTGAAGTCAAGCCAGTTTCAGGAAGATAAATATTGCATGTATTCTCTTATATGTGAAATTGAAACCTTAAATATATGTGTGTATTTATACATGTGTGCATGTCTCTGTGTTTGTATCATGGTACTTATCGATAACATGAATGTAATTGTGTGACTGGGCAGGGGAAGAGAAAGAAAAGGAAAATGGGGACGAAGAAACATCAAAGTACATTGAGTCTATGTAGAAAGATGACACAATGAAGCCCACTGAAAACTTCTTAAAAATAGGAGAGTGGGTAAGAGGTCAGGGAAAGAAAGAGCAGTAGAAGTTATCAGTCTGATGAAGGTACAATATGTATGAAGTATCACCTTGTAACTTTTTTATACAGTTGATATATGCTATTTTTAATCATTCTGTTCTATATAACATCTTTAAAGATGAAATCTAAAAACTTATAAAGTAATGCTTTATAAATTAATGTTTTTCTAAGATCTGGAATAATAATTTTAAGGAGAACTAAAAGTACATGTTGTCATTAAAGGTATTACTCCATTTTTTCTAGGAAATAGAAAGATTAAAACAAGAAATTGATAATGCCAGAGAACTACAAGAACAGAGGGACTCTTTGACTCAGAAATTACAGGTGAGCTACAGTGAAATTTTTAATTTATTTTTACATAGAATGGCAATCTTAGCAATGATTTTTTTTTTGCTTTTTGGCCAGTCCCGGGGTTTGAACTCAGGGCCTGAGCACCTTCTTTGGGCTTTCTCAAGGCTAGGTCTCTCCACTTGAGCCACAAGACCACTTCTGGCTTTTTCTATGTATGTGGTACCGAGGAATTGAGCCCAGAGTTTTCTGCATTCTAGGCAAGCACTCTACCACTAGGCCAAACTCCCAGCTTTCTGAATTTCATGCACTCAGGTTTTGCCCTTTAAATTACTTAAAAGGGGTTTGAGGCCGGGCGCAGTGGCTCACTCCTGTAATCCTAGGTACTCAGGAAGCTGAGATCTGAGGATCACAGTTCAAAGCCAGCTCAGGCACTAAAGTCCCTGAAACTCTTTATCTCCAATTAAACACTAGAATAACCGGAAGTGGTGCTGTGGCTCAAGGGGTAGGGCGGTAGTCTTGAGCTGAAGAGCTCAGGGACAGCACCCAGACCCAGAAAGAAAGAAAGAAAGAAAGAAAGAAAGAAAGAAAGAAAGAAAGAGAGAAAGAGAGAAAGAGAGAAAGAGAGAAAGAGAGAAAGAGAGAAAGAGAGAAAGAGAGAAAGAGAGAAAAGAAAAGAAAGACTGACTCTGAGACTGGTGGTCCATTATCAACAAGCCAGAAGTGAAGCTGTGTCTCAAATAGTAGGCAGTAGCCTTGAGCGAAAAGGCTTAGGGCATAGAGAATGATTTGTCCTTTCTTTTTGTGTTTGGGTTAGCAGTAACGGAGCTTGAAGTTAGGCATGCCCTAACTTCAAGCTCCGTTACTGTAACCCAAAACACAAAAAAGAAAGGAAAATATTCTCTATGCCTAAATGTAAACTAGCGTTATCAGGATTGTATTAGATCTAGCAAGTAAAACTCCTGTAAACAGAGAAATGGCTTCGAGTTGGAGATCCATTCTAGTGAGCGTAAGAAAATTTAGTAACTGAACAAATTCTCTTTTGGTTGGTTCCATTCAAAATCAGTTGTCTGTTTCATTGATCGGCAAAAAGAACAAGGGGCCTTTCATTTTTAAGGAAGGCTTTAGAGGGCAAACTGGGCGGTGGCTGATGATGTGGGTGTTTGCTTATGAATGACAATCTATTTTTAAAGTTGGAAACATTCTATCTCCTAAGATTATTGTATAAACTAGCATAAGGGCATGCTGTGCAATCATGAGTGGAATTTTCACATGTGATTATAATAGCCATTTCTTCATAGTATACCTTCTGTGGGTTTGGCCTCTGAATTTACAAATACTTTACTAACTTCAGATTCTGTTCTTTTTTTATCTGTACCTTTCAGATTTAAAAAAAATGAAAATTAAGAACATTGGGCTAATATATATCAACATTTGAGGTGAAATTATGTCCTTAAACTCTTTGTTTATAAATCATCATGTTTTATTCCCTTCTTAAATTTTGCCAAACTCTTACAACTCATCTGTGGCATCCTTACTGTCAAACATGATTAAAGCCAATCTTAGTGGCTCTTACCTTGCCACTTGGAAAACCAAAACAAGAGACTAGTTATAGTCTAGGGTCTACATGTTCCAAAAGTATGAAGCCCTACTTGAAAAGTAACTAAAACTTAAGATAGGAATTGTGGCTTTACATGGAGAGTATGTGGCCAGCAAGTGCGCACACAGGTTTCAAATTCCAATGCCACAAAAATGTGGTGATTTTCAGAATTCTAAATTTTCTACTATTTTCTTAAATATATATGAGTCTGTTTTCTAATTATTTTTCTCAATTTTTGAAGAGAGTATCAAAAAATAAATTTTGGGGGAAAGTGCTCATAATCCCAGTAGCAAAACTATTTCCTATTTTCTGTTTGGCATTGATTTTCAGTGTTTATCCTCATACTAACAAGTGTTTGCCCAGTTGCAGTGAGTCACTTCCTAATTTATTCTTTTTACTTAATGTTTGGCAGATTGTCTCTGAATAATACAATTAAAATATTTCCCACTGGCCTTATACTTGATGAAGATTATTCAGAAATTTACATGTAGGTGATATATTAACATTTGAAGTATCTTATTTTTGGGAGCTAACTCATGTTGCATAACTAACACCAAATGTTTTCCCGTTGTCTCTTTTTTTTTTTAATATATTTTTTATTGTAATTAATAGAAGGGTTACGTGATATTTGCCAGATAAATGGTGCCTTAATTCCCACACATTGATACCCTTTCACCCCGTTGTCTCTTTTTGCTATTTTTTTTTTTTTTTTTTTTTTTTTTTTGCCAATCCTGAGCTTCAGCTCAGGGCCTGAGCACTGTCCTTGGACTTTGTCAAGGCTAGAGCTCTACCACTTGAGCCTCAGCACCACTTCCAGCTTTTTTTCTATGTATGTGGTACCAAGTAATTGAACCTGGGTCATCATGCATGCTAGGCAAGCACTTTAACCACTAGGCCAAACTCCCGGCCCTGCGATTTTTTAAAATTTGATTTTTAATTGAAATTGAAGTGTATTAGTTTTCCTGTCCGTTTGTTTTCACTCTACTGGTCTTGTTTAGAAACATTGTTAAATACTATAGTAGCTGGGCGCCAGTGGCTCCCATCTGTAATCCTAGCCAATTAGGAGGCTGAGCTCTAAGAAACCTAGTTCAAAGCCAGCCCAGGCAGGAAAGTCCCTGAGACTCTTTATCTCCAGTTAACCACCAGAAAACTGATAGTGGCACTGTGGCTCAAAGGGTGGGGAGGGAGATAGCCGTGAGCTGAAGAGCTTAGAGATAGTACCCAGGCCCAGAGTTCAAGTCCCATGACCGACACCCTCTCCCCCCCCCAAAAAAAAACACTACAGTAATTCCTAAATAATTTTCAGGCACGTCAGTTTATTCTGTATTAAAATTGTAAAACATTTTTTATTATTATGAACTTTTTCTTCCCTTTTGTCATGTTTTTCTAGTGGAATTGTCAGTTTTATAGTTTTAATATGTACAGTTAGTATGTATCTTCATTCTATTTTTTAGCAGGTGAACTACATTCTTACAGTGCATTCCTTTGATATTGGAGGCAATGCAGAACAATTAGTGTATCCAAAGGAACTCTTCAATTCTATTTTTGAGAATTACTTTCTTCTATAGCTCTCAGAGTTACCTGTGAAAAGAAAAACTGCCATTTTTTTCTGCTTGCTTTCACATGAGATTTACAGTTATGTTTCCTAGAGTATCTGGGCAACAATAAAAATGAGATGCAAATAATCCTCAAAATAGGTATTTAATCCTGTGTTGTATGTGAAGCACCTAGAATGCTGTCTGGCACAAAGTAAGGAATCAACACTGACAATTTGTTGGGGGATAAATGGATTCATAAACCATATGGCTTTCTGAAATCTCCTTCAGTCATGTTAACCTGAGCTCCAGAAGCTTATCCTGACTGTAAGACTTACTACATGACACTAGTAATAGCAGAAAGTTGTGTTGTTCCATAAGTAATGAATTGACAAGTATGTGTATTATACTTTTGTTTCTAAAGGAAGTAGAAATTCGGAACAAAGACCTGGAGGGACAGCTGTCTGACTTAGAGCAACGTCTGGAGAAGAGTCAAAATGAACAAGAAGCTTTTCGCAATAATTTGAAGACACTCTTAGAGATTCTGGATGGAAAAATATTTGAACTAACAGAATTACGAGATAACCTGGCCAAGCTACTAGAATGCAGCTAAGGGAAGTTAAATTTCAGTGCCAATTGATTAAAAGATACATTGTCTCTCTTCATACGACTGTATGGGCTCTGCGTCAAGATTGCACAAAATTTTTGATTATCACTCCTCCAGGAGGAGAATCTTTTGAAAATTGGAATTGTATATTTCAGTGTAAATTTTAGAATTCAGCTTATAGCTAGATGGGGAAAAAAGGGATGAAAAACTTGAACTACAAATTACCTCCATGTATATTATTGGCCATAGTTAACTAGAACGATATAGACACTTAATGCAATCCTTTTTTTTCTGATATCAGCCAATGGGAGAATTACAATGTCGGGTCACATCCTCTTTTTTGTGTTCAACACAGTGAAGATTATTGGCTTTTAAAATTTATTTATGATATCTAGAGCTGTGTTTTGTGCAAAAACTGAGTAATGAAAACCCTGTATTTTGTTGTAATCTAAATAATTTCTCAGGATATTTTTGCACTGCTGAGAAGCAGTGCCGTTACCAATTAATTCTTGCCAGGAGTGAGAGAACACTGCATCTTTAATTGATTAAAAACAAAAACAAAAACCACTATAACTGGGTGTATAGACTTCTTCCCTTTTTTGTATTAGAAGATTTTTCACTCTGGTGACTACTCTGGTACATTCTGGTGTTCTCTAATCTTGTCTGTTGTGTAGTTTACTTTTCCATATTGATTCCATGTATTTATGAGAGGATATTGTCTCCCATTTTATTACATATTTTAAAGCCAACCCACAAAGGCAGCTGAGTCCCTCAGAAATCTTTCTTTTTAAATTTCTAATGAATTTGACAACACAGAACTGAAATACAGCAGCCCGTCACTGACGGTCTGGTCTAGCAATGTTAAGTATCTTTGCAGAAAAATATGCAGTTACATTTATTTATATATTTTGCAAGAAACCTTTTCTGAATGATCAATACATTTCAATTTATGAATAATAATGGACGTTGGGGAATTGTTTATTATAGATAATTTTAAGGTATATAGCAATTTTCAAGGGGATCCATTTACATCGAACAGCCGATCAGAGGACTATATCTAAATTGTGATCGTGGCGTATGGAGATGGAGTAAAGTACTCTATCTGGTCTTTACATCAACCACATCATTATTCAGACCTCACAAGGCAATATTCTGAACTGTTAACTAGGCATTTCAAAACAGGAATTACATTCAACAGGCTCTTCTCAGTGAGCAGGTTTTAATGTTGTTTTGATGTAATTTTAAAAGACTTTTAGCAAATATGCATTTCTTTATATATTTCTTTTATGAAGCTATTTTAAAAGTAAGCCAAGTGCTGTCTGGTCTGCTTATGGAGTAGGAATTGCATCAGAGTACATATATTCTTGCTGTACAATGCCTGTGATGTTGAGGAAGGTTCTTTTTTAGTGTATGCCTGAATATCTGACTCTATGGAGTTGATGAATGCACTGACTTTTGTTTGTACCCCAAATGATTGAATTGTTAAGTACAAATTAAGCTAATTAATCAATTTGTAACCATTTTTCACTCATAAACAGCTACTCAACACTAGATAATTTGTTTTATATTTATGTGTATGTACATAAATACATACATATTAATTTATATTAGAGTGAAAAATAAATGGTTTGTTTCTAAAGTTAGTTTCTACAGTGAGTTTTCAAGTGTCTCTGACACTCATGTATTACATGTGCTGTAACATCATGCAAGTTTCCTCCATCTACTTTATGATATTTTCCTAACCTATTTATTATAGGGAGAATAGTTTAGGTTCATATGCTCAGAGCTGGGATGTTTCTCTGATAAATCAGGTAATAAAATGTATTTGATGGGTAGAATATTGAAGTAGATATGGTTTTCTCCATGAGTTTCTGAGTAACAGAACACCAGGTTTTAATTTTAATAAGGGGCTAACACACTAGGGATCAGGGAATCAGTTATGAAAGGTTAAACAACCTAAAAAAATAGTATAGGCCATTAAAATGGTAAGTGAATTATTTTAATGATGTAATAAAATATTTTTAAATTTTGACATAATGATCGTTTAATGGAAAATAACTCACAAAAATGTCTCAACTTGAATTGTATTGAGAATGTGAGACATGTGTAATTCAATATATACATATACCAATATGTATATACAGAAAATTATTTTTAATATTTTCCTACTGATAAGAAACAAAATTGGAAATTTTTTGAGTGTCTTCCTTGTCCGTCCAATAGAGCCTAATTGTTGAATTTTTTTTTTTTAGTGATTTAACAATTTCTTGAGGGCTGCACCTTTAAATTCCCAGATTGTCAATAGACATGTACAGATAATGGGATAAGGTGGACACAAGTGCACATATAAATAAAACCTTCTTATTAAGGCTGTTTTAAACACTCATATATTACAGTTAGGAGAGTATCTAGAAATCATTATAAGTCATAATTAGTTTGTGTATCTACTGTAATTTTTTCCATTTCTGTATTATATAAATAACATTTGCATATTAAAATTTGATTTTTCCCAGAGACTAGTATTCTATAATGTATCTATATTTGAGATCAAACTGTGGTAATATATTTTTCAGAACATAATGTTGGGGACTATAGCCTAAACATGTGGACTTAGAGTGACACAGAGGAGGAGAGCAGAGACCGAGCCATTCTGTATAAGTTACATGATAACTGAGTTCTTGTACAAAATTGAAAACTGGAAAAAATAAGAAAGACAAAAATACACTTTTTTTATTTTGAAATACAATTTGTTCTCTGGATAATGTACTTCATCATTTTTTTCAATCTTTTACCAATATTTTTAAGCATTTAAATGATCACAGCATTTACTCAAATCTCACAGGTGCTACTGGAATTTGCATTAGTATGTCATGCTGTGAAATCTTAACTTTGACATAAAAGGTTTTATAAGTATTTCCCTGCCTTGGAAAATTAGTGTTTATACTTCTCCGTTTTCCCTAATCCATCCTTCCTTCCTTTGCTTCCTTCTCCCCTGCAAGAAAGAGTTCATTGAGTTGCCTCTCTCCTTGATAGATTTGATGTTTGGCTGCCATTGATTTTTTGGGAAATACTTTAACCCTTATACTTTTTTCTTTTTCTTTTTTTAGGGGAAACTAAAAAGGACACTCAAAATTAAGCCAACACAATCACCTTTGAAAAATCACTTCTTTGCCCTGTTAAAATTAAACATATTCTTTACCAATTGTGCCTCCATCGTCCAGGTTTTCCTTGAACTCTGGAGTGTGTACTCCAGCAGAGCTCACCTGTAGTTCTACCTTTCTACTGTGCTGGCATTGGAGAAAGACCAAGGCAGAGCTTCTGGGGTTACTATTGTAGTTTTCACCCTTTTATTTAGTTGATATGAGATGATTTTACCATTCTGAAATTTAATGCTTAAAGACATGAAGCAATTTTCATTCAGCTTTTTTCTGCATGTGTAGTATTATTCTCTCTTCATTCATACAGTAGTTCATATTAAATCTTCTATGTGTATGATGCTGGGGAGCTAAGCACAGGCCCTTGAACATCCTGAACAAGTATACTGCCACTGAATTACCCCTAGTCCTATAAAATCCTAACGAAGGAAACTTTCAGGTAAGAAATAGTTGAGATGGATGCATTTTAAAACGATTTGCAATGCTTTAACTTTAGTGGGAGTAAGTTATTTGTTGAGAGTGCAATTCCTTTCAGTAATCATTAGAAAAGGATAACTTGTGAGTAGAAATAGGTATGTACTTTATTTTACTCTACAAATCTCTTTTTTCCCAGTTTGGCCTAGAACCATGATCATAATGATCTCCATTTAGCAAATAGCTGGGATCTTAGGTCATCACCCCATCCATCCTACTAAGATACTTAACTAAGTGTATTTTATGTTCACTGCTTTTAAACTTCCTTAATGCTTATAATTCTTGTCAGTATATTATAAATTCTTGTCAATATATTATAAATTATACTTTCTTTGCCTGTGATTTATTTATAGAGCATATTTTAGTCTCAATTTTAGTCTCAATAGAATCTATTTCTATATGCAGAATTTCAGTCTATTAAGTGAGAAACTTAAAGGGAAAGCATTGGGACATTTAGAAGATGAGAATAGGTCAGCACAGATAAAAGCGGGGTAGGAGGTGAGGGAAGATAAGATAGAGGAGGAGGCAAAGGCAAGGCAAGATGTTCCTTAGGTCACATGGAAGGTTTGGGTTTCATTCTTAAAAGTAATGGAGAGATAGTAAGTGGCCTTTGTTGTTTTGTTGTTGCAAAGAAATAGTATCAAAATTAAGTTTTTTGCACCAGGCAGTTTTTTTCTTTCTTTCTTTATTGGCAGTCCTGGGGCTTGGACTTAGGGCTCAAACACTGTCCTTGGGCTTTCCTCAAGGCTAGTGCTCTATCACTTGAGCCACAGCACCACTTCCAACTTTTTCTGTGTATGTGGTATCAAGGAATCAAACCCAGGGCTTCATGCATGCTAGGCAAGCACTCTACCACTAGGCCACGTTCCCGGTCCTTACAGCAGGCAGTTCTGGTAAATAAATGTTTTTATTTTGAATTTAGCAAGCTTGTAGAGTATGTGAGTGCAACTGAGGTAGAGCCTGGGAGAAAACTCCATAGACATTTGAAGATGGACATTTGGGATTTTGTGTGATTAGGGAATAAGAAATGAGAAGGGTACAGGGTGAGTATGTGAATGTGGGCCTCATAGGAAGCTGAGAATGGGATTCTAGAAAGCTAGATTTCACACAACACAAAACAGCTCCACAACTCCAATCTGGGAGTTTCTGCTGACATCTTTCACTGATACTTGATTGGGGGGCTTGAACTCAGGGCCTGGATGCTCTCCCTGAGCTCTTTTGTTCAAGGATAGGGCTCTTCCACTTTGAGCCACAGTGCCACTTCTGGTTTTCTGGTGGTTAATTCGAGATAGAGTCTCACAGATTTTCCAGTCCAGTCTAGCTTCAAATCACCATCCTTATATCTCAGTCTCCTGAATAGCTAGGATTACTGATAGTTTTTTGTTGTTGTTCAGCTGCAGGGCTTGAACTTGGCCCTGCACTCTTCAGCTCAAGGCTACTGCTCTACCACAGCACCACTTCCTGTTTTTCTAATGGCTAATTGGAGATAAGAGTCTCACAGTCTTTAGTTCCCAGGCTGGCTTTGAACCATAATCCTCAGATCTCAGCCTCCTGAGTAGCTAGGATTACAGACGTGAGCCATCACACCCAGCTTTACTGATACCTTTAAGATACATCTTGGCTATAAGAGAAATAAAAACCCAGAAACAGATATGCTGTGTGTAATGTTTTTTAAACATTGAAATTCAGCAACCACTATGAGGTACCAGGTTAACAAATTGGTGAGTTTTCCCCCCACGGATTGCAGGAAAAGACCATCTCTGGGTACCAAGCAAGCCCTTTGTGGTAGCACAGACTAGATAAGCTGGTAAAGGATTCCTTGGGGCTTTCTCTCTGCATGCATCTCTGGAATGTGACATTTGTCCTTTGTAACAATGTCTCCTTTCTTTATGAAAATAGCTCTGTTTTCCCTACTGATTTGGGACAAGATATTTTATTATTTTGTAAGATTTAATGTCTTCATCACTAGGACAAGTTTGCATTTAAATTACTATCAAAATTTCCTTACTTTTACTAATTCATAAATAGGCCACTGTACATATTATCTTCAGTAGTACTTATCTCAAGTGATATCAACCACAAAATTGTTTTGTATTTAGTTTTACACTGCTACATAGTGTTTTGTTTTTCTCTCTCCTTTAAGTAATATTTAACATTAGTTTGAGGGCTGGGATTGTCGTTAGTGGTAGAATGCTTGCCTAGCATGCATGAAGCCCTGAGTTCCATTACTCAGTATCACATAAGTAGAAAAATCAGAAGTGCTGTGGCTCAAGTGGTATTGTACTAGCCTTGAGCAAAAGAAGCTCAGAGATAGTGCCCAGGCTCTGAGTTCAAGCCCGAGGACTGGCAATAAATAAGTAAATAAATAAACAAGCAAGCCAGGCACTGGTGGCTCATGCCTGTAATCCTCGCTATGCAGGCCGCTGAGATCTGAGGATCAAAGTTCAAAGCCAACCTAGGCAGGAAAGTCTGTGAGACTTAATTGACAATCACCAGAAAAGTGGAAGTGATGCTGTGGCTCAAGTGGTAGTGTACTAGCCTTGAGCTGAAGAGCTCAGGTACAGTACATAAGCCCAGAGTTCAAGCCCCTCGACCAAGAACAAAAGAAAAAAGTACAAAAAAAAAAATAGTTTGAGTTCCTTGAGTAGACACAAATTGCCCTACTTTGATAGTAAATTGAACATGTTCAACATTGCAGTTTATAGGTTATTTGAGATAACTTATAAAACTTGAGAGTCACTTCTCAATTGTCAAACAGTAACTTTTAAACAGTGCTATTCATATTTTTCTATTTAGTGATTTTGAGCTTCTTAGCAGAGCCTTTATTTTAGAGTATATTCTATATGTGTGGCTGGTTACCAGTGGCTCACACCTGTAATCCTAACTACTTATAGGAAGGTGAGATTCAAAGCCAGGCACCAAAGTTTGTGTTCCTTTAGCATAACAGTATGGAACTCCATTGTCTGTGGTGATTGGCCAGTGATACAACACTAGTTTCCCACAGCTGAGACTTTTTTAATGACATTCCTCTGCCAAGAGGTCACCAATGTATCATCCCAGTTTTCACTATTTCCTCAACAGATTTCATACTATTTGAAAGAGAAATGGCCATGGGGAAGGAAAATCAGAACCCACCTTGAACACACACCATGTGCTGGGTGCCCTACGTGCTATGTCATTTGATCCCTACCACAACACTGGGAAGGTAAGTAGTGGCTACCCTTCACAGGGAAGCACCAGAGGCTCCAGGGAATCAGAGATTACTTCGCACCACCAAACTAGTAAGGGATGAATTACAGAACTCACAGGGCTTTCCTAGATTTCCTAAGAGGTCTGTGTTTTTTTTTTTTTTTTTGCCATAAAAGAAAGAGATAATGAAATAGTGCTTTGAGGCTGTTGCTGGAATCTGAGGTAGGGTCACTAGAAATATTCTAGTCTTCTTTTTGCTGCCTCTTATTTTTTGCCAGTCCTGGGGCATGAACTCAGGGCCTGAACACTGTTCTTGGGCTTTCCTCAAAGCTAGCACTCTATCACTTGAGCCACAGAACCACTTTTGGCTTTTTTCTATGTAGGTGATACGGAGGAATCGAACCTAGATCTTCATGCATCCTAGGCAAGCACTCTACCACTAGGCCAAACTCCCGGCCCCTCTGCTGCCTCCTTGATGATTTGACTCTTAAGACTGCTATAATACTGCAAGTGAGAACACCATCAACTGACTGAGGGCCCTGCTCCTGATGAGCCTGCCTGTACATGAAGGGAACAGGTGCCAGACAGTCGCATGCAGTGATTCAGCTGCTCTTCCATTTATGACAATACAGTAATGCATGTAGACCCAAAAGAGCCTTAGGCACAGGCTTTTGGAAAATCAGTCCTTGGGATTCTAAAGATTCCAGTGAAAAATTCTGGCAGCAATACTGAGAGCACTTAGTACTCCCATTTCTCTCTCCAAGCTTCTTGAAAGAGCCCCAGGCTGTTGAGTCAGAATCAGATAACAAAGGGATCAGTGTGATAAAAGAGGGCTTTGTCTTTCCCCTGTGCCTTCTCCAGCAACTTAGATTTCAATATGAAGATTTCCACCTTTGCTGAACCATCAGTGAGATTACAGATGGAGCTGACAGCTGTCTTTGGAGGCAGCAGCATATACATTCCTTATGGCAAGGAGCAGCCATAAAGTACCTTTGAGATGCAGCTTACTTTCCAGGCTCCAAAAGCACTGGATGATAAGCTTTTGTTTTCTTTGTAAAACCTCCTTTTCCCTAGAGAAGACTGACAAATGTGACAATTTAACAAGAATGAGAGTTCTCAGCAAGCTGTTATTTCTTCCTCTTCATTGCTCAAATGATTTTTGAATTTCATTTCAATTTTTTTTTTTTACCTCCTGAAGAAAAGATTTACCAAGAAACATTTGACCAGTATAATCTTGACATATAGCAAATGCTCCTCTTAAATGTTGGATTCCCCTCCACATACACCTTCATGGGGCTTGAACTCTGGGCCTGAGCCCTGTCCCTGGGCTCTTTAGCTCAAGGCTACTGCCCTACCCCTGGAGCCACAGAACCGCTTTTGGGTTTCTTGTGATTAATTGGAGATAAGAGTCTCTCAGTCTTTAGTGCCCAGGCTGGCTTTGAGCCAAGATCCTCAGATCTCACCCTCCTGAGTAGATAGGATTACAGGCATGAGCTACCTCACCTGGCTTTTAAAAAAAAAGAAAAAGAAAAGCAATGTCATTTGAGCCAGGCGTGGTGGCTCACACCTGTAATCCTAGCTACTCAGGAGGCTGAGATCTGAGGATCAAGGTACAAAGCCAGCCAGCTCAGGCAAAAAAAGACCTGAGACTCTTACCTCCAATTAAACCTCTAAAAAATGGGAAAAGTGGGGCTTGGCTCAAGGGTAGGGACAGCACCCAGGCCCAGGGGTAGGGCAGTAGCCTTGAACTGAAGGGCTCAAGGACAGCACTCAGGCCTAGTTCAAGCCCCATGACCCACCTAAAAAAAAAAAAAAAAAGTAATGTTATTTATTGCTGAGTTTATGGTTTTTTTCCCCCCAGATTTTCTGATCTGCATGACTGCAATGCCATATATCAAGCAGCATCCTGTCTGAAAGTAAAAGCAGCTGTCATTGATGGTCCTAAGAACTATGCCTAGAATCTGCAATGGAGAGCAAATGTGAATGAATTATAATGAGCATCTTAGTTTTAATAAAGTTAGTTTTCATTAGAATTTTAAGCCTTTGTTTGAATTAAGGAAATTTTTTTTCATTTTTTTTTTATTATTGAGAATATATAGTGAGTGGGGTTACAGTTACATTTTCCAGAGAGTGGGTGGCATTTCTTCTCACACATTGATACCCCTTCTTATAGTTTTGTCCCCCTTGCCCTTCCCCAACCCCTTCCAGTCATCTTGTTTTCCCCCTTCCCTTCCCTATTTCAAATAAATAAATAAACGTATATACAATATACCAGGTAAAGTCAGATACAGTAACAATAGGAGATTAACCAAAGGGCAAAAAGGAGAAGAGAAATAACATAGTTCATTAAGAACAACAATCACTCAGCATAAAGCTCTTGTTTCCATATCCGGGAGACCCTTTCATTTAGTCTCATCCTATATGACCTTATGTATCTAGGTTTTGAACTATTATAATCCTCTGCTAGGAGAGTTCTAGATGTGTACTAATTATGACTAATAAGGGAAACCATTGAGCCTATGTTTCTTTGGGTCTGGCTTCACTTAATATGATTTTTTCTAAGTCTCAAGGAAATTATTTTGAGTGTAAAAGAGAATGAAGAAGACGCTCCCACTGGATTCTCTCTGAAATTCAAGCCAAGTCCCCATAGTAGTTTTTCTGGTTTTTGTTTTGTTTTGTTTTGTTTTTGCCAGTCCTGGCTTGAACTCGGGGCCTGAGCACTGTCCTTGGGATTTCTCAAGGCTAGAGCTCTAGCTCTTGAGCCACAGCACCACTTCTAGCTTTTTCCTGTAACCAAGGAATCAAACCCAGGTCTTCATTCATGCTAGCCAAGCACTCTACCACTAGGCCAAACTCCCGCCCCCTCCCCTCCTAGTAGTTTTGCACTCTGGCCAGAAGCATCCACCTAAGGTGCTGGGCTGCTCTTTCCTTCCCAAGCCTAAACCTTTCCGTGAGGGCTCTTCAGATGTCTGTTAAGTCTTTGGCGTTTGGGGAATTTTGTCAGAAGCTCACACTAAAAAAAAAAAGATTTCCTCCCTCCAGACTGTGGGGAGAGAGGAAATGTTACTCAAGCTGAATGACAAAGTCATTTCCAGTGTGGACGGTTCTGTTTGCCAGTCGTCTTCGCAAATGTGATCTACCAAATTCCTTGTCATATCCCATGACTGGTTTGATAGGAACTATCATTTTTCCCCATCCCCAATTTCATGCTCTGGAAATGAGGGAAATGACTTATAACTCATTACAACCTCTTCTTCTAAGCCAATAATATTCAAAACATTAAGGGGAAGCAGGTCTAAAAATTAGCACTGCTAAAGAAACTTTTTTTTTTTTTTTTGTGGGTCATGGGGCTTGAACTTGGCCTGGGCACTGTCCCTGAGCTCTTCAGCTCAAGGCTACCACCCTACCCTTGAGCCAAGCCACACTTCCCATTTTCTAGAGGTTAATTGGAGATAAAAGTCTCAGGTGCTTGTGTGCTCAGGCTGGCTTTGAACCTTGATCCTCAGATCTCAGCCTCCTGAGTAACTAGGATTATAGGTGTGAGCCACCGCGCCCAGCCCAAAGAAACTTTTAAGAGGGCAAAGGCATTCCTGGAAGTCACTTACTGTTTGTCTAAGAAAATTGTGAGTTTTCTTTAACCATATACTGATCCTGTGATCTAGTCATTCTACTCCTAGTTACTGGAGAAAAACAAAAATGCATATCCATATAAAGACTTGCACATGAATCTTTTTTCACAATAGTTCCCAACTACAAATCCTCACCACGAAGTGGGTGCCCAATGGCTCACGCCTATAATCTTAGCTACTCATGAAGCTAATATCTGGAGGCCAACCCCAGCAGAAAGCTCCATGAAACTCCATTTTCAAGTTAATAAAGCCTTAGGCTCCTGACAATTCCTATGGTTATGGTCATATGTGTCCTTGGATCAGTTTTATCTCCCATGTCCACATGCCTTTAGATACAAGTTCATACTGGCAATATCTTTCTTTTTTTTTTGTGGGTCATGGGGCTTGAACTAGGCTTGGGCATTGTCCCTGAGTTCTTCAACTCAAGGCTACCCACCCTATCCTTGGGCCAAGCTCCACTTCTGTTTTCCTAGAGGTAAATTGGAGATAAGAGTCTCAAGTCCTTTTGTGTTCCAGCTGGCTTTGAACCTCACACCTCAGCCTCCTGAGTAGTAGCTAGGATTACAGGCATGAGCCACCATGTCCAGCTTTCCTTGGATACTTTTTGCTCAAGGATACGGCTCTGCCACTTGAGCTACAGCGCCACTTCTGGCTTTTTCTGTGTATGTGGTACTGAGGAATGGAATTTAGGGCTTCGTGCATGCTAGGCGAGCACTCTACCACTAGGTTATGTTGCCAGCCTATTCCAGTTATTCTTAATTGCTGGCTAGCTTGAGCCTGCTGCTGAAAATATTCTTGTACCTGTCTCCTGATTCAGGTGGACCTCTATCTACCTCAGCAGAGTTAAATTACCCATCACAATGAACAGGCATCTATCTTGTGCAGATGTCTGGCAGTTTTCCATCACAGCTGGATGCATTGCCATCTGTAGTATATGACATTGTTCTCCAAATCCTTTCTCTTGAACTTATCAATGTTAAAGTTTAGCTTTCTTTGGGATTTATCTTTCAGTTCTAATTATGCTCCCTTTGTTACTATGAGTTCTCTGATGCACATTGGCCACTCAATTTCTTATGAATTTGCTTAATCAAGCCTTATATCCTTTAAGCTACACTGTCTGATCTGTGAGCATTCTGAAAATGCTTTATCTAAATTTTCATCGCTATGCAGAAATTTAATTCATAATTATTATCAAGAAAGCTTAGTGGAACTCTGAAGTCTACTAATTTAGGTACTCTTTACTTTTCCCACATACATAACCAGAATCTCTATCCTTAGAGTCTATGTTTTTATCTTTCCAATCCTTGTGCCTTCTATTGTTTACTGCCTATACAAAATGTTATTGCTGCTGCCATGAACAATGGTGTATATATGTATCATCACGTGTATTCACAAATTAGGTATATATGTGAATATAAGAAAGAGTACCCTTGTCTTCTCTCCAACTTTAGAGGCTCCACTACTTAACAATGCCTGGATTTCCCTTTGCTTCATTGACTAGCTAGAATTATATGGCTGAGCAAATGTGGTAGGGAATTGACGGTAGATTTAGTTAGCATGACTGTGCCACACAAAAACTGGACACAGGAGACCTACTCGAAGGACAGAAAGTTTTAGTGAAAACATGAATCTCAGTGGAAACCAGAAGGCAGATGTACTGGTTTGCTAAGGTTGCTATAAGTTCTGGTGTCCAGAAGGCCAAACTTGAAGTGTTGACAGGATTGGGTCCATCTGAAAGGCAGTGAAGAAATTTGTTCCAAGCCTCTTGATTTTTATATAAGGCCAGCTCTGTGCCTCTTTTTCTCTCCCTGCTGCACAAACTGTCATTATTATGCACGCTATACTATGGTACTAGATCCTGAACAGTCTTACATGTGCTAAGCTGGGGTCTACACTGGATCACACTTAAAACCTTCTTTGCCCTGGTTATTTTGGAGATTGGATCTTACTTCCTGCCTATATATATGTACCACAATTCACACCAGATTAAGGCTTGACAACAGGAGCTGAGATGACAGGTGTGTGGAACTATGCCCAAATATGGGTCGAGAAGAGGTCTTGCAAACTTTTCTTCCCAAGCTGGACTCAAACTGCAATCTTCAAACATCTCTTCTTAGGTAGCCTGTAAGACTACAAATGGGAGCAGGTTTATGGCAGTACAAAGCCATAATACAAGGACTTGAAAACTGCTAAGTTTAAATTACACATGTGGGCAGAGCTCAGAAAGGAGCAATGCAGATTGCAAGAGTCGTCACCCCCACCCTGTAGTTCACGGAAAGGTGTCGGGGAACTTACTTCCAATGAAATGGAAGCTAATGGAGGGTTTTATGCCAGGGAGAGACATGACTTCACAGATGGGTGGACAGAGCTGGGCAGAGTCCAGTGGCAGATGAAAGTCAATTGTGGCACTGAAGTCCAAGTGAGTTGAGGTTATGGACCCAGAGCAGACAGGGTTTGGGATTGGTTTGAGTGATGGGGTCCAGGGCAGTTTTTGGTCATGCCCTCTGTAAGCTGAGTGATCCAAATGAAGAGATCATGCAGTAACTGAACACAAATAGTGAGCTCACTAGAGGTACGAAAAATAATTAGATAATTGTGATATTGATGCTAGTTATAGGATGAGGGCAATTGTTTTCTCAAGTGCTATTGGAGCTGGTTTATCAATTTTGTATCCAGGTGTGACTCCATGACACCAGAGTGTGCAGCTAAAAAAAAAAAAAAAAAAAGACATAATTCAACTTGTATCAAAAAAAAAAATCAGAAGCCAGGAGCGGTGGCTTAGGCCTATTATTCTAGCTACTCAGGAAGGAGCCTCAGATCTGGGGAATCAAAGTTCAAAGCCAGGTTGCACACAAAAGAACCTGAGACCCTTATTTCCAATTAACTTCTAGAAAACAGGAAGTGGGGCTGTGGCTTAAGGGTAGGGAGGTAGCCTTGAGCTGAAGAGTTCAGGGACAGAGCCCTGGCCAAGGTTAAGCTCCCGTGACCCACGAAGAAAAAAAAAATCATTTTCTATTTGAAAACAAGTCAGCAGCCCTGGAGTGTTGTTGGCTCACACCTGTAATCCTATCTACTCTGGAGGCTGAGATCTGAGGATCTTGGTTCAAAGCTAGCCCAGAGACTCAATTATCTCCAGTTAATCTCTAGAGAACAGGAATTGGGGCTGTGGCTCAGGTAGCCTTGAGCTGAAGAGCTCAAGGACATCAACCAGGTCCAGAGTTCAAGCCACAAGACCACCCCCCCCCCCCGAAAAAAAAGTATCTGTTGTGCTGATGAAATCCGAGGGCTTTTAGATTATTCCTTTTCAACTATATTTCTCAATGCAGAAAACCAGTGACTTTTTGACATCCCTCAGTATTTCAAGATATCATCATCAACATCATCACTATTAGGTTCATTAGTATTAACTATTGGAATACAACTGGTTTTGTATCCTCCCCTGCCCCGGGACAACAGAACATATGTAGAGGTGTAATTCATTGGATTTTTGTTTATTTCATTCCAGTTTGATTTAATTGTTGAAACTTATATTGTCAGATATTGTTTTATTTATATTTCAGCTTTATGTTATATGGATGTAAACATAGATTTGTTTTGCAAAAAAAAAACAAATATTGGGACATGGCACACAGCCATATTTTTTAAAAATTTTACCTTTTAAAAAATTAGCATAAATGAATCATACAAATGGTTTCATTATACATCATATTAAATTTACCCTCTACATTTTCCATATAGTAATTCTGTAATATTCAACTCCCCTTTTCCTGCCCTCTTCCCCCACAAAAGCTCCCTCTTTCACAATCAATCACAGCATGGGTGTCTGTGTCTAGATTCAGTATGAGAAGAAAAAAACAAATGTGCCATACTTGTCTTCTAAGCATGGCTTTTCTCAATATGATCTCCCATTCTGCCCATTTTTCTAATGACATTTCATTCTTCTATATGGCTGAATAACACCCTACTGTATATATGTGCCACATGTTTAACAGGTGCTAGGAGTTCAGGAGTCAGCATTCTGCTTTAAATATTGTGAGAGTAGGGCTGAGCTATAGCTCATGACTGCCATCCTAGCTACTCAGAAGGCCTGAGGATTGTGATTTGAAGCCAGCCTAAACAGGAAATTCTGTGAGTTTATTATCTACAATAAACTACTCAGAAAAAGCTGGCAGTAGCACTGTTATTCAAGTGGTAGAGTGCTAGCCTTGAGCCAAAGAAGTTCAGAGACAGTACCCAGGCCCTGAGTTCAAGCCCCAGGACCAGTACTAAATAAATGAATAAAATATATAAATTAAGCAAGTAAATATTGTGAGACTGAGCCATACAATTGCATCAACAATGCCACTAGCAATTCCTGACCAGATATGGCTTAATGGAAGATCAAATGATTTCTCTATGAGAATATTTGAGTCACTAGTAAACACTTTGGGACCTAATTTAAGAATGGAAAACTATGGTTTTGTCCTAAAACATTTGTGAGAAGCTGCTGTCAGCTCAAGTATTGTGCCCTAGAACTACAAGAGCTGTTAGTCATCACTATGAAGGCACAAACTAGGCTCAGGGTACTGTTTTGTCTTATCCCCCATGCCCTCTCTTTCCCAAATGATGTAGGGGGGACTCATATATTGGTGATGTCAATCTAGTTTAGGTATACATTTATAAAATGTAGGACGGCTGCAAAAAATGTAACTTCAGATAGGGCTTATTACACATCCTTTAAAAAGGTACAACAAAAGGCTTGTAGTTTTCTAATCTCTTATCAGTTGTCTTTGTACATATCCTATCACAAATAAAGCTACCACTGAAACACTTACGAATAGCACACTGTAACTCGAACATACCGACATTACAAACAGCACCCAAAAGTTGCTATACTCTTTCTTTCTGAAATAGAAATACTATCTCCACCATTATTTAAATAACCAAAATCAGCTTAATTCAAATAAATATCCTTTATTAAAGAAAAAAAGGAATATTGTTAAGCACCAAAACTGTATGTTGTTACATTGCATGTACAATAAGAGAAAGGTGATTGCAATACTTGGTGTACAAGTTCTTAACTCTGAAGTCATGAGTGTAAAAAACATGAATTACAAAGCAATACAATAATTACAATGCAGAAAAGTTGCACTAAAGAGCAAAAGGCAACAGTCAAAACAATTATTGGAGATTCCATAGTATTGCTATAAATGCTTGTTTTAGTAGTTTTCTTTTTACTTTTAATACTTTAGAATGTTAACTGAATATATCTAAGTATTGCAAATTTGCAAGAGCTGGCATTTACAATACACTGTGCATACTGACCTTTTAATGTAGTGGTGGTAAAAGCAATCTTTAAAAGCCAAGCACAATGTGCTAGTGTTTTGTTTCTCTACCTTTACAATATTGCACACAGCTAGTAAATGGTGAATCAGTTTGCCATTATAATTTTCATTCACCCAGAATGGCTACAAGAAAATAAAAAAGTCAGTTTCATTAGCCCTAATAGGCTTTTATTCATGCAAAATAATTCGCAGCCCTCCATTTTTCATTAACTATGTATTATGGTTTCACACTTGGCAATAACACACAGTACAATGTGAAATTCAGTGAGCCAATGTGAATTGTGTCAAAGTCAAGGAAGCCAGAATTCACTGTAGGGGTTGCATCATCTACCCCTCGTGCTTTACACAAAAGAGTGAAAGGGGCTTGCCCCTTTGTGATTATGGGGACTTCTTAAAAATGGTAAAATTAGTATTGGGGAAAGTTGGGAAAAGCCTTTCATATTTAACCACAGAACATGCAAGTAAAACAAAAAAACAATTTCTGTAAAACTGAACTATATATATATAACCAATACCCATCTCTTTTGTTTTCATCTACATATCACTCTTCAAACATCTTCCTCTCTACCCTCAACTCAATGAACTAAGTCCTTGTACTGGAGTTACAAAAAAATAAAATGAAACAAAAACACACAAAACAAACAACTTCCTCTCATTCTCAAAACCCAACTGCACTCTTAACATGTCAGCCTCAAGAGTTATTTTCTATACATGAACACAACAGTGGCATAAATGTGCTTGTGTTGAAAAGGTGGAAAACATAAATTTGGAATTCGATCAAGTACATTATATAAGTGCCAAGTTATCTGCTACAGGAAAAACAATTTTAGAATAAACATATCTTTGGAATAACTCGATGGGCAAACAGTAAATGTATACACAGGCCTGTGTGTACACACACACACACACACACACACACACACACACACACACACACACGGAATGTAGACTCTCTCCCACCCTTAAAAAGCCTCTGTTTACATACATGATAGTTTAGGGAACATTATAAATTCATTATGTAGGAAAACCTTTTAAATTACACTATATATCATCATAGGATAAAAAATACTACTGCTTCATTTTACAAAGCTATTAACCAGACACTCTTCTTAATGTGCTTTAACTATAAAGAAAACTTTGCAGCAAAGTCCAGAGGTTACTACTGAGTTGGTCAGTAGCACTAAAAAATGCAGTGTGCTCAAAAGTAAGGTGCTGTGACTTTCTTCCACCTCTTTCTCTCTCAAGTACATCTTGTTGCTCATTTTCTAACATTATGCTAAGCACTAAAGGGGAAATAAAATCTGTGTAAATGCACATTTACTTTATAATTCAGTGCAAGAATTTTGGTAAAACTAAAAGTTTCTGCTCTATCAAATGGTTGCATTTTTAACAAAGTATCTGCAAAAGACTTGAAATGTTTTACAGTCATTTGTTTGATGTCTGTTGTTTGTTTTTAAATAACCTGGTAAGAAATCTTGACTCCCTGACAGGACTTATCAGGACCCAGAAGCACTGTATAGGGTGGTTTCTGACATTTAGTGCACAATACTTAGTTAACAAACCTGGGGGAGAGGAGGAAAAGAACCAAATTTCTTATAATTTTTAAAAAAAGATTTTTAAGGCTAAAAGCATGTATTTAACTCAATATATTTAATGAATATAATTTCAAAAGTCTTCTGGAATGTGTTAGATTAATTGCATCACTTGTATACCGACCATATCTCACAGAGAAGATGCTGCCCACACTAACTTGTGTTCCACTATTTTAAGAGTTTAAGTATCACGATCTAAAATGCTGAAGTAGGCTGTATAATTTAACATATATTATGTCATAGGTGGCCATGCCATGTATACCACCTAATGTTATTACAGAGTTCAACTTTATTGAAACAATTATTTTCCCCTTTCATTAGTCAACCAAAGTGCTCAGGTAACAGATGTTCTGCATTTCCCTGACAGAAATAATTGCAGCTGTGCTCACTTAAAACATGAGTCTCTTTATGCAAAAAACTATAAAATTTACCATTAAATATACTTTAGAAAATCCTCAGTAAGCAAGGCATTTCTTTATACTTCTAAAAACACCTTTTAAATCACTATGATTACTTTTTCTATACATGCTATATTGGTTTTGTACATACAATTTTGGTTGTCCATCAGCAGAGGAACTATTGGAAATTGATGATCGGGATGAGTGGTAATACTAATCTCAAAACATTCCTAGTCACTATCTCCTGGTTTTCTTAATTTTAAATACAATGCAATTGTGACTAGTTTGGTAAATTAACTTCTAGACTGACTCAGCATAAGCAAACAGCAGTTTATGGATACAGAGATGACACAGAAGTATACCTGTAAGATATTCTCAATTGTACCAAAGTACAGGAAAGTCTGCAACTGAGAACGTGATCACCCAAAGTTCCATGACCCCAAATATGGGAAGTTTGTACTGACGTAATTATTGTGGGGCTATGAAACTTAAATTAATGAGGGTCAGTTGGTGATATCTTAATGGACAAGTGGGACACTATTTTAAATTTTATTATCTGTGAGTAACTCCATCTTTTGTACCTATAGTAATTTATAGTTTGATTAAAGTGGAACTTTGAACCTTTTGGTAACTTAGGTAAGCTCTAAGTAACTGGCCTATACCCAGCTTGAGAAGCTGAATCCTGTGCAGAGAAATGAATGAGTAGGAGAAAATTATTTTCCAGAAATTACCAGTTGGCTGTAAGTGTCTGGTGTGGGAATGACCTGAAGCATCACAGTGGGAACTGCTGAAGACAGTGAGAGTACATCTCTACGTGTGACCTCTATCTAGTATCTCAAACTTTCCATGCAAGGCTCAGGAGGGCAGATCACAGGATCCTTTTTAAAAGTGAGCCTGATTTCTAAAGGAACTCCAGCTTTAACATTAAGTGGATCTAAATCTCTCTCAACACATCAGAATACCCGTGTTGGTTCTATATTTTTCTCAAGTTCAAAGAAATGAATGAAACTTAAGATTATGAACAAGTATCAAAAAGTTGAATACATAAACAATATTGATACATGGATCCATGCAACACTAAGTACACAAAACTAATACATGCTTTTAAGTTAAAAAATTCAAATGTATTAATATGGCCAATAGCTCTTTGGGTTATGAAACATTTTCTAATGCTTTACTAACAAAGGATGTACCAGCCTATCCACCCCAACTTTATGATGAAGTTTATATAGTAGGATCTGTATTTTTTTAATTGTTTCAGATAAGATATAGGAATTAGGCTGGAACTGGAATAAGTTTCATGATGCTATGCAGAAGCTCTTAATCTCATTAATGATCACAATACTAACACTTAAGTGTATAGATTTTTGTCTTATATAACTTGTGGCCAGAAGCTTTTCTCCATTATTATTTTAAAGAAAATAAGATTTAAAAATAACATTTAAAATGACAAGAAAGTGAATGGTTTTTCTTTAGGAAAACCAATACAAGCACACAAGGGTGTTTACTGTTGTATTATTCTCTGGGGTGAGGCTAAAGAGCTCCTTGTAAGAAAGTTCTTTTTGGTATTTCAATCCTCAACTCCCTCCATAAAGGCAAAGTTCTGTCTTAAGCACAATTAAACTGGAAACTAGGCCAACATATCTCCTCACAAGCAGGCCCACAGCAGTCCTGCTGACACTCCATGCACAAAAGCTTACCCTTTAAGACACTATCCACAGCTAAATCGGCACCCAGAGCTACAGATGTTTAAAAATCAAGTGACAATAAGAAAGGTTATCCCTCAAAGTTCTAGTCAAAGCAGTTGAAGACCGAAATGCCAAAGAGGCTTTTCTGGTTATCTACTTTCTATACCTTTGCAACGCATGTGTCTCACTGTGGATCATTACAAAAACACAAAATATGCATGGTATTGTGATCTGTATTCCTATTACTGAATCCTGATTTCTGATTCTAAATAGGAAAGTGATGTTATAATAAACAATAGTTCAAACTAAAAGACCAAAAATAATTTGAAATATTATCAAATTACAAAGTACTGCTTTTGATAAACAAGGATGCACATAAATTTAAACTGTTACAAATTCAGAATTATGAAAAGCTATTTAAAAGTATGGAAATTTGAACTCCAAACCTTACAAAGTGTAAGACCATGTGGTCTTCCAAAAATAAGTCTTGTTAAATACATCATGTTGTAGTACATACATTAATAGGTCTAGCTCTGTTGGCTTTTCAGATGTTGAACATCTTTATAGTAAAAATTCCTTTGGAGATGAGTAATTTGGGAATTTTAAGTCCATTTCCACCTAATTATTTTAATTCCTGACTTACAGCTACCACGACATTTTTTCCAGGGTGCTGCGCTATTTCTACAAGCTGATATGGAAGAAGCTCTGGTGTTCAGTAGGTCTTCTCAGCACACTCCATGATGGATCTCTAAGCAGTCCCAAAACATCTCACAGTAGATCTTTGTCAACCCAGTGTGTCATCTTCCAAGTCAGAGGGACCCCTAGCTTAGCTGGGTACTATAAGGAGATATACAAGTGGATGGATGAGAAGATTTATAAAGACAGCTGTCTCCAGAAAGTCTTTTCTCCATTGTAGCCAGGAACATTGCACATCTAAAGTAATGTTAACCACTATCAACTGGAATGACTGGAAAAAGCAATACCCTACCAATGGTGCTTCCTTTCTTTTTTTTCTTTTCTTTTTTTCCCCAGCTCACTCAGCCAATATACTTTGGATCTAATACTATCCATTTCTGGACCCAAGTTTAAAAGTTTTGTTTTCCAAAAGAATTGGAACTAATCTTCATCTGTAGGTTATTTTTCTTTCTTCTAAGCCACCTGTTTGTAAACAAATAAAATTTTCTTTTAAAGATTGTAAGAATGAAGAAGAATAAGAAAATTTACTGAAACTATATTAAGAAGGAGAGAGGTTAATGGAAGAATGATGGGCAGGGGATAAGACTAATTGGGAATACATTGTACAAACACATGAAAATGTCATAATGAAATTCCCTTCCTTGTATAGCTAATGTATGCCAGTTAAAAATATATCCTTTTAAAAAGAGTAGATATGTTCCTTAACACCCAAAATGAATACTGGTGGGTTTTTCTTCTCACTCCTGTAATCCTTGCTACTCAGGAGGCGGAGATCTGAAGATCAAAGCCAACCCTGGCGAGAAAGCCCTCAAGACCTATCTCCAATTAACCACCACCAAAAGCAAAAACACAACAAAAACAAAAACAGAAGTAGAGTGGTGGCTCAAGTGGTAGAATGCTAGGAGAACGGACCATGCTCAGGTACTGAAAAAGCCAGAAGTGGTACTGGGGCTCAAGTGGTAGAGTTCTAGCCTTGAGAAAAATCCAAGGATAGTGCTCAGGCTCTGAGCTTAAGCCCAGGACTGGCAAAAAAAAAAAAAAAAAAAAAAAAAAAAAAAAAGACTGCTAGATTCACTGTTGTTTTTATTCCTTTATGTCATTTTATGATACCTTTTATGTCCTGATATTTTACATAAAAGCTACAATATTGACTAGGTGCCAGCAGCTCATGCTTGTAAGCTAGCTACTGAGGAGTCTGAGATAAGAGGCAACCCAGCAGAAAAACCATATGACTCTTACCTCCAATTAACCAACAAAAATGCCAGAAATTAGCTGGGTAGCTCACACCTGTAATTCTAACTACTCAGAAGTATTATTTCAAAATGATATTGTATGTTGTATAGTGATTGTATATAGATTCCCTTCTTGAATACTTGCTTGTTAAACAAGTCATTTGAAATATGATTTAAAAATCAATGTTAATAAATTCTTTTTTTTTTTTTTTGCCAGTCCTGGGCTTGAGCTCAAGTCCTGAGCACAGTCCCTGGTATTTCTCAAGGCTAGAGCCCTACCACTTGCACCTCAGCACCACTTCCAGCTTTTTTTTTCTATGTATGTGGTACTGAGGAATCGAACCCGGGTCTTCGTGCATGCTAGGCAAGCACTCTACCACTAGGCCAAACTCCTGGTCTAAATTCTTAAAAAAAAAAAGTATACGAACTTACCTGTAGCCAAGGTGTGTGTACACTCTATGTACTTATAGTATTGTTTATATTGAAAATCAATACTAAAATTTACAGAGACCCAAAGACCCCAAGTAGCAAAACTAATCCTCAGCAAAAAAAAAAAAAAAGCAACACCGTAAGTATTACAAAGATTGGTTTAAAATGACATACAAGAGCCATAGCAAAATGGTACTAGCATGATACAAGTACAAAAAGAGACTTGAGCAAGGGAATAGACTTAATGAATAAAACCATGTAGCTACACTCATCTGAACTGATGGGCCAAAAGCATGCACAAAAATATAAAAACTCTGGGAAAACTGGTTATAGACAGGCAGAAGGCTAGCAAGGAGTTAAACTCCAAGTAGATATATATATATTTTTTTTTGGGGGGGGGTCAATCTTGGGGCTTGAACTCAAGAGCCTGGGCACTATTCTTCAACTTTCTCAAGGCTAGTACTATAGCATTTTAACCACAGCACCACTTCTGGCTTTTTCTGTATATATAGGGCCAAGGAATCGAACCTAGGGCTTCCACTCTAACACTAGGCCACACTCTAGCTGGCCTGGTGAGAGATAATCTTTAAGTAATTATTTTCTGAATTAGGAACTCTAATAATGCAAGCAAAACCAACATGAATTGACAAATAGGAATGCACCAAATTTTCTATATATTAAAAGATCACTTGAAAAGATAGGTAACACAAGGAAAGAAAATCACCACAAAGACCTCAGAAAAATTAAAAAACAAATGAATAATCCAATTAACAGACAATGAACTGAACAGAAGAAATAAAAAAAATGGCTAACTTATGAAGAAATGTTTAATACAGTTAGACACAAGAAAATGTAAATCAAAATTACAACAATATCTCTCCACATATAATGTAAGCTAAATTGTAAAATTGCTACTTTTAGTAACATTCTACTTGATATAGCCAAATAATGTCTTCTATGTTATAGCTATTTATTTTTTTACTTCTAAGTTTTGGCAATACTGGAGTTTTGAACTCAGGGTCTCACACTTGCTAAGTACAAGCAATTCTTTTTGCCAGTCTTGGGGCTTGAACTCAGGTCCTGGGCATTGTCCCTGTGTCTGTCTGTCTGTGCTCTACCACTTGAGCAATACAGAGCCACTTCCAGCTTTTTCTGAGTAGTTCACTGGAGGCAAGAGTTTCATAGACTTTCCTGGATAGGCTAGTTTCTAACTGATCCTCAGACTCAGCTAGGATTACAGGTGTGAGCCACTGGGACCCTGCTACTTTTTGCTGTTATTTAATAATAACTTCTTTTTCAGATATACTTTGAGCTTTTTACTTGGGTGGCCTTGGACCATGCTCTTCCTACCTTACCTCCCACACAGCTGAGAATGAAGGTGTGGGCCAACACACCCACCTTGTTCTTTGAGACAGGACTGCTATTCTTGCTTGTGCTAGCTGTGAATTTTGACCCTCCTATGCCCACCACCCAAGCATCAAAATTACAGATGCTCACCACCATACCCATTACTACATTTTTGAAAATGTAGTAATCTTCACTCTATTACTTAGCAGAATGCTACATGTATAACTAAAGGCAATCAGTATGCAGAAGGGACTAGTTTGAAAAGCTCAGAAAGCTAACAATGTAATCATGTTTCTACACTGACCTTAGAAAACTCTCTTGTGAAGGGGGAAGAATGTTAAAAGGAGATGAAACTGACTGGAATATATTCCAAACATATTGAATGTAATAATGAAAATGCATTTTCTGGGTAGGGGAAGAATAAGATGTCCTTTTAGTTTTAGATGTACCTTAAGTGGAGATAATTTTTAATGAAAGATATAATATTTGCATAAATAATACACCTTGTACTTGAAAAGAACACTGGGCCCCATCAACCAATTATAAAAGCTGTATTACTGAATGTTAACAAAGACAAAAGGTATTTACTTGTTAGTTCTCCCAATCTGTGCAAGGCAGAGCCTCTTCTTCATCCTCTGACTCAGGAGATGCCTCTTTAATTCTTCTTAGAGCTTCATGAATGCTCCGTGTTAGAGGGTCTGTATCAGGCAGAAGTGTGAAGGATTCTCTCAAAACTTCCTTCTGAACTTTCTTCAATTTTACCCCTTTCCTGATTTGTGCCAAGATATTGTTGCTATCATCTTCATCAGGAAAAGGAGGCAGAGTTCGCTGTTCAACCTTTTTCAAATGGAAACTACCACGCTTCAAGGATGCTAGCACCTCATCCATGGGTGAGCTCACTTATAGAAAATAAAGAGAACAATTAATTACAGTTAGGTATCCACTTGAGGTCAAACTGTAAGACCTTGAGACTACTGGACTTTTATGAAAGCGCAAGGCACTGGCATCATAAGCTGTGGGTAGGTTGCCAGAACAGTAGGGAGCATCACTATGGCAAGATTCAAATTCCTTGTCAGGTATTTTTTCTTTCTTCTTCTTCTTTTTTTTTTTTTTTTTTGCTGGTCCCAAATGCTATCCCTGGGATCCTTTTGCTCCAGGCTAGCATTCTACCACTTGAGCCACTTCTAGGTTTTTCTGTGATTAATTGGAGATAAGATTCTCACAGACTTTCATGTCCAAGCTGGCTTTGAACCCTGATCCTCGGGTCTTAGCCTCCTGAGCAGTCAGGATCACAGATGTGAATGTGAGTCATCAGTGCCCAGCTCCAGCACTATTTCTTATTTCTATTTCTATCACTTCCCATGTAAAAGAAGGGAACAGATTGAGGGATGGAAGGCAATCTTACTAATGTGAAGATGAAAGCCCTAAAGGATTTTTCTATTTCACCTGCCTGATCCAGATTTAGTGACCAGATAACACATATTTTCTTTAAAAATTAAGCCTTCCAGGTGCTGGTGGCTAACGCCTGTAATCCCAACTACTCAGGAAGCCAAAATCTAAGGATTGTGGTTTGAAGCCAGCCTGGAAAGTCTCTGTGAGTCTCTTACCTGCAATTAACCAGTCAAAAGCCAGAAGTGGAACTGTGTGGCTCAAAGTGGTAGAACACTACCCTTGAGCAAAAGAGCTCAAACAATGCCTAGGCCCTGGGTTCAAGCTCCACAACTGACAAAAATGAAAAATAAATAAATAAAATGTTGCCTCATTGTGCTAAGAGTGCTCTCCCCCCACCCCATTTAGTTGTTTTATATGCAAACTTCTACTGAGATTATGGTAAGAAATCTTCTACAGGGGCCCAGAATTTGGCCTAGTGATAGAGTTCTTGCTTAGCATGCATGAAACCTTGGTACCACATACACAGAAAAAGCCAGAAGTGGTGCTGTGGCTCAAGTAGTACAGTTCAAGCCTTGAGAAAACCCAAGGATAGTGTTCAGGCCCTGAGTTTAAGCCACAGAACTGGTAATGAAAAAAAAAAACAAAAACAAACAAACAAACAAAACCTTAGGGGCTAGGAGTGTAGCCTAGTGGTAGAGTGCTCACCTAGCATGTACGCAGCCCTGGATTTGACTCGTTGGTACTAAAGACACAAAAAAAGCCAGAAGTGGCGCTATGGCTCAAGTAGTAGAACACTAGCCTTGAGCAAGTAATGTCCAAGGACAGTGCCCAGGCCCTGACTTCAAGCCCCAGGACTGGCAAAAATAAATAGATAATTAAATGATGCCCTACTCTTTGCCTTTATATACAAGGAACATACTAAGCTCTTCCAAAGCAAAATGAGACTAAAATGAGAGTACTTTGTAGTTTTTCTTTTCTTTTCTTTTGGGGGGGAGGGGAGAGTGGGGGATGAGGCCAGTCCTGGGGCTTGAGCTCAGAGCCTGGGCACTGTCCTTGGGCTTTTTCCTCAAGGCTAGTGTTCTACCACTTGAGCCAGAGCACCACTTGCAGCTTCTCTATGTATGTGGTACCAAGGAATCGAACCCAGGTCTTTATGTATGCTACACAAGCACTTTACCACTAGGCCAAACTCCGGGTCCCTATAGTTTTTTTATACTCTTTTGTAGTGCAGGGCATATAGAACCCAGAACCTTGAACATGTTATCCCAGTGCTCTACCCCTGAGTGATACCAGCCACTGAGTAATTTATCTCCTAGGTTTAAAATCAGACTCTTTTCCCCTTTTCCCTCTTCTGCTGGTCCTGGGGTTTGAACTCAGGGCCTGGGCACTATCTTTGAACCTCTTTGAACTCGTCTGCTAGTGTTCTACCACTGGAGTCACAGCACCACTTCAGCTTTTTCTGAGTAGTTTACTGAAGATAAGAGTTTCTCAGACTAAGCTGGGTGGTGGCTCATGCCTATAATCCTAGCTACTCAGGAGGCTAAGATCTGAGGATAGTGGGTCCAAGCCAGACACAAAAGGACCAGAGATGCTTATCTCCAATTATACTCCAGAAAGTCCGGGTTCGATTCCTCAGTACCACATACATAGAAAAAAAGCTGGAAGTGGTGCTGAGGCTCAAGTAGTAGAGCTCTAGCCTTGAGAAAGTCCAAGGACAGGGCTCAAGCCATGAGCTCAGGACTGGCAAAATAAAAGAAAGAAAGAAAGAAAAAGAAAGAAAGAAAGAAAGAAAGAAAGAAAGAAAGGAAGGAAGGAAGGAAGGAAGGAAGGAAGGAAGGAAGGAAGGAAGGAAGGAAGGAAGGAAGGAAGGAAAAGAAAAATACAGTTTCTCAGACTTTCTTGTCCAATTAGCTTCAAACTGTAATTCTCATATCTGAGCCTCTGAGTGGCTAGGATTACAGGCATAAGCCACTGGTAGCCAGTTTAAAATAAGACTTTTTCTAACAAAAAAAAATTCACAAAATGGGCCAAATGTCATTCAAAACACATTGTTTATGTCTTAATAGCTCAAGAAGGTAATGTTTGCTGTTCTGGGTTGATTTAGAATTCTCTGCTTGAAAACTCTTATACTATCTATAAAGCTCAAAATTCCATTAAGTTTTACAAAGTGGAATGTACCATGAAGTTCTTCCATTTTATACATCAGATGGAAACACCTATGTACTTACCTCTTCTCCTTTGCAAACTTTCAGCAGTCTTTCTGAGCTTCTTCCGAGCACTAACCAATTGGCTGCTGTCGAAGAGATGAGCTGAGGGGGCGCTGGCTGATTTGGGAATTCTCTTCTCGGTTCCTTCCTTTCTAGGCAGACCTTTCTCCAGTGTCTCTGCAGTGACAGCAGCACATTCATCCTTTGCAACAGGCAGAGGTGGTGGGGGTGGGGGTGGAGGAGGAGGCGGTAGTGGAGGAGGAGGAGGAGGAGGCGGGGGTAGGGGTGTTGGAAGAAGAGGTGGTAGGACTGTATCTATGGTACCAGAACATGGTTTGAGGTCATTACTAGTCAAAAGTGGAAGAGATGCAGTGGAAGGCAGTTCAGAGGCAATACTACTGAGAGGTAATGAAGTGGCTTCAAGTTGTGCTAATGAAGAATCTTCAAGTTGTGCAAGGCTCTGGGGTTCTGCTGTCTGTGGTGGTACAGGAGGGTCTCTTCTTTCTCCGGCCTCTTCTGCTTTCTCCACTCCCTGCAACACTCCTGGTAGTGAGTCACCCTCATCCTCCCGGGACATAGGACTCGCTGCATTTTTTCTTCTTGCATGGGCCAGTCGTAATCGGGTTGATTTAAGTATGACTTGCCCAGGGTACCTCTAAAATATTAGAAGTTATTGTAACTGATTGTCATATATTAAAAAATAAATGAACAAAAAGGCTACTTCCCCCTTCAGCTCTTTTGTGGTTTTAAGAATAGACTAGAACATGACATCTGGAATATGATGTAAAAAAATCAATGTTAATAAAACATAAAAATAGACTAGAGTGCCAATACCTACTAATTTTCACAGCAACCACCTCCAACTCCTGTTATTTGCCTACTAAATATGTTAAGACGTCGTTCTTTCTTATCTCAAGAAGCCAACTGTCCAAAACTACCATGATTTTGAAGTCTTTAACATTACCAATTTAAATAGAAAAAACAGTATGTGAAATAGTATCAAATATATTTGCTAATGATATGCAAAAAACTAAGAAAGTAATACTAGTTTACAATATATTTTCAAGTACTTATAGATGAAAACATTGGCATTTTATGCCAATTTTTAAAAAGCCTATATAATAAATAGATTTATGATATAATGAAAAATTTTTGGAGTACTGTCTTACAATAACCCATTTTATACCTCTTAAAGGAAACCTACCACTATGCCATTTGAGAGACAACATTTACTTAATGTAAGGTTTAATTTTAAACGTTAGGGGTACCTAGAAGAGGATATACCTTTAGGAGTGGTTTCACCACAACTCCATTTTTTCACTATGATACTAAGAGGACTTAATCAAAAGATTACTTCACCTCATCAGTATGTGGCTCTACGCAAAGCTGCAGAACACTTCAACAACTAGAGCCAGAAGCTTCAGCAATGGTTTCTGAGATGTTGAAAGGGTGAGGCTAAGAATGCCCAAGCACTTGTATACGCTGGTTGATCGATGTCTGCCAATTTATGACCAGCAAAGGTTGATGTATGTGGAACTAGTAACAAGCTGATGCTTGTTATTTTTATGAAACCCAGAGGAATCCAAGCTTCTCAGAAGGCCTGACATTCCTCTTATACTACTGAAGCTGTACGCCAGGGGTCAGACTATTAATATTGGAAACAACCAAAGGAAAGGGAGCCAAGTAATTAAACCATGATCATAATGTATTCTAAACATAACAGAATAGGACTTTAGCACTGTTTCAAATAAGAAAAAAACAATACATGTACCATTACTTTCACTACCTGCTTAAATGTCCGGAGTCTATCCAGTGTTCTCTGTCTCTCTTGGCTAACCCAGGCACTTTTTCGTTGCTCTTCATCAAGTAATTTCTCTTTCCTCTAACAAAAGAAGTAATAATGATGCATTATGTTATAATGTTACGTCACATCCACTTTTTACACTACTAAGAAGAATGAAGATGACTTTCTCCCAGTAATTAAAATGAATGACTCAAGGGAGTCATTCATGAATGACTTTGTTGTTATGGGTCATGGGGCTTGAACTCAGAGCTAGAGCATTGTCCTTGAGCCCTTTTGTTCAAGGCTTGTGCTCTATTCTTCAAGCCATGGCATCACTTTCAATGGTTAATTGGAGATAAGTGTCTAACAGCCTTTCCTGCCTGGGCTGGCTCCTCAGATCTCAGCTTCCTGAGTATCTTACAGGTGAGAGCCACCAGCACCTGGCTTAAACAAAACCTTTACTATATAAAACACGATGGTTTTTAATCCAAATCATTCTTTAAAAATTCTCAGTAATATGGTAAAGTAAAAATCTTGTTTTATAAGGCTGGTTTTGACTTAATTTCAGTATCATTTGGGAGACAGAGGCAAAAGTAATGAAAGGATTGCTATATGTTACTAATTCAAATATAGCTGACTTTAAAATAAATCAGGTGAGGGAAATGAACTGGAATCACAGCTGCCTGTGCACATATGAGATGTGATCTCTTCTTTAAAACTCTTGGATGGTTAAGAACAATTCTCAGACATAACTATGTGGAAATGAGACACATGGACACACAGATGGAAGCTCAGCAAGCTACCACACATGAACTAGCTGCCTATTTTGGTAAAAAAAAAAAAAAAAGTTTTATTGGAGAACAAAAAAAATTATCAGCAGCCACCTCACTAGCAATTGATTACACATTCTTTCAAAATAACCAACACTGCTTTCAGCAGTCTTCATGAATTTTGTAACGATATCATATCTTCTCAGCAGTTATCAGTTTGCAAGATTTCCCATACTGTTGACTTATCTAAAAATTATAATAAAACTTCATTTGGAAGACTATATTTTAGTAGTATACTTTTTTTTTTTTTTTGCCATTTCTGGAGCTTGAATTCAGGGCCTAGGTACTGTCCCTGAGCTTCTTTTGTTCAAGACTGGCACGCTACCACTTAAGCCACAACATTATGTTGGGATTTTTCTGTTTATGTGGTAACTACATTAGAATAATCACATTCAGCTCAATTAAAGCTTTTTAATTAAACACAGGAAAGGCAGTCTTAGTTTTTCTTTCATTCCTTGAAGCCAAATAGACAGTAGAAAATTTGAGAAGACTTTTTAAATCAAAAAGAAGATAATAACTTTAAGTTGTGTATTATGCTGCACATCTGCCTATCCCTGAGCTCATCAGCTCAAGGCTATCACCCTACCCCTGAGCCAAGCCCCACTTCCAGTTTTCTGGAAGTTAACTGGAAATTAAGAGTTTCAGGTCCTTTTGTGCATGGGCTGGCTTTGAACCTTGATCCTCAGATCTCAAGCCTCCTGAGTAGCTAGGATTACAGGCTCATCTCAATGTATTTTTTTTTAAATCCATCAACTTTAGGAGCAGGTTATAGAGAATGTTCCTCTAAATATCTGGTTTCTGATCACAGAATAAATGTAGGTGGAGGAAAATATGCAATTAAAATATTAAAAATAAAATACTAACTTCCTTTCAATAATTCCTTACTACTTACTGAGGAGGAGAATGTTCAAACACCTCCAGTTATCAATACAGTCAGCCTATGACAATAAGATTTTTCTATGAATGATATGAGAAATCATATAGGAATCCTGAATGGTAATTGGCAAAGGGACAGAGTTAACTTTTTGAGTACAGGCCTATATTCTTTTAGCTCCATTCGTAGATGAGAAAAGAAATGGCAAATGGTGCAGATTGCGTCTACACATTTATACTTGGTGAAATAGAACTGCACCTATCACAGAGCAGTGTGCAAACAAGGTACATCTGGAACTGGAGAGTGGCATGTTCAGACACTGTTCATTGCTGTCACACAGGTAGGTTGTGAAAGAGCTCAAAGTTTCCTAACTTGGCCAACTATGGGTGTGTAGTGATTGTGAACACAATTGATAGTGCAAGAGACAAGAGTCTTGGAATTTCAGAGGAGGGAGAACATAATCTAATGAGGTAGTATATACTCAATTCTTTTGGGTGTGCATTAGCCCTCTGGATTTATGGCACAGGAAACAGGAACTTATGGGTGCGTAAAGAAAATCTTCTCTGATGCTTTTAGTTTAAGAGTCTTAATTTTCAAAGACCAAATATGACAAGATACAAGGCAGGGCATCTCTCAGTAACAGTATCAGATAACAGAAGTATAATCTTAAAGATTTCCCAATGAGAAAACAAGATGAGATATCTGAGTTCTGCATTTAAGTTCAATGGGATTCTTCCCTTCAGAAAGGGAAGCTAAGAATTGTTTAAGATTATAGTGAAGCAAAGCAAGAATACACATCTATGCCCCCAAACACTCACTTCTGTTACACAACTAGAATGTGTTATCCTCTCACCCAACTAAGTACAAGGAATAACTGTTATGAAATCTGGTGTACATCCTGTATTGAAATCCAGAATGAGCATGCATCTTCCCAAATCCACATACATGATATGGAATGGCTCATGAGGACAAAGAATCTAAACTTTGTAGAGTAACAATGTCTCCATGGATAAATAGATTATGCCCCATAGAGAAAGTATTTTATTTATGAAATGTTGGCACTAAGAAAATGGTTTGTTTAAAAACACATTTTTTTAAGAAAAACTATTAAAAAGAAACTACTGAAGGATTTTCAATCGTGAACCACTGAGATCTTATCTAAACATAATCCATATATTAGGTGACTAGAGAGCTCAAAGGTAAATTAACTGATTGGTCAGCTGATGTACTCAAATTTAAATTAATTCGAATTAGAATGTAAAGATTGAGAGAATGGTTCTAACCCTGAGGCATGAATTGATGATGAGCTTGTGTGGGGAAATGTAACATAGCAGCAGGACTGAGCCTAAACCCAACGCCAGTGTTTGGAAGGCCTGGGATACATGCCAGTTTCCACCTTAAGAAATTTAGTGAATTCATTTATGAACCCATAAAATGAAATTAATTCACCTGTAGTGATTGGTGAAGGAGAAAGATAAAGATGGCTTCTGCATGGCAACAAAACAGGCTTTGCATTTCTGTTACTTCTTACCTAAGCATGCTTATCTTATGAGATTTTTAATTTATAGTGTATACTTTTCTGGAAAAGGTTTTATAACAATGTATTGTTTCCAAGAAACCAAGATCCGTAATTGTGCATTGTACAATCAGAGCACACTAAGAACAACCTTAATGTAGACAATGGCCTTTGGATAAAAAGGATGTCTCAAAGCTGACTTGCTGTTGACAAATGTACAACTTAAGTAGACCAGAGTCTACTGGTGTATGCACTTGGGAAGGAGGAATAGGAGTGAATATTGAGGTGGGAATAGGAATTCTGTACTTGATTTTGCCTAAAAACTACACAGACACAGAGACACAGAGAGAGAGAGACAGACAGACAGACAGACAGACAGAGACACACACACACACACACACACACACACACACACACACACACACACACACACGAGTTAATGCTAACATCTTATGTGACTCTCATTCTCTAATTTATTCACTTTGAGACACATGAAAAATGAATTTTTATTCCAAGTCTTCAAGAGTGCAAACTTACTAGCTGTGCTGTGTGATCGTTTCTATATTCATCTTCACTCTGAAAGCGTTGCTGGAATTTTTCATTGTGTTTTGAAATACAAATTTCCTATAAATATATAAAACATGTTTTAAAGAGAAGGAACTGATGACATCGTCCAAAAGGAAATGTATTTTTTATCTGGCTTATGTTACTGTAGCATCTCTGCATATCATAATAATAAAAAATAACTAAAATTTAAAAAACATGTTTTAATACAAGTTAAATTTAGAATATAAGAGTTTCATGCCCTGGCTGGCTCTGAACCTCAATCCTCAGATCTCAGCCTCCTGAGTAGCTAGAATTACAGGCATGAGCCACTCATTGGTGGCCCAGCTAAATTATCTTTTAACATAGACTTTAAAAAAATATATATCAAATAATTGAAATTTATGATTTTTCTGTAAAGCTTGGCTCCTAGAAATATATTTGATTTGTACGAGGGGAAGAAGGGAGCTGGGAAAGAAGACAAGGTGTAAGGGAGTTGCCCTCAGATAAGCTCAAAGGTTTATTTCAGTTATGAAGACTATGACCAGAAGAATCTAGGTTTGATTATGTTCCTTAAAATTAAGAAGAATAAAATATAACCATTGGCATACAGTCTTTTTGATCACTCTCTGGTAAAGGCACTGGCTTAGCTGGGTATAGTGGCTTATGCCTGTAATCCTAGCTACTCAGGAGGCTGAGATCTGAGGATCAAGGTTCAAAGCCAGCCCAGGCACTAAAATCCATGAGTCTCCAATTAAAAAAGACACTGTTTTTTTCCAGACTGATATAAACAAAGCAAGAGATATAGATCTCTCCATCATCACTGTCAGAGCAAAATGATACCTTAAAGACTCAAAATTCAAAAATTATAAAATAGTATTATTACTGCTATAAATGTATTTATTGTATACTTTAACATCCATATAGAACAGATTTTGTGATACACTAGCAAAGCTGTGATCCTTTATAAAAATAACACACTTCAATGTATGTGAATTAATGCACCTTCTATCTGGCAAATATCATGTAACCCTTTTACTAATTACAATAAAAAAAATAACACACTGTATATAATACGATTGGCAACAATGCTTTATCTTCATTTATAACTTTTCTCTGGTCCTGGGGCTACAGGCAAGAATAGCCTTTCTCCCCCTCATTTTTCAGCATATATTATAAACGGGGATTCCACTGTGATATGTCCATCCATGTAATATACAAATACACCATGGAAAAAGTAAGAAATAGTTCCTCTTTACACTTTCCCTAAAAGCCACTAAATTCTACTGACTTCCTATTTCTGGAAAAGGTTCAAACTGGCCACTTCTCAGAAGCACTTTTTTTCTGCTGGTCCAGTGGGAGCCTGGGTACTGTCCATTAGTTTTTTCACTGAAGGTGAGTACTCTACAACTTGATCCACAGTTCCACTTTTGGTTTTTTGGTAGTTAGAGATAATGAGTCTCATATGCTTTCCTAACCAAACTGGCTTTGAACCATGAACCTCAATTCTCAACCTCCTGAGTAGGGAGGATTATAAATATGAGCCCAACTGCCCAACTGTGAAGCACTCCTTTGGGCCATGGGGCTTGAACTCTGGGCCTGGATATTGTTCCTGTGCTCTTCAGCTCAAGGCTACCACTCTACCACTTGTGCCACAGCACCACTTCCGGTTTTCTGGTAGTTAATTGGAGATAAGAGTCTCACAGACTTTCGTGTCTGGGCTGGCTTTGAACTGCGATCCTCAGACCTTGACCTTTTGGGTAGTTAGGATCACAGGCTTGAGCCACATGAGCCCTGCAAAGCACTCTTTTGTAAATGACATCCCTCTGAGTATCAAGGATTTAGAAATGTCATTCAAGTTAAGCATGTGTAAAAACTTATACTACTCCATGAGGCAGAGGTTAGAACCAGGGCTTATATGTAGACTCTGTCACTAGACACATTAAGAAGTTAATGGGAATTACATGAAATTCTTTAGTACTATTAAAACTCCTTAGAAGAGTCACCCTCAGGGTTGCTAGAGGCAAAGAACATCACCACAAGCTGCGGGAATTCACTTAACAGAGCAATACTGGTAGAAATATGTTTAATAATATGAACTGAGTATAAAAAAGTAATGCTTATTTAACTTCTAAAATATTCAAGAATCAGTGACAAATCACATTAGATTTATAAGACTTGGACCAAAGACTAAGAGATGAATAAAAGCAAGATTGTAATACCTTTTTATTTCTGAGGTAGGCTTTCTTGGCTGAGACTCGTCCCCGTCTTGCTTCCAGCTGGCGTGCCTTCTGCTGTAGTTTCTGCAGCTCTTCCCTCTGTGCGTGCACAGATGCTGCCATCTCTTCCTTCTCCAGCATGGCCTCCATGCTTTCATAAGTATCATAGTATACCACTTCATCTCTTTTTTCTGTTATGGAGAAGCAACAAGGGGATATGGATAAGACTTTTTTGTAAAATGGTATTAAATAACGATAGTCCACATAGACTGTGTGCATGCCAAATATTCGTTTTGCAGTGTCTGGCACAGTGTTCAATAATTCTAGAACTCACTCTATTCCTTATGGCACCCTAAAAATTCCAACCCTTTGACAACTGAGACTGTGAATGAATTTAATATACAAAGATAACCAAAGCTAACACAGTTTCCCCACTGATCCTATGAAATGACTTGCTTGACTTCCCAGATTTCCTCAAAATACGTGTTTATAGACTTTGTAGAAAAGGAAGAAACACAATTGGCATTCATGTATTTTCCCCATGCAGTACTTCTGTGGACTTATGAAGTCAAATGCACATTCATACCTGATATAAGTCTTTTGATGCTTTCCAACTGTGCTGTCAATAATAGCTCTTCACACTTCAATATTTCAAACTGTACTTCATACAACTGAAGTTGCAGATCATAATAATCAGCTTCTAACTGATCCAACTGAGCTAGAGCTTCTGCACCACCCTGCAAACTCTGCATCTACATTGAAAATAAAAATACTTCTCACTGGTGGAAACAAGATAAAAAAGTCAGGCTATTATAAACATCAATACTAATCAGGGAATTAGTTCATGAAGATAAAACAGCTCTAATAAGCAAATATACAGGCAAGAAATCTAGACTTTTAAGCCAGGTGCAGCACAGTGGAAGGCATTACTTACGCAGTGGAGTATGAGAGGAAGTAGGGACTCTCTTACAAGTAGTAACCTAATCTCCAATTTTTAGATTCAGGAAGTTTTACCCAAGCAAAAGTCCCGAGGTAGACGAATTCTAAGAAGAACAAATCCACATCAGAGGCAAATGGGCAGACCAGGGCCCACTAAATCTCAACTCTTGAGGATAGTAAGGCAGTGGTGGTCCCTGGGACCACCTGAACCATCCTGAAGGCTGATTGTATCTGGAGTCAGAGTACACAGAACCTTTATGAAGATAAACTAAACCAAAGGAATAAATTAAGTCAGAGAATTCTGACAAGGCAAAAGGTGTTCTAAGGCTTAGGACTCCTTTAAGCTAGAGGAAACATCTTTGGTGTAAGGTATGGAGTGTGGGTGGGATGAGCATCCTGCTCCAAATCTCCCCTGACATCTAAAACTTCCAGACAGTTATTTCCTATCTGCATCTTACAGGCAGAGAACTGAGAGAAAAGAAATTATAAGGAGAAAGAGAACTAATTCCAGACAATGGAGCTGTGCAGAATAGGTGGGAGTCACAATGTGGGCAGGGCTCACAAGGGCAAACAAAAGCCAATAAAGAAGCTCAGTTTGTGTGTGTGTGTGAGTGAGAGAGTGAGAGTGAGAGAGAGAAAGAGACAGAGAGAGAAAGAGACAGAGAGAGAGAGACAGAGAGAGAGAGAGAGAGAGAGAGAGACAGTGTGTGTGTGTGTGTGTATTCATGCACCAGTCTTTGACTTGGAAATCAGGGCTTGGGTACTGTCCCTAACCATTTCTGCTCAAGGCTAGCACATTGCATCAGCACAACTTCTACAGTTTTAAACATACTTTAAGACATCAAGACCCCCCACTAAACACTTCTCAGTGAGACATCACTGACAAAAGGTGGAGTTAGGCTCAATTTTCCCATGTCTACATGATGAATGCTTGTATCCATTAAATCTTTATTGGTGCGATTATTTTTTAAGGTATTCTTTAAGGTTTTTTTTTAATTTATTTTTATTTATTTTTTTTGCCAATCCTGGGCTTGAGCTCAGGGACTGAGCACTGTCTTTGGACTTTCTCAAAGCTAGAGCTCTATCACTTGAGCCACAGCACCACTTCTGGCTTTTCTCTATGTATGTGAAACGGAGGAATCAAACTTGGGTCTTCATGTGTGCTAGACAAGCACTCTATCACTAGACCATATCCTGCCCCTGGCATTATTATTTTTAAGTGTCACAGACTTTTCTGTATTAGATTCTCAGATCTCAGCTTCCTGAATAGCTAGGATTACAGCTATGTGCTACAATACCAGATAGGAGTGCCATTCTTAAAAATATAGGGAAGCCAGGCATAGTAGCTCACACCTGTAATCCTAAATACTCAGTAGGCTGAGATTTGAGGATCAAGGCTCAAAGCCAGCCCAGGCACAAAAGGACATGAGACTCTTATCTCCAGCTAACATCTAGACAATGGGGAAGTGAGGGTTGGCTCAAGGGTAGAATGGAAGCCTTGAGCTGAAGAGCTCAGGGACAGTGCCCATGCCCACAGTCCAAACCCCACAACTGACCCCCCATCAAAAAAAAAGTTATAAAGGGAGAATAATAAAGGGTAATTTCAACGATGACTACCTCTTTTCAGAGAGAAAAGGAAGCTTGAGTATAAACAGAGTAAGAACTGCATAAACATAAAAAACACAAGTTGACAATATTATTCAGAATTTCATATTTCACAAATCTTGGAAAACCAAACTCCTTGGTGTCAAGTTTAACCCTACAATTCATTTGCAGGAAACATCTGAATGGATATAAAACTATTTATAATCCTTATCTATTTCATGTTAGATAAACTATGCTTCAGTATTACACTAACACTTCTCTGAATGTTACTTGTTTAGCTTTCTAAACTTTTGAACTACTTAGAATTCTAAAACCCTATGACACTTTCAGGATTTCAGCTAAGAGCATACATGTCTATAGCATAAATGGATTTGCTTCAGAATTAAATGAGATGATATACATTAAGTACTAAGGAAGGACCTAAAACTTTGCATTTCCCTTTTTGTAGCCGATGCATTATACACATGAAAATCATTTTTAAGTATCTTAAACATAACTTATAATCTTGAAGTGTTTTCATTTTGTCACATCAGGAAGTTTTTCACTTTAGGTCCCTTTAGGGACCTAAACTGACATTTTGAAGATCTTGCCCCATAATCTAAACCATAAAGTTAGGTTTCATTATTATAAAGCATTTTTCTAGGACTGTCCTAATAATTCACATTGGCTGTGAGTCTCATGAGCAATGTGGGCATCTTACATTAATGCTAATAAACTGATGTGTACATCCATATACACACACACAGCACACAGTACATACATACATACAAGTTTATATAGCAAGCATCTACTTGAAAAGAATGACTAACTGGCAATTTTAACAAATCCTTTGAAGATTTCAGCCATAAGCCAGAACTTTAACAGCCTGTTCCTTCCTTTACAATCCTAAGCCAATGTGCAGTGAGGGCACATTTCTAAACAATCAGAAATCTTCTCTTGGCAGCTCTCTGGCATGGTATATTGCCAGACATCTCAGTATCTATCAGGTCCCAACAAGCAAGTTAACCAATATAACAAAGGCAGAATTCTACTGCTTATGCAATGGTAGCTCATGCCTAAAAACCTGGCTACTCTAGAGGCTAGATTTTGAGGATCCAGCCAGGTCCATGAGGGAAAAGGCTGAGCCAAACCCCTGGGTTCAAAACCCTGTTAATTGATATATGCATATTTCCTCTTCTCTCTCCCCCTTTCCTGTCCCCCCCCAACCCCCATGCATTTGTGTGTGTGGGGGGGGGTGTATGTACATGTGTGCACACATGTGCTAGTCTTGGAGGACTCTGAATGGTGCTACCCCCAAGCTTTTTGGTTTAAGGCTAATAATGCTCTACCCCTTGAGCCACAGTTCCATTCCTACTGGTTGGTGTTTAATTGGTGTTAAGGTTTTTTTTTTTAAACTCCTTTTTCTTTCCACGCTGGCTTCAAATTACAATCCTCACATCTCACCCTTCTAAGAGATATAGGATTATAAACATAAACTTCTGTCGCCTGACTAAAATACAGTATTTTTAAATAATGTCACAGGAAGCAAACAAAAATTAGTAATACCTAACAAGGTCTACATCCTCAAATATGACTGGCACCAACCAAAATCAAAAACAAAACAAACCACCCAAAACAAAAACCAAACCAAATCAACCAAAAACAAAAAGTTACTTTTTTTTTTTTTGCCAGTCTTGGGGCTTAAACTCAGGGCCTGGGCACTGTCCTTGGCTTTCTTAAGGCTTAGCACTCCACCTCTTGAGCCAAATCACCACTTCCAGCTTTTACCACGTATGTGGTACTAAGGAATGGAACCCGGGTCTTTGTGCATGCTAGGCAAGCACTCTGCCACTAGGCCAACTCCCAGCCCAGTTACTAATTTTTAACACTACTGTAGACATGCTTTTAGTAGGCACTCTTTCTTTTGGGGTTTTTTTGTGTGTGTCTGGTGTGGGGCTTGAACTCAGGCCTGGGCATTGTCCCTGAGCTCTTCAGCTCAAGGATATAGCCCTACCCCTTCAGCCACAGGGCTACTTTCAAACCAGGCACTCTTATCAAGGATAATTAAGACTTATTTTGGGGGGTAGGGGGTTTGGGAAAAGAATACAGAAGTTAAACAGTGTACACCTCTGTGGAGATGTAAGGATGAAACCTTCCCCTGTAACTGAATATAAGCTCTTTTGTGTGTGTGTGTGGGGGGGGTCATAGGGCTTGAACTCAGCCTGGGTACTATCCCTGAGCTCTTCAGCTCAAGACTATTGCCCTACCCCTGGGCCTGGGTGTTTTCCCTGAGCTCTTCAGCTCAAGGCTACTGACCTATCCTGGAGCCAAGCCCCACTTCCCTTTTCTAGAGGTTAACTAGAGACAAGAGTCTCAGATCCTTTTGTGCCCTGGCCGGCTTTGAACCTTGATCCTCAGATCTCAGTCTCCTAAAAGTAGCTAGGATTATCAGGCTGAGTCACCACACCTGGCTAAGTTTATTTTTTAAAAAAAGAAAAAAAAAAAGTTGGGCACCAATAGCTCACACCTGTAATCCTAGTTATTCAGGAGGCTGAGAAAGGAAGATTGCAATTCAAAGCTAGCTTAGAGCAGTAAAGTCTATGATACTCTTATCTTCAAAGTATCTCAAAGTGGTACAGTGCCAGCCTTGTGCTCAACAGCTCAGGAACAGCAACCAAGCCCAAGGATCACATTTCAATAACAGAGTTTTTCCTCCCTCTTTCATTCTTCTCCATGAAGGTCTTCTAAATAAAGCAATGTCAAGAAAACCAATTTTTTTGGTCTATCAGGCAAAAAGAGGTAAAGATATAGAGATGATTCAACCAATTAGAAACAACATCACATACTTTCTTAATGTATTTTTTTCTTGACAATAAAACTTTCATAAAAGACAACAGATTGTCATTGGTTTCTATCTTTAAGCAGTATATGGTTGGACCTAGCATCACAGAAGAGCTATTGGAAAGTATCTTCTAGTAGTGGCAATTCAAGTCATGACCCTATTGTTATTGTTTACTTCATGGAAAAAGTACATGAGTAACTATTCACAAGTAAACACTCTTGTACAAAGATAAAAATGGCAATCTTAACTATTTTTTTTATATTATCTATTTTTTTCTAGTATTTTCTATTACCTCTTCTTTTAGTGCATGTTTCCGCTGTTCCAAGCAAATCTCTTTAGCTCTCATCATCTGCAAAGTCTCTTTAGAAACTGCATACTGGAGCTTTTCCATACGTTCAGCAGCTGCTGCCCATGATGCTTTTCCAAACTTCTTCTGATCTGCTCGCATTCGATCATACACAGCTGTGTTTAAAGAGACATTAAATGTAACACCTGGTACTAAAGAAAAAGAATACCTTAAGATTTCACTGACAATACATTAACCCTCATCCCTGAGATCAACTGCCTACACCACCTCTAAAATATAATTCAGTATCATACATTCTCTTTAATGTCTTTAATTCATCCTCATTGTTTTTCAGATGAAACTTAAATGATCAACTAAATTTATTTTATTGTTATTATAGAGGTGATATACTAAGGAGTTACATTAGCATAAGTCAGACAATAGGCACATTTCCTTTCATACAGTGTCATCTGTTCCTTCATTCCCTCCCATTCCTTCCCCACCCATCTCCACTGACCCAATTAGTTTCTTCAAGTTTTTAAATACTTCAACATGTCTAGCGTTAGGAAATGTTTATAATTTTTTGTATGAATACATACTTTTTTCTGGTTATGTATCTTCAATTGGAACCATAACTGTTTAAGATTTAAAAACATTCAATTCTAATGCTGGGTATGATGGTTCACGCCTGTAATCCTAACTATTCAGGAGGCTGAAATCTGAGGATCATGTTTCAAAGCCAGCCCAAGCTCTAAAGTCCAGAGACTCATCTCCAGTTAACCACCAGAAAACCAGAAGTGGCTCTGTGGCTCATGGGGTAGGGCAGTAGCCTTGAGCTGAAGAGCTCAGGGGCAGCGCCCAGGCCCAGAGTCCAATACCCACCACTGTCAAAAAACAAAAAATCAATTCCATGCTCCATGTTTCATTAAGTTTTCGAAAAACATGTAATAATGTGGGGGATCAAATCCTACATATTAGCACAGAAACTCTTCCATAAGGTCAGAGTAGATAACAACTCCCAATTCCTGTGACTCTTAAATGTTCCTAATAGATGGTATGGTGTTCTATTCATAATCTCTTTGAATCTCAATTTGAGGGTCTCTGACAAAACCTGTTCATGTTCACTGAATATCAAGTATGATTCTACCAATTTGGAATTTCTGCCCATTGATGCTTTATCATCAATGCAAGATCAATAAAAGAGTTCACTACAAGGGAAAATAGCATTGAACATAGGAATCTAAAGCTTTCAGTTAAAAGTCCCAGTTTCAAGTGTGGCGCTGGTGACTCATGTCTATAATCCTAGCTACTCAGGAGACCTGGGTTTAAAGCCAGCACAGGCAGGAAAAGTTTATGAGACTCACCTACAATTAACCACCAGAAAACTGGAAGTGGTGCTGTAGTTCAAGGGTAGAATGCCACCCTTGACCAAAAACAGCAATGAGACGGTGCTCAAACTGCTAGTTCAAGTACCTCTATGACCACAACATCAAAAGAAGTCCCAGTTTCACCCCTAACTGGTATATATCTTTTTTTTTTAAGATTTTAACATCATATTTCAAATATCATGTTAAACAAGTAATCAGGAAGGGAATCTCTATATATAATCACTGTCATAGATTTTAGAACACAATTAAAATTAACCTGAGGGTTTATATGTCATACATAATAATCTATGTAATAAAACATGTCTATAGAGTATATATCCCATCAAAGATGTTTATATCTATGTAGTTATGTTTGTATCTTCAACACCAAGTCCATAACCTTGGGTACCCAACTATTGAGTCATCACTGTTGTTTGGATCTAATATCCACATATTAAGAATACCATGTGCCTTTTGTTCCTTTGGTCTTGACTTACCTCATTTAACATGATTCTCTCTAGTTTCATCCACTTTCCAGCAAATGCCATTATTTTATCTTGTCTGTTGGCTATGTAGAATTCCAGAGTGTGTGAGTGTGTGTGTGTGACATTTTTTGTATCCATTCATCTGCAGTAGGGAATTTGGGTTGTTTCCATCGCTTGACTCTTGGGAATAGTGCAGAGATGAACATGGCTGAACATCCTGGGTTATAATGCTCAGGATAGATGCAGGATTGTAGGGAAGGTCTATTTTCCATAACTGGTATATTTCTTATGTCAAATTTAACGGGGCCGGGAGTTTGGCCTAGTGGTAGAGTGCTTGCCTATATGGCAGGCACGAAGACCGAGGTTCGATTCCTCGGCACCATAGATATAGAAAAAAAGCCAGAAGTGGTGCTGAGACTCAAGTGGTAGAGCTCTAGCCTTGAGAAAGTCCAAGGACAACAGTGCTCAAACCCTGAGCTCAAGCCCAGGACTGGCCAAAAAAAACAAAAAGAAAAAAAGAAAAAAGAAAAAAAGAATTTTAACCATTCATGGGTTAAGTTTCTTTGGATGAAAAGCAGTAGGGAAATAAAATAACTAGTCAGAAAGGCTACTATGATTCAAAGGGGAGAATGACAGTTATACAAATGTCTTTTTCACTTTATAGAGCAGTCTTAAAAAATGATGCTTTGTTTTTTCTTTCTTGTACACTAATCACCACAGCCATTAATATATACGATAAATTACTTTCAAAGCAATTTTCCATATTTTTATTATTAATTTGCCCGGTAACCTTAAGAGACTTCCTATATAGGTCTAAGAACCAAGGTAATGTGGCAACTTAGTGGATGGTCACTCATCTAAAACACTGAAGTTGTATAAATCGTTCATCTACTACTATCATTTTTACCCTTCTCTACATACTTGCACTATTTAGAAGGCTTCCCTTTCTCCTTGTTTCAGGACCATGTCTAGAAAGCAGCTCCTGATCCTATTCAGTTTCAGGTTATTACTTTGCATATTATTTATGTAATATTTTGTATTTCAATGTGTTTGAAAAAAAATATATTCTTAGTCACTGGGCGTGGTAGCTCACACCTGTAATCCTAGCTACTCAGGAGTCTGAGATCTGAGGATAGGGTTCAAAGCCAGTCTGGGCACTGAAGAACATGAGACTTATCTTATCTCCAATTAATCACCAGAAAACCCCAGAAGTGGCATTGTGGCTCAAGGGGTAGGACAGTAGCCTTGAGCTGAAGAGCTCAGGGACAACATCCAGGCCCAGAGTTCAAGTCCCAGAATTGGCCATAAAAATAAATAAATAAAAAATAAAATATGGGCAGGAGTTTGGCCTAGTGGTAGAGTGCTTGCCTAGCATACAAGAAGACCAGGGTTCGATTCTCCGGTACCACATATATAGAAAAGCTGGAAGTAGTGCTGTGGCTCCAGTGGTAGAGTGCTAGCCTTGAGGAAAGCAAAAGGAAAGTGCTCAGGCCCTGAGTCAAGTCCCAAGACTGGCAAGAAAAAAAAAAAGTCAGATGTAACATAATTTCAACATATTATTGCTTTGCTTTAAAAAAAAAAAAAAAGCACTTTCAAAGAACATGTTCTTGACAAGTGGTTTTTGTTTGTTTGTGTGTTTGTTGTTTTTGCAGATCATGGGGCTTGAACTAGGCCTGGGTGCTGTCCCTGAGCTCTTCAGCTCAAGGTTAGTGCTCTACCACTTTGAGCCATAGCTCCATTTCCAGTTTTCTGTGGTTAATTGAAGATAAGAGTCTCTGGGACTTTCATGCCCAGGCTGGCTTTGAGCCATGATCCTCAGATCATGAATTGCTTTGTGAATTGCTAGGATTACAGACATGAGCTATCAGTTCCTTTTGGTTCTGTTATCTTTAATGGTTTCTTTTATTTTCTTTTCTTCTCCTGCTCTGGGTCTGGCTACTGTCTGCTTTCTCAAGGCTAGTGCTCTACCACTTGAGCCACAGTACCACTTCCAGCTTTTTCTGTGTATGTGGAATTGTACCCAGGCTTCGTGCATGCTAGGAAAACATTCTACCACTATTTTAGTACACACAGACACACAATCCTGGGGCTTCAACTCAGGAGCTGGATGCTATTCCTGAGCTTTTTGTGCTCAAGATTAGTGTTCTACCACTTGAGCAACAGCTGCACTTCCAGCTTCTGGGTGTATAACTGGAGATAATAGTGTCTTGAACTTTCCTTCCTATGCTGGCTTTGAACTGCCAATCCACAGATATTAGCCACCGGAGTAGCTAGGGTTGCAGATGTGAACCACCAGGACACCTGGCAAAATGTACTATTTCTTAGTGTAATCATTCACTTCCTACCCTCCCCCCCCCCTTTTTTTTTGACAATCCCAGGGCTTGAACTCAGGACCTTGGGCTCTCTCAAGGCTAGCACCATACCACTTGAGCCACAGTATCACTTTTGTTTTTCTTTATATAAAAGAAAGGAATCAACCCAGGGTTTCATGTATGGTATGCAAGCACTGTACCACTAAGGCCATGCTCTTGCCCCTAGTTTCCCTTTTAACTTTCAAGATTATCCGTTAGGATGGCTGGGTCAAATGGAGGTTTATTTATTTTTGTGCTGGTCCTGGGATCTGAACTCTGGATGCTTTTCTTTTCTTATGCTCAAGGCTAGTTCTCTACCACTTGAGCCACAGCTCCATTGTGTTTTTGGGAGTTCACTGGAAATAAGAGTTCCATGGACTAGCTTTGATCAGTCTTCTGAATAGCTATGATTAAAGAAGTGATGACCCACCAGCAGCCAGCTAGATTGTCCTTTTTTTTTTAATTTTTTAAAATTTTTTGCCAATTGTGGGGCTTGAACCAGGGTCTGAGCACTGTCCTTGGGTTTTCTCAAGGCGAGAGCTCTACCACTTTAGCCACAGTACCACTTCTGGCTTTTTTTTATGCATGTGGTACCAAGGAATTGAACCTAGGTCTTCAAGAATACAAGGCAAGCACTCTACCAGTAGGCCAAACTACGGCCTGGTTTACCATTTTTTTTTTTAAATTTAAAAGCAAACAACAGCAGCAACAACAACAAACACTACAAAATACTTTCTAGATTTCTATAATTTTGACTATACAATTCTTTTTTAAAAAAATTTTTAATTTACATTTTCTTTATTATTTATTCATTTATTTTTATTTTATATTTTTATTATAATTAATAAAAGGGTTACATGATATTTGCCAGATATATTGATACCCTTTCACATGTCTTGGTCCCCATTACCCTCCCCTCCACCCCCCCACCCCCCGTCTTGGTTCCCCCCCTTCCCTATCCAATTTCAAATAACCAAATACAAATAAATCCAATATATCAGATAACAAAGTGTGATACTGTAACAATATGAGATAACCAAGGGACAGCAAAAGAGATGAGAGATAACATAGTACCTAAAGAACAAAAATCATTCATTATATGGCTTCTGTTTCTATATCCTAGAGACCCTTTCATTTAGCGTCTTACTATATGGCCTTTTGTATCAAGGTTTTGCTCTATTGCAAATCTCTGCTAGGAGAGTCCAAGGTTTCTACTGATTATGACAAATGAGGGAAACCATTGAGCCTAAGTTCCTTTGAGTCTGGCTTACTTCACTTAATATGATTTTTTCTAAGACTTTCCATTTCCTAACAAATAGGGCGATGTCGTTTTTTCTGACAGCAGCATAGAATTCCATTGTGTGCAAATACCACAACTTGTTGATCCACTCATCAACTGAGGGACATCTAGGTTGGTTCCATATTTTTGCTATGGTGAATAATGCTGCAATGAACATTGTTGTGCTAGTGGATTTAGTATGCCCTGGTTTCTGGATGGTTGGGTAAATGCCAAGTAGTGGATTTGCTAGGTCATCGGGGAGCTCTATGTTTAGGCTTTTGAGGCACTGCCATACTGCTTTCCATACTGGTTGGACGAGTTTGAACTCCCACCAACAGTGTAGTAGTGATCCCTCCTGGCCACATCCCCTCCAGCATCTGTTGTTATTCATTTTCCTGATCCTGGTCATTCTAACTGGAGTGAGGTGGACTCTTAAGAGTTGTTTTGATTTGCATTTCTTTTATGACCAGAGATGTTGAGCATTTCTTCATGTGTCTATAGGCCATTTTTGTTTCTTCTTCAGAGAAGACTCTCTTTAAGTCCTTGGCCCATTTTTTTAATGGGATGGTTGTTACTTTGGAGATTAGTTTTGGAGTGATTCAATTTTTTGAGCTGTTGACCCAGATATTAAACCACAGATCTATAGCCACCTAATCTTTGACAAGGGAGCCAAAAAAATAGAATGGAAGAAAGACAGCTTCTTCAACAAGTTGTGCTGGCAGAACTGGTTAAGCACCTGCAGAAAACTAAAGTTGGATCCTTCTTTGTCACCCTGCACTAGAATTAACTCCAAATGGATCAAAGACCTGGAGGTAAAAGCTGACACACTGAGATACACTAGGCCTCCTTGGCACAGGTCGAAACTTTCTTACTAAGGACCAAGAATCACAGCAAATAAGAGAAAGACAGATAAGTGGGACTGCATTAAACTGTAGAGCTTTTGTATGGCAAAGGACATAGCTAGTAAATTAATTAGGAAGCCTACAGAGTGGGAGAAGATCTTCACCAACCAAATAACGGGCAAAGGCCTCATATCTAAAATATATTGACTATACAATTCTACATTCTTGTCAATAATGCAGTAAGAGTTCTGGTTACCCTATATCCTCCCCATCACTTTATAGATTGCTGGTATTTTTTTTTTAACTTTAGCCATTGTACTCTATGTGTGATGCTATCTATCTCACTATGGTTTTGATTTATTTTATAAGAACAAATTACGTATAACATTTCTTTCCTGTGCTAATCATCCTTTAAAAATATTTCCTTTCAAATACTCATCTTTTCATGCCCTTCACAGTGTTCAGAGTTTAAAGATGAAATCCATTTTATCAAATGTTTTTATTGTCTGTGCTCTTTATCACTTTTCGGTTTTACTATATGTATGTGTGTGTGTATGTATGTATGTATGTATGTATGTATGTATGCATGTATGTATGTATGTATAGTGTATTTCTTAGGACTTCAACTCTGGGTCTGGGAGCTGTCCCTGAGCCCTTCAGGCTACCACCCTACCTATGGAGCCACAGCCCCACCTCCCTTTCTAGTGGGGCTAATTCCCTTTCTAGTGGGGTCTAAGGGACTTTAGTGCTCAAGCTTGTCTTTGAACTGTGATCCTCAACTCTCAACCTGAGTTGCTAGGATTGGAAAGCGTCAACCACGGCATCCAGCAAGTTTTATAGTTTTTTCCTTTCCTGTAATTGTTAAGATTCCTCTTTGTAACACACATATAATTCTAAGATATTGACCTGTTTTTTTTCATATTTTCTTATGAAATATTATTTATATTTTTATTTGTTTATATATTTTTTTTCTTTTGCCAGTCCGGGGGGTTGAACTCATGGCCTAAGCACTGTCCTTGGGCTTTCTCAAGGCTAGAGCTCTACCACTCCAACCACAGTACCACTTCTGGCTTTTTCCATGTATGTGGTACCAAGGAATCGAACCTGTGTCTTTGTGAATTCTATGCAAGCACTCTACCACTAGGCCAAATTCCTGGCCTATTTTTTTTAATATTTTTATTTATTATTTGTAGTTTTATTTATTAATTACTAAATTATAATTTATGAAGACAGTAGTTCAGTTTTCTGCATGTTAGTAGTCAATTATGTCAATGTCATTTGTTTTTCTCCATGAACCTGCTTTATTAAAGATTAAAGTGTTCACCTCTATTATATAGTCTACTAATTTAAGGGAAAGAATTGTGTATACACAATTGCCTTAACAGGACTAAAAGAATAAAGAATATAGCCGGGTACAGTGGCTCTCACCTATAATCCTAGCTACTCAGTAGGCTGAGATCTGAGAATGCCAGTTCAAAGCCATCCCAGGCACTAAAGTCCTTGACACTTATCTCCAATTAACCACTAGAAAACCACAACTGGGGCCGGGAGTTTGGCCTAGTGGTTAAAGTGCTTGCCTAGCATGCATGAAGACCCGGGTTCGATTCCTTGGTACCACATACACAGAAAAAAGCCGGAAGTGGTGCTGAGGCTCAAGTGGTAGAGCTCTAGCCTTGAGAAAGTCCAAGGACAGTGCTCAGGTCCTGAGCTCGAGCCCAGGACTGGCAAAAAAAAAAAAAAAAAAAAAAACACAACTGGAGCTATGACTCCAGGTGTAGGGTGGTAGCCTTGAGCTGAAGACCTCAGGGACAGCACCCAGTCCCAGAGTTCAAGCCCCACTCACTGCTGACCAAAAATAAAATTAATTAATTAATTAATTAAAGAATAATAAAGAATCTGCTAATAGTGGAAATTCTTTGTTGGCATGAGCAATCCTTATACACTTTCCTGTGTAATTATTCTTAACATAAACCATTCACCTTCAAAAATGTCTAATAAGAATGGAATAAAATCCCTCTCTGCATAAATAATGTAAGCTAATTTCAAAAATACTAGTTTTGGTTTTTGGTTTTTTTCCTAAGTCCTGAGGCTTAGCACCACTTCCAGCGTTTTTCTGTGTATGTGGTATCATGAAATGGAATCCGGGTCTTCGTGCATGCTAGGCAAGCACTCTACCACTAGGCCAAACTCCTGGCCCCCAAATTACTGATTTTTTAAAATAGTAACTTTACTGTAAGACTTACCTTTTTGAGCTTTAGCTGTGATTTCAAAATATTTGACAGTTAGATCCTGTATAGACAATACAGCCATGTGGGCTTTCCGTTGCCAGTCAGCGTCTTCCTTTTGTAGACTCTCAATTCTTCGAGGTCCCAGATAATCATTCTCCATAGAAATCTTCAAAGAAAAGAGAAAAAATATTTTTCTTTCTTTTATTAATGTTTAGATGTCAGGCATTGTTTAGTACTAAAGTAAAAATACTACTACTCTACTACTTGTTTTAGCCAGCTCCAGAGGAGAAAGTTTTAATCAATCCCATGTCCTTTAAACACATGAACAAAGCTCATATGCTAAAATGCTAGGTTTATAGATGGTGAGAAATTTATATTTTCCTTTATAGCAAAATTGTTAGTAACAGGGGCTGGGATGTGGCCTAGTGGTAGAGTGTTTGCCTAGCATGTATGAAGACCTGGGTTCGATTCCTCAATCCCACAGAAAATGCTGAAAGTGCTATGGCTCGCATGGTAGAGCTCTAGCCCTGAGAAAACCCAAGGACAGTGCTCAGGCCCTGAGCTCAAGCCCAGGACTGACAAAAAAAAAAAATTAATAATATATTTAATAAAATATCATTATGTAAAATACTAAGTTGATAATATGTAAATATCCACCCTTTTGCTTTTCTTCTCCTCCTCCCACCCCCACAGTGCTGGGGTTTGAACACAAGGCGTTAGGGTTTGAACAGAAGGCCTTACCCATTCCAAGCAAGCACTCTTACATGGAGTGCTCTTCTAATTAAAAACAAGAAAACAAAATAGCTATATTACAAAAGTCACACACAAAAAAGGAAAACCTAAGAAACGTAGAAATTTAAGAGGCAAATTGCTGATACACCGCTGCAAAAGTAATATTAACAAAGCTGGGTGCAGTGGCTCATACTTGTAATCCTAGCTACTCAGGAGGCTGAGATCTGAGGATCAAGGTTCAAAGCCAGCCCTGGGACAACAAAAGGACTTGAGCCTTTTATCTCCAAATAACCTCTAGAAAAAGGGAAGTGGGGCTTGGTTTAAGAGTAGGGTGGTAGCCTTAAGCTGAAGAGCTCAGGGTCAGTGCCCAGGCCCAGAGTTCAAGCCTCATGACCCACCAAAAAAAAAAAAAAAAAAAAGTAGGCCGGGAATTTGGCCTAGTGGTTAAAGTGCTTGCCTAGCATGCACGAAGACCTGGGTTCGATTCCTTGGTATCACATATATAGAAAAGGTCGGAAGTGGTGCTGAGGCTCAAGTGGTAGATAGAGTTCTAGCCTTGAGAAAGTCCAAGGACAGTGCTCAGGCCCTGAGCTCAAGCCTAGGACTGGCAAAAAAAAAAAGTAATATTAACAAAGATGTATATTACACAGTACTACAAATTATGCACACACACACACAAATATTTTCTTTTTTTGTTGTTGGGCCCTGAACTCAGGGCCTGTTGCTGTCCCTTGCCTCTTTATGCTCAATGCTAGTGCTCTCCCACCTCAGCCACAGCACCATTCCTGGCTTTTCTTTTAGTAGGTAAATGGAGATTTGCCACAGCTGTCTTCCAGCCCCAATCCTCAAATCTCAACCTTCTATCAATTTAATCACATGGGATTTAGCACTTCCAAGCCACAGAGTAGATTTTAGTCTTGGAGCAACAATTTGCTGCCAAAGGGTTTCTCCAAAAACTAAACAATGGAAGAAAAGCAGGTCTCAAAGGGGAAAAACGACCAAGGGTTCAGTGTTGATGTGTTAAAATTGACTTTGCAATGGTTATGGCCAGAGACAGAAATTTGGGCATGAATGATACACAGAAAACAAAGCCTAAGAAAGAAAAAGGCTCAAAGCTGATCCCTGAGAAAGGTTTGAGGAATTCTAAAGTTGGGTGAAGAAGGATTTAGGAGATCAGCAACAGCGGTATTCAAAGGAAGAGAAACTCTCCTGGTCAGATTGTACATGGAGTAAGACAAAGAACAAATAAAATGCAAACTTTAATTTAATTTTTTTTTTTTTTTTGCCAGTCCTGGGCTTGAGCTCAGGGCCTGAGCACTGTCCTTGGACTTTCTCAAGGCTAGAGCTCTACCACTTGAGCCTCAGCACCACTTCCGGCTTTTTTTTTTCTATGTATGTGGTACCGAGGAATCGAACCCGGGTCTTCGTGCATGGTAGGCAAGCACTTTAACCACTAGGCCAAACTCCCGGCCCTGCAAACTTTAATTCTATGCCTGTTGGTAATGAGAAGGATGTTGGTGCCTATATACTTTTGAAAAATCGGGGGAGATGTCCACTCATAGACGTCTTTTGGGTTATTTATTTACTTCGGATGACCAACATAAATACACTAAATCTTTTTTTATTCTATTTTATTTATTTAGGTTTTTTTTGGGGGGAGGGGGTCAGTCCTGGGGCTTGAGCTCAGGACCTGGGTGGGCACTGTCCTTGGGTTTTCTCAAGACTAGAGCTCTGAGCCTCAGCACTACTTCTGGCTTTTTCTATGTATGTGCGACTGAGAAATTAAACTGGGTCTTCATGCATACTAGGCAAGCACTCTACCACGAGGCCATACTCCTGGCCTTTTTCTTTTTTTGCTAGGTCATAGGGCTTGAACTCTGGGTGCTGTCCCTGAGCTTTTAAGCTCAAGGCTACCGCCCTATCCCTGGAGCTACAGCCCCACTTTCCATTTTCTAATGATTAACTGGAGATGAGAGTCTCAAGGGCTTTAATGCCTCAGCTGGCTTTGAACTGCAATCCTCAGATCTCAGCCTCCTGAGTAGCTAAGATTACAGGCATGAGCCACCATGCCTGGCCATAAATAAATCTTAATGAGAGCTCACACAAAGAAGTATCAGTGTTAACAAGTAGTAGTCAACCGGGTACAGGGGCACCAGACTGCAAGGAAACCCTTGGGGAAGAATGAGAGGAAGCAGAATGCAGGGGTGGGGCATGCTTGACTGAGGTAAGGAGTAGACTCTGCAGGAAAGAGTGCTGTGTCTGGACTGTACTTCCTGCACAGTAAGAATCTAAAGTGACAAAGGTAAAGTAGGAATAATGTTCAACCTGCAATGTTATAAAAGGGAGAAATGTAAAACATTATGTAGGATACACTCATAAAATTGTGGTAAATAATGAGATGAAAAGAGATCAGAATATTAATTTCAATTGTATAAAAGTTATCCAGAGGCCAGGAGGTTAGCCTAGTGGTAGAGTGCTTGCATAGCATGCATGAAGACCAGGGTTCACTTCCTCTGTACCACATACATAGAAAAAAAGCCAGAAATGGTGCTGTGGCTCAAGTGGTAGAGCTCTAGCTTTTAGAAAGCCCAAGGACAGTGCCCAGGCCCTGAGTTCAAGGCCCAGGACTGGCAAAAAAAAAAAAAGAAAGGAAGGAAGGAAGGAAGAGTTATCCAGAGAAAGAAATAAAAAAAGAAGCATATTATTGATGTCATATTCCAGTGGCACATGACCATGTTATGGTCACACACAAAAAAGATTCTGGGGATTCACAAGCCCAGAGATTTCCTGTTTCCGGTCAAGCCAATACAGCCAATAATGAACTCATGTTTTCACATATAATGTCAACGGGAGCCAAAATATGAAGTTACCTCTTTTTTCCAGTGTGCAGAGAAGGGAGGAAACAAAGATATGTTCAGAACCTGAATACCCCCCCTTAACATCAGGGAAGAGAAATGATGGTGACTGTCATTTCTGGGCCTAACCATAAAAACAATGCCAAACAAAGAAAATTCAACCAATAGCAGTTTGAGTTCTTGCTGTGCTCATCTGAATTTGATTTTAGTTTTCTCCAGATCATTACCCCTCTGGGGTAAATATAAACATGCGTTGGATATGGGATTTTTTTACCCCCTTCCTTTTTAGACATAGCTGGTAACTAGAAATTATTTCAATTGTAAACTTAAGTAAAGACATTGGTTTCTAGGTAGAGCTTTAGGAGGAACAAATGGGTAAGATGTATATTCTTTTCGTTAGGAACTTACAATATGGTGAGGCACTGGTGGTTCATTCCTATAAACCTAGCCACTCAAGAGGCTGAAATCTGAGGATCCTAGTTTGAAATCAATCCAGGCAGGGAAGTCCATGGGATTCTTAATCACCAAAAAGTTAGAAGTGGAGCTTTGGCTCAAGTGGCAGAGTAGCAGTCTTGAGCTAAAAAGCTCAGAGACAGTTCCTAGAGTAAGTTCAAGCCCTAGTACAAGCACATACAAAAAACTTAAAATCTAACTGGATAACAGACATAGCTGTGATGCAAAATCTGTTTCAAAATTAGCAGACATGGCTCTAACAGATTTTTGACAAACTAATTATTAAATCAATGATGACTTATTAATTATGATGCTAGAGTGGCAAGTATAATGGCACACATTTATAAATCCCAGCTACTGATGAGGCAAAGACAGGTCTGTAAGATCAATCTCAGCTCTATAGAAAAACCTATCTCCTCAAAGCCAAAGCCAATTTAAAAATAAAAATCACCTACATATTATGCATTTGCTCAGTGCCAGAATTATATTTGGTACTGGCATTAGCAGGATTCACTGTAATGAAGGACATGAACATTCAAATGAATTATGACAGAGCATCAAAAAATGTCAAGATGGAATGTGCTCTAGGGGTAAGGTATGGGACATAAAGTCTAGACAAACATTCTAAGGAAGTAGTAAACAAGCAGTTTTGTAAAAACTTTAGCAAGATACTAAAGATGGTATTATATGTCTCTGGTAAAAGGATAAGGTACTTTAAGGCTATTGGAAAAAAATTAAAGTATGAGAAAAATAACTTACCTAGTTGTTTAGGTCAAAAAAGATTTCAAAACTGGCTCAAACCTGTAATCCTAGCTACTCAGGAGGCTGAGATCTGAGAACTAAGATTCAAAGACAGCCAGTGCCAGGGCACTAAAGAGATTCTTATCTCCAATTAACCCCTAGAAAAGGGGAAGTGGGGCTTGGCTCAAGGGTAGGGTGGTAGCCTTGAGCTGAAGAGCTCAGCGACAATACCCAGGCTGAGTTCAAGCCCCATGACCCACAAAAAATGGGGAAAAAAAGAAGGAATGTGCTCATTTACCTTATTTATAATTGTAATCCCTCTGTACATCATCTTTATAACAAAATTATTTTTTTTTAAAAAGGAGGGGTGAGGTTTTCACAAGTATATAGAGAATATGGGGAGAGAAGCCCTGAAAAAAGTATATTTGAAGGCAAGAACTACATAGTAGGCACTAGTTAGAAGCAGGTACTCAGTTGCCAAGAACAAAGCAGTCCAGCCAAGAAGGAGCTTAAGTAAAAAAGTAAAAACAAAGGGAGATAACACTAGTTAACCACTTGTGGTCACTGGGAGGAAGTAGGAAATCTTTAAAAGTGAAGCTTAGGAAGTAGGTGCTTAACTTTTAACCAGACAAGCAACAAGATAACACTGAGATTTAAAGCTATGACTGTATATTTAGAGATTTGATCTAGATTGAAGGATTCTAGAGGAATGTTTAATACAGCAAAATCATCAAGGTTTATTCTTTGGTCTTCAATTATTTCTTTTTTTTTTTTTTGCCAGTCTTGTGCTTGAACTCAGGGCCTGAGCACTGTCCTTGGACTTTCTCAAGGCTAGAGCTCTACCACTTGAGCCTCAGCACCACTTCCAGCTTTTTTCTATGTATGTGGTACCAAGGAATCGAACCCGGGTCTTTGTGCATGCTAGGCAAGCACTCTACCAATAGGCCAAACTCCCGGCCCCCTCAATTATTTCTGATTTTAAAAATAAAAGCAATTGGACGGGAGTTTGGCCTAGTGGTAGAGTGCTTGCCTAGCATGCACGAAGACCCAGGTTCGATTCCTCAGTACCATATATACCTAGAAAAAGCCAGAAATGGAGCTGTGGCTCAAGTGGTAGAGCTCTAGCCTTGAGAAAGCCCAAGCCCAAGGTCAGCGCTCATGCCCTGAGTTCAAGGCCCAGGAGTGGCAAAAAAAAAAAATAATAATAATAATAATAGAAAATTCCTTTTAAGCTCTGCCAATGAAAGGAGTTGGAGAAACCTGTTTCCTCTTATCCACATCCCTGGACTTTGAAATTCCTATGAGCATTATAACCCAAGATTTGCTTCTTCCCAGCATTAGCATTCCTTCCTCAAGCAGCAATAGATTTCACAGGATTTTTTTCAACCCTGTCCTCATACTCTAACTCTTGCCTATAAGACAAACCAGCACTACAGCTCCAATATCTCCCTCCCTTCACTACAGAACTGAGTATCTGTAAATATCCTTTCATCAGAGGGCAACTCCACAGGGTTATCTTCTATGTTTATAATTTAATAACCTCAATCCTGTCTCTGTTTCTCCAACTGTTTTTTTTTCCCATTCTTTTTTTTGGAGGGGGTATTTATTAGGCTGCCACTCTACTTTTTTGTTTACTGTGGTGTTCTTTATCTCCATTTCCAGCTTTTTTCCCTCTTATTATTTAGAGATACAAGTCTTGCAGATGATTCATCTGCCCAGTCTGGCTTCAAACTGTGATCTTCAGATCAGCCTCCTGAGTGGGTAAGATTTAATGTGTGAGCCAAGTGGCACCTGACACCTTTCTTACAACTGTTACTCTTTTTTTTCCAGTTGGTCATGGGCCTTGAAGTCTGGGACTAGATGATGCCTCTGAGCTCTTCAGCTTAAGGCTACCATCCTATCTCTGGGCCTTGTCCCTGAGCTCTTCAGGTCAAGGCTATGGCCTTACCCCTGGAGCCCACTTTCCATTGTCTAGTGATTAATTTGAGCTAAGAGTCTTGTAGAATTTTTTTTTTTTTTGGCCAGTCCTGGGCTTGAACTCAGGGCTTAAGCACTGCACTTGGGCTTTCTCAAGGCTAGAGCTCTACCACTTAAGCCTCAGCACCACTTCTGGCTTTTTTTCTATGTATGTGGTAACAAGGAATCAAACCTGGGTCTTCGTGCATGCTAAGTGAGAACTCTACCACTAGGCCAAACTCCTGGCCCAAGTCTTGTTGACTCTTTAGTGCTTGAGCTGGCTTTGAACCAGGATCCTCAGACCACAGCTTCCTGAGCAGCTAGGATTATATGCGTGAACCACCGTCCCGGCACAAAAGCTGCTTTTTAACATTAATTCCTTTGAGTTATTCAATTATCTAGTTAACCAGTCTTTATATATAAATCATTATACTGAATGCTGTCAAAATGACTAGTCTGATTTTCTATCAGAATTAAACAGATATACTTATCGAATATAAATAAAACAAAGAAGGTATTAAGTTTTAAAATCCTAACTATATTAAGATAGGATTCACTTTCATTTGCATAATCAACAGAAAATGGGATGGGACTAGAAGTTTGAAATTTTGTGTTATAGCTTTTGGGGAAGAAAGGGGTAAAAAGAAGAAGTCTTATGGCACTATACAGGACAGGAACTTACTTTACTGTTATTGGATTAATATAATATCTTCACCTTCACTAGAAATGGTATTCCTTTTACTTGCAACACAAATATGGTTTCTATGCACTTTTTTTTCCTATGCTATTTTAAACCTAGTAGATATAATGGTGCAACCAATTGTTAAGGACATTGTCTAAGAGTTTTATTATACCTAAGACATGAAGAAAGGATACTCTCAATTTCTTTTCCTAACTTGGAAAACTTGAAGACATACAGCACTGGTCAGCTGGACCATGTGCTAAAAACAGTGACAGTTCTGTTTTGAATTTCAAGGGCTAGAGAGAAACCAGTGCCTGTTTCAACATACAAAAAAAGTATGTGTTGGTTTAGGTAGCTAGGAGAGTGTAACCAGTTTATAAAACAAATTTCCTAGCACAGAATTGCTTATAAGAGTCATCACTTGTTCTGATGCTTAGTTTTATGAGAAATTATTACTTTGTCTTTTGTTAGGCTACTAGGGTAGAAGATTGCCTAATTTAGATTCTCTATGTCACAAAAACTTTTTTGGGAGGAGGGGACGGGCGATCGTGGGACTTGAACTCTCGGCCTAGGCACTGTCCCAAAGCTTTTCAGCTCAAGTCTACTGCCTTACCCTTGAGCCAAGCCCCACTTCTCATTTTCTAGGTTAATTGGAGATAAGAGTCTTCAGGTCTTTAGTGCCTGGGCTGGCTTTGACTTTTGATCCTCAGATCTCAGCCTCCTGAGTAGCTAGGATTACATGACCAACCGAACAAAAAACTACTGATGTAGTAGCACTCACAATGCAAAATTTCTAGGCTTTGAGACTACCTGAAGCTGATGCAGTATGATAAGTAAATATTGAGTCTTCAATTTTGATCAGGATAAATGCTGACTATATAAAATAAGGTGGGAATTAATTTTAAATTATTAATTTATTTTCTACAAGAGTATGTATAGGATTGTTATTGTCTGGGTTTGATATTTCTTTCTCCTATACTTGATAGAAAATCATCACTAATGCTAACTAGGGCTAGAATTTTCTAGGTGAAAAAGCTTTGAATAATTAATTCACTTTTGTTGATGCCAAAATGTTTATCTTGAAACAATTTTCCTAACTTGTACTTTTCTCAGCAGCAAGACCATTTCACCTAAAGTTGTAGAATTTGTTGGCAAAAACTTTGTTATTGTTGGGCACTGGTAATGTAATCCTAGTTATTCAGGAGGCTGAGATCTGAGGTCACAGTTTACAGACAGCCCATGAAGCAAAGTCTGTGAGATTCTTACCTCCAATTAACCACCAGAAGCTCTGTGGCTCAAAGTAGTAGGACACTAGCCTTGAGGGGGAAAAGCTCAAGGACAGGACAGTACCCAGGCTCTGAGGTTCAAGCCCCACAACTACCTCCCCCCCCAAAAAAAAACCAAACAATAAAACTTTCTTATAATCCATAACAAGTTTTTGTTTTTGTTTTTTTGTGTGTCTGTATGCCAGTACTGGGACTTCAACTTGGGACCTGGATACTGTCTTAGCTTTCCATTCAAGAATGGCGCTCTACCACTTGTGCCATGGGTCTATTTCTAGCTTTTTGGTGGTGAACTGGAGATAGAAAGACTCAAGGATTTCTCTGCCCAAGACAGCTTCAATTATATACCCATAGGACTCAACCTCCTGAGTATCTAAAATCACAGGATTGAGCCCACTGGAATCATAAACATAGCTTAAAATATTTGGGGGATTTTCAAACATATAAATGTTTTATCAAGTCTGCTACTAAGTGAGAATAAGATCATAAATTGTCCTAATAGTTTTCTTATCTATGAAGCAAACCTGTATGCTATTCAGAGTTTATTTAAAAGTACTACTTCACACATGTCCTAATAGTTTTCTTATTCACACATTCATCTAAACCTAGTCATTATTGGCAAATATGCATGTAGTTGGATGTTCTTAAGAAGTTCAAGAATAAAGCAGCTAGGGGGCCGGGAGTTTGGCCTAGTGGTTAAAGTGCTTGCCTAGCATGCATGAAGACCCCGGTTCGATTCCTCAGAACCATATATACAAAAAAGCCAGAAGTGGTGCTGAGGCTCAAGTGGTAGAGCTCTAGCCTTGAGAAAGTCCAAGGACAGTGCTCAGGCCCTGAGCTCAAGTCCAGGACTGGCAAAAAAAAAAAAAAAAAAAAAAGAAAGAATAAAGCAGCTATAGTTGATGAGATGTTGAACATCTTAGAAAAAGAGATGTTGGGCACCAAGACTGCAAGTGGAAGTGAGTGTAGCTCCAATAGCAGAACATCAAGCCTCAAGTAAAAAAGCCCGTAGAGAGAGCATGAAGTCCTGAGTTCAGGCAGTAAACTATCACTTTTACTTCTAGAAAAGTTTAAAGCTATCTGTCTGGTCCTTCTTATCTATACTGTTTCCCAAGAGAAAATAAGAGTGGTAAGTCAACACAGTCTAAGAAGCAAGTTCATTCCATTTTATAATACGAAGCATGCTATAATGAGACTAAGATGAGACTCAATGCTGAACTGCAGGGATGACTGGTGTCTACTGGATATTGCAGCAGTCTAGACATATGTGAGACACCCAGCCATTCGGATTTTTTCCTTCCTTCCTAATCAGCTTCTCCACAAACTACAGTTCACTTTAGAAAACTGAGGGAATGACATCTATAAAGTCTTAGCTACATAATGCCATTTTAACTTAGATGTCATATTTATGACAAAACTGACTGTCAACTAGCTCTTTTTCAAAGTATTAACAAAGGAAAGTATGTCAATCATGTGTCTGAGCTATTCTCCAGCCTGTTATATTAATAAAGGAGGAAAAGACACAAAGGCATGCTTTATCTCTTCTACCTTTCAACTACTATTCATCTCTGCCTCTAACCCATAAAGCTCTTTTTACAGTAATGGCTAATTTTCTCAAACACAAATTTTCAACCCATTGTGCAAAAACACATCTTCCTTTGGGTGCTACAGATTGAACCCAGAGCTTCTACCTGAGCTATATATATAGCCCAGACCCAAAAGCAATTTCAATGTCTGCAGTTCAGATATACTACTGTTTGGGGAAAAAAACAAAAAACAAAAAAGTAGAAATACTTCTGAGCTGGTTAAACATAACAACAATAGAGATATAATATAGAATCAAACTCTCTAATATTTACCTCAGAAAAGATGAACATATACTGTTTTGAAATATGAAATAAAAACTAAATGTCATGAATTTTAAAGCTCTCTTTGCTGCCTTTGGTGTAGCCTACACTTAGACTGGCCTTATGCTCAAAATTCTCATACCATATCCTCCCAAGTACTGGAGTTATTCATGTGTACTATAAGCATTTCAAAAAGTTTTTCCCCAAAGAAACGTTTCCAAAACTTCTGGTTCAAGTATGGGACACGACATAGTATTCAGAAGAGTGAAAAGTAGGGGTCTCCTAATCTATTAAATATAACACATTACTTCCTAAGCCATTCAAATTGTCTGCTCAAAATCATCTCAAGTTAAAGCTCTTTAGAAAAAGAACCAGGTATTTATGTATACATGTCTGTTTCTCTCCCTCCTCTCCCTCCCCCAACCCCTAAATTTTGTGGTACTGGGAACTAAACTTGGTACCTCATGACTCTAAGAAATTTTGCCTTTTACCACTTAAGCCATGCTCTTAACCCAAGCTGCTTTAGAAATGAGGATGTATGAAAATGTATGTGTGGGGCATGCCTGTAATCCTTGTTACTCAGGAGCCTAAGAACTGATGATCGCTGTCCAAAGCCAGCCTGGGCACCAAAGGGCACTACTCTTATCTCCAATTAATCACTAGAATATAGGAAATGGGGCTGTGTCTCAAGGGGTAGGGCAGTAGCCTTGCACTGAAGAGCTCAGGGACAATGCCCAGGCCCAGGGGTAGGGCGGTAGCCTTGAGCTGAAGAACTCAGCGACAGCACCCAGGGCCAGAGTTCAAGCCCTATGACCCACAAAAAGAAAAGAAACAGAAATAATGAAACTTACTATTTTGTACAATTTAGATATGCCAATAAAATAAACCACATATCATCATTTAACAAATTTAAGTAGCACATAAAAGTATACATAAAATGGAAAGTGAAAATTACACTCATTGTTTTCAGTTTCTTTTGGATCCTTTTAGCAACATTCTTAATTTATAGAGCAATGTACATACTTTTACATTAATATAACACAAGTATTTTTATGTAAAAATATATATACATTGTGCTGATCCTTGCTTTCCCCATTTTAATATAAAATCTTGAAATTGTTTCTATCTCAACATAGAACCCTACCAAATCCCACTCCTTCCCTGCCCAAATTTTTTTTTTTAAAGGAAAGGAAAATAAGAGTACCTTAATTTGCTGCCTTCGTAGCATGGCAAGTTCTCTCATGTCTCGAAATGGCTGAAGTAAATACTGATAGAGTTCAGTTGTGGCTTCTGCAAGGCTGCTATAGGCTTCATCTTCCATCTGGTACAAATCTAAAAGTTCCACCATACTCTCTATATTTTTGTGCTTGTCCAGTAGCTACCAAGAAAATCAAATACAAAACCATAAATGATTTGTTTAACTGAAACTATTGTACAACTTACGATACAGATTTTTTTTAACTATAATAAATGGGAGTCTGGCCTAGTGGTAGAGTGCTTGCCTAGCAAGCACAAAGATCTGGGTTTGATTCCTTGGTACCACATACATAGAAAAAGTTGGAAATGGGGCTCTGACTCAAATGGTAGAGCTCTAGCCTTGAGAATGCCCAAGGACAGGACTCAGGCCCTGAGTTCATGCCCTAGGACTGGCAAAAATAAATAAATGAATGAATGAATGAATGAATGTATGTTAAATGAGCACAAGGACCACTTTTCCTCTTCTATAAAACAAGTGTTTCAAGCAAAATTTACAATGCTGCAGTATGAGGTTTATAGTATATGTAACTTTTATATATCACCAATAATATAAATGACAGAATAGGTAAGAACAAACACTGGAAGTGGTACAATATTAACTCTGAAGTACAGTATAATGACATTAATAAGCACAAGGAGAATTTAGGGAGGCATTATCTATAAAATTCAGTAAATTAAATTTCAAATAACTTTAAATGAGGTCAGGCAACATGGGACACTCCTGTAATCCTAGCTTCTTAAAAGGCAGACAGAAGGATCACATGTTCAAGGTCAGTCCAGATAAATAAAGTTGACAAGACCCTGCCTTAAAAAAAAAAAAAAAATTAGAGGTAGTAATATGCTTCTCTAGCAGGCTAGGGCCTTGGACTTAAGCCCCAGTAAAAGGAGGTAGATAGGGATGCGGAATAAAGACAAAACCCAAGGGTCAAGATTTTGGCCTAGTGGTAGAGTATTTGCCTAACATGTATGAAGACCCAAGTTCGATTCCTTGGTACCACATACACAGAAAAAGCTGGAAGTGGTGCTGTGGCTCAAGTGGTAGAGCTCTGGCTTGAGAAAGCCCAAGGACAGTGCTCAGGCCCTGAGTACAAGCCCCAAGGGGGGGGGGGGAAAGAAACCCAAGATACCAATAGGAAACTAGTAGTCCTAAATAAATACAGCTTTGCAAAGGATGCCATTAAATGCAAACATATTAAATGAAAACTGACTAAACAATAAAAAGTATCAAGTATAGTGTCCAAATATGTGAAGAACAAGAAGTGGTAAGACATGCACAAAACTCTAGAGGTAGAAGCAGAGGCAGGATTCAAGGCCAATATGGGCTACACAGATTCTCTCAAAAAGTAGGATAGGCCAGGCACCAATGACTCATGCCTGTAATCCTAGTACACAGAAGGCTCAGATCTGAGGGTGGCAGTTCATACATAGCTAGCCCAGGCAGAAATGTCCCTGTGAGACTTGTCTCCAATTAACCATTCCAAAATTGGAAGTGGTTCTGTGGCTCCAAAGTGGTAGAGCACTAGCTTTGAGCACAAGAGCTCAGGGGGATTGCCCAGGCTCTGTTCAAGCCCTACAACTGACAAAACAATCCAAAAAAAAGTATATAAGCCTGGACAGGCATTGCTGGCTTCCTATAGGAAACCAAGATCTGAGATCTTAGTTCTGAGCCAGCTGGACCAGGTAAAGTCCATTTGACTATAAGCTCCAAGTAATCACCAAAAGGTCGGAAATGGAAATTTAAATCATAGAATGCTGGTGTTCAGCAAAAGCTCAGACCCTGAGTTCAAGGCCCAGAACTGGCAGAGTAGAAGAAGAGGGGAGAGGGATGTTTCACTTACACATTTCCCATGTCAAGAAGAGGCATAAATGTAGTTTTGTGAGTCAATTTCTCATTAAATAAACAAGGCTGACCTGAAATTCTGACCTTAAATTCAGAATCCTCCTGGTTTCAACCTTTTTAAGGTAGCAGGATTTATAGGCATGTACCATCACATATAATTTGAAGATGCTTTATATGGTATTTTGGCTTACACATCAAAAGGGAAATTATCCCCAACTACACATGTAACTTTTTCATGAGATGAGGTAAGAGAAGTCTGAAAACAATACATGCTTCTCTTTGTCCCTCCCTCAGCAAACACTTATTATTCAGAAGTGGCTAGATTAGTGGCCACTGGTAAAGTCTGTGTTCCCCTACCCTACCTCACCAAGTTTCCGAACAGTCCCCAGCCAGGAAGCTCTTTCCCTTCTTTTCCACACATGTGCCCTTTTGGTAGAAGCCTTCCTTCTTCTGCAAAGAGAGTGGCTAGGCTTCTTGTATTCCTTTGTTGACTTGTTACTAAATAGATTTCAATACAAGAAGTCAACAGCCTCAGGGTTCAGAGCATTCTAGAAGTCACATCTCTTCAGAGGTTGATTTTGCTTGCCCTAAAGCTTAGGTTGACTACAAAGCTCCTGGAAGCCTCCCACTTCCCCAGGAATTAGAAGAAAGCAACAATCTTACTCAGGATCTGAGCACTATCCTTGGACTTTCTCAAGGCTAGAGCTGTACCACTTGAGCCTCAGCACCATTTCCGGCTTTTTTCTATGTATGTGGTACGGAGGAATTGAACCCGGGTCTTCGTGCATGCTAGGCAAGCACTCTACCACTAGGCCAAACTCCCGGCCCCAGCAATCTTCTTTATTAGGAGTAGTACAGGGAGAAAGTCTAGAACCAATGGCCTCAACTTCCAGAGGTATCAGAAATATTTCACTATCTCCATCCACATTGCCATCTAGAAGCAAGATCCTACCTACACATACCATTTTAATTAATAAAAATGAACTCATATGTTTCCAAAACACCTTCCCAGTGGTTATGACTCCATTGAGAATGCTGATTATAAGGTGAACCCAGGAACTAGGCATATGTTCCTAAAGCGTCAAAACTGCTTGCCCCCAGTAAACAATAAAATTAACTCAACTAGGGCTTTGCTATATCATCTTAAGAGGCTAAGAATGTGCCTACCTAGTGAAGATATAATAGTAACATAATTAATAGTAGTAGTAAGACCATTGAAAAATAACTTTGATGAAAATCAGTTTGCCAAAGATCAATTCACCAGAAGTCAAGTGACCAGTTCCTAAAGCCAAGTACCAAAAACTACACAGATTAATTCACACTAAACTGCCAAAACTGGCACTTTAAGCCATGTCTAAAAGAATTTGCCACCACAGTTAAACTAGAAGCCAGTTTTGCTATGCTTGTTTTCCTGACTGGCTATGTCTTAGTGAGGATCTTGTATACTTCAAAAATCTCCTATTTCTAATGTGAAAGATTTTATAAGGTTTCTCTGCCAAAATACTTAATCATGATTTTGTGAATAGGCTCAAACAAATATTTTGTTTCCAAGAAAGTGACTAAATTAGGTTGAAGTCATCTAGTTGAAACTACATGTGAAAAGTATGATGAAAATAGTAGTATCAGCTGCTGTAGAAGCAACAATCTCTAATCACACAGCTCATTTCTCAGGTCCCAAAATCAGTTCAAACAGGCAAAGGCAATCACTTCGTACCATAACTTACTACCACAAGTCTGCTACATTCAGCACATCAGAAACCAAATGAAAATAAGAAAGATAGGGCAAGAAAACTAAAGTAAGAATGATATTAATATTAATAAATATCCCTTTACAGTTTTAAGGGCCAGAATTCTCTCCTCGGAGGGGGAAAAAAAAATACGTTCAAACTGGAAACCAGTGGCTCATGCCTATAATCCTAGCTACTCAAGCAGTTCAGATCTAGAGGATCATGATTTGAGTCAGCAACTGCGAGACTCCATCTCCAAAATAATTAGCAAAAGTAGGGCTAAAGTGTTGAGAACCAGCCCTGAGCTTGACAAGCAAGCCAAGAGGAGCATGAGATTGGGTTCATACCCCAGTACCACCAAAAAATAAAAAGAAAGGAAGTGGTACATTCACATAAGACTTTTCTTATATTCTACTGAAAATGGAAGATTTTAGGACAAGCATTTTTCTATCAAGTTTCAAGCACAGAAAAACTGAAAAAGACAAAAGAGGGGAGGGGATAGGAGCCAGTGGCTCCTGCCTGTAATTCTACCTACTCAGGAAGCTGAGATCGGAGGATCATGGTTTGGAGCCACCCTGGGCTGGAAAGTCTGTGTTTTATCTCCAATAAAGCACTCAGAAAACACCAACAGTGGTGCTGTGGCTCAAGAGGTAGAGTGCTAGCCCTGAGGACAAAGAAGCTTAGGTACAGCATCCAAGCCCTGAGTTCAAACCCAGGACTGTTTAAAAAAAAAAGTAGCAACATCTCCCAATAATTAAGTTTTCAACCCTAGTCATTTACCAGTGAGCTATTTACAGGAATCAAATGCCACAACTCAAAAGAAAAGTCCCTCTACTAGGTTTGAGTTCTTTTAGAAACAATAAAGTATGTTATTTTCTGAAAAAACAGAACATCAAGTTACTATATATGTGTATATATATGTACATATATATGTTAATCACAGTAAGCTCTACCCAAGTATATGATGTAAAAAAAATTAGCTGTTTTGAATACTAAGATATTTATTGTACATTACTTCCCATGTCTTTTATCCTCAAATAGAGTAGTACTTTACAAAGTTATTATACAGCCCCTAAACTTAATACTCTTGCAAAGAAGCCTAGGGCATCTCAGCTAACACTGCTAATTTATTTATCTGTCTTGGCTATTGAGTTTCCACTTTTTCCAACACTGGATTACTTTAGAAGCAATTATAACTCCAACTGACCAATCTTAGTTGAATCTAAGTATCTAAAAACAATCTTAAAACTCACTTTAAAACTGCACTGCAAAGGATACAATTTACTACAGATTTTAGTTTAAATCATTTTCTGTCATGTATCATGTAAGAATTCAACAGAGTGCTTGGGGTGTGGTTCAGTGGTAGAGTGCTTGCAGTCTAACAAACATGAAGACCTGTCTGAAATCCCCAGCATACTCAAAAACAAAAACAAAACCCAGGAAATAACAATCACTATATAAATCATTTGCTTTGCTAAGCAAAGACTTCTAATATAGGTCCAGGGAATGAATAGCATTAGATGTTCAAAGGTTATGAATTTACATTAGATTCATTCGGATGTTTAGGATAGAGAAAAACTGCAAATATGGAGCTTTCCTAAATTTGAGAAGATCCACTGAGAGAGACTAAGAATGTATTTGGACTTGAATGTGAGTAAATCACACTAGCAAAGTATTTCAGGAGAACTCAACAGCAGCCAAAGTAAGCTAAAGACGCTTCAGCAGAAAGAACAGATGGAGATCAGGGTCCTTGAAAGTTTGGGATCATTTGAAATTCAAATTGTGACACGTTTTCAGCAATTTTAAAAAATTATTTTGCTGTACTGAATCACATCGAAGACCTGAATTTCACAAATATTAAATATGTTAGCCTAATAAGTAAAACACATACATCTTCCCTTGCTACCCTAATAGGTACATTCTTTATTTGCTCCTTATCAAAATCTAATCCTGTTAAGAATGAAACATAGGAAGTCTCTGCCACATGATATTTGAAACAAGTGATTAGTGCAACATTTCTCTAGTACAAGGATTGTTCTTATAGAAAAAGCCAGAAGTGGTGCTGTGGCTCAAGTGGTAGAGTACTAGCCTTGTGGAAAAAAACCCAAGGACAGTACCCAGGCCCTGAGTTCAAGCCCCAGGACTGGCACAAAAATTAAAAAAAGAAGTCAGGGGGTGGCAATCCAGAGCTGAGCTCATAGAACCATTGAGCACAACAGTGGTTAGGGGCCGGGAACTTGGCTTAGTGGTAGAGTGATTGCCTAGCACACACCACCAAGACCTGGGTTCAATTCCTTGGTACCACATACATAGAAAAAAGCTAAAAATGGTACTGTGGCTCAGAAGTGGTAGAGCTCTAGCCTTGAGAAAGCCCAAGGACAGTGCCTCTGGCCCTAAGTACAAGCCCTCCAACTGGAGGGAAAAAAAAAGGGAAGAAGAAGAAGAAAAAAAAAGAAAAGAAAAGAATGAAACAGTGGCTAGTTATCAGAGGCTGGGAGCAGATCTGTGGAGAATAATGAATACTTCTTAGTGGTACAAAGTCAGTCAGACAGGAAGAATTGTTTAGTACAAAAAAGATAATTACAATGACTACAATTTTGTTTAGAAAATACAAAATAATATTTTATATGGTTATATCACAAAGTGGTAAATGTTTGAGTAGATAATCCACATATCTTGAGACAATCAATACATAATGTACAAATGTACCAAAGCATCTTAGTGTATGCCAATCTGTAGCCCATTGTGGGCTACTTATTGTTAGTTAATAACAACTTTTTTCTTTTTCTTTTTCGTGGGTTATGGGACTTGAACTCTGGGCCTGAGCGCTATCTCTGAGCTCTTCAGATCAAGGCTACCACTCTAACTGTTGAGTCTCAACCCCATTTCCCATTTTCTAAAGGTTAACTGAAGAAAAGAGTTTTGTTCCTTGGTGCCTGGTCTAGCTTTGAACCAAGATCCTCAGATCTCAGCCTCCCGAGTAGTTAGGATTACAGGTGTGAACCAGGGCATCCAGCTTAGTTTTTTTTTAGCCACACAACCGACAAAAAAATAAATAAAAAATAACTTTTTAAAGACTTTTCTTCAAAAATCACAGCAAAAGAGAAAACTGCTATGTAATCCTGTACCACTTACTCCTTTCACATGGAGTAGGTGCTAGGGTCATCTCTCACTTGGGGAATGTAATACTGCCACTATCTGTACTAGATTCTATTACTGAAAAAATTCTTGAAGCTAAACTTTTTTTTGTTTTGCCAGTCAGGTTGTGTGTGTTTGTGAAAGGTGTATGTTTTATTCCCAGCCCTTCCCCATTATTTCCTGGTGGCCATGAATTGAGCTCTGTTCTATCACTCCAGCTCCAGCATGATTATTTTGCCTTGCCTCACACTCAAAAGCAGGAAAGCTAGCCAAACATGAACTGAGATTTCTCAACCTATTAATTAAAACAATTCTTAATTTAAGTTGATATTGTCAGTTACTTTGTAGTCTTCAAAGTCTATGTATCTTACTCTTGCAAACTGATTTGGCCTATTACAGAATGAATAAGGACTACATGAATTTTCCCGTTCCAAAAACCAAGCATGCATACATATAACTATCTTTTATTTTCCAGTCTCACTTCCAACAATATCTTATAGCTAATCAAAAGGTCAAATAAAATAGCAACAGTAAGACACTGATAAAGATACACGTTGAGGATTTAGTGAATGTAGCTAATTCAAATATAACTGCTGCTGGCCAGGAGTTTGGCCTAGTGGTAGAGTGCTTGCCTAGCATGCAAGAAGACCCGGGTGCGATTCCTCAGTACCATACGTAGAAAAAAGCCAGAAATGGTGCTGAGGCTCAAGTGGTGGAGCTCTAGCCTTGAGAAAGCCCAAAGACAGCGCTCTGGCCCTGAACTCAAGGCCAGGTCTGTGCCCCTCCCCCCCACCAAAAAAAAATATATCAGCTGCAATAGTTGACAACCTACCTTCTTGTTTCCAATAGACACACACACCCTTTCATTCACTTTACTAAAGAAATTGTAAGAAAAAAGAAATTGTCCAAGTGGACCTTGCTTTACCAAGGAAAAACATACCTGAAAATATCTAGTGGCTGGGGCGTTACACAGCCAGTGGAGAAACCACCATATAAATTATCAGACTGCCATCCAACCACCAGTCTCTGTGTTTTCACTTTATTGAAGTGCTGACCTAGAAGCATGTATTCATCGTTTTTCCCACATTTACTTCTCTTTTTTTTCCTCAGAGATACAAAAAAAATGGCCCAAAGTTTATTTGGGCATAAAAATGAAGAAAATGATCAAAATCAAAATATTTAACATCATCTAGCTTTCATAAACTTCACTTAGCTCCATTATTCTTTGGGTTTTACAGTCACAGCACTTGGTGATATTTTCTTGTGATTAAGTCACCAAGTTACAATGTGGATATATTACCTCAGTCCCAAAAAGCTGAAGCTGTCTTATGGCTTCAACATCCAGTTAGAAACTACCAGAGAGGGCTGGGAATGTGGCTTAAGGGTAGAGTGCTTGTCAGCATGCATGATTCCTCAGTACTACATAAACAGAAAAAGCCAGTGCTGTGGCTCAAGTGGTAAAATGCTAGGTTGGAGCAAAAGAAACTTAGAGACAGTGCCCAGGCCCCGAGTTCAAGCCCCAGAACTGGCAAAAAATAAACAAAAACTACCTGATAGAACCATTCTCTCCGCCATAAATCACTTTTTAAAAATTTTTTTTGAGGGTCCTGGAGATTGAACTCTGGCCTTGGGCGCTGCCCCCTAACCAACTACCATCTGGGCTAGCTCCACTTGTGGCTTTTTTTGTCTTGGGTTAAATGGAGATGAGTCTCAGATTTTCCCACTTGGGTTGGCTTCAAACTGTGATGCTGAGATCCCAGCCTTCTGAGTACAAACATGAGCCACTAATGCCTGGCTCCACTGCAATCACTTTATGTCCTTCTCTAATCTTGTTTATTATATTCATTTATACCTCATGATGGGCCTGGTCTTGCTAGCATAATGAAAAACAGCATCACAGACTTTCTACAATACTGTCATTTCTCTAATATATATATTTGAAGCTTCAGCAGAGCTCCAAAGTTGTATAACTTGGTTTGAAAAAATTTGGAAAGCCTTAAAGGAAGAAGGCATAGTAAGCAGTCTTTTTAGAGTTCCTTGCCGCTTCTATTAAATTAACTCCAAAGTAAAAAGCTCTCTTTGGAGCTGGACACCAATGGTTTCTATCTGTAATTAAGGAGGCTGAGATCTGAGGATCTCATTCAAAGCCAGTCCAGACAGGAAGACTCTTATGCCCAATTAATCAGCAAAGATGTAGAAGCGGTATGGCTTCAGTGGTAGAACACTAGCCTTAAGTGGAAAAAAGCAAGCCAAGGGTACAAGATCCTGTGTTGAGACCCAAATACCAGTACAAAAACAGAAAAATTGGTTATAATCTCTGAAAAGGGGCTGAATGAACAGCTGAAAAGTCCTTATTATAAGAAGAAAAAAATAATAACTTTTGGAAACCACCATGAAAAGTGCCATGTAGTTCCTTAAAGTTTTTCACATAGTCTTACTTTATTAGTAAACTATCCTTAGGTATTTCCTTACTTTGAAGGGGCTGAAAAATAAGTTGGATACCACTGGCTCATGACTTTAAATCCTAACTACTCAGGAGATCTAGATACTGTTTCAAAGCCAGCCTGAGCTTTTGAAAGTCCACCATATTCTACCTTCAAAACAGCTGGCAAAAAGACAAAGTCAGAGTATGTCTCAAAAGGCAGAACATCAGCCTAGCAAATTGGAGGTCCTTAGTTCAAACCTAAGCAACAAACATATAGGGAGGGAGGAAAAGGAGGAAAGGGAGGGAAGGAGAGTGGGAAGAGGGTTAAGCATGTCATCAGAATTGATGAGTCCTAATTGAAATCCAGGTCTTCTGACTTAATAAGGTGTTTACTGTGTGCCGGTTCTGGGAGCACATGTTGCTCTTGGTGGTTTCAACTGTGAAGTTAGAATTCAGCACATTTTTATAAACATAATAAATTCCAAGTAGATACTGACTTTTATATCTTAATCAGGCCTACCACCATAATTGTGGCTTACTATCTACAGCACCACATTAATCATTCCAGGAATACTGTGATTATACAGAAACCATTATTTACAGGTCATCAAATGCAAGCCTCAGCAAAACAACGACCTAAGCATACACACTACAATACAAACTCAGCCCCAACCAACAGCCAAAGCCTACTGCTATAGTTAAAAAATTCTTTGTGACATTTAATTCATACAGAGATTGAGTGTGCGTACACAGGCAGTACACCTTTGTAAAAGTCCAAGACAAACCTACCAGTTTTAAGTTTCACTTTTTTTTTTTTTTTTTGCCAGTCCTGGGCTTGAGCTCAGGGTCGGAGTGCTGTCCTTGGACTTTCTCAAGGCTAGAGCTCTACCACTTGAGCCTCAGCACCACTTCTGGCTTTTTTCTATGTATGTGGTACCGAGGAATTGAACCCGGTTCTTTATGCATGCTAGGCAAGCACTCTACCACTAGGCCAAACTCCCGGCGATGATAAGTTTCACTTTTTTCCCTGCTGGCTCTTATGCTTATTTTGTTCATAGCTCTACTTTTGACTTTTTGGTAGTTGGAGATGAGAATCTCATGGACTTTCCTGCCAGGCTTGGCTTCAAATTGTGATCATTAGATCTCAGCTTTCTGAGTAGCTAGGTTTACAGGTCTGAATCATTAGCACCCATCTAAATTTAACTGTGTGTGTCATAGGGCTTGAACTTGGCCTGGGCCCTGTCCTTGAGCTCTTCAGCTCAAGGCTACCACCCTACCATTGAGCCAAGCTCCACTTCCCGTTTTCCAGAGGTTAATTGGAGATGAATCTCAGGTCCTTTTGTGCCCAGGCTGGCTTTGAACCTTGATCCTCAGATCTCAGCCTCCTTGAGTAGCTAGGATTTCAGGCATGAGTACCATGCCTGGCTAAATTTCATTTTATTTGGATTGAGACTTTCATCTTATATTCCTAATATCTAAACATCTGTATTGTATGTTGCAGATATTCACAAACTATAACTTCAATTCAGTTGACCAAAGACAACCATGATAATACTTTGACCTCATAAAAATACTTCCAAAGCTGGGCAAGGTGGCTCATGCCTGTAATGCTAGCTACTCAGGAGGCTGAGATATGTGGATCATGGTTCAAAGCCAACTGTGGGCACTAAGGAAAGAGAACCTCTTATCTCCAACTAATCACTAGAAAACAGAAAGTAAGGCTGTGGTTCCCTGGGTAGGGTGGTAGCCTTGAGACATGAAGAGCTCAGGAACAAAGCCCAGGCCCAGAGTTCAAGCCCCATGACCACCCTGTCCCCCCCATCCAAAAAAAAAAAAAAAAATATATATATATATATATATATATATATATATATATACACACACACACACACACACTCCAGGTGCCAGTAACCGTGAAACAGAACATTTACAATGTAGGGGTTTTGTTTCCTAGATGATGCCTTTGTTTTTGTTGATAATTGTGGTGTGAACTCAATCTCAAGCTTGCTGGAATTGCTTATTCAGGGCAGTAGTTTTGGGCCTCCAGCCCAGTTTCAGAGAGGACTCTTGTGGACTTTTCTTCTGGTCTCAGTCTCCTGAATAGGTGGGTTACAGCAATGAGCTGCCAGTGGCCAGCTTATTCTCTTGTGGTTTTGTTGTTATTGTGTATTTGTGTGAGCTAGTTCTGCACCTTGAACTTAGCTTACTCACTGAAGACTAGTGCTCTACCACTTGAGCCACAACTCTATTTCTGGCTTTTCTTTTTTCTTAGTGGTTAACTGGAGATGAGATTTGTGGCTTTCTTGTCCAGACTGACTTGGAACTGTAACCCTCAGATCTCACCTAGGATTACAGGTGTGAGAGTCCAGTACCTGCCAGGTGATAGAGTGCATGCCTAGCACACACAAAGCCCTGGCTTCGATTCTTCGGTAGCCCATACACAGAAAAAAGCTGCAAGTTGTGATGGCAGAACGCTAGTCTTGAGAAAGCCCAAGGACAGTGCCCAAGCCCTGAGTTCAAGCCCCAGGACTGGCAAAAGGGGAGGGCACTCCAGTACCCAGTTATATTTAAGTTTTTTGTTTTTGTTTTGGGTCATGGGGCTTGAACTCTGGGCCTGGGTGCTGACCTTGGGCTCATCAGCTCAAGTCTACCACTCTACCCTTGAGCCACAGCCCCACTTCATGTTTTCTAGTAGTTAATTGGAGATAAGTCTCTTGTGGGGCTGGGAGTTTGGCCTTGTGGTAGAGTGTTTGCCTAGCATGCAAGAAGATCCAGGTTCGATTAATCAGTACCATATACACAGAAAAAGCTGGAAGTGGTCCTGTAGCTCAAGTGGCAGAGCTCTAGCTTTGAGCAAAAAATGTCTAAGGACAGTGCTCAGGCCCTGAGCTCAAGCCCAGGACTGGCAAAAAAAAAAAAAAAAAAAAAAAGATCTGGTTGGGGGGGCACTAGGGCTTGAACTCAGGGTCTCAGTTTGCTAAGCAGGTGCTTTACCATTCCAGTCAAGTCCCTATGAGATAAGCTCTTCCATCTATATCTTTCTCACAGGTTGGATGTGGTGGTGGTGGTGGTGTCCATCCAGCCTTTTGCTGTTTAGATCCTAAGACCATTATTAAGTGATACCTGAGTCTCTGCCAGGATAAGGCAACCCCACTGCTCTCAGGTTTTCCCAAAACACATTGCCTTCAAAAGGGAAGGAGGGCAGTAAGCCTGCTCCTCCAATCATAGCCCTGGATGCTGGAATAGCATTGAGGTGAGGAGGGAAGAGAACCCCAAGATCCACTCCTAGCACTACTTGCTTCCAGCATAAGCACAGGGGCTGAATCAGCCTCAGCCTCTGCTCTCAGGGTATCATTCACTGCTACTCAAGAATCTGCTCCCACTTTCTTATGACACTATAAAAGCCAGCAATCCTCCCTCCCCCAACCCAGTCCTGAGGCTTGAACTCAGGGCCTAGGCACTGTCCCTGAGCTTCTTTTGCTCAAGGCTAGTACTCTACCACTTGCACCACTGTACCACTTCTCATTTTTTTCTGATTATGTGTTACTGAGAATCTGAACCCAGGGCTTTATGTATGGTAGGTAAAGACTTCATCACTAAGATACAATCCCATCCCCAAAGCCAGCAGTTCTTACTCAGCCCCACCCAACCTCTAGTACTAGAGACAGACAAAAAGAAGCAAAGTACATGAGGACAGAGACTCTGACCCAGCAACTTCCTGAAGCATCTCTACCCTGTCTCCCACAGAATGCTAGATAGATCTTCCTCTTGAGCCCTTCCTAGATAGTAAAGGGGTGGGCCTCATTCCTCACAGGTACCACATGGAGCTTTTACATGTGGTCTGGGGACCTTTCTGCTCAAATTTCCTCACTCTTCCTAATGGCTCCCAAGTAGCTAGCATTACTGGAGCAAGCTTTTATATACAATTTTAAATTTAAAAAGTTTAAAAGTTTGATCAAGAGCTGGGAGTTTGCTTAGTGGTAGAGTGCTTGCCTCACACGCACAAGACCCAGGTTCGATTCCACCATACCACATACATAGAAAAATGCCAGAAGTGGTGCTGTGACTCAAGTGGCAGAGCTCTAGCCTTGAGAATGCCCAAGGAGAGTGCTCAGGCCCTGAGTTGAAGCCCCAGGACTGGTTTAAAAAAAAAAAAAAAAAAAGTTTGATCATAGTCTCTCCCAAAGAGTACATGTTCACATTAAGAAAATTCTGCATGCTACTTAAGGTACCTCATTAAAGCCTATCCATAGTCCTTCCTAATAGAAACTTACCTATCCCAGAGACTTGTTTAAAATTAATTAACAGGCCAGGCATAGTGGGACATGTGTAATCTCAGCATTGGAGAGGCTAAGACAAGTAAATAGATCAAGAACAACCAAGGCCAGGAGTGTGTGGCCTGAGTAGAGTGTTAGCCTTGAGAAAGCTCAAGGACAGTTCCCAGGCTTTGAGTTCATACCCCAGGGCTATCAAAAATTTTTTAAAAAAGTATGTATGTACATGTACATACACATACATACATACACACACACACACACACACACACACACACACACACACACACACACAAATAAATTACAGGAAAAGTAAAAACAGTCTGGGGGTTGGGCTGGGAGTTTGGCCTAGTGGTTAAAGTGCTTGCCTAGCATGCACGAAGACCCAAGTTCAATTCCTTGGTACCACATATATAGAAAAAGCCGGAAGTGGTGCTGAGGCTCAAGTGGTAGAGTTCTAGCCTTGAGAAAGTCCAAGGGCAGTGCTCACGCTCTGAGCTCAAGCCCAGGGCTGGCAAAAAAAAAAAAAAAACAGTCTGGGGGTGAGGTATCAGTGGGAAAGGGAGGGCCAATGGAGAGGGTGAATGAGGGTCAATATGGTTGAAGCACTTTAAATACATTTATAATAATGTAACAGTATATTGAGTTTTTGTGTATGTGTTGGTCCGAAGGCTTAAAATCAGGGCCTGGATGCTGTCCTTGGGTTTGAGCTTTAATTTTTTTTTTTTCTCTAAGGCTTGAGGAATCCACTTTGGGATTTTTGGTGGTTAACTGGAGATAAAATAGTGTCACAGGGGGCCAGGAGTTTGGCCTAGTGGTAGAGTGCTTGCCTAGCATGCACATAGACCCGGATTCGATTCCTCGGTACCACATACGTAGCAAAAAGCCAGAAGTGGTGCTGTGGCTCAAGTGGTAGTGCCCTAGCCTTGATAAAATCCAGGGACAGTGCTCAGGCCCTGAGCCCAAGCCCAGGACTGGCAAAAAAAAAAAGAGTGTCACAGGACTTCCCTGCCTGGGCTGGTTGTTCAGATCTCTGCCTCCAGAGTAGCTAGGATTACAGGTATGAGCCCTTGTCCAAGGTGTTTTAAAAGGATGGGTAAATGTATATGTAACCCCTCTGTCCATTATCCCAACTATATATATATATATATATATATATATATGAATATAAAAAAAGAATATATGCCAGGCACAGTGGCTCACGCCTGTAATTCTAGATACTCAGGAGGCTAAGATCTGAGCATCAAGGTTCAAAGCCAGCCCAGGCACAAAAGGACCTGAGACTCTTATCTCCAATTAGCCAGTAGAAAAATGGGAAGTGAGGCTTGGCTCAAGGGTAGGTCAGTAGCCTTGAGCTAAAGAGCTCAGGGACAGACCCAAGCCTATTTCAAGCCCCATTACCCACAAAAATAAATAAACCAAATAAATAAAGGATGGGTAAAAGGAGTGATAGAGGGGGGTGAGGTTGATGGTGCACACTTTATGTATGTATGAAAATGTAACAATAAAATCCTTCCTTGTATACAAGTAATGCAAGCTAATAAAAGAAATCTCAGCTGGGTACAGTGGCTCACACCTGTAATTGTAGCTACTCAGGAGGCTGAGATCTGAGATCAAGGTTCAAAGCCAGCCCAGGCACTAAAGATGGTGTGACTCTTATCTCCAATTAACCACCAGAAAATGGGAAGTGGCACTGTGACTCAAAGGGTATGGTAGCCTTGAGCTGAAGAGCTTAGGGACAATGCCCAGGCCCCAAAGGTAGGGCGGTGGCCTTGAGTTGAAAAGTTTAGGGGCAGTGCCCAGGCCCAGATTTCAAGTCCCAGGACTCATCCTTCCCCTCCCCCCACCCTACGCAATGGGTGGTTCATGCCTATAATCCTAGCTACCTCAGAGGCTGAGCTTGTTCTGGAGGCTGAGATCTGAGAATCTCAGAACCTAGCCTATGCCATAAAGATCCAATTAACCAGAAAAACTGGTGGAATTTAGACATTCATCAAGTGGTAGAGTACACCCTTGAAAGAAAATGCTGAGGAAGAGCTTAATATACCACTATCCCCAGTTCCCCCAAAAAGCTCTGCAAGCCAAGGCAGGTAACTCCCCAAGTTATTAAGGAAAACATTAAGGGCTAGAGTTGTGGCTACAGGGATAGAACCTACCAAGCCCTGGGTTCTAAGTAAATAAGACTTTAAACAGCTGGAGAACACAAACACAAGGCAATGTCCTATATACTTTCACTGTCAGGTTGCTGATCAGAAATCACTAATCACATCACATTTTCTCCAGTCTCAATTTCTCAACATAATCCTCTTGTACAAAGGAGTAGGTGTTACAAATTTATTTACTGTCCTTGAGAGCCAGTTTTCAAATTCTGCTCTGTTCTGTCAATTACAAATAAGAACCAAAATTTTACGTATTCACACTTTAATTTGTATTAAGCATTCTAAGTTGTTTTGCAAGCTATTAAATGATCTGAAAGTTTCTATTTTTCCTGTTAAGGAGAATAAAACATATGGTCAATAGAATTTTAATCGAGAAGGCTGTTCTTTTTTAAAATGTAACTAGAAGATCATTTTTTCAGCAGCTCATTTTCAACCATTTGAATTGTAAACTCAGGGACAGACACCTTTTTTTGAGTATCATTAAAATTGAAAACAGCCAAGTCTACTCATTGGGGGATGAAAAAATTCTAGTATGGAAAAAAAAGCTACATATATATGTAACAGACTAAGAGAAGCATTAACTTGATTCTAAAGTTTAAAAGAAGCATACAGGTCAATATTAGCAATACAAAGAATACACTATCGGTAACTTCCACAAAGACTTTAAGGTAGAAAAACCACAGAATTGAGATGGGAATAAGAACAGATACCTGGAACTCTAGGATCATGTTACTGTGGGTAGCACTTAAGTGAAAAATGTAAATACAAAAAGTGTGAAAGTAATGGCAGAAAACATCTAGTCATTTATGGAAAAAACATAGGACTGAAACTTTGTCTAATGTCTAAAAACACCATACACAGCACTTTCCTTCCCAAATCCAATATTTGTACTAATTCTAAAAGCAGTAAATCGCTTGAGAAACCACCTGTACTGTTCATTAGAAGAAATGAGCTTTAAGTATTTTCTTTGTAAAGTTCCTTCAGTAGAAACTATAAGAATGACTTCATACCTGCATACACACACACCCACATATTGTAGAGTTTGGTAAGTATAGCTATTCAGGCATTCCCCATTATTTCCTGTGTTTTAAGATTTAAAATAAGTTGAAGGGGGAAAAAAAACCTCTTCCACTCTTTTCTTCAAAGTACAGATGCATTATGCACTTACATAGAAACTTCCTTTTCCCTAAAACAGGACTGACACCTGAGCCATCTGTAAAGGCTTGAGATAACCTAAAAATACTGCTTACTTCCAATGGTCTGTTGGTTATTTTTCACTTAGACAAGTAACATTTAAAAATGTGTCCAAGGCTAAGAATTGTACTGTTTCATTCCCAGCCCTGAAGAGGAAATAAATGTTTTAAATCTGACCACATTCTCAGACAGCATAAGGAGAATAAAAGCAGATCGACCCTGTTCCATTAAGACAAACTACTTTGAGGATATAAATGTAATATCAGGCAAATGTTGGTTATCTGAGCAGTTATTGCTGGGGAAAACAACAACAACAACAACTTTTGGGGCAGAGTAAAGCTCATTTACTTCATGAGATTTCTTTTTTCTTTTTCTTCGTCTTTTTTTTTTTCAGGAGTTGAGTCTTATCACTAGGGCTGAGTAGTAAACTGGATATACCTAATAGCATAGGACCTCTGAAAAGTAGGAGCAATCTGAAGACTTACCAAAGGCCCTTCACATTGCCAATGACAGGAATGAAGGGGGAACAGGAACCTGTAGGCTCTACTTTTTCCTGAGTGAAGAACACACCCCACAGACGCATTCCCCCGAGTGAGGCTTCCACTCAGACAGCATGAGCCCTAACGACGGCAGCAGCCTTACCTCCTGAATGCGTTTCCGGGCCCGCTGAAGCACTTCTTCATAGCCCTTTTGCCGCAGCTCGCTGAGGCTTTCGTAGTACTCCTCAGGATCATCGGTCTCCGTGAAGAGCACCTGGGAAAGGATCTTCCAGCCACAAGTGTCCAGGCCGTGTCCAAGGTAGACCTGGAGCTGGTAACACAGAGCGTCGATCTCCTGCTCGGACATCTCGGGGGCGCCCCCAAACAGCACTGTCCACATACCGGAAGGCTCTTCGGGGAACACCGGCAAACAAGGCTCCAGCTGCGAATTCACGGAGCAGAGCTGCTGGTGCACAGCGCGCAGATCCTGGAAGGAGAAGAGCCCGGCCCAGCTGCACTCCTCGGCCGGAGGCTCTGGGTCGGCGGCGGCGGGCGACGGCAGCTCCGCGTCTGTGCGTACTGGGGGCGTCTCGTCCTCCCGCACCATTTCCAGCACCTCGATCTCCTCGGAGACTGCCCCGGAAGCGCTCACCACCCGCACCGACGACGCCGGGGCCTCCTTGGGCGCCGGCAGGAGTGCCGCAGTGGCAGGCCTCGTCGCATCTCTGGGTTCAGGTCCTTTCCGGACCGGGCTGGGCTTGGCCCGCGCGGGGCTCCGGAGTGGGCTCTCTGCCCCTCTGCCGGCGGGAGTCCGCAGCAGTGGGTCCCCTCCAAGGCTGCGCGCGCTCCGCGGAGAGCCGCCGTCCGCCCAAATCGGGCTCCTCCGGGGCCTGGGACTCCGGACCGGTGTCGCAGAGGCACTGGCTTCAGGCCGGCACTTGCCTGCCGGGCTGCTGGGCCCGCGCGTCCCCTCAGAGGCCGGAGCGCCGACCTCGGCGCTTCCGCGCGCCCCCGCCTGCTCCCGGGAACCGCTCCTCTGCCGCTGGGCCGTCCGGTTGTGGCAGGTTATGGCAAACTTGCCTTCGATCTCGTTCCAGGCCACAATGAAGACGAACTTGTGCTTCTCGCGTTCGTCGAACACATGGGGCCGAACAGCCACCCAGTCCGACTCCAGCGTCTCTTCCAGCGCGAAGGACATGGTGGCTCCCGCGCCGGGCCGCGGGCCCGAGACCAGGTCTGGACGGCTGCCTGCGCCGCGCCCCCCGCTCACCCTCGCCGGGCGCCTTCAGCCATCTTAGCGCGCCGGCCGGCTCTCCCCGCTCGCTCGCTCGCTCTGCCCCCGCGCTCCACCGCCTGGCTCCTTTGTGGCGCGGCTCCCGGGGAGGACAATACACGTCGCCCGGGCAGGTAGTTCACATGGTCACGTGCGGTCGGATCTGTTTACAAGCCCCGCGCTGCCGCAGCCTGCGCCTCACCGAGGGCCGCCCGGCCGCCGCCGCGCGAGGCCGCGGGGCTGCGTCTGCGGGGCACCGGGAGTGAGGCGCTGGGGCCGCAGGGCCGGGACGGCCGTGGATGCCTTCCCGACCTTGCCGGGCCTACCAGGGTCCCCGCCCCTGCTCTTCCCCCTAACCACCGCGCGGAGCCGGCGTGACGGAGGGACGCCGTCTCCTAAACTCTGCCGCTCAGCATCATCGCCACAATGTTGCCATTTGGTTGCTGACGTCGGCGGCTCCACGAGGGACGTAAACACGGGCACGTGCCGCACGCTGGTGACGCGGCGGCGGCGGCGGCGGCGCGCTTCCCTCCGGCGCCCGCGCGCCTCCTCGCCCCGCCCATCGGCGTCGCCCAGACCCGCCGTCCAGCGGCGGCGCTCCGGATTCGGCTTGGTGCCCAGCCTCGGGCTTCCCCTATTTGGATCCTGGATTCTGGCTCCGGCCTGGTGCCAGTACCCCAGCCTAGGGAGAGGGGTCGGTGTGTCCTGCTGCACAGGTGGCCTGGAACCCTGGGGGAAACGGAACAAAGGTAGAGCTCCAGGCGTTCAAAGGTACCCTCCTGTGAATTTGCTTGAGGGGATCAGAGAACTGTGTTCAGTGACAAGTAACATGAAACAGCCTGGGAACCCCAAATGTTAGAACCTTCCAAACTGTAGGTCTCCCCTAATATCCTTAAGACACTTTTTGTTCAGCTTTTTGTTGTTGTTGCTATTAGAAAGGGGTTAGAATTTTTGTTTTGTTGTTTGCTTGTACTTAGGGGCTGAGCACTGTTCTTGGGCTTTTTCCTCAAGGATAGCGTTCTGCCACTTGAGCCACATCACCACTCCCAGTTTTTTCTATGTATGTGGTACTAAGGAATCCAACCCGGGTCTTGATGCACGCTAGACAAGCACTCTACCACTAGGCCCAACTCCTCACCCCACGGGTTACAATTAAAACAAAATTTACCATAAGAAAATTTAAAACAACAACAATCCAGTAAAATGAACTGATTTTGTTTTCTTTTTGTCTTATCAAGAAATCTAATAACAACAGATGCTGGAGGGGATTTGGCCAGGAGGGATCAACTACACTGTTGGTGGGAGTGTAAACTCGTTCAACCACTATGGAAAGCAGTATGGCGGTTCCTCAAAATCTAGAGCTCCCGCCGGGAATTTGGCCTAGTTATAGAGTGCTTGCCTAGCATTCACAAAGACCCACGTTTGATTTCTCGGTACCACAAACATAGAAAAAAGCCAGAAGTGGTGATGTGGCTCAAGTGGTAGAATTCTAGCCTGAAGTGGTAGAATTCTAGCCTTGAGAAAGTCCAAGGACAGTGCTCAGGCCCTGAGCTCAAGCGCAGAACTGGCAAAAAAAAAAAAAGAAAAAAAAAGAAAAAAAAAAATAGAGCTCCCCTAATGACCCAGCAATCTCATTACTTGGCATCTACCCAATGCCCAGAAACAAGGACATACTAAATCCACTAGCACAGTGATGTTCATTGCAGCACTATTTACCATAGCAAAGATATGGAACCAACCCAGATGCCCCTCAGTAGATGATTGGATCAACAAGATGTGGTATTTATACACAACAGAATTCTATGCTGCCATCAGAAAGAACAACATGGCCCCATTAGTAAGGAAATGGGAAGACTTGGAAAAAAAATCATATTAAGTGAAGTAAGCCAGACCTAAAGGAACATAGCCTCAATGGTTTCCCTCATTTGTAATAATTAGTACAAACCTTGGACTCTCCCAGCAGAGGGTTACAATAGCTCAAAATCTAGATAGATATAAAAGGCCATATAGGATGAGGCTATGAATGGACCTCCAGGATATGGAAACAAGAGCTATATAATGTGTGATTGTTCTTAATGTACTATGTTATTTCTCATCTCTTGTTGCCCCTTGGTTAGTCTTATATTGTTACAGTATCTTACCTTGTTATGTGGTATATTATATATAGGTTTATTTGTTTATTTGAAAACGAAAAGGGAAGGAAGGAAAACAAGATGAGGGGAAGGGGTTGGGGGAGGGAAATAGGGACAAAAACATGAGAAGGGGTATCAGTGTATGTGAAGTAATGCACCTTTTATTTGGCGAATAACTGTAACTCTTCTATTAATTACAATTTTAAAAAACTTTATAAATAATTTTTTAAAAAATATGGACCGTTTCACGAATTTGCATGTCATCCTTGTGCAGGGGCCATGCTAATCTTCTCTGTATCATTCCAATTTTAGTATATGTGCTGCTGAAGCGAGCACTATAAATAATAATTTTTTTAAAAAAGAGTCTCTCGGTTTTGTATTGCCTGGGTTGGCTTTGAACCTTGATCCTCAGATCTCAGCCTCCTGAGTAGCTAGGATTACAGGCATGAGGCACCATACCACCACATCCCAACTGATGACACATGTTCTTAACATGGTTCATCCTATAATCCTAGCTGCTAGAGAGGATGAGATCTGAAGATTATATTGGAAACCAGCCTGGGCAGGAAAGTTCATGAGACCTGTATCTTCAATTTACCACCAAAGAGCTATGGCTCAAAGTGGTAGAGCACTAGCCTTTAGTGAAAAAACTATAGAGGCTGGGAGTTTGGCCTATTGGTAGAGTGCTTGCCTAGCATGCAGAAAGACCTTGGTTCGATTCCTTGGTACCACATACATAGAAAAGCTGGAGGTGGTGTTGTGGCTGAAGTGGTAGAGCTCTAGCCTTGAGAATGTCAAGAATAGTGCTCAGGCTCTGAGTTCAAACCAGGACTAGGGGGGGGGGAAGAAAAGAAAAGCTAAAGAACAGTGCCCAGGCCCTGAGTTCAAATCCAAGGATCAGCACCAAAAAATAAATGAAATAATGTTGCCAAGTAGATTTTATCATCTAATTTATTTTTCTACTTTTCTTTCATTTGTGCCCAAGGATAGTGCAGATATTCTACACCAAAGGGACGTGTATTAGGAATTACTCTTTTCCTTTTGTCCACATTTCTACAATGCATGTGAAACCATTTGGAATTCCCTTGCATTCTCTGCTACGCATAGTTTAATATTGGCCTGACTCCTGAACTCTAGCCAAAGCTTTAAACCTGTCACTTGGCTGAACCTTTTAGACCTGTATTTTGGCATCGAAACTCCATGCTTGCCCTCACACAAAGAAAAAGAACTTTGGTCTTTAACCCTTTTCAAAATTGGGAACTGTGAACTTATATCAGCTCTCAAATGGAAATCAAAAGCATGATAAAAAATAAAAATTAAAAAAAAAAACAGAAGTGGTGCTGTGGCTCAAGTGGTAGAGTGCTAGACTTGAACAAAAGAAGCACAGCAACAGGGCTCAGGCCCTGAGCTCAAGTCCCAGTACTGGCAAAAGAAAAAATAATTTTTTTCCTTTTCTGTGAAAAAGTAGTAGTTGTTAAAAAAAAAAAGTCTGATAAGGTTACTGACATGATCACTGGCTCTTAGTTCAATACATCACATGTAAATATGAATCCAGAAAAATACATGCTAAAATATATAAGCAATTTCATTAGCACCCTCGTGCATCACCTTTATAATAACAAAAGGTGTTTTTTGTTTGCTTTGCCAGTCCTGGGGCATAAACTCAGGACCTGATTCCTGTCCTTGAGCTTTTTCAACTACAGCACCACTTCCTGCTGTTTTCTATGTATGTGGTACCAGGGAATTGAACCTGAGTCTTTGTGCATGTAAGGCCAGCACTCTACCACTAGACCAAACTCCTGGCCCAACAAAAAAGGTGGGGTTGGTTTTTTGTTTTTGTCAGTCCTGAGCCTGAGCTCAGGACCTGAGCACTGTCCTTAGACTTTCTCAAGGCTAGAGCTCTAGTACTTGAGCCTTAGCGCCACTTCCAGCTTTTTTCTATGTATGTGGTACTGAAGAATCAAACTCGAATCTTCATGCATGGTAGGCAAGCACTCTACTACTAGGCCAAACTCCTGGCCCCAACAAAAAAGGTTGTTTTGGGTTTTTTTTTTCTTTTTGATTTCCTCTTTATTTTTTTATTAAAGAATTTATTAACATCGATTTTTATATCATATTTCAAATGACATGTTTAACAAACAAGTATTCAAGAAGGGAATCTCTATATACAATCACTGGCACTTAGATTTTAGAACATAATCAAACTTAGGCTGTTTGTCTGTCATAGATACATATTAATCTATGTAATAAAACACTATGTCTATAGAGTCATAAGGGGTTTTTTGGGTTTTTTTGCCAGTCGTGGGCTTGAGCTCAGGGCCTGAGCACTGTCCTTGGACTTTCTCAAGGTTAGAGCTCTACCACTTGAGCCTCAGCACCATTTCTGGCTTTTTTTCTATGTATGTGGTACTGAGGAATCGAACCCAGGTCTTCATGCATGCTAGGCAAGCACTCTACCACTAGGCAAAATTCCCAGCCCCTAGAGTCATAAGTTTTTATGTCTATGTAGTTGTGTTTATATTTCCAGTACCATGTCCATAGCATTGGGTATGCAACTATTGAGTCCTTGCTCTTGTACTGTTTGGATCTAATAGCCACATATTAAGGATACCATATGCCTTTTCCAACAAAAAAGGTTTTTAAAAGGAATATTCTAGCCAGGCGGTGGCTCACGTCTGTAATCCTAGCTGCTCAGGAGGCTGAGATCTGAGGATCAAGGTTCAAAGCCAGCCCAGCACAAAAAAAACCTGAGATTCTTATCTCCAATTAACCCCTAGAAAACTAAAGTGAAGCTTGGCTCAAGGGTAGAACAGTAGCCTTAAGCTGAAGAGCTCAAGGACAGCCCAATGAGCCCCAAGGCCCACAAAAAAAAAAAAAAAAAAGGAATATTCTAAGCTGGCCCCAGGCTCACATCTATAATCCAAGCTACTCAGGAAGTTGAGATCTGAAGATCACAGTTCAAAGCTAGCCAGGCACTAAAGTCTGAGAGACTCTTATCTCCAATTAACCACCAGAAAAAGGGAAGTGATATTGTGGTTCAAAGAATAGGTAGCCTTGAGATGAAGAGCTCAGGGACAGAGTCAAGGTCCAGAGTTCAGACAAATAAAGAAAAGAAAAATAGTATTTTATGTACCTATTTGAAATGTACTATCTATACACAGATATAAAACTGAATCATCACAAGAGTACCAGAGAAGTGCCGGCACATGGCCAACGCCAGTAATCCTAGCTATTCAGGAGGCTGAGATCTGAGGATCTTGGTTCAAAGCCAGCACTAAAGAACGTGAGACTCTTATCTCCAATTAGTCACTAGGAAAGGGGAAGTGGGGGCTGAGGCTTTAGGGGTAGGGCGGGAGCCTTGAGCTGAAGAGATCAGGGACAACACCTAAGGCGAATTCAAGCCCTGTGACCCACAAAAAAAATAATTACCAGAAAAATTTTGTTCAAGCTTACATGGATATGAAATGAAGCATTTCCCCCCAATACTCTAGCCACTCTGATTTTCAAAAGGGGTTTCAGTATTTCCTGTTCCCTTTATCTATGCATTTGTTACCTTCAAAATGAAAAGAACCCAAAGTTTCCACAACTAATTACTGTAGTATTCTATAATTCTCTAAGTGTGTATCGGATCGTCAAACATATCTAAGTATATAAATTACTTCTTGGGAACAAGTAAAGCTATAGAAACCCCACATACACCGCCCCAACTTTAAAAGAGTTGTCATCTGATTTTTTTTTTTTTTTTGCCAGTCCTGGGCTTTAGCTCAGGGCCTGAGCACTGTCCTTGGACTTTCTCAAGGCTAGAGCTCTAGCACTTGAGCCTCAGCACCACTTCCGGCTTTTTTGTATGTATATGGTACCAAGGAATCAAACCCGGGTCTTTGTGCATGCTAGGCAAGCACTTTAACCACTAGGCCAAACTCCCAGCCCATCATCTGATATTTTTAAATTATTGAGCATTTTCTGATAACCTGGGAAATACTTTGTCTTTAGACCTTTTATTTTATTTTTATTTTTTTTTTAATTTTTTTATTGTAATTAGTAAAAGGGTTACATGATATTTGCCAGATAGAAGGTGCATTAATTCACATACATTGATACCCTTTCACATGTCTTGGTACCCATTTCCCTCCCCCCCCAGTCTTTAGACCTTTTAATAAATACTATGAGGGCTGGGAGTTTGGCCTAATGATAGAGTGTTCACCTAGCGTGCACGAAAGACCTGGGTTCAATTCCTTGTACCACATACATAGAAAAAGCCAGAAGTGGTGCTGTGGCTCAAGTGGTAGAGCTCTAGCTTTGAAAAAGCCCAAAGACAGTGCTCAAGCCCTGAGTTCAAGCCTCAGGCTGGCAAAAATAAACAAACACCATCATAGTTTCAGTGATGGTTTTCCAAGCATAGCATTTCCTACACATATTCATGTTATCCTCACAATGACTAATGTAGGTATGATAGTGCCTTTAATTTTATGTGTGAGAAAACTGTTTTGATCAGTCAGGGAACACATCCTAGAGTTGGAACAATGAATGAGTTGAGCTCAAATCCACTGCTCTCCAAATTCTCCTAGAAGCAGACAAAAGCATTTTGTCCACATGGAGTCAAGGGTATCATTTGTGAAATAAAGTAGTAAAAGGAGGGTAACCCTACAGGGAGCTCCAAGACAAAAGACGGCCCTTTAAAAGGAATTTCCATTAGTGGAAATAGTCATTGTCTGGACATTACCCTATAAGAAACATAGGATTAAAAACGTGAAGCAGAGTCTGAAAACCCTAACAGCTGGGATCATCAGTCTGTCCCACTCCTTACAGCTGAAGAGTCCTTTCTTGAACGCACGTCTTGAAGGCATTTGACTGGCACCTCTCCACATCTGCCATATCTGCACATCTGCCACACTTTACCTTATGGATCTCTTGGATCCACTTCATATAATAGCAATTCTGTCTCTAGTGGTTGATTCCACCATGACAAGATAGTGACTTCAAGTTTAGCCAAAAAAAAAAAAAAAAACAAGGTGTCCAAGTGAAAGTTCTAGCCCTTAGTTCAAGGGGGAATTTAGCTATGTCCAACAGCCAGAAGTAAACCCATATTGGTGATGAAAACTGATAAGCCTAATTAGAGCTGTGAAGGACCAGGGCTGGGGTGTGTCTCTAATAGTGTAGTGAGTAAGGCCACTCCACTTGGTTTCCAGCCTGCAGAATTCTTCCTATTGGGGATACAGCTGTGCACCACTCTCTTATCTCCAGTTAATCAGAAAAAAAAAAAAAGTAGAGCTGTGGCTCAAGTAATACAGTGCTATCATAGAGATGTGAAAGCTAAGGGAAGGTGCCTAAGCCCTGAGTTCATTTCTATGTTCACAATGCATGATGGGTCTATTTCCACACTTGTGGGTCCCTAGCATCTCAGGGTTAAATGTGCCAACTTTTCAAGGCCTGTTAATGGTTTTGCTAAAGGCTTGTAACTCTCTGTTGCAGATGCTGCATAACCCAGGACCCTAGGTTTTGATTCTTCTACTGAGGCTTGCCATAACTTCAAAGGACTTTTCCTACTCCTGATATGTTGAATAATGTACAGTGAATGTACTGGGATAATTTGTTTCAATCGCTAGGGTTGCATGCCTTGCTGCCAGGAACTATTGCAGAGCCATTCTACTGTGAGCTCCCCTCAAAGCTGGCAGTCTTCTGTATGACCTGAAAAATAGACAGGAGCAATTTTCCTACTTGTAGAATGTGTTGCCTCCAAAGCCCAAAGAGGCCTAATGGTCCTTGTTTTCATCATCATAGTGATGGGTATGTGATGCAACAACCTACCTTTTACTTGAAAGGGAAGGTCTTCATATACACCTGACCACAGAATGTGTAATTTCAGGGATGGGAATGTGGCTTAGTGGTAGAGCACACCTACCTAGCATGTGTAGCATGCTTGAAGCCCTGAGTTTAATTCCTTAGTACCACATAGACAGAAGCTTAGGGACAGTGATGTCCAAGCCCTGAATTCAAGCCCCAGGACTGGGGAAAAAATATGTTACTGCAGTGAGTTTTTGTAAGATTTGTCTCCCTCCCCTTAGAACACTTATCATGTTAGCACCCTATAATTTATGCTGCCAGATCAGCATGATATCATCAGTGTAATGAATCCATATCATATGGACCTATTCTTCGATAGGTCCAGATAGTACAGATGTCTTTGGGCTGTATTATGGTAGATGATTAGAGAGTTAATATATCCCTAAGACAAACTGGTTCTGATCTTCTTTCTTGGTTAAAATTGAAAAAAAGAAAACACATTTGCCAAGTCATTGGCTTCATCTTACACCCAAGTCTATATTATCTACTCTAGCAAAAACACCATATCAGGCTAGACAGCTATAACTGAAACTATTTTGTGTTGTGTTAGCAATAGTCCCCAGAGTTTGTCCAGTTCTTGCAAAGGACCAGGCCAGTAAACTGAACCAAAATATAATAGGGACTTGGATCTTTAAGATCCCTCTCCAGTGTTAGACTAGTTTTTGTTTGCTCTCTTGGTGGGTAGGAGGTGTAGGAGGTAGGTAGTTTTAGAAACTTAGATGAGCCCCTTCCTTCTCTGATAGCTCTCATCAACTGGTCCAGTGTGTTATCTACTTGAATTGCCCCATATACCAATCCCAATGATAAGCTTAGGGATCAGCAAAATGACTACTGCATAAATTCAGACTCCTTGTAGTCACATTTTGGGCCAATAGTCCATTTATTACTTGACCCATATGTCCTTTTACTCTAATGAAGAGACCATAATGAACTGTCAAGTCACTAAGAATTAGTGTCAAGCTGGGAACTGGTGGCTCATGCCTGTAATCCTAACTACACAGGAAGCTGAAGTCTGAAAATCATGGTTGAAAGACAGCCCAGGCAGAAAATTCCAATGAACTGTGCTATCCAATTAACTACCAGAAAACTGGAAGTAGTGCTATGACTCAAAGTGGTAGAGTACTAACCTTGGGTGAAAAAGCTCAGAGACAGTGCCCAGCCTCTGAGTTCAAGCCTTACCACAGTCAAAAAATAAAAATAAATGAAAGGGCTGGGAGTGTGGCCTAGTGGTAGAGTGCTCACCTAGCATGCACAAAGCCCTGGATTCGATTCCCCAGAACCATATACACAGGAAAAGCCAGAATTGCCCTGTGGCTTAAGTAGTAGAGTGCTGGTCTTGACCAAAAAGTATTCAAGGACACTGTCCAGGCCCCGAGTTCAAGCACCAGGAGTGGCAATAAATAAATAAAATAAATAAATAAAATCAGTGTCAATTTAGACCCTGCCTCTAATTGTCCATAAAAGTCTGAGTATTCCCCCAAAATTGTCAGTCTGACCCATGTGAAAGCGACAGCAAAGAAAGGAAAGCTCTGAATAAAGCATCTCCATCGTAATTGGGTACCATCCATTCAGAACCACCTGTCCAAGGACTTCTATGTCTCTCAGGAACAAGCCCTCTCAGTGTCCATGCTAACTCAGTTATATACTGGAAGCAGGCTCTGGGGAGGGTGATAGATTCTGAATGAGACAGCCTGGGCCATCTGTTGATTATGCAGAGATGGGAAAGGCATAGTCTCATGACTGCCGCCAACACCATCTGTGCTTTGAAAAGCCTCCTACTATTCACTCATTGATTCATGGCACACTGAGGACACCAATATGAGTATGAATGTGGTACTCACATCCTCATCACTGACTTCAATTTCACTGGATTACCATTTCTTTCTCAGAAATTAGAAATTGACCAATTTCCAGAATACAACTTCATTATTTCGTTTGAAATGATTTTCTAGCTTTTCTAAGCCAAATGCTAAGTAGGGGTTGGGTTCTTTCACATTGCATAGAACCCTTCATACTCATTTTATTTGATTCAAAAAAAAAGTCTAGATAAACCTGGGCACTGGTGGCTCATACCTATAATCCTAGTAACTGAAGAGACTGGCATCTGAGGATGGTGTTTAGAAGCCAGTCCAGGAAGAAAAGTCTGTGAGAGTCTTATCTCTATTTAAGCACCAAAAAAGCTAGAAGTGGAGTAGTGTCTTAAGTGGGTACAACACTAGCCTTGTGGGGAAAAAAGAGCTAGGGACAGAGCTCAGGCCCTGAGTTTAAGCCCCAGGATCAGCACCAAAAAGAAAGTCTAAATGAGTTTAACTTAATAAAGTCTAAATCTATGCTAGTCCCCTACCATTTGAGCCACAACTGCACTGCCTGCTTCCTGCTACTTGGTGATAAGAATCTCCAGATTTATCTGTGTAGGCTGGCTTGATTTTCAGATCTCAGCCTCTTGAATAGCTAGGAATACAAGTATGAACCACCAGCAGGGACAGGATCTCTGTAATTCAGACTGGCCTCAAACTCATGATCTTCTTTCCTCAGCTCTCAAATGCCAATTTCTTATTTTATATAAATGGTTTGCATTATTTTTTTCCTAAAGATTTTTTCATATATTTTTATTGTAATTAGTGGAAGGGTTACATTATATTACTTCACAAACATTGATACCCTTTCTCATGTCTTGGTCCCCATTCCCTTCCCCCACCCCATCCCTCATCTTGTTTACCCCCTTCCCTATCCTATTTACAAGAGAGTGAAACCTAGATACGTAAGGCCATATAGTATGACACTAAATGAAAGGACCTCCAGGATACAGAAACAAAAGCCATATAATGAATGATTGTTGTCCTTAATGTAATATGTTAATTCTCATCTCTTTTGCTGTCCCTTGGTTATCTCATAGTTACAGTATTTTACCTTGTTATCTGATATATTGTATATATGCTTATTTGGTAATTTGAAATTTGTATTAATTTTTTATGGTTGCTAAAACAAAATACCACAAACTCAATGATTTAAAACATAAATTGATCCTGGTCTTGAAGAATTTGGAAAAAAAGTTCCACAAATTTATCATATGACAGTTCTAGAAGTCAAAGTATTAAATGAAGCTCATAGATGCGAATGTTTCTCCTGGGGCTCTGAGCAGAATCACTTCCTTGGCCTTTCTACACTATTTGTGCTATTGCTATTCCAGGGCATGTGCCCTCCTCTTCACTTGAAATGCCAGCTACAGTAGTTGAGTAGATTTTTCTCAGCACATCAAGGTTTTATATTGGGTAGGGGGCAGTTGTTGTTACTGTTGTGGTTGTTGAAAGCACTGAAGTTTGAATGTGGGGCCCTGGACTAGCTAACCAAGTGCTCTACCATTTTGTTTTGTTTTGTTTTGTTTTGTTTGTAGGTCATGGGTCTAAACTCTGGGCTTGGGCACTGTCCCTAAGCTCTCCAGTTCAAGACTACCTCCTTACTCCCTCAGCCACAGTCCTACCTTCCATTTTCTAGTGGTTTATTGGAGATAAGAATCTCAGTCTTTAGTGCCTGGGCTGGCCTTGAATCATGATCCTCAGATCTCAGCCTCCTGTGTAGCTAGGATTACAGGCATGAATCACAAGTTTCAGAGAATACAACATGCACATCTTAAGTAGAGAGAGAGTCATTGTTTACTACAAGTGGGGTGGTATAGCCACGATCTTTTTTTTTTTTTTTGGTGGGTCATGGGACTTGAACTCTGGGTCTAGGCATTGTCCTAGAGCTCTTTAGCTCAAGGCTACATACAGCCTTGAGCCACAGCACCACTTCTGGTTTTCTGGTGGTTAATTGGAGGTAAGAGTCTCACTGATTTTTTAGTGTTCAAGCTGTCTTTGAACCTCAATCCTCAGATCTCAGCCTCCTGAGATCTTTAATACAGTGTTTTGGGAGTTTCTTTCTCCACCCCCTCCACAACTGGAGACTGAACCCAGGGCCTTCACATGCTAGACTAGTGTTCTATCTATTGTTATATCTCTCTATTCCCTTCAGTTTTTTTAATTAAAGAATTAACATTGATTTTTACATCATATTTCAAATGTCATGTTTAACAAAACAAGTATTCAAGAAGGGAATCTGTATATACAATCACTGGCACTTAGGTTTTAGAACATAATTAAAATTAAGATGAGGGTTTGTATGTCACAGATACATATTAATCTATGTAACATAGTCCCTTCAATTTTTAAAAAAGCAAGTTAATTTTCTAGAGAAAACACAGTAAGTGGTAAAGTACTTTTCTGCCATGCTCAAGTCCCTTAGTTTGGGATCTAGAACTGAAGAAAAATCTTTATTCTTCCTGGAACTATACTTATATGGTAAAAATATTTTATGTGACAAAAAAAATCAAACCTAATGCCTTTGATCATGCCAGACATGCTACCACTAAACTATACTTTCAAATGGGTGTGTGTGTGTGTATGTGTGTATACACATATATGCTTAATGCAAAAGCAGGACTTACATCAAGATCCAAATAGCTTTCCCAGAGAGAGAGGAGGGAGTGTGGGGAGACAGAAAGAGACAGTAAGAGAACTCAATAATATTGGGGAACAATATGGATACAATTTTCAGATATTCTGATTGGTTAAATTTAGGCATTAAACACAGGATGTTTATTATTTTACACTATGTGATTCTTGATGTATCTGATATAGTTCCTATTTTTTGTATATTTTTATTATAATTATTAGAAGAGTTACATTATATTCACCAGATAGAAGGTGCATTACTTTGCAAACATTGATATCCTTTCTCATGTTTTGGTCCCCATTTCCCTTTCCCTACCCTGCCCCTCATCCTGTTTTCCCCCATTCCCTATCCTATTTCAAATAACAAAATAAGCATATATATAATGTATCAGATAACAAGGTAAAATGCTGTAACAAATAGAACATAAGCTCAATGGTTTTCCTCATTTGTCATAACCAGTAGAAACCTTGGTTCTCCTAGCAGAGATTTACAATAGAGCAAAACCTAGACACATAAGGCCATATAGTATGACACTAAATGAAAGGACCTCCAGGATATAGAAACAAAAGCCATATAATGAGTGATTATTGTCCTTAATTACTATATTTCCTATTTTTAAAGAGATTAAACCTTCTATTGAGATTAGTTCCATGGGCTGGGAATATGATGTAGTGCTAGAGTGCTTGCCTAGCATTCATGAAGCCCAGAGTTCTATTCCTCAGTACCACATAAGCAGAAAAAGCCCAAAGCACTGTGGCTTAAGCAGTAGGACACTAGCCTTGAGCAAAAGAGGCCATGCCCTGAGTTCAAGCCCCAGGACTAGCAAAAAAGAACTCCTCAACTCTAGATTCGATCCGTTGGTACCACATACACAGAAAAGCTAGAAGTGGTATTGTGCCTCAAGCAGTAGAGTGCTAGCCTTGAGAAAATTCAAGGATAGTCCCAGCCCTGAGTTCAAACCCCAGGACTGGCAATAAATAAATAGCAAGCCACTGCTTTCTGAGCTTCTCTTCCATGTCCAGAATGGGAAAAGAACATAGTCTTGGATGATCTCAGAACACAGCTTATAAATGGAACCATTTAGAGTACAGAAGGTCAGAGTCCTAGTTTCTGATTAGTTGGCCCTAGTGACAACCACAATCCTTCTTTGATTTAAAAATCATAAAGGAAGTAGTGATGCTCACAAAGCTCTGTGACATCATACTACCACAAAGGGCCACTTTGAACAGGTTCCTGATTTTTGTCCTGCAAGTCATAAAGTACTCAGTACAGGCTCAGTTTTCCTAGCTGCTTCATGAATGACCACTTAGCTCTGGTTTTACTGCTCATGGTGAAGATTATCTAGCCTACTATGCAACACATTTTCTATTTTTATTACCTGCCAAATAAAACAGTTCAGCTTGGGAAGTGTATCTATATAAAACTATAAAGCAGGAAGAGAGTTGGGTGGTTTGTTGGTTTTTGATTTGTTTCTTTTCTTGTTTTCTTTTTTCTTCCCCAGATCTAGAGTTTGTACTCAGGGTCTCTCACTTGCTGTGTTTGAACCACACCTCCCATCTGGCTTTTTGCTGATTTCTTTGGAGTCTTGAAGACTTTTCTGCCTGGGTCTCAGCCTCCTGAATTGTTAGGATTGTAGGTGGGAGTTATGGGCACCGGGCTATTGGTAGAGTTTTTCTGGAGTACTCTTTAGAATAACCTTTCTGTTCTTTTCTCCCTCCTACCTCAAAACCTCTTTGTGTTTCCTTACTTCCATTGTTTCTATTTTTCACAGGAAGCAGATCTTAGTATGAGCTCTCTTTCTCCCTCCCTCCTTCCCTCTCTCCTCTATTCTTCCCTCCTCTCCCATTCTCTTTCTTTTCGTCCTCCTGACTCCCTAATCTTTGGTTACTTAAACTGGAGGAAGTTTTTGTCTCATTATGAGTACCCTATGTAGAGATCCCTGTGCCTAGACTAAAAGACTATAAAGCCTCTGGTAAGAAACATGGACTTCGAAGTAAGATTCCTCAGCCCAGTGGAGGCTTAGGATAAATTTAGCCTCTGGGAACAGCTTAACCACAATCTCATGAGAGACTCTGAGGCAGTACCACCCAGCCAAGCCACTTCAAAATTCTTGATGTTCACGATAGTAAATGTTTCTTCTTTTAAGCTGCTAAATTTATTTTGCAGCTATAGATAATACTTATGATCTGTATCAAAATTCTCTGGAGAGTTTATTTAACATTCAACTCTTAGGCCACATCCAAATGAAAAATATCTTTGAAGGGAGAACCTTCAGAAATGATTTGTAACAAGCTCACAGCAAACTTCTGTTGTAATTTCCTTCCTCCTTCCTTCCTTCCTTCCTTCTTTCCTTCCTTCCTTCCTCCTTCCTTCTTCCCTCCTTCCCTCCTTCTCTCTTCTTTCTCTCCTTCCTTTCTTCTTTCCTTCCTTCCTTCCCTCCCTCCCTCCCTCCCTCTCCTTCCTTTCTTTCTTTCTTTCTTTCTTTCTTTCTTTCTTTCTTTCTTCTCTTTTTTCCCCTCTTTCTTTTTATTCAAGATGGGATCTCCACATATAGCCCAGATTAGCCTGAATCTTATGCCATTCATCAGCCCCTGCCTACAAGGGCTGAGATTTTAGGCATATGACATCACGCCTGACTAGGGTGACTCTTATGTACTCTTAACTTTGAAAACTACTAGACTATCTGGGTGCTGTTGTCTCATGCCTGTATCCTACTCAGGAGGCTGAGATCTGAGGATCACAGTGTGAAGCCATCCTGAGCAGGAAGAGTCCATTAGACTGACTCATGTCCAGTAAACTACTCAGAAAAGTCAGAAGTGGCACTGTAGCTCAAGTGGTAGAGTACTAGCCTTGAGCACAAGAGGCTCAGGGACAGTGCCCAGGCCCTGAGTTCAAGGCCCAGGAGCAGCAAAAACAAAACAAAACAAAAACTACTAGACTACCATAGGGAGGCCAAGGTAGACCATGTAATACAATGTGGTCAGAGGGGAGAGATACAGACAGAATGAAAACTACTGAATTATGATTTTAATCTATGAGCATTTCAAGTATATTTTCATTTTCCTTCTAGTTTCTAATATTTGAAACAAGTAATGCCCAAGACTTAAACACAAAGATTAAAGATTCTCTATGCTTCTGAGTTTAAGACTTTATTTCAAATAGACTTTTTGATTTTAGGTTTAAAGCAGTTGAAAGAACAAATGAATGAGATGGAGAAATAAAGCACTTACTTACCTAATATGTGAAAGGCCCTGGGTTTGAACCACAGTAACACACACACACACACACACACACACACACGAATGATTACTAAGCAAACTGAAAATAGTAAATATGGGATAGCCTCAGATCTCCAGTAGACATACTTCCTTGGTTACCCTTGAGGAAGGTATTGCTCTGTATGGATTGATTTATAAACTCAAGAGGCCAGATTTGTCACTGTTGCAGGAAGATTATGCCTAGCTGTGTGCTGGACACATGTTTGGCCTCACCCTTTTTTTGTTTTTTATGCTATTTCATATATCTGACTCATTCATGATGTCCTATTGAGAGAAGATTCAAGCTAAGTGACAGCCATTGCCCCAAACACTTTATAGTCCACAGAAGAAAAAGTTATATTAGTCACAGTTCTAAAATGAAGGGCTGGGGTTGTGGTTGCTTGTCTAGTATTCATGAAGCCCTGAGCTCGATTCCTCAGTACCATATACACAGGAAAAGCTGTAAGTGGCTCAAGTGGTAGAAGGCTAACTTTGAACAGAAGAAGCTCAGGGATGGTGCCCAGGCCCTGAGTTCAAGCCAAAGGAATGGCAAAAAAAAAAAGTGAATCTCTCTTAACTGTAACCCCTCTGTATATCACCTTTATAATGACATAAAAAAAAGGAGATCCTGGCAAGTGGCCTAGCAGTAGAGTGCTTGCCTAGCATGCATAAAGCCCTGGATTAAATTCCTTGGTACCCCACATATACAGAAAAAGCCAGAAGTGGTGCTGGCTCAAGTGGTAGAGTGCTAGTTTTGAGAATGCTCAAGGACAGTTCCCAGGCCTTGAGTTCAAGTCCTAGGACTGGCAAAAAAAAAAAAAGTCTCACAAGGTGAAAGATTTTTTTTTTTAGTATAAACATGTAGTAGGGAGTTCATTTGTCATAATTAGTATAAACCTTGGACTCTACTAGCAGAGGTTCACAATAGGGAAAAAAACCTAGATATATAAGGCCATATAGGATGAGGCTAAATGAAAGAACCTCCAAGATATAGAAACAAGAGCCAAATAATGAGTGATTGTTGTTCTTAATGTACTATGTTATTTCTCATCTCTTTTATTGTCCCTTGGTTATCTCATTTTGTTACATTATCTTACCTTGTTATCTGATATATTGTATATGTTTATTTGTTTATTTGAAATAGGATAGGGAAGGGGGAAAATAAAATGAGGGGCGGGTGGGGGGAGAGGAATGGGGACAAAAATATGAACAATGATTGTTAAGAAATGTACCTTTTATCTGGCAAATATAATGTAACCCTTCTATTAATTACAATAAAAATATTTAAAAAAAAACAATGTAGTAGGGAGAAATAGAAACATTTCCTGTTTCTCATGTAGGAAATGGGAGTTCAGAATTCAAAATGGAAGCTGTTATTTGCTGACATTATTCTTTTCTAGCTGGGAAGTAGTTGTGACATCTAGTAACTTAACTAATATCAAAGTGGCTCTGTGTAGGCAGGATGGATGAAGCTTACCTAAAACACACATCATTCCTTTGCATCATGTGTCCTTTAATTTTGTCTGAATCTATCATTTACATTTCAAGAGAAAAGACATATTTAGATAGCCTTTCTTATATTTTAAAGGAGAAGGTACTTTCAGATAGCTGCTATATCTCCACATACTATAACTTAACTTTAATAAAAGATGTGTGGAGCTGTGGCTCACCAGCTTTGAGGAGCTGGTGAGGAAAAAGCTAAGGGATGATGGCACACAGGCCCTGAGTTAAACCCAACCTACTTCTCAACCCCCACAAAACTAATAAATACAAATGTTTTTAAAAGGTACGGTGAGAGAGATCATTTGTTTTTTCAGTTTACTTCCCACTTTCAACTTTTGAGTCTGGCCTTCATAATATTTGCTAAAAATGATATAATTTGTATGTCTCCTCATGTATTTTTTCTGCTTCAAAACCACAAGGCATACTGTTCTCTTATCACCATTTCAACAAAGGGTGGAATTGGTCCTAGAAATGGAGACCAAGAGTGACTGTGTGGAGAGGGCCACTTTACAGGAGCTAAGATCATCTCTGAAAGAGACTTACACATTCAGCCTCTGATAAAAGAAAAATAACAACCCAATTTCATTTTGCCCCTTTGTCCAATCCTAGCCAATGATTTTGATTTGGCCAAGTCCAATAGGAAGCCAAAAGGCAAGAAAGTCTATTGAAGCACTTCTATATATGAGCCTGTGGAGTTGGGACCCAGAAGTAGGACGGGGAAAGAATAGGAAATGTCAGCACAGTCACCTATGTGATCATAGATAAATAATATTTGAAAACCTCTGCATGTAGAAGACGAAAGAGGTGACTATGATCCTGTCCAAGTGGTAGAAAGAAAAAGTAGTGAGAGTCAAGACATGAAAATCCCATAGTATGATACATTGGCATTTGCAAACTGACAGAAGCAGAAAGTTTCCTTAGGTCATCGCATCCTCCCCAGAAGCAGGCCATAGAACATACTTCATTCTAAAATGAATTGCTCCAGGACTGGAGATGTGGCCCTGTGGTAGAGCACTTGTCAAAGGCCTGAATTTGATCCTCCACACCATAAATTAACAAACTGTTTCAAAGTCAGTGAGGTATAGCCTATTTAATAAGGTTGACTTGGGTGAATGCTTCATTCACCTTTGTTCAAGTGTTTGTGATCACAAACATTAAGGTTTTTAACCTTATCTAGAATTCTTATTTTCTTAGCAGAATTTTAGTATTTTTGTTCTATTCAATATCTACCTTCTAGGAATTGCCTTTAAAAAGAAATAGAGGAAAAAGGTGATCCGAAGTTTACTTTTTTTTTCTTTTTTTCCTTTATTTAATTTTTTATTGTCGGGGTAATATATAGCGGGGTTACAGTTACATTTGCCAGATAGTAGGTGCATTACTTCTCACACAGTGATACCCCTTCTTATGTTTTGTCCCCATTTTCCTCCCCTCATCCCCTCCCAATCATCTTGTTTTCCCCCTTCCCTTTCTTATTTCAAATAAACAAATAAACGTATATACAATATACGAGATAATGAAGTCAGATACAGTAACAGTAGGAGATTAACCAAAGGGCAAAAAAAAAGAGAAGAGAAATAACATACTCCATTAAGAACAACAATCACACAAGATAAAGCTCTTCTTTCCATATCCTAGAGATTCTTTCATTTAGTCTCATCCTATATGACCTTATGTACCTAGGTTTTGAGCTATTGTAATCCTCTGCTAGGATATGTATACTAATAATTACAAATGAGGGAAACCATTGAGCCTATGTTCCTTTGAGTCTGGCTTACTTCACTTAATGATTTTTTCCAAGTCTTTCCATTTCTTTATAAATGGGGCAATGTCTCCTAGCAGAGATTTACATAGAACAAAACCTAGATACATAAGGCCATATAGTATGATGCTAAATGAAAGGACCTCCAGAATATAGAAATGAAAGCCATATGAGGGGTGGGGGTGTGGAGAGGGAAATGGGGACCAAGACATGAGAAAGGATATCAATGTTTGTGAAGTAATGCACCTCCTTCTATCTGGTGAATATAATGTAATCCTATTAATTACAATAAAAATATATGAAAAATAAAATAAATGGGGCAATGTCATTCTTTCTGATGGCAGCATAGAATTCCATTGTGTATAAATACCACATCTTCTTGATCCAATGATCTACTGAGGGCCATCTTTGCTTTGGAAAATAGTGCTGAACTGAACATCATTGTGCTAGTGGCTTTAGTATGCTCTTGTTTCTGGACATTTGGGTAAATGCCAAGGAGTGGAATTGCTGGGTCATAGGAGAGCTCTATGTTTAGTCTTTTGAGGAACTGCCATACTGCTTTCCATAGTGGTTGAATGAGTTTGCACTCCCACCAACAGTGTAGTAGTGATCTCTCCTAGCCACATCCCCGCCAGCATCTGGTATTAGATTTCTTGATCATGGCCATTCTAACTGGAATGAGGCAGAGTCTCAAAGTTACTTTAGTTTGCATTTCTTTTATGGCCAGAGATGTAGAGCATTTTTTTTGTGTGTCTATAGCCCGTTCTTACTTCCTCTTCAGAGAAGTCTCTAAGTCTTTAACACATCTTTTAATGGGATGGTTGTTTCTTTGAAGATTTGTTTTGGAAAGATTCAATTTTTTTTAATGAAAGCTTACTTTTATGCCTAGGTGATAAAGTTATGGAAAAGGAATATGTCTTAAGTAAAAAAGGGACATTTGTAACAAGTAGCCCTTGAGCATATCACACCAATATGGGGAAAGGAAGGAATGGTATGGTTCCAACACAATAACTACATGGTTGGCTTCACTTACCAAGTCTCCCTTCACATTTATAGCTGTAAGCTGGCAAGGAGGTGGTCTATTTCCCAACCTGGGAGAAAGATAGAGACTTCACAGATAAAAAGTCCAGTGATGATTGACTTCTATAGGCATAGGCCACTGAGATGAGAAATAGAATCATGGGAATTAGAATTATGAAACCTGAACTTGGAAGGGATCTTCCACCTTTGCAAGATTCTAACTTAAAACATTCACTACATCAATCCCCAGCCAGTAAAGGGTAGTCCATGATACTCAGTGTTTTATTTGGCAGATTTTTCTTATTTTGTTGTTGTTGTCGTCAGTTGTGGGACTTGAACTCTGGGCCTGGGCGCTGTTCCTGAGCGCTTCAGCTCAAGGCTACCGCCCTACCCCTTGACCCACAGTGCAACTTCCAGTTTTCTGGAGATTAATTGGAGATAAGAGTCTCACGAACTTTAGTGCCTGGGCTGGCTTTGAACTGTGATCCTCAGACCTCAGCCTCCTGAGTAGCTAGGATTATAGGCTTCAGGCACAGCATTTTCACTCTTAGCTTACTTAAGTACTCTAAAGCACGTTTTTTCTTGTGGGTAAAAAATACAGCTTCTGCTCAGGGCTTCTATAGAGGACAAAAGGCAATATTTTTGTTCAGGGCTGAGATGAGATACCTATAACAAATGATAGGTTAACAAAGGCAAACATGCAAATTTCTTTACTACCACTTTTCTATAGCAGGAGAACCTTCAGAAAAAAAGACCCAAAGCAAAAAGGAATCTCTGATGAAAAGTGGACAGTGATTCAGAGGTGTGATTAGATGATGATCCAATAATAAAAAGCTAGTGTAACTTAGCAAGCCTGTTTGCTGAGATTCTTGGCATCTCTGTGTCTTTGAGAATCAGAGTGCTCCTCTCCAGGGAGGTTAAGGAGGGTACCTCTGGAATGCAGGTTTTATGAGCTGCTTCATCAGAGGTCTTTCTGCTTCTACAATTCTCCAAAGGCCAAGTTTGCAGATTTTAAGAGTTAGCATATTTTGAGCCAGGCATAGTGGCTCATCCCTATAAACCTAGCTACTCAGGAGGCTGAGATCTGAGGATCAAGGTTCAAAGCCAGCCCAGGCACAAAAGACCTTGAGACTTATCTCCAGTTAATCACTAGGAAATGGGAATTGGGGCTGTGGCTCTAGGGGTAGGAAAATAGCCTTGAGCTGAAGAGCTCAGGCACAGTGCCCAGGCCCTGAGTTCAAGCCCCAAGCCTCACAAGAAAATAAATAAATAATAAATAATAAAATGGACTTTTGGGGGAGTTTGGCTTAGTGTTTGCCTAGCATGCACAAAGACCTGGGTTTGATTCCTCATAGAAAAGCCAGAAGTGGTGCTGTGGCTCTAGACTTGAGAAAGCCCAAGGACAGTGCTCAGGTCCTGAGTTCAAGCCCCGGGACTGAAAAAAAAAAGAAAGAAAAAGAAGAAAATGGATATTTGGTAGTCCAGTTCCTCCATCTATATGAAAGATTTTTCAAACATTATTCATTTGCTTTCAGTAAGCAAAAGATATGAGCCTGGTGAAGTAATTAACAGTAAGAAAGAGATATAAGCCAGGTGGTAACTTAGGCCTGCAATCTTAGATACTCTGGAGGCTGAGATAGGAGGATTGTCTTCAAAGCCAGCCTGGCAAGAAAGTCCCTGAGACTCTTATTTCCAATAAACTACTCAGAAAAAGCCAGAATTGGCACTGTAGCTCCAATGGTACAGTGCTAGCCTTGAGCACACACAGAGAGGCTCAGGGACAGCACCCTGCTCCTGAGTTCAAGCCCCAGGATTGCAAAAGAGAAAAAGAACTAGAGATATGTTTAACATTTTAGTAGCCCACTGGGAACTTGATCCTGGCTAGATATCTTGTACTTCCTACTACTAATTTTTACACAAATATGACTATATCAAATTGAATGGACAGAGAAGTTCAGACAATCATTTGTAAATTCTGACGACTGGCTTTTTCTTGTGTTCTTGGCTTACTAAATTTACCTTCTCATCCCCTGATTTTCCCAATTTAGGGCTGGTTTTAGACTATGATCCTCAGATCCCGGCCTTTTGAATAGCTAGGATTATAGGTGTGAGCCATTAGAACCACACTTCCAGTACTTTTTTGCTTCGGGTTATTTGTTTTTTTTTTTTTTTTGCTGGTCCTGGGGCTTGACCTCAGTTCCTGGACACTGTCCCTAAAATTCTTTTTCTCAGGACTAATGTTCTACCTCTTAAGCCACAGAATACTTCCAACATTTTCTGAGTAGTTTCTTGAAGTTTGCTCCAAACTGCAATCCTCAAATCTCAGCCTCCTGACTAGCTAGGATTATAGGTGTCAGCCACCAGCACCCGGCTGCTTCAGGGTTTTTTTTGTTGTTGTTGTGTTGTTTTGTTTTGTTTTGTTTTTTAAGTTAAAATTTAGTGCTGGGGGCTGGGAGCATGGCCTAGTAGTAGAGTGCTTGGCTAGCATGCATAAAACCCTGGGTTCAATTCCCTGGTACCATATACCCAGATAAAGCCAGAAGTAGTGCTGTGGCTCAAGTGGCTAAGCACTAGCCTTGCCAAAGTGTAAGGACATTGCCCAGGCTCTAAGTCCACACACCAGGAGCGGCAAAAAAAAAAAAAAAATTAGTGCTGGGAATGTGGCTTAGTGGTAGAGTGCTTGCCTAGTATGCATGAAACCCTCACTTCAATAAAAGCCAGAAGTAGTACTGTGGCTCAAGTGGTAGAGCACTCACTAGCTTTGCGCAAAAGAAGCTCAGGCATAGTGCCCAGGCCCTGAGTGCAAGCCCCAGGACTGGCAAACAGTAAAAAAATAAAAATAAATTTAGTGCCTTTGCTTAGCCCTTGGTCTTGGACAGCAATTTTCATAACTATGCCTTCTGTATAGCTGAGATTACCACTTTGCTCACCTCGTTTATTGAAATAAGGGTCTCATTAACTTTTTGTGTAGGCTCCTCTTGAACTTTGATCTTCCTGAGTAGCCAGGATTACAGGTGTGCACCATTATGCCCTGTTGAGATCACTATTTTCATGCCCATTTTATAGGTCCTAGAACTTTTCTGAGCTTGGATTTAGAAAACATGTATGCAAGTCTAGGCTCCACATTCTTTTCCATCCCACCATCTTCGTTCCTCAGATATCCTTAGCGTCCTAGCTACTGTCTGGATTCATGATTCCAGACATAATGTTTATTTATTAAAATCTGAAGGCCAGGAGTTTGGCCTAGTGGTAGAGTGTCTGCCTATATGCATGAAATCATGCATGTACCACATACATAGAAAAAGCCAGGAGTGGTGCTGTGGCTCAAGTGTAGAGTGCTAGCCTTGAGGAAAAAGACCAAGGACAGTGCTCAAGCCCTGAGCTCAAGCCCCAGAACTGGCAAAAAAAAAAAAAAAAAAAAATCTGATTGAGCAGAATAATCATCACTGTTACAACAGAAGAAAATACATTTGAAAAAAATAGTATGCTAAAACCTAGATACATAAGGCCATACAGGATGACGCTAAATGAAAGGTCCTCCAGGATATAGAAACAAAAGCCATATAATGTGTAATGTGATTATTATCCTTAATGTACTATGTTAATTCTCATCTCTTTTGCTGTCCCTTGGTTATCTCATCTTGTTATAGTATCTTACCTTGTTATCTGATATATTGTTATCTGATATATATTGCTTATTTGGTTATTTGAAATAGAATAGGGAAAGGGGAAAACAAGATGAAAGGGTGAGGTAGGGGGAAGGAAATGGGGATCAAAGCATGAGAAAGGGTATCAATGTTTGTGAAGTAATTCACCTTCTATCTGGTGAATATAATGTAACCCTTCTATTAATTACAATAAAAATATATGTAAAAAATAAAAAAATTAAAAAGAAACTAGAGTGAAAAGAAAAAAATGTGCTAATAGGATAAGAAAAATCAATTGGGTGTCTGGTGACTCAGCAACTTGTACCTGTAATCCTAGCTATTGAGATATGGAGGAGGGCAGTTTGAAAAACAGAAAAGTACTTGAGACTCTATCTCTAAAACAACCAGCAAAAACCAAGGCTGGAGGTATGACTCAAGTGGTTGAGTACTAGACTTATCTAACCAGATCCTGGCTCAAAAATCACACAAAAAAAATAATGTTTTTGAAGCATCACATTTGTGAGCAAGTTATAGGATAAAAAGTAACTTAAGTTGGACACTATTGTCATGCCTATAAAGCTCTTTTAGGAAAACCTAGCCTGCTCTCTGGCTTGCAGACCTCCTAGTCTTAGAGTCACACCTGTAACCCTAGCTATTCAGGAGACTGAAGTCTGAGAATCATGACCTCAAACTAACTCCAGACTGGTGAAACTCTTATCTCCAGTTAACCACCAAAAAGCCAGAAATACAGCTGTGGTTCCAGTGCTAGAGCACTAGCCTTGAGAACAAAAGCTCAAATACAGAACCCAGGCCTTAGGTCCCTCCTTCCCTCTCTCTTCCCCCTCCATTATACACAACACACACACACACACACACACACACACACACACACACACACACACACACACACGCACACAGAGTAAATAAGAATATTTTAGATCCCAGGGCAAAATTAAAGGAGTCCCCCATGTCAGATCTCACATGGCTTTTCACCCATATGGTCCAAAACAGACATTAGTTACATGAGGTCAATAGGAAGACTAAAACCTCACCTCAGTACATCTTCAGCCATCTTTAAAGTATACTTGTGAGGAAACAGAACTGGAGACAGTGGGAACAGTTATTAAACAGTCCTAGTAGACTATTATTTCCTTATTTTGAGGTGATTTCAGGAGAAGCTGTTAAGGTTGCCTTCACTGGTCAAAATACTGTTGCCTGGTGGGTGGTCTGTCGGAAGGATGCCCCCAGTGGTGGTTCCCCGGGGATAGTATTGTTTCCCATAAACATGTTACTTAGAACAAACTGGTCCTGCTCTGAGTTTCCCTAGGATGGGTGGCATAATAGTACCTTTTAAGCTGTGCCTGAATTTCTACTCACCCCATTTTGTGAAGCAAGAGTTTTAACTGAAACTACTTCATCTGGAGTATAAGTGCCCAAACTTAATGACTTAACATTTATGCAGTGTGTGTGTGTGTGTGTGTGTGTGTGTGTGTGTGTGTGTGTGTGTGTGTGTAGCTCGGGTAGGCCTTGAACTACAGATTCTCCTGTCCCTTCTTGAATGCTGGAATTTCAGACATGTATCACCATGCCTAGAACATGTTACTATTTGATGGTACTATTTAATGTTACTATTCAAAAACAGGAAGCCTATTAAGAAAATACTTTGAAGTCAAGTGTGGTAGTACATACCTATAATCCCTACACTCCAGAGGCCTAGACAAGAGGATCCAGAGGTTAAGTCCAGTCTGGGCTGCATAGCCAGACCTTGTCTCAAAATGAAAAAAAAACCCCTTTGTTCTTCATAGAAAGCTATAAGGTAATCCTAATGAGGTATCTAGAACTCGTCCTATTCACTCCTCGAGCTATGTCGTAGCTCTTTGTTAATTCTAGATGACTAAGAAATGTGAAAGACATCATTACACATGATGCCTGCCTACCCACAAATTAGACTGAATCCTGTCATCTTACATTCATTGCCAACTCTTGGCAAAATTTCAATTCTTTCATGTTTCTTTGCTATCTAGCCTTAACTCTTCAAACAAATGCCTGCAGTTTCTTCCTTCCAATTTGGAATGACTGAGAACCAAATCCTGAGTTTCATGGAATCTCAGTTCACCTTACAGCTGGCTCTTTCCCAGGATTCAAAGAAGCACTGAGAGTTAAAGTCTGGGTGACATTGTCTATAAAGAAATGTATATGTTACTAAGACTTATGTAACTGTAACTCCTCTGTATATCACCTTTATAACAACAATAACAAAGATTCACCACCACACCATACTGGCCACTAAACGTGTGGCAAAATGCTTGGGTCATGCTTGCCTTTATTGAGCAGGTCACTATAACCGTGCTATCCTCCTGAATTCCATTTTTTCCCCCAAACTAGTCACTCTGCCACTTGACCCACACTTCCATGTCTGGCTTTTTTACAGTAAATTAGAGAAAAAAATCCCATTGACCCAAGCTAGCTTCAAACTGTGGTCCTAAGATCTTAGCCTCTTGAATAGCTAGGATTATCCGTGTGAACCTGGTCTTCCATTTAGAACTTAACCAACAGTATTACATCATTGAAAGTTTTTCATCCACTAACCTTTTGAATTGTATTTATCTAGCCAGTCCTGGGATTTCAAAATCAGGACCTGGGCACTGTCCTGAGCTGCTTTTGTTCAAGACTAGCACTCAACCACTTGAGCAACAGTACCACTTCTGGCTTTTTCTGTGTATGTGGTCCTTCATGCATGCTAGGCAAGCACAATACCACTAAGCTACATTCCCAGCTCTCAAAGTTTATTTTAACTTTTTTTCTTTTTTGATTGGTCCTGGAACTTAAGCTCTGGGCCTGGGCATTGTCCCTGAGCTCTCCAACTCAAGGTTAGAGCTCTACCATTTGAGCCACAATGCCATTTCTGATTTTGTGGTGGTTAATTGGAGATAAGAGTCTCATGGACTTTTATGTTCAGGTTGTCAGTGAACTGTGTTCCTCAGATCTCAGCCTCCTGAGTAGCTAGGATTATAGGCGTGAGCCACCAGTGTGCCTGGCCTTTTTTTTTTGGTGGGGGGGAAGGCCTGGGCACTGTCCTTGTACACTTTTTGCTCAAGGCTCGAGTGCTCTGCTACTTGAACCATAGTGCCACTTCTGGCTTTTTCTGTGTATGTGGTACTGAGGAATTAAACCTAGGGCTTCATGCATGCTATGCGAGCACTCTACCACTAGGCTATGATCCCGGCCCTGGCTTTGTTTTAACATTTTATATTACTACTCTTATTGGTTTTCATTTTTGGTGTTGAGGAAAACCATCAAAAGCCATAAGAAGCTGGAGACCCAAAATACCTAAAATAGTCATTTCCATGGGTTTCTAAGATAGTCCCTTTCTTTTAAAAATGAATATGTGCAAAAAAAAATGAATGTGTGCAATGGAAACAATCCAGATGCCCTACTGCAGATGAATGGATACAGAAAATGTGACTTATATACACAATGGAATTCTACATAGCCAACAGACAAGATAAAATAATGGCATTCGCAGGGAAGTGGATGAATCTAGAGCGAATCATGTTGAGTGAGACAAGGCAAGACCAAAGGAACAAAAGGCCCATGGTATCCTTAATATGTGGCTATTAAATCCAAAGAGTACAAGAGCAAGGACTCAATAACTGCATACCCAAAGCTATGGACATGGTAATGGAAATATAAACATAACTATATAGACATAAAAACCTATGACTCTATAGACATAATGCTTTATTTCATAAATTAATATGTTTCTATGACATACAAACCCTTAGCCTAATTGTGATTAAGTTCTAAATACTAAGTCCCAGTGATTGTAAATAGAGATTCCCTCCTTGAATACTTGCATGTTAAACTTGTCATTTAAAATATGATGTAAAAATCAACATTAATAAATTCTTTAAAAATTTTTTCTAGTGAAAAACTTTAAAAAAATGAATGTGTGCTTCTATTATTTCTCATTTGTTCTTTTTGTGGGGCTGGGGATGGACCTCTGGGTGCAGTATATGCCAAGAATGTGTTCTCCCACTGAGCTACACCCTCAGTAGTTTTGTTTGTTTTAACCTTCAATATGTTTCAAGGTCCTGAATCCTAGAACAGCTGACCTTTTCTATCTCTTCTTCACAGATGGACACAGTGACCTGCAGAAACAACACTAGAATTACCAGTAAACTATTCTTAGACCCTATTCTGCCCAACTTAGATTTATGCCCCTGAGTTGTGCAGTGACAAATGAGATCATTTATCTTGAACAAAACAAGAATTTGACTGACAATGTTGAGTTTTATCTGAGCCTAGAAAATAAGATGAGACTGAGAAAACTCAAATTTGACTAATCTCCCTTGTAAGAAAAGGAAGAACAAATTAAGGAAAAGAGAGAGAGAAGAGAGAGAGAGAGAGAGAGAGAGAGAGAGAGAGAGAGAGAGAGAGAGAGAGAGAGAGAGAGAGAGAGAGAAAGATTGTAGCATAGCTCAGAGTACTTGCCAAGTACTTAAGATATCATATCCCTAAAGCCAAAAAAGAAAAAGAAAGAAACTCCTAATTCTTTTTCTTTTCCCTTGGTCAGTATGGGGCTTGAACTCTCTCCCTCTGTCGGCTCAAGGCTATTGCCCCACCACTTCCAGTTTTCTGGCTAATTGGAGATAAAAGTTTCATGGAGTTTACTGCCTGGGCTGGCTTTGAACTGCAGTCCTCAGATCTAACCTCCAGAGTAGCTAGGATTATAGTGAGCCACCTTGCCCAGCAGAGCCCAAACTTTTATCAAACAAATTTTGAATAAAAAGCTAGTCTTAAGCCGAGCAGCTGAAATCTGAAGATCAAGGCTTAAAGCCAGCCCAGGCACTACAGAATGAGAGACTCTTATCTCCAATTAGTCACTAGAAAAGAGGAAGTGGGGCTGTGACTCAAGGGGTAGGGCGGTAGCCCAGAGTTGAAGGGCTAATGGTCAGTGCCGAGGCCCAGAGTTCAAGCCACAGGACCTACAAAAAAAAAGTTAGTCTTATCTTTACCCTGAATTTGACCCACCCTCCCTTGCTTCTGCTTCTGCTGCTGCTGCTGCTGCTGCTTCTGCTGCTGCTGCTGCTTCTTCTTCTTCTTCTTCTTCTTCTTCTTCTTCTTCTTCCTCTTCCTCTTCCTCTTCCTCTTCCTCTTTCTCTTCTTTTTTTTTTTTTTTTTGGTGGGTCTTGAGGCTTGAACTCTGTCGGCTTGGGTGAAATCCCTGAGCTCTTCAGCTCAGTACTACTGCCCTACCCCTGGGCATGGGTAGGCTATCACCCTACCCTTGAGCCAAGTCCCACTTCCCATTTTTTTTTCCTATCAGTTAATTGGGGATAGGAGTCTCTGGTCCTTTGTGCCTGGGTTGGCTTTGAACCTTGATCCTCAGATCTCAGCCTCCTGAGTAGCTGTGTGAGCCACCCCGCCTTAGCCTCTTCTTAAGTACTACCCTCCACCCCCTCAACTGACCTCAGACTAAAACATTGTCTTATCCTAGGAAACCTCTGATCCATTCAATATTGCCTTTTACCCTATCATCTCATTTTCCTATATAAGACTCTATTGTTGAGACAAGGTTTCCCTATTTAGGCCAGGTTGACCCTAAATTCCAGTTTCTCCTACATTAGCCTTAGCCTCAAAAGTTATGGGATTACAGGTATGTACCATTATACTCCCTCCAGATGTGTTTTTGTTTTAGTTGTTTTTTGGTTGTTTTTGCCAGTCCTGGGGCTAGAATTGGAACTCTGGGCCTGGGCACTGTCCTTAAGCTTTCTCAAGGCAAGAATTCTCCACTTGAGCTTGGGTTTTTGTGTATGTGGTACCAAGGAATTGAACCCAAGGCTTCATGCATGCTAGACTAACACTCTATCACTAGGCCACACTCCCAGCCCCCAGATGTGTTTTATTCTACTTCCATTTACTCCTCTGTAATATACCTTTATGCCTAATCTTTTTTTTTTTTTTTTGCCAGTCCTGGGCTTGAGCTCAGGGCCTGAGCACTGTCCTTGGACTTTCTCAAGGCTAGAGCTCTACCACTTGAGCCTCAGCACCACTTCTGGCTTTTTTGTATGTATGTGGTACCGAGGAATCGAAGCCGGGTCTTCGTGCATGCTAGGCAAGCACTCAACCACTAGGCCAAACTCCCTGCCCTTATGTCTAATCTTTGAAGTACTTGTGGATTTTCTTTTCTGAGAGTTCTTTTAGTTAGCATGGTCCCTTCCTTCCATTCCCCTTACATTAATCCTTTGAAATTAAGTCTCCACCTAAATTGTATTTGTTTTCAGTGGTTGCTACACACAACTATTTTATTCCCTTAAAAGAAACAAACTAGGAAGAGACAATTGTAAGGTTTTAGGCAAGAAGAGCACTCAGGGAGAAATAAGGCAAGTAGAGGAAAGTTTATTAGGGTACGCTCCTGGAAAAACCCACTGGGCAAACTCGGAGAGGTTACTGGACTCTGTTGTGGGGCTTTTTTGGGTAGAACTGGTAATCAGAAATTCTTACTTGGGGTAGTTCTCAATCAGCCGGCCCAAGGCTAGGGAGGTGGTATTCCTGTACAAGGGAATGGTTCTGGCTTCCTCCCCTGCCCCCAATGGTCTGACAATAATATTTTAGCCAAAAATTTGAAGATGAAAATGAAAGGGAAGAAAAGTTTAAGCAGTAATATTAATAACTACACAAAAATAATTACTGTAACAAAAGTCCATTTTTACAGGATTCACTGATATAATTATAAGTAGATTCTAACCAAGTTCTATCATTTGTTTTCTAAAATGTATTATCTAGAGGTAGATGACTTGGTCTATCCACACCTGAAGCCCCAGTGCTCAAGGACTAAGAGGGAGTTGATTACTGGAGCTCAGCAGGTTGGAAAAGTACCAGGACTTAGGCAACAAACAGAGAAAGAGTTCTTATGTCAGAAAGAAAGGAGGAAAAAAGAAAAGAGAGAAAGGAAGGAGGTAAGGAAGGAAGGAAGATGGGGAGGGAGAGAGGAAAAAAATCTGGAAACATTTTAATTTTAAAATTAAGTAGGGGAGCTGGGAGTTGGCCTAGTGGTAGAGTGCTCGCCTAGTATACATGAAGACCTGGGTTCGGCTCCTCGGTACCACATACACAGAAAAAGCCAGAAGTGGTACTAGGGCTTAAGTAGTAGAGCACTAGCCTTGAGGAATGCCCAAAGACAATGCTCAGGCTCTGAGTTCAAGCCCTAGGACTGGAAAAAAAATTAAATAGGGCTGGAAATGTGGCTTAATGATAGAGTGTTTTCCTAGCATGCATGAAGCCCTGGGTTCAATTCCTCAGTACCACATAAACATAAAAGCCAGAAATAGCGCTGTGGTTCAAGTGGTAGAATGCTAGCTTTGAGCAAAAGAAGCTCAAGGACAGTGCCTAGGCCTTGAGTTGAAGCCCCAGGACAGGCCAAAAAACATATAAAGTGTAATTTTACATTTTATAAAATAGTGCATATATCATTACATGGAATCCTGGGGAACACCAAGGGTGAGCCTTATATAAACTACATATTTTTGTTTTGTTTTGTTTTTGCCAGTCATGGGGCTTGAACTCAGGGCCTGAGCATTGTTCTTGGGCTTTTTTTTTCTCAAGGCCAGTGATCTGCTACTTGAGCCACAGTACCACTTCCAGCTTTTTACTATGTATGTGGTACCGAGGAATCAAACCCGGGTCTTCGTTCATGCTAGGCAAACACTCTACCACTAGGCCGAACTCCTGGCCTTATAAACTATAAATTTTGATTGATAATACTTCCTGAATTTTAGTTCAGGGTTATACCAGACAAACAGAATGTTAATGATTGTGGGTCATGAGAGAAAAACTGTCTTTTCTATCAAAGTGCTGCTTAAAAGTTCCTGCTTTGTCCTGGTATCTAGGCTCTGATTAAGGAAAAGAGGAACTGCTTTGGGATAAGAAAAGATTTTTGAAACATAGGGCTTGGTTTGAAACTGGTTTCTTTTCTTTTCTTTTTTTTTTTTCATTTTTTATTGTAATTAGTAAAAGGGTTACATGATATTTGCCAGATAGAAGGTGCATTAATTCACATACATTGATACCCTTTCACATGTCTTGGTACCCATTACCCTCCCCTGCACACCCCCCCACCCGTCTTGGTTTTCCCCCCTTCCCTATCAAATTTCAAATAACCAAATACAAATAAATTCAATATATCAGATAACAAAGTGATATACTGTAACAATATGAGATACCCAAGGAACAGCAAAGGAGATGAGAGACAACATAGTACATTAAGGACAACAATCATTCGTTCTTTTCTTTTCTTGATTCATTTTTCTTCCTTTTTTCTTTTTGTATGGCTCAACACTGGAACTTAAGATCACACTTGTGCTTCACTTTTTGTGTTGGAGGGGGCGGGGGGTCATAGGGCTTGAACTCAACGCCTGGGCGCTGTCCCTGAGCTCTTCAGCTCAAGGCTACCACCCTACCCTTGAGCCCACTTCCCATTTCTTCTAGATCTAGAGTCTAATTTCTGATAAAAGTCTCTGGTCCTTTTGTGCAGAGCTGGCTTTGAACCTTGATCCTCAGATCTTGGCCTCTTGAATAGCTAGGATTATAGACATGGGCCTCCTGAGTAGCTAGGATTAAAGGTGTGAGCCACCGCACTACTGCACTCTGTGCTTTGCCTGCCTTGCTTAACTTTTTCATATAAGCCTTGAGCTTTACCACTTGAGTCATACCTCTACTTCTGGCTTTTTGCTAGTTAACTGGAGATACCTCTCAGATTTGTGCCGGGAGTTAGGCCTAGTGGTGGAGTGCTTGCCTAGCATGCACGAAGACCCAGTTTCGATTCTTTGGTACCACATACATAGAAAAAAGCCAGAAGTGGTGCTGTGACTCAAGTGGTGGAGCTCTAGCCTTGAGAAAGTCCAAGGACAGTGCTCAAGCCCAGGACTGGGAAAAAAAAAAAAAGTCTCTCAGATTTCTCTATCCAGGTTGCCTTGAGAAAAAGAAGCTCAGGGAGCCCTGAATTCAATCCCTGGAACATACACACACACACATACACACACACACACACACACACACACACACACACACACAGAGAGAGAAAAGAAAGAGACTGTGGAAACTATAGGATAATAGATTTGAAGTAAATTATGGAAATGTATCCACCTCCAGCCTATGCTAATGTGGAGGAAAAGAAATTCATTTTCTGTTTTACATTTAATAATCAGTTAGTTTGACAACAAATATGGCTGTTATTCTTAGGTCGTTCTGGTCTTTCTCCCCCACACTTACTCTTTGTGAAGGATGGTGGCACAAATCACTTGCCTGGAACCAGTAATCACCTAACTGTAAGTCGTCAAAAGACCCCAAGCTCTAAGATCCCTTCTGCATCTGCTGTGGTCACACCTCTTCCCCACTTTTCCCTGTTTAATCTCTCTGCCATTAGTTCTTGCTCTTTGCACACTTCTATGTGTTGCAGGCTGATGTTTGGCCTTTTTCTCTCCCAATAAACTCTCTTCTGCCTGAACCACATGGTAGTCTCCTTTTGGCAACCTTTTCAGTTACATTCTTTGAAATCTAGTCAACTTTTGATCTTGTGGAAAGAATTCAGATGGAGGCTTGATTTATAAAGTCTGGTGTTATAAAGTTGAATCTTTTTTGTATATACATGCCAGCACTGAGGTTTGAACTCAGGACCTTTTGCTCTTGATTGTTGTCCTTACTCACTATCACTGAGTCACACCTCTAGTAAGTATTTTTACTGGTTAATTGGGAGTAAGAGTCTCTCAGATTTCAATGTCAGGTTGTTTTGGAACTGCTGTTTTCCTCCTTAGGTAATTCATACTGTTGATCCTCACAGAGGTTGGTAGGAATCTCTAACTCTTTTGCTTTTTAAAGGATAGGGAGTCTTGTGGAGTTTGGAGTTTGAGACAGGTCTCACTGTGTAGCCCAGGAAAGTTTAAAACTTGTGATCTTCCTGCCTTAGTCTCTGGGGTAATGGGATTATAGCATGCATTATTTATATATTTATCCAGGGTTTGGACTCAGGGCCTGAGCACTGTCCTTGAGCTCTCTCAAGACCAGAGCTCTACCACTTGAGCCACAGCACCACTTCCAGCTTTTTCTATGTATGTGGTATCAAGGAATCGAATTTGCATCTTCATACATGTTAGGCAAGCCCGCTACCACTAGACCATACTCCTGGCTCTACAGCATACATTTTTATACCTGGCTTCATAGCCACACAAGTCTGAATTTTAAGATCTATCCATGCATACTGTGGTGATATGTATGTATAATCCCAGCCTTCAGGAGGTTGAGGAAAAAGGATTGAACTTGTCTTCAAAGCTAGCTTGGGTTACACAGAGTAAAGCTTAGTGGCTCATGCGTATAGTCCTAATTACTCAGGAGGCTGAGAACTGAGGATCTCATGCAGGGAAGTCCATGAGACTCTTATCTCCAATAAACTACTCTGAAAAAGCCAGAAATAGTGCTGTAGCTCAAGTGGAAGAGTGCTAGGTTTGAGCAAAAGGAAGCTCAGGGACAGAGCCCAAGCCCAGAGTTCAATCTCCAGGATCACGCACACACACACACACACACACACACACACAGACACAGAGACTGTCTATATTGCATTAAGTCACCATTGTATGCTTATGTAACATTATCTTAGTTCTCTTCACACTGTCTTTGACTTGATTGATTATTTTTATTTGCCAGTCTTGGGGCTTGAATTCAGGGCCCAGACACTGTCCCTGAACTTCTTCTGCTCAAGGCTAGCATACTACCACTTGAGCCACAGCACCACTTCCAGCTTTTTCTGTGTATGTGGTACTAAGGAATTGAACTCAGGGCTTCATGAATGCCAGCCAAACACTCTACTACTAAGCCACATTCCCAGCCCTGACTATTATTTAGAGTTGATAGCTCCAAAGACTGGTAAAATAACTGTGAGTGGTGAATTCTAAATGTGTTACATAACTTTGGGAATAGAAAATTTGGAAGAGAGCTCAAATAACCATCTCAAGGGTCATGAAACAGGACTATGTTTTATTGGCCCTGCTTCTTAACCTATGCTTTTTTTTTTTCCAGTCCTGGGCTTGAGCTCAGGGCCTGAGCTTTCTCAAGGCTAGAGCTCTACCACTTGAACCTCAGCACCACTTCCGGCTTTTTTTTCTATGTATGTGGTACTGAGGAATCGAACTCAGATCTTTGTGCATGCTAGGCAAGCACTCTACCACTAGGCCAAACTCCAGGCCCAAACTATGCTTCTTTAATGAGGGAGGCCACTTTCAGATGACTGGAATATAAGTTTTTTTGTTTTTTGTTTGCCAAAGCAAATGATACACATATGCCTCAAAATGTCTGCGGCACAGGAGGCCTGTCTTCGTTACAGGAGGGCTCTGTAGGCAATTGTTCCTCCTAGTTAATGTCTGTGAGAAAGGATGGCTCGAGTGTCAATGACTGCCTCCCTTGGACAGTCACCAGAATTTAAAACTAAAGGCAGCAGGTCAAGTTATGCAGGTGCTATTCATTCTGCAGCTAATACATTCTGGCAAGCATGTCAGGAAATGGTGCTGCGCAGAATCAAATGTTCCACAGGAGTATTGTGGAACTTTTCCTATGACTGAGTGGCAAAACTGAATATACCTGCTCTAAAATGTTTCCAGGTCAACCTCATGCCTTTCTTCTAAGCAGAAAGCTAGGAAGACGAGTGTCACACAATTCTCTAGTTACCAGAATAAATGGTGAAGGTGTTTATTGAGAAAAAAAAATTTCTGGCTCTTGCACAAAACTCTGTGGTATACTTATTCTCTGAGCTAAGAATTGTGGGTAAGTTTCTCAGCTTGCCAAACAGAATAAATCTTGCCACATGCTTGCTTGATACAAAAGATTTATATATTCCCCATCAATGTACAATATAAAATACTAGTAACTTCAGATTTTGGTGGAAAAATAACCTTGAATTTTGAAATAGTTTACACTTTTGTGGTACAAAGTAAATGTTCCACACTGAGCCAATGCCTCAATCCCCCTGTCCTCTTAGATTTATGATATTGACTTGCTTTCCCTCTTTTTTAAACTTAAAGAATGTATAATTTATTGTGCAAAAAAACAAATAATATTAAATCTTTACTAATGTACATCCATGCATGAAATTCATTTTGCTTTTCTTCATAAGTATGCATAGATCATGTCATAAATTCCTTGCAAGTATGATAACTGAACAGGGAATCCTGTTGAAATTGTTTTGGAAAGGAGCGAAGGGGAGAAGGGACAGTGTATAAGAGTAGGTGAGGTTGATTGGAATATATTGTAAACATATGTAGAAATGTAACAATGGAATCCTTCTATGGGGGCCAGGAGTTTGGCCTAGTGGTATGAATGCTTGCCTAGCATGCACAAAGGCCCCAGGTTTGATTCCTTCGTACCACATACATAGAAAAAGCCGGAGTGATGCTGTGGCTCAGGTGGTAGAGCTCTAGCCTTGAGAAAGCCCAGGGACAGTGCTCAGGCCCAGAGTTCAAGTCCCAGGACTGGCAGAAAGCAAGAAAGCAAGAGAGAGAGAGAGAGAGAAAGAGAGAGAGAGAGAGAGAGAGAGAGAGAGAGAGAGAGAGAGAGAGAGAGAGAGAGAGAGAGAGAGAGAGGGAGGGAGGGAGGGAGGGAGGGAGGGAGGGAGGGAGGGAGGGAGGGAGGGAGGGATAAAAAAAAAGAAATCCTTCTATGTATAACTTACAAAAGTGAATAAGGGCTGGGAGTTTGGCCTAGTGGTAGGGTGCTTGCCTAGCATGCATGAAGACCCAGGTTCGATTCCTCAGTACCACATACATAGAAAGAAGCTGGAAATGGTGCTAAGGCTCAAGTGGTAGAGCTCTAGCCTTGAGAAAGTCCAAGGACAGTGCTCAAGCCTTGAGCTCAAGTCCAGGACTGGCAAAAAAAAAAAAAAGCAAATATCTCTCTCCCCAGGAAAACATAGATATTAAGTGACTATAGCATCCATGGAGAATATCAATCTTGGCTCATAGCTTTGTTTCATAGCCACATAAATCTGAATTTTTTTATTTCTCCTTAAAGGAAGGAATTTTAAAATATTTATAATCTTTATTTTTAAATGCTATTCATATGGTTACTGGGGAAAGAATTTGAGTACTATTGGATCTGTCATACCTTTACAACATGTCCTTTTTAGCTTCCATTATTTATATTATTGCACTTTTATTTTTTGCCAGTCCTGGGCTTGGGCTCAGGGCTTGAGCACTGTCCTTGGACTTTCTCAAAGCTAGAGCCCTACCTCTTGAGCCACAGCACCACTTATGGCTTTTTCCTATGTGTGTGGTACTGAGGAATCAAACCCAGGTCTTTGTGCATGCTAGGCAAGCACTCTACCACTAGCCCAAACTCCCGGCCTACTTATTGGACTTTTTTGTATTATTCCATTTTAATATTATTATGGATGTTCTATCTTGCATGAGGAACAAAATAGCAAGTGATAGAGATTTGAAGGTGTAAACCTAAAGGAAAGACTGGTTTGGTTTAACACAAGTAAGCTTAGGAGAGTTCAGTGGAACTTACAAATTGAGCAACAGGATTAAGATAGCACCTGAGTGTGTCCTTTGTACAATCTTTGATAGGAAGGACAGCTTCGGTAGACCTAAAATACAAACAAAAACAACACCACCACCTACAAAAAAAAACAATTCCCAACCCTTCACACACTACCATGTGTGCACAGCATATGCCATTCTGGATCATATTATTGATTTCAAATTCAGCTCATTCTACATTTCAGTTATTACTGCTACTCATATGGTATGTATTCTTAGTTTTTAAATTGTTGTGGTTGACATCAATCTCTCTGGCCAAGTTCTTTTATATTACTGCATCACATGAAACAAATCTGAATTTCAACATCTATCCATGCATACTGTGGTGATATGTATGTATAATCCCAGCCTTCAGGAGGTTGAGGAAAAAGGATTACAAGTTCAAGGCTAGCTTGGGTTACATAGAGAAAAGCTTAGTGGCTCATGCCTATAATCCTAATTACTCAGGAGGCTGAGAACTGAGGATCTCAGTTCAAAGCTAACTATGCAGGGAAGTCCATGAGACTCTTATCTCCAATAAACTACTCTGAAAAAGCCAGAAATAGTGCTGTAGCTCAAGTGGAAGAGTGCTAGGTTTGAGCAAAAAGAAGCTCAGGGACAGAGCCCAAGCACAGAGTTCAATCTCCAGGATCACACACACACACACACACACACACACACACACACACACACACACACACACACAGACACAGAGACTGTCTATATTGCATTAAGTCACCATTGTATGCTTATGTAACATTATCTTAGTTCTCTTCACACTGTCTTTGACTTGATTGATTATTTTTATTTGCCAGTCTTGGGGCTTGAATTCAGGGCCCAGACACTGTCCCTGAACTTCTTCTGCTCAAGGCTAGCATACTACCACTTGAGCCACAGCACCACTTCCAGCTTTTTCTTTTTCTTTTCATTTTTTTTTTTTTTTTGCCAGTCCTGGGCTTGAGCTCATGGCTTGAGCACTGTCCTTGGACTTTCTCAAGGCTAGAGCTCTACCACTGGAGCCCCAGCACCACTTCCAGCTTTTTTCTATGTATGTGGAACCCAGGTCTTCTTGCATGCTAGGCAAGCACTCTACCACTAGGCTAAACTCCTGGCTCCAACTTCTAGCTTTTTCCGTGTATATGGTACAAGGAATCAAACTCAGGGTTTCATGAATGCCAGCCACGCACTCTACCACTAAGCCACATCCCAGCCCTGACTATTATTTAGAGTTGATAGCTCCAAAGACTGATAAAATAACTGTGAGTGGTGAATTGTAAATGTGTTACATAACTTTGGGAATAGAAAATTTGGAAGAGAATTTTTCCCTAGCGCTAAATTCTAAAATAAAATGACTCATATAATGCTTTATACAGGAGACATTAGAGAATATATTGTTCACCAATACCCATTTGTGTTTTCTGGTGGTAGCAGGACTTAAACTCTCAGCCTACGTGTTGTCCCTGAGCTCTTTAGCTCAAGGCTACCGCCCTACCCCTTGATTCACAGCACCACTTCGATTTTCTGGTGGTTAATTAGATATAACAGTCTCACACTTTTTAGTGCCCAGGCTGGCTTTAAGCAGTGATCCTTAGCTCTCAGCCTACTGAGTAGCTAGGATTATAGGCGTGAGCCATCTTGCCCAGCTTTGTATCAATGTTTTTATTACAAATCTGTTTCTCATACTCTAAATTAGAAAAAGTAATAGAGAAATCAGACACGTGCTCTCCCACTGAGCCAATCTCAGATTAAGGGATTGCCTAAAGATATTTCTTACTCTCTAGCACTCATGTATTCAACTATGTTTACATCATTTATAATTTTTGTCAATTTAGTTTTTAATTCTGTTAACATTCTTTCCTGTGAATTTATGTTTTTCTCTGATTTAAAAGACTTCCCTGCTCCTCCCTCCCCCAGTCCTGGGGTTTCAACTAAGGGCCTGGTGCTTTCCCTCACTCAGCTTTTTTGCTCAAGAATAGTGCTTTACCACTTGGCCATAGCTCCATTTCTGGCTTTTTGTTGGCTAATTGGAGATAAGAGTCTTGTAGACGTTCCTGTTTGGGTTGGCTTCAAACCATGATCCTCAAATCTTAGTCTCCTGAGAGCTAGGATTACAGGTTTGAGGCTCTGGTTCGCAACTACTTTTTATTTATTTCTGTATTTTGTCAGTTGTTGGGCTTGAACTTTGGGCCTTGGTGTTGCCCCTGAGCTCTTCGGTACAGGGGCTACCACCCTACCCCTTGAGCCACAGCCCTACTTCTGGTTTTCTAGTGGTTAATTGGAGAGAAGAGTCTCACAGGCTGCCAGGCTGGCTTTGAACCACAATCCTTAGATCTCAGCCTTCCGAGTTGCTAGGATTACAGGTGTGAGCCACCACCGCTGGCTCTATTTGTTCTTATGAATGAGTGACAAATACCATCTAGCAAAAGTTCCTGCTTTATTATGATTTCTATTTTAAATTTCTCCAAAAGTTCACATCTAGACTCCAGATGGTATTGTTATTGGGAACTGATAGAATATTAAAGGTAGGGACCAGGAGGTGGCACATGGGTCAGTAGACAGAGCACCAGACAATGAGCAAAAGCATCAGGTACCAAATCCTGGTCTTGGACAAAAAAGAAAGTAAGAAAGAAAAGAAGCAAGGACTAGTTGGATGAAATTCGTTTAGTGAGGTATGTCCTTGAGTGGTTATTAGGATCCTGGTACTAATTCTCTTTTTTCTCTCTCCTCTCTTCTCAGATGGTTTTCCATAGTGATAGAAAGCTGAGTAGTAGTATATCATCCCATAGCCTTTCCTGAATCCCAAAGTATCTTTAGATGGCAGTTCTACTTCTTTTTTTGGGAGGTGGGGGCTGGGGATTGAACCCTGGGCCTTATGATAATTTCTGTATCACTGAGTTATATCCCCAACCCATAGTTTCCAAGATAGTGTTTTACTTTTTTTGTTTTTTGTGGGTCATGGGACTTAAACAGCCTGGGCGCACTGTCACTGGAGCACTTCAGCTCAAGGCTACCACCATATCCTTGAGCCAAGCCCCACTTCCTGTTTTCTAGAGTTTAATAAACCTCTCAGGTCCTTTTGTGCCAGGGCCAGCTTTGAATCTTGATCCTCAGATCTTAGCCTCCCGAGTAGCTAGGATTACAGTTGTGAGCCACTCCACACCCCATGCAGTGTCTATTTATCTAAAGTTGATGTCAAACTGAAGATCCTTCTGCTTCTATCCCAGAGGAAGAACTACAGGTATGTACATCACCCTGGCTAGTGAGTAGAGATTTAGGAAGCCTGCCCTCTGGCCTGGCTCCCCCAACTTCCTCTGAGTCCAGGCAATAAATACCCCCTTTAGCTGTTCCTTGTGTTTGGTTCTGTTCCTCCTTCCCTGAGAAGGTCCCTTTCATTGTTTCTTTGGTCAATGGTCCCCTCAGTGCCCTGAAACTGGTTCTGCTTTTATCCTCCCTCACCCCCGCTCTCTGGGCAGCTTCAGGCATGTGGGCTATAATTACTTTCCTGTGAGCTTTGAGGCCACTTCGTATTCATCTTTGGAGCCTTTGTTCTGAGGGATCCTTGAAGTGTTTTGGTCTCTGTTCAGATGGCACCTTTTCCTTTTTCTTCTTTCCCTTCAAGAAAAAAAAAATTTAAGGAACTGTTTATTGCCCCTGCCTGGTTGGCCTAGACTCTATGTCTTATCCAGCAGGACAGGGTGGGCAGGAGAAGTGACAAGCAAGTAGCTGGATTTACGCAAAGCCTGGAAAAGAGGAGAAGCAGCTGGAATCCCAGGTAGATCCCAGTATCGCTCTGTGAGGACTGAGAGTCCTCCAGCGCCAAGCTTCATCTTCCCTCTCTGTTCTAGCCAGAGTGACTCAGATGCCTGGGGAATCACTTTGAATGCCTTAGGGAAAAGAAAAGAAAAGAAAAGAATCCTTGTCTTTTAGGGCCAGGCTGACCTCTGATGTTCCAGGTAGTGAGTGATTCTCCCCACATGAGACCCCAGCTCACACTGGAAACCAGTGATGGCATTCTGTGACCCCATACTCTCCCACACAATCAGTTATAAATGTTGTCATCCCAGACCATGTTGCTCCTTTTAAGTTTTCAGAGGCTTCTAGTCTGCTTCCTCTGTACTGAGGCCAACTGATATGTGTTTGGAAATATGGCCTTTCTGATGGGGAGAGCGGCCCCATCATCTCAAGTCCCATCAGTGCCTTGCCCCACAGCACATCTCGAGTAACACACATGGAACCCTAGCCAGCAACACTTATGCTGCCTCCTGGCTTTCAGCCTGAGAAAATGCAGAAACCAGTCCAGACCTACAACACTTTAAAAACACTATTTAGTCCTCACCACAGGCCAGAGCCACACAGAAATGGCAAATCCCACTGCCCCAATTTTATGCTTGAAGAAATTGGCATCAGGAAGGCTGGATCACAGAGGCAGATGGAAATGCTTGGTCTGCTCTGCTTCTGGGAGATAGGCAATTTAAAGGGCCAGCTGCCTCACGAAGTCCTGTTTACCACTATGCACCTATTTCCCCAAACCAGCTTCCTCCCAGTGGTTATGATCTCTCCCAGCGTTACAATTTCTTTCTTTCTTTCTTTCTTTCTTTCTTTCTTTCTTTCTTTCTTTCTTTCTTTCTGTCTGCCTGTCTTTCTTTTTTTTTTTTTCTGTGTGTGTGTGGGTGGAGGAGGGGTCATAGGGCCTGGGTGCTGTCCCTGAGCTCTTCAGCTCAAGGATACTGCCCTACCCTGGAGCCAAGCCCCACTTCCCCTTCCCGTTTTCTAGAGGTTAATTGGAGCCTTGAGGCCCAGAGTTCAAGCTCTATGACAGACAAAATTTTAAAAATAAAAATAAAAAAAAAACAATGAAGCCTGTTGAAATTATTTCAACAGAAGGAGGAATGGGGATAAAAGAGAATAATAAAGGGGTGAGATGGATGGAGTACATTGTATGCATATATGGAAATGTTACATTAAAACTCTGTGTGGGCAGGGAGTTTGGCCTAGTGGTAGAGTGCTTGCCTAGCATGCATGAAGACTCGGGTTTGATTCCTTGGTACCACAAACACACAAAAGCCGAAAGTGGTGCTGTGGCTCAAGTGGTAGAGCACTAACCTTGAGGAAAGCCCAAGGACAGTGCTCTGCTCAGACCCTGAGTTCAAGCCCAGGGCTGCCCCCCCCCCAAAAACCCCAAAAACCCTTTCCATGTGGTATTAATGTATAATATTAATACAAAATCTTTAAAAAGAAAAGCAAACTTCCTCCTTTCTTTGTAGGATTTTTTAAAATTATTGCTGTTGTTCATAGAAATGACCTTTAATTTCTGAACTGTTATTTCCAGACAGAAGAAAACCTCTGCTAGTTCAACAGTTTCAGAGAGGCTCTGTTTTAATGCTTCCAGTATTAATGATAACTCTCAATGAGATGGGAAAAATTCAGAAACTTTGACTGGCATTTGTAGAGAATCTGAAAACCTGTCTTTGCAATAGGGCTGTAGGACTCAGAATCCTTTGGATCCTTGCTTTAGTGCAAATCAAATACATCCTTTCCCATCGAGCCAATCACAGTTAGTGGAGGGGCTGCCTGAAGGCATTTGGCAGGGGTAGTCAAAGTCCCAAGTGTTTCAAGTCATTTCATAGAGAGAAAGTCTTAGATAGGCCTGATTCAGTCAGATGGGCATATAATCCCAGTTTTCTTCTGGTGGTCAGATAGGGGTTGAGGGGAAATAGTACTCCTTACTAAGCTGTTCTTTGCTTGTAAGAAGAGTAGAAGGCAGAAATGGTGGGGAGGAAAGTTGGTTGGTTGGTTTCTGGGGCTCAAACTCAGTCCCTTGGGCTCTCAGTTGTCTTGAACTCTATACTTGAGTTACTCCTCCAGCCTGGCTTTTTTGCTGGTTAATTGTAAATGGAGTCTCAAAGATTTTTGTGTCAGACTGGCTTTGAACAGAGATTCTCTAGGTCTGCGCCTGTTGTGTAGCTAGGAGTAGGGGTATGAGCCACCAGTACTGTCTAGAGAGAAAAGTTTTTTTTAAATATATTTTTTATTGTATTTAATAGAAGGGCAAGAGAAAAGTTTTAAACAAATGCTACCCTCCTTTGATCTAACCTAGGCCAAATGCAAGGGTCCCAAGGACAAGAAGACCTGGTATGGTTAATGACTCCTTTAACATGAAGGGCAAGACATACCTACGGCATGTCTAGAAGGGCCAGAGAAATTACATGAGACCTTTCTCAGCTTGCTCATCTTCTGCTTATGTGTCATGTGTCCATGCTGTCTAGCAGGGACCACCTTCAAGGCTGACACCCCCCAAAACACACACACACACACACACACACACACACACACACACACCCCACAGAGCCATGGGAATCTCCAGGCCCAGAAGCTGATAGCACAGGAAGAAGAGGAGGTGGAAGATACATAGTGTAGAATAGCCAAGAAGGACTGAGGGAGGCACCAAGCAACACATGGTTTCTTGGCATCTTCGGAAGCTCCTGGCCAAGGATGAGCATTCGGCCCCCTTGGACTCTGAGGATTTACGGTAGCCCCCACCAGTCCTAGAGAACAGTGGAAGTGAACAAGAGGAAGCTGGGAGAGGCTGGTAAACTCTCTGGTAGGTGAGAGTACATTGTGTTGCTGCTTCTACATGGCCCTACCCCACTGTCACTCTGCTTGGAACCCCAGAGACCAAAGAAAGGAAGATGCAGAGCTGGGAGGGGAGGGAAGGCTGCCTAGGCAGCAGGTATTAGCTTTGAGACCTGGCCAAGATGAAAGAGAAAGAACTGGATGGCAGCACTGGGCAGGGCCAGATGGTTCCTGCCCTGGGTGCACCTCACAAGCTTGGATGGCAGTGACCCTGCACCTGGGCCTCAGACCAGGGGTCTCCTCCCTCATCAAGCTGTTTCCATGTTCATGACAGCAGGAATAACAAGAAAGCTACTGAAGCAGCGCCTTTGTCTTTGAAAGCTGATTCACATCCTGTCTACTCAAACTCCACCCTATAAATATAAAGTTTTATAATTTTATGCTCTTCCCCAACAATCATTTCCCCTGATTTTTCATAGCTGTATATAAGGCAAAGTAACATGAAAGTATCTTGTATTTTGTGTAGCTTTGTTATAAAATAGAAATAGTAAACATGTTTTAAAAAATCATAGCATTGGGGAATCATGCCAGTCTGATGGTTCAAAAACTTTTCTTTTTTGTTCTGGTACTGGGGCTTGAGCTCAGGGCCTTGGCCTTTTTGCTCAAGGCTGACACCCTACCACTTGAGTCACACCCTCACTTCCAGCTTTTTGCTGGCTGAGTCTTATGGAGTTTTCTCTCCAGGCTGGCTTTGAGCTGTAATCCTCAAATCTCAGCCTCCTGAGAGTAGACAGAGTTACTTTAATGAATATTACAATCTTTTGTGTGGCCTATGAAATCTCAACCCCTCTTTTAACATTGTCTGTGTCAGAAAGTGTACTCAAGAATGTGTTTCAGGCTGGGCATGGTGGGTCAAACCTGTAATCCTAGCTACTTAGGAGGCTGAGATCTGATAGTCCTTGTTCAAAGTCAGTCTGGGCAGAAGAGTCTATGGAGGTATGGCTCAAGTGGTAGAGGCTAGCCTAAGCAAAATTGCTAAGCAAGAGTGGGAGGCCTTGAGTTCAAGCCCTAGCACGTGCATGCACACACACGCACATGCACACTGTACTGTTTCTAGCTAGGCCTGGAGAAGCATGCCTGCTATTTCAGCACCAGAATCAAGAAAAGAAAGAAATGTTTTGTTTTATTTGGTTTTTGCCAGTTCTGGGGCTTGAACTCTGGGCCTGGGTGCTGTCTCTGAGCCTCTTTGTGCTCAAGGTGAGTGCTCTACCACTTGAACCACAGTGCTATTTCTGGATTTTTCTGAGTAGTTTATTGGAAATAAGAGTCTCACTGACTTTTCTGCCTGGGCTGACTTTGAACCTTAGTTCTCAGATCTCAGCCTCCTGAGTAGCTAGAATTATAGATGTGAGCCATTGGTGCCTGGTTGAAGAAAAGGAAGTTTGGGGCTGGGACTCTGGACTAGTGATAGTGCTTGCCTAGCATACACAAAGTTCAAGGTTTGATTCCTTGGTACCACATACATATCAAAAGCTGGAAGTGGTGTTGTGGCTCAAGTGGTAGAGCACTGGCCTTGAGGAAAGTCCAAGGACAGTGCTCAGGCCCTGAATTCAAGCCCTAGGACTGGCAAGGAAAGAAGGAAGGAAGGAAGGAAGGAAGGCAAGAAGGAAGGAAGGAAGGAAGGAAGGAAGGAAGGAAGGAAGGAAGGAAGAAAAGAAGGAAGGAAAGAAGGAAGGAAGGAAAGAAGGAAAAGTTTAAAGTTTGATGGTAGCCTGGAATACCTAGTATGATCCTATTGCAATAAATAAATTTCCAGCAACTTTTTGGGGGTAATTCTGATATTGCTCTCCTGGGATCACGGTTTGAGAAAAACACTGCCGTTTACCATCTGTCCTTGTCAGTCTGACTATTGTGGTCTTTCGATGCTTCCATTCTGAATCTTGTTGACAAAAGTACATAATAGTTTCAGGAGTGAGGCTGACTCATCTGGTGACTGTGACCCGGATTATTGGCAGCAGGTACCTGATTGCAAAATGGAGCAATTCAGAATTGAGGCATCACAGGAAATTCATATGCAACATCATTCACTGGGTATAAATCCATAGTGTTGCTACCATTCCTGTTTTTGTCATACCCGTGCATCCTGCTTTGCTTTATTATTCTATCCAACATGAAACCACGCCCAAAGAAATAAAACACTGTTATTTGACAACGTCAAGGGTCACACACAAACAGAAGAATGGAAGGAAACTCAGTAAAATAAAGTTCTGGTGCTGATGATAAGGAACAAGTATATTGCAGCAATTTAATTTCATAAATATCCATACCATCTATAATCATAGTGGGGTAGGAACCTGGATTTATTTATTTTTTCTTTTCTTGTCTTTTTTTCTGTGAGTCTTGGGGCTTGAACTTTGGGCCTGGTCGCTATTCCTGAACTATTCAGCTCCTACTGCTCTATCCTTGGAGCCACAGCCCAACTTCTCATTTTTCTAATGATTAATTGGAGATAAGAGTCTCAAGTTCTTTAATTCCCGGCCTGGCTTTGAACCACGATCCTCGGATCTCAGCCTCCTGAGTACTAGGTAGGATTATAGGCATGAGCCACCAAGCCCGGCTTAAGAACATTTCTTTTTTCTTTTCTTTTTTTTTTTGGACAGTCCTGGGCTTAAGTTCAGGGCTTGAGGTCTGTCCTTGGATTTTTCCACCACTTGAACCTCAGCACCACTTCTGGCTTTTTCTAAGTATGTGGTACCAAGGAATCAAACCCAGGTCTTCGTGCATGCTAGGCAAGCACTCTACCACTAGGCCAAACTCCTGGCCGAAGAACATTTCATTTTTATGTCAAAACAATTCATCTAATTTTTTTCCTCCCCCCCACCTCATTCTCTTGCTCTGTGCCTCTTTCCCAATTCTTGTGCAGGAACTTGAACTCAGTGTCTTGTGCTCTTGCTCAGCTTTTTATGCTCACAGCTAAAGTTCTACAGCTTGAGTCACATCTGTAGGCCAGATTTTTTTTTTCCAGGCTAATAACAGATGAAGTCTTCTGGACTCTTCTGACTAGCCTAGACTCTAACCAAGGTGCTCAGTAGCTCTCAAGTAGCTAGGATTACATTTGCAAGCCATTGGTTTCTGGCTCTGTGACTTTTTTCTGCATTAGAACTTGCTGGAACTATTTCATCTGGATTCATCTATGTTCATTGATGACTTGGATAAAAACTGATGCATTCTATAAGGTAAAAATAAACTTGAGATATAAGCAGATGAGCTGGAGACAAGATGAAATTTCATAATACTGACTGATGATTTAACTTCTTAGACATTTCCCTTTGGATTTCTTTTTATATACACTTCTTTTTAAATTTTGAATTGATTAACATCAACTGAAATGAATTGATAAGAATTCAAGAAATCTAGGTAGGCTGATTTGGCAAAAGTGAATTGAAGGTTTTTTTCCTACTACTCATGGTTATTTTGCCCTGTTATTTCCTCTAATTAGAACAAGATAGCAACTTCTTTTCCATGCATCCTACTAATCTCTGATATTTTTCTAAATCTGTTCCATCTACTATTCAGTGATTGCATTGGTGCACATAATTTAGGATAGAATTGATTTAAATAAAATTGCTTTAAATTTAAATTTAGATTACTACTTGAGAAGATGAAACATAATTATTTTGCTGAAGTTTCCTATTTCTTGTTTGATAATCATAATTGGGTTTTCTAGTCATAAATAAATGTAGCAACATTTCTAGAAGGCTTATGTTATACATTGCAAGTAGCAATTTGTTTTGATAATTTATCAGATTATTTCTGCTGCCTAATAAAGCACTTGAAACTAACAGTTTTCAGTTCATTGAGAGATTTAATTCTCAATCTTATCACTATTTTGTTTAGCATATTTTATGATTATGTTAATGAGCCAAACATTTCACACAAGTAAAATACATGTAAATGTTTTATTTGATTGAAGCAATGCAAGTTAAATTTCTTCTAAGGTCATACAAAAATAGTCAGTAATATCCTTTGGAAAGCAAATCTTTGTCTTCCATCCCCTGACTCACTGGAGTCTGAACATCATATAGGACATTAGTAAGAACTTGTGTTTGAAATCCTTCCTTTGCAGAAATTATCACAGGAGATTAACTATATCTTTTTTTTTTTTTTTTGCCAGTCCCGGGCTTGAGCTCAGGGCCTGAACACTGTCCTTGGACTTTCTCAAGGCTAGAGCTCTACCACTTGAGCCTCAGCACCACTTCTGGCTTTTTTCTATGTATGTGGTACCGAGGAATCGAACCCGGGTCTTCATGCATGCTAGGCAAGCACTTTAACCACTAGGCCAAACTCCCGGCCCCGAGATTAACTATATCTTGCTGCTGAATATAATTTTGCTTTTAAAAAAACACTGCAGGGCCGGGAGTTTGGCCTAGTGGTTAAAGTGCTTGCCTAGCATGCACGAAGACCCGTGTTCGATTCCTCGGTACCACATACATACAAAAAAGCCAGAAGTGGTGCTAAGGCTCAAGTGGTAGAGCTCTAGCCTTGAGAAAGTCCAAGGACAGTGTTCAGGCCCTGAGCTCAAGGCCAGGACTGGCAAAAAAACAAAAAAAAAAACAAAAAAAAAACACTGCAATTGTGATTTTTTTCCTAGTATGTGAACAAATAATAAACTGGGTAAAACTGGACACTAGTAGCTCATGCCTGTAATCCTAGCTACTCAGGATGCTGAGATCTGAGGATCAAGGTTCAAAGCCAGCCCAGCACAAAAGTCGGTGAGACACTTATCTCCAACTAACCACCAGGAAACTGTATGTGGCACTGTGGCTTAAGTGGTAGAGCAGTATTCTTGAGCTGAAAAGCTCAGGGACAGTGCCCAGGCCCAGAGTTCAAGCTCTGTGATCAAAAAAAAAAAAAAAAAAAAAGCAAGGCAAATCCAGAAGCTAGGGATTTGTTCAACAAGCAGATGTCAATATGGCTAGACAGTCATGTGACATGTCTTCTTCACTGAGGAGCAGTGTCACTGTTGATCATCTTGTATTTGGAGAATGGTTATGTTCTCTTAGTATTCCTTCCAGTAGGTGTACTGCCTTCGAATATTCTATCTCTCTCTCTCTCCCTCTCTTTTCTTTCCCCCTTCTCTATTTCTCTCACTCTCTCTTCTTTTATCCCTCTCTTGATGGTTCTGACTGTTTAGCCCAGGCTGGCCTCACATTCATGATCACATGATCTTCCTTCTTTAGCTCCTGAGTGTTGGGATTATAAGAATGTACCAGTATGCCCAGCTATATGTACTATTCTTTGGAAATCATTTATCCTTACAGGATATCATGCATGTGCATCCTTGTACTAGTCCACAATTTATTGCATACTCTAGGATATTCTGTAAGAGTGAGAAGACATCTTCAGACAACACTGAAAAAGACCAAGAGGCACAGATCTTTTTTCCCCCCACCTAGTCCTGGAGCTTGAACTCAGGGCCTGAGCATTGTCCCTGAGCTTCTTTTGCTCAAGGTTAGCACTCTACCACTTTAGCCACAGCATCACTTGCAGCTTTTTCTATTTATATGGTACCGAGTAATGGAACCCACGGCTTCATGCATACTAGTCAAGCAATCTACCACTCAGCCATATTCCCAGCCCTGAGGCTCAGATCTTGTTACATTGACACACACTAGGCTGGCTGTCCTGGACCATCTCAGGCATATCACTGCCATGGGTTGAGTAGACTTGAGAGATATTTTTGTTTGTTTCCTCAGCAAGACATTTACAAACCATCTGTACAGGTGAGTATGAATTGAACAAATGATGCCTATAAAAACAGCTAACATTAAATGCTTTGTATATTTTAACTCATAAGAGAGTCTCACAAGGACCCTGTGGGGCTTATGATCTGAGACCAAAGCTGAGCACAGGAAGATTAAATGATTTTCCCAGAGTCTCCCAATTAGAGTAGTAGAACTAGGATGGGACCCTTCTTAGTTGGTTCAGGATCCTTCACTCTGCATTCTATGTGTGTGTGTGTGTGTGTGTCTGTGTGTCTGTGTGTCTGGTGAAATACTTTGAAAAAATAAAAGCTCATCCAAATTGGGACAAGTTCTATTCATAGCTACAATTGTTCTCATCCTTGCATATAAACAGTTGTATGCTTTCTCTGTCTTTGCACTTTTGCACTCCCTTTCTTCTATTTTCAATTTCACTATGTATCCCAGGATGATCTCAGATTTGCCATTCTCCTGCCTAAGTCTTTTGGTGGTTAATTGGAGATAAGAGTCTTATGGACTTTCCTGCTCAGGCTGTCTTTGAACTGTGATCTTAGCCTTAGCCTCCTGAGTAGTTAGTACTATAGGCATGAACCATTAGCTCCCAGCATCTCAAAATATGACTGATTAATTTGTATTTATTTATTTTGCAGTGCTGTGGATCAAACCCAGGACCTTGTATATGCTAGGCAAGTACTCAATTTTTAAAGTCCTTTGTTAAAACAAACAAAAATTCCTGGGATTTTCCATCAAGGAATGCTTAAGTTCAAATCTAATCTATCATTATAGTTTAAGAAATGATTTAAGTTGTTATATACTCCGTAGTTCAAAAAATATACTTTTTAAAAAGCTTGGAATTTTTGGAATGAAAAAATCTTTAGAGACTATTCATTTCTGTGTCAGCATGTTTTAAATGAGAGGACTGAAAGGTGGTGAGGTGAAGACATTTGTCTTTTCATGGTGCTAATTAGCAGAGCAAAGACAAGAACAGAATTCTGTCAAGTTATTTTCATTACATCACAGAGAAGCCCTTGAAAATAATTATTGTCATTCCATTGTGAAGGTTTCCAGAATATGAGAACTGGGGAAACAGGAGCATCCGCAGCTCACGCTGAGAATGGTAGTGAAGGTACAAGGCCTAGGAACAGATGGGCAGGATAGAAAGCCTCTTCTCCAGTTCCTGGCATGCGATCGTCAACAAGTTATTTTACCTCTCAGTAAAGAACTATTAACATAATTGTAAATGTTTCAAAATATTTGCAGAGCGCTCTGCTCTGTTAGAGCAAGAATATATGTAAATCGGGAAGCATTTATGTATTTTGGAGTACAATACTTTTAAACTGTTATTTCTGAGAGGTATACTATAGGAATATAATAAAGTTATATGTTCTACTTTCGTTAAATTGGGAGCCTTGGGGCTGGGAGCATTGCCTAGTGGAAAAGTGCTCACATAGCATAACAAAGCCCTGGGTTCAATTCCTCAGTACCACATACACAGAAAAAGCCAGAAGTGGCGCTGTGGCTCAAGTGGCAGAGCACCAGCCTCTAGCAAAATGTATCCAAGGATAGTACCCAGACCTTGAATTTCAGGCAAAAAAATAAATGAAAATAAATAAATAGTGGGGGCAGGAGTTTGGCCTAGTGGTCGAGTGCTTGCCTAGCATGCACGAAGATCTGGGTTTGATTCAATGGTACCACATACATAGAAAACAAAAAGCCAGAAGTGATGCTATGGCTCAAGTGGTAGAGCTCTAGCCTTGAGAAAGTTCAAGGACAGTGCTCAGGCCCTGAGCTCAAGCCCAGGACTGCCTAAATAAATTAAAAAATAAATAGGGATGTCTATATCAGGGATACTTCTGTAGGTCTTTCCCAGCTTTAGAATTATGAGAATTCAGAATTATTTCTAACTGTATCTTGTCCATCTTGGCTAAAGATGCACTATCCCAGCTCTACCACTCTAAGAATAAGGACCAGGATAGAACTTGTTCTTAGCACTATCCTTAGGTTTTGGTCTATTGCCTGAAAAAGAAGTATTTGTGAAAAGTAAGTGTAATGACATCTCTAGAATTTTTTTTGGGGGGGGGGCCAGTCCTGGGCTTGGGCTCAGGGCTTGAGGACTGTCATTGGACTTTCTCAAGGCTAGCACTCTACCACTGAGCCTCAGCACCACTTCCGGCTTTTTGCTATGTATGTGGGGTACCAAGGAATCAAACCCGGGTCTTCGTGCATGCTAAGCAAGCATTTTACCACTAGGCCAAACTCCTGGCCCCCTATCTCTAGAATTTTGTTACAGAAATGACAGAGGTGATCATTTGGTTAGATGTGGAGATAGGGTGCTTAAATTTTAATTATGTATGGTGATTATAATGATGATTTTAAAAAGGTAAGTTTAGTGGGGCCCAGATGCAAAAGTCCGTGAAACTCTTATCTCCAACTAACCACTAGAAACCCAGAAGTGGTGAGCAAAAAAGCTCAAGGACAGCACCCAAGGCCTGAGTTCAAGCCCCCATGGATTTTTCTGTCTGGTCTGGCTTTGAACCAAGAACCTCAAATCACAGCCTCCTGAGTAGGTAGAATTATATGTAGAATATTAGAACATCATTTTTACCATTAACACACCTGTGGCTAAAAGAAAGATACACTATGATTATAGAGAAATACGTCCAAGTTCGTTGAGGGAAGACTGCTTACCAAAGATATGTGATCCACAGCTTAGAAAGCAGTGTTCTAGAATGTATGGAGAAAAAGTGTCTAGAGAAAACTGATAGACTTTTTCTCCACTCATCTAGAACTCATCTTCTTTTCCATTTTTAATTAAAAATGTATTAACATTGATTTTTACATCATATTTCAAATGTTGTTTAACAAACAAATATTCAAGAAGGGAATCTCTATATCCATTTTTTTAAACATCTGCAATCCACCCAAAGGCTGTTTCAGCTTTAATCCAGTGAAGCACTTAGGTTAGCTTTTCAGCTTTTTTTCCTTCCACTTATTCTACATAGGGGTGTGAAATTAATGAGATAATGTCTCTGAATTGTGTTATATCTTGATAGCAAGCTCTTGTCATGTTTTTAATCTAATCTATTTAGATATCTAAATGATAATGTGTTGCTTTAATTTAGTTGATTAATTTTTGTGTTTTAATCTGTCTTAAGTGAACAATGAGTTTTTAATTCATGTGAGATGAAGAATTATCCACTTGGCCGGGAGTTTGGCCTAGTGGTTAAAGTGCTTACCTCGCATGCATGAAGACACGGGTTCGATTCCTCGGTACCACATGCACAGAAAAAAGCTGGAAGTGGTGCTGAGGCTCAAGTGGTAGAGCTCTAGCCTTGAGAAAGTCCAAGGACAGTGCTCAGGCCCTGAGCTCAAGCCCAGGACTGGCAAAAAAAAAAAAAAAAAGAAGAAGAAGAATTATCCACTTTGTTGACCATCTCTACCTTCTCCATATAATATCAATCTCTACCTTATTTTTTTACATTTTTATTTCCAACTAGAAACTTGTCTAACTGGTCTTTGTTTCTGATGACATCAAGCTACATAAAAGTCTTTGCTTTCCTTCTTGCTTGATGCTTGTGCATATGACTAATGAGTTTGAGGCACATTCTTGTTAGATAACCTTGCTTGTTTTGCAGTTCCAGAGTTACCAGTAAGCCTAAGTCATTAGGATGGTTTTTTATTTTCTTTAAAAAATACCATAGTGAACCGAGCACAATGGCTCAGGCCGGTAATCCTAGCTACTCAGGAGGCTGAAATCTGAGGATCAAGGTTCAAAGCCAGCCCAGGCACAAAAGAACCTGAGACTCTTATCTCCAATTAACCTCTAGGAAAAAAAAAAAAAAAAAAAAACAAAAAAAAAACGAGAAATGGGGCTTGGCTCAAGGGTATGGCGGTACCTTGAGCTGAAGAGCTGAGGGACAGTACCCAGGCCAAGTTCAAGCCCCATGACCTACCAAAAAAAAATACCATAGTGTCTTTATCTGACATATATAACTGTAACCTCTTCAAACATCACCCTTATAATAAGAATTAAAAATAATTCTTTTACAATATCACAGTGTGCTGGGAGTTTGTAATTCTAGATACTCAAGAGACTAAGATTGAGGATTGAGGTTGGAAGCTAACCCACGCAGGAACCTAGGAAAGTCTTTTAAAAAATGCTGGGCACGGTCCCTGAGCTCTTTTGCTCAAGGCTAGAGCTCTATCATTTTGAAATATGGCTCTTCTTGGAAAAGAGTCTCCTAGACTGATCTGGCTTTAAACTGTGATCCTCAGATCGCAGCTTGCTGAGTAGCTGGATTAAGGCATGAGTCACCAATGTCTGACACATTGTTATTACAGTAGCCAAATGCTTTCTTCTCCTTCCTTTGTGGAGTAGGAGTTTGTCTTCTTTGGTCTTCATGGCTAGACTTTCTTTGGAAGATTGAATATATATGGAGTTTGAACTCTAGGCCTGGGCACTACTGTCCCTAAGCTCTTTTCCTCAAGGCTGGCACTCTACCACTTGAGCCATAGCACTACTTCTGTCCTTTTCTGAATTTCTTCACTAATATAATTAATATTATCAAAACAGTTTTTGGAACAGAGTTTAATTATCTAAACTTAGATTCTGATGCTAGAATGATTGGCTGTGGGGAAAAAAAAATAATCTGTCAGCCATAACAACAATGGTAGGATTCCTTAACCTTTCTGTTTCTGCCCACATGTGTTTACATGTTAACATCAACTGCAATGTCTCAGAGTTCATCACTGTCCCTCTGCTCTAGATAAAATTGGCAGATTTTTTTCTCTGAACCTTTGTAAATGAATTTCTTCAGACAAAGACCTCATAGAACAGCTCAGGTACAAAAATTAAATTTTCTGAGTAAGGAAGTTACTGTTTCTAACAAGATACATGGTAGTTCTTTCTGGCCAGAATATTTTGTTGACATATTCCTATTTCAGAATCTTGAGGGCTGGGGATATAGTTTAGCAGTACAATGTTTGTCTAATATGTGTAAGGCCCTGGTTTCAGTCCATTGCACCACAAAAATACATAAACACAAATAATAATAGGTTAGTAGAAATGAATTTATGCAATGTGATTTTTATTATACATTGCTTTCCTTTCTTGGTAATCCTAAGAATTAAAATAGGACTGATAACTCTCTGCTGAACTGTAGGGTTCTCTAATTTTATGAGTCATGTAGAGACTCCAAGGTGCATATATACATACACAGATTATTTTCTATTTTTAATACATTAAACCAACATATCAATATATGTTAATGAGTCAGTGAATTTCTAAGTACCTTCATACACATGTGTCACCATCAAAGGACATCTTGGCTATTCTAACAGTTCCATTAAGGACAACTTAAAACAACAAGCAGTGGATAGTGAGCTACTGGTTTGTCTGCCTAAGCGTGCATTTCTATTCTCCCTAAGAGCACCTCATTTTAAGTTACTATGGAAACAGTTAAGTCCATACCAGCTGTTTTGTTAATTTGGCTCTTTCCTAGTTATTCCTATATTTTATTTAGTTCATTGTTCTTTTCTGCTACAATAATTTCAAAGTACAGATGTAATCCCAGCATTAGACAAGAGGATCAGGTGTCAGCTTGGACTACAGAGTAAGACCTTGTCTCTAAATTCCCAGACCAAACCAACTACCTACCAACAAAAAAATTACTTCATTTCCTTCTCAGAGATCCTCTCAGATCCTCTCTGTGTGTGTGTGTGTGTGTGTGTGTGTGTGTGTGTGTGTGTGTGTGTGTGTACATGTACTGAGGGTTGAACTCATGATCTTATGTTCTCTACTCATAGCTGGTACTCTACCACTTGAACCACATCTCCACTTCTGGCATTTTGCTGGGTAATTGCAGGTATGAGTCTGCAGATTTGTCTGCCTGGATGACTTCAAACGTTGGTCCTCAGATCTCAGCCTTCTGTCACTAGGATTATAGGTGTAAACCACTGATTTTTGAAGGAAATTTAGAGAAGAGTAAGGACAAAGACAGAAATTCATGGTAAACAGATTTAGCCAGTGGAACAGGAGAGAGCTGGTGGGTGGCGGGTAAGTGGGCAACTGCGGGGCTCCTTTCTGCTAACCTGAGGCAAGACTTGACTCCTGCAGCTTCATTTGGCTTCTGCTCAGAGCAGACTGATTCAGTTGGCAGTTGATTAGCCTCCTTGTTGGCCTGCAGGTGATTCAGCCACTGGACCTGCTGTCCTAGCACAGTGGAAATCTGACAAGCCTGCCTTGTGTGGATGTAACTGATCTGTTTCTCTCTCTTCTTTCCTTCAGGCCCAGAGGAGGAGGAAGTTCAAGTGTACAAGGAAATTCACTGGGAGGGGAAAACAATACTGTGGGGGTGTCATTTTCAGTTGTGCTGTTGCTGGCATGACCATATAAACAGCACTGTTGCGCTGATGTATTTGGGCTGGATTTCTACTCCTGCATAATGCACATGCCAAGTTATGTGTGCTCTGGATAGGAGAGAGCCCACAGAGAACTGTGCTGGCCAAGCTATAGAATTATCAAATTTAATGAGTGAAGTAGAGACTCCAAGATATATTCTTATATTTTTGAATCACTAAATGTATATGTCAGTATTAAAGGCCACTTCAGTAATTTACTTATAATCATTCTCTCTTTATCTCCATCTGGGTCTCTCTGTCTCTTTCTTTTGGTCCCAGTCCTTCGGCTTGAACTCAGGCCTGGGTTGTATCTTTTAGATATTTGTGTTTGAGAGCTTTATGTATGTATGCCTGCATGTGCCTGCCCACGTGTGTATGTGTGTATGAGTGTCTGTGTGTGTGTGTGCACACATGCACTAATCTTAAAGCTTGAACCTAGAGACTGTCCCTGAGGATTTTTTGATGTTTTTTTTTTTTTGTTTATTTTTGTTTGTTCGTTTTGTTTTGTTTTTGCTAGTTCTAGGGCTTGAATTCAGGGCTGAGGCACTGCCCCTGAGCTTCTTTTGCTCAAGGACAGCTAGCACTCTCCCACACTTCTCAGCGCCACTTCTAGCCTTTTCTGTTTATGTGGTACTGAGGCATCAAACCCAGAGCTTCAAGCATGCTCGGCAAGGCAAGCACTCTTCTACTAAGCCACATTCCCAGCCTCAAGGCTAGTAGTCTACAACTTGAGCCATAGCTCGACTTCTGGCTTTTCAGTGGTTAATTGGAGATAAGGGTCTGCTTTTCTGCCTAGGCTGGCTTTGAACCTTTGTTCTCAGATCTCAGCCTCCTGAATAGGATTATAGTCAGGAACCTGCAGAGCTTGGCCCTTTATCTTTTCTTTTTCCTTTTCCTTTTTGTAGGTCATGGGGCTTGAACTCTGCCTGGGTGCTGTCCCTGAGCAATTCAGCTCAAGGCTACCACTCTGCTCTTGAGCCAAGCCCCATTTTCTAAAGGTTAATTGGAGATAAGAGTCTCAGATCCTTTTGTGCCCAGGCTGGCTTTGAACTTTGATCCTCAGATCTCAGCCTCCAGAGTAGGTAGGATTACAGGCATGAGCCACCATGCCTGGCTGGCCCTTTGACTTTTTGGCTCACTACCACTTGAGCCACAGATCTACTTGGCTCAAGTGATAGAATACCAACCTTGATTGAAAATCCTTAGGGATAATGCCCAGGTCCTGAGTTCAAACTCCAGGACTGGCACAAAATAATGACTTATTAAACAAAGTGTGCACATCAATGGGGTGAGATGGGCAGTATAGGAAAGGATGAGCTGTGTAGATATAATGCCCAGAAACTTGAAGCCCCCCGGAAGGATCGCCAGAGGCCAGAGATCAATGCAAACTGCAATAAGTCGTTTATTGATGAGATGGAGCAGGGGTCTCTGCGCACTGATAATCGAGTGCAGACCAGAGGCCCCGAGCCCAAAATTACAGCACCTTTTGTACATTCTTTGGTAGGGGGAAGGCCCCAGTAAGCATTAGTAACGAATCGATACACCACGCGGGAAAATTCATACCAAACTTCTAGCAATGATTGGCGCAACACAAATCGGGAAAGGGGCCGAGGCTAATCATTGGTGAGCTAGCGGGCTGTCGTGCTTTGAACTGATTGGACAGAGCCCCTATGGTGATTCTAGAAGGATAGTTTTATCTCCATGGTAATGGGCTTGTGATTGCCCTAGTCTGACCTTGTAGGTTCCAGATGGCCCTTGAAGCCCCAGGCCTAGGGTCTGGAATGTGTATACTCCCTACCAGAGGGTAGGGTAACTCATGCTCCAGATCCCGGAGTGTCTAGGGCCCAAGGGCGAGTGGGTGGTTGTAGATTAGTCACGAGAACTGCTGTTACCTTCCTCAAGGTTATAGCAAGCAAGTATACAGAAGCAGAAAAGCAAGTTAAAGAAAATACAAATTCAAAAATGCAAATGGTTCATCAAAATATAGATATATATTTTTCTTTTCTCCTCATAGACACTGTGGGTATGTGGGATTGTATCCAAGGTAAGATTACCAGGTGTCATAAAACTGAAGATCCTTCCTGTGGCCAAATGCTCACTGGTTTTTGTAAGTTCCTCACATGTGTTGAGACTGACCGGTAGAATATAATTGAAAAGAGCTGCTATGGGGATAATATGTAGCTCACTTGTCTAGCATATACTAGACCCTGGTTCCAGCTGAACACATACACATCAAAATGAAGAGCAAAATATCCTATTCTCTAGCCAGATTAAGAAATAAATTTCTTCTTGATTTTCCTAGCCTCAGAAAAATCTGGTGTAATTAATACAGTGTTTATAATTCCCATACAAATACTTCTATTCATTTTTTCTCTTATTTTATTTTTTTCAGTCCTTGGGATCAAATCCAGAGTCTCATGCATGCTAGGAAATCACTCCATTCTTGAACTACATCTCTAGCCTTGACCTGTCTGTGTACACATGTTTATAACACCAAACAGCATATGCTATGTGCTATGATTTAAAGTTTTATATCAGTGGAATACTGTTATATGTATTTTGCTTTAACTTGCTTTTTTTTTTTTGGTTGGTGATGGGGCTTGAACTCTGGGCGTGGGCACTATCTCTGAGCTCTTCAGCTCAAGGCCACCGCCCTACCCCTTGAGACATATGCCACTTTAGTTTTCTGTTGGCTATTTGGAGATAAGATTCTCATAGACTTTTTAGTGCCTGGGCTGGCTTTAAACCCCTATCCTCAGATCTTAGCCTCCTGAGTAGCTAGGATTAAAGGCATGAGCCACAGCATCCAGCTTTTTACCTTGCCTTAATCGTATTGATTTATGTATTAGTCATTCATCTTCATTACTACATTCCACCCTAGGCATCTATATATTTTTTTGCCAGTCCTGGGCCTTGAGTTCAGGGCCTGAGCACTGTCCTTTGGCTTTCTCAAGGCTAGAACTCTACCACTTGAGCCAAAGCACCACTTCTGGCTTCTTTCTATATATGTGGTACCAAGGAATCAAACCCGGGTCTTTATGCACACTAGGCAATCACTCTACCACTAGGCCAAACTCCTGGCCCCCACCCTAGGCATATTTGAAAATTATTTCTGGAAATATTTTGGCAAGATGATTTCTATTCTGAAGGTATGTTCCCATTTTTATTGCCAAGATATTAAAAATTAATTGAGAGTTATTATATTGGGATGGTTCTGATGCCTAGAATTCCTATAGAGTCACATCTAACCTCAACTCTGTGAATGAATGGTCATAACTGATGAGAACACAATTTAAGTGAAACTATTCATGAACCATCAGCTAACTACTAAATAGACACTTTGCCAATCAGAAACCGCCAACTTCTCCTAATGCCTCCCTGTTAGAACCCTTACTTCTTAGGATCTGATGCTAGCTGATTCATATTTTAAATTTTATTTTAAGTATAACAACATTTCAGTTCAACAAATCAGATTGTGTTTACAGTTTTAGTGTGTGTGTGTGTATGCGTGTGTATGTGAACCCAGGTCTTTGGGCACATGAAGCATGTGTTCTAGCGTGAGATATCTCCCTTTATCCCTCAGTCAAGCACACACATTAGGAACAGTCCCATTATAATTTAGTTTGGGGCTGCTTATATTTTCATATATCATAGTTTTCATACTTTTTCCTCATCTTTATCAAATTTGCCTAATTATAACTCTAATAATTTTCATCTACTATGTTTTTTGGGGAATGGATTAGTATTATAATGAAGATCTAGAATTGTGTACCTTATTTGTTCGGTTTAATTATTGCCCTAGAATAACTTTCTAGGACTAGAATCATTTTATTGAACAGTTGCATATATATTTTTTTTAATTGTCGATCATGAAGCTTGAACCCTGGGCCTGTGCATTGTCCCTGAGCTCTTCAGCTCAAGGCTACCATACCCCTTGAGCCACAGCTCCACTTCCACTTTTCTAGTGGTTAATTGGAGATAAGACTTTCACAGTCTTTAGTGCCCGGGCTGGCTGTGAACAGCGATCCTCAGATCTCAGCCTGCTAAGTAGCTAGGATAACAGGCATGAGCCACCACGCTCAGCAGTTGTTTTTTTGTTTTGTTTTTGTTTTTGTCGTTCTAAGAAGCAAAACTAGAGCCCTTCTTATAATAGATAAGCTCTATCACTGAACTATATCCCCATGACCTTGTTGGATTTTTTTGTTTGTTTGTTTTCCCAGTCCTGGGCGCTTGAACTAAGGGCTTGGGCACTATCACTGGAGCCACAGCACTGCTTCTTTCCTTTCTGGGTATGTGCCGGAGCCAGCCGGCAGGAAACCAGGGTTTGCAGATTGGGATTCCTGAAATAGAGGGCAGGGACTAGGAAAAAATAGAAGAGAGACAAACAGATGGGGTTCGGGAGGACTACAGCCCAAGTCAGCAGCCCAAGAAGTCTGTGAGCTCCAGACTGCCGCCTAAGACTATAGCCTAAGACTGCAGCCTATAGCCTAAGACTGCAGCCTAAGACTGCAGCCTAAGACTGTAGCCTGGTTTATTTCAAGTTCCGACCTTAAATACTCTTCTTAAAACTAGGGAACTGCCAGGGGCTACATTCATACAAAATAGTAATCAAGTCACAAATAGGATAAATGAGAAGCGATTAACATTGCCCAAAGTCATCTTGATAAGAAGTGATTGACATTGCTTAAAGTCATCATGATAAGAACTGATTGACATTTAAAGTTATCATGATAAGAACTACTTCCTTGTGTACACAATTGTGTGGGTCCAAGGTCACTGACCCCACAGTCGGTCACTGACCCCACAGTCGGTCCTCAACAGGTATGTGTAGCAAGGATCTAACCCAGGCCTTCATACATGCTAGGCAAGCACTCTACCACTAGGCCATCCACCCTGTTGCCCATGTTTTTGTGTTTTAACAGAGTTTTTTAAACAGAGTTCACTATCTACCTCAAGCTGGACTTGAAGCTAATATGTAGTCCAGGCTGGCCTTGAACTCATAAGTTTTCTGTTTTGGTATCCCAAGTGCTGAAATTACAAGTGTATATCACAATATTCAGCTCAAATATATGATTCTTAGTTCATTTGTAATATTATTATCCTTATATTATTTTGGGTTTAACGCTAGATGATTTTTTTTTTTTTGCCAGCCCTGAGGCTTGAACTCAGGGCCTGGGCACTGTTCTTGGACACCTTTTGCTCAGGGATAGCACTCTGCCACTTGAGCCACATAACCACTGCTGGCTTTTTCTGTGTGTATGGTACCAAGGAATTTAACCCAAGGCTCTGTGCATGCTAGGCAAGTACTGTACCACCAGGCCACGCTCCTGGCCCACATTAGATGATTTTCATGTGAGAATAATAGAAATATTTTGGGGGTAAGTTGTGCTTTGGGTTGTAAATTCTTAGAACACATCAAACACTGAAAAGAATTCCTGATATGAAATCTGTTTAAAAATAGATCAGTATGCCAAAGTAATATTCAATAGTAAATCAATAGTAAATATGCAAGAAATCACAAACAATTCAAGTAATAAATTGATTTCTGGTGTGATTTTACAATGATAGTTTAAAAGCCCACTTACGTTGTCCAGCCATCTTATTAAACTTCAGACTCCTTATCCATGAAATGGGAACATAATAGAAATTGTAGGACTGGGGATGTATTTCAGAGATGAAACACTTGTGTATCATATACAAAACTGTACATTTAAACCTCAGTACTGCAAGAGGAAAGATACAGTAATAACACTGACTAGTATATTTCTGCAGCTTTCTTCATATTCATAATATGTTTTTTTTCTTTGCTTTCTGTTCATTTCTGACAAGGTTTCAGTAGATAGCCCAGGCCAGCATTGCAATCCTAATGCTAATTTTTCAATCTCCCTATCTCCTAACATTGCAATCCTCCTATCTCCTAATTGAGACTACATGTATGAACACCATGTTTGGCTTTAAATATGTTTTTTTGTGTGTGGGGGGGATGGTTGTCAGTTCTAGGGCTTGAACTCAGGGCCCTAGCTTAAACTCAGCTTTTTGGCTTAAGGTTTGTGCTCTACTACTTGAGTCACAGCTCTACTTTTAGTTTTTGCTGGCTAATTAGAGATAAGAATGTCATGAACTTTCTCACCTATGCTGGATTTGAAGCACAACCCTCAGATCTCAGCCTCCGGAGTAGCAAGGATTACAGACGTGATGAGTCATCACTGTCCACATTTGTAGTTTTCTTATCTTTTCCTTTTCCTTTTTCTTTTCTTTTTTTTTTTTTTACCAGTCCTGGTGCTTGAACTCAGGGCCTGAGCACTGTCCTTGAGCTTTCTCAAGGCCTAGTGCTTTTACCACTTGAGCCACAGCACCACTTCCAGCTTTTTCTATGTATGTGGTACCAAGAAATCAAACTCAGGTCTTTATGCATGCTAGGCAAACACTCTACCACTAGGCCAAACTCCCAACCCCTCACCTTAGGTAGTTTTAAACATTTTATGTATGGCAGTTAGTATTCTTAAACCCCGGAGGGAGTTATTTCCATCCCTCTTTAGATAGCTGAAGAACTGTAGCACACAGAGATTAAATGGCTTGTCAAAAGTTTAGGCAGAGCTGGAATTCTAACTCAGACTGTGGGGCACCAGAGTTTATGTTCATAATCACTACATAAATAAAATAGTTCATATTAAAACACCCAGTCAAAAGCCTGGCACTTAGCAAGGACTCAATAATACTTGCTATTATTTTTATAATGTGTTTTGCAAAACCAACTGTACTAGTTCAAAGAGGGCAGAATTTATCTTAAAGCTCCCAACTGTACTAGTACAAAGAGGGCAGAATTTATCTTAAAGCTCTAAGAACAAGAGAATAATTGAAAGTTTCAGAAAATCTCATTTGGACTCAGTAGCACACCAGACAGGAATCAAGAAAGGCCGTGTAGCCACTTGTTAAGAACACTAGGAAAAAAATTCTTTACCAAGTGAATGGCTGAACTAGGTAACCTGGAAGGTACTTTCCAACTGGAGGGTTCTGTGATTCTAGGCCAGAAGTTTTATCCTCCTCATGGCAAAGCTTCGACTGTTTTCTTGAATATTTAGCTCAGTTTACAAGCTTTGTTGATGTTATTTTCATTTCAATTATCTGACTCATTGGCCAATGAGACTATGACTTCGTAATTCATGTACGTGTGTGGCAATCTCTTGTCTTGTGTTTCATGTGTTGAACACTTGAACACTGTAATGACAAGTTCTGAGAAACTGATAAATAAACATGCGGTCAGTACTTGCAGGCAGGGTTACTGTCACCTTGGCTAAATATCATGTTGGAGTCTGTTGTCTTTATCTAGAAAATGGACAATTCTGTGAAACCATTGGATGGGACATAGAGAGTTGTCATGGAAGGATTATAAGATTATGATGGTGGATATGACAACATACTTACTATAACAACATACTTTGCAAGTGACTAGGGAGAGTTCCAGGGAATTTCCTCCTGGGAAGGGGAATTGCTCCCTTGGAGGATGTAGTTGTTTTGCTCAAGTTATTGTTTTGCTGAGGCTCTACTTGGTCTTGTTTTGTCTTCCCATTTGGATTTCAGTCTAGGCCATTCTTTGTCTTTACCATTGAATCTTGAGCAATTCATCAGGATATTATGTCACTTTTTCCCCCCTAGCAGTTAATTCCATTACAAAGATGCAGCGATGGAATCAGTATTAAACGTACAGCTGACTCCCAGAGCCAGCTATATGTTTCTGTCTTCAGTGTTTTACAGTGTGTTGAACTCATAGTTACTATGGAAATGATAAAAATAGGCACAGAGTTTTAGATTTCAGATTGTCAAAAAATATGCTATATAAAAATAGGATGCCCAGAAGGAAGTCCAGACAAAGGCTTTCAAAAGAAAATCAAGAGATTTAATTTATAATGCAGTGAGGAACAGGAGGAACAGTCAATATAGAACTTTAGACATTAGATCACCAAAATCTAAGCAATTTGAAATATGATTTATAAATCACCATCATTGCAATACACATTTACCTTCCAAGGAAAATAGTATCATTTTGTTTGAAAAGAAAGATTCAGTCATTTTCAATGCATTTTTCTATGTTGACTTGCACTGATGGTGGCCCTTTATATGCAAATAGGTTCTATATCTATATACACATTCTGTTTCACTTACAGCTATGATAAATCAAATTAAAAAAATAAAAACTGATGTTTTATTTTGAGTACATTAATATTTGTGTTGGTCATCTGATCAACAAATGCACAGTTGTGCATAGACATTTGGAACATTTTGCTCTTGGGAGTTTCCAAGAGGGTGGCAAGCTGCCAGTAATTACAAGTGTTATTATCCATATGCTGTGTTGTCCATAATGCTTCAATAGATGAGGGCATTGCCCACAGTCACTCAGGAATCTTCAAGTAGAACCTCAAGACACCCATCGCAATAGGAGACAGTCACTGTTTGTTTGGTTTCTTTTTTAATGTAAGTAGTGTGGCCAGAAAGATTATGTGTTATTTGCATACTACTAGAACTTGGCTTAGGCTAAAAATATTCAACATAAACTTGTTGGACTAGATACTGCAAGCATGAGCTCATATTGTGGATTTTCAAGACCAAAGTTCTCTTTAACCACATTATTTAAATCAACCTGTGATTCCATTTACAGAGGCAAACATGAGTCCCAAGGTAGTCAACGAAATGTTTGTCCAAGAAGGGACAGAGTATGAAATAGCCAATTTTCAATATTTCTTTTGTTTTGTTTTCCTGGAGTTTGTTTCAGTAACTATTATTTTATATGATCAGAGGCACATAGACCTTGTGCCTTTGTGGTCCTCCTCTAAGAGTATCAATATTTATCTTAAGCAAACTATATTTTACCACATTTTAGAGATTGTATAATTGTAAATAACTACATTTGAAAATTATTTTTACATGTCCTATTTTGAGCAACATTAGAATAATATGAACCAGGCTGGGAGTTTGATCTCATGGTAGAGTGCTTGCCTAGCATTCACGAAGACCCAGGTTCAATTCCTTAGTACCACATGTAATAGAAAAGCTGGAAGTGGTGCTGAAGTTCAAGTGGTAGAGCGCTAGTCTTGAGGAAAGCCCAAGGACAGTACCTAGACCCTGAGTTCAGTTCCCAGGACTGGCAAAAAAATAAAAATGAACTAGATGTGGTGCTGCAGCCTGTAATTCCAGGACTGGGCAGCTGAGGTAGGAGTTGAAGGCTACCTAGGCTATTCAGCAAGATCCTGTTAAAACAAAACAAAAAATACTATCCTTTACAAGGCTCTCATGTAAAACAAGGTAAAAATATTACATTTAAAATCTCTTCTAGGTTAGTCGAACAAAACTTTATAGACCTATATAGCAGCAAGTCGATATCGGTCGTGCTAACCAAGGTAAAGTCTTGAATAGGAGACAAAACGCCTCATGTGGAAAGGGAAAAAGGAAGTGTCTTTCTGTGGTAGAAGGATGCACAAAGCAATGAGGCTACTTGAAGTCATGTCTCCTTTTCTTCTATATCATGTTCTCCTTTCCATTCTTCTTTCTTTTCTTTCTTTCCTTTTCTTTCTTTCTTTCCCTTTCTTTCTTTCTTTCCCTTTCTTTCTTTCTTTCTTTCTTTCTTTCTTTCTTTCTTTCTTTCTTTCTTTCCTTCCTTCCTTCTTTCTTTCCTTCCTTCTTTCTTTCTTTCCTTCTTTCTTTCTTTCTTTCTTTCCTTCTTTCTGTGTGTGTATGTCATGGGCCTTAAACTCAGCCTGGGTGCTGTCCCTGAGCTCTTCAGCTCAAGGCTATCACCCTACCCTTGAGCCAAGCCCCACTTCCCGTTTTCTAGAGATAAATTGGAGTCTCAGGTCCTTTTGTGCCAGGGCTGGCTTTGAACCTTGATCCTAAGATCTCAGCCTCCTGAGTAGCTAGGATTACAGGTGTGAGCCACCGTGCTCAGTTTCTCCTTTCCATTTTCTTTCTTTCTTTCTTTCTTTCTTTCTTTCTTTCTTTCTTCCTTCCTTCCTTCCTTCCTTCCTTCCTTCCTTTCTTTCTTTCCTTCATAAGTGCTCTACCACTTGAGCCACAGCACCACTTCTGGCTTTTCTATATATGTGGTACCGAGGAATTGAAGCCAGGTCTTCATGCATTCTAGGCAAGCACTCTACCATGAGGCCAAACTCTGGGTTCATCCATTCTTTTTCATTTATTTCATTTTACTTATTCCTTCTCTTCTCATCCTTCCTTCTTGCCTTTATTCCTTTTCTTTTTTTTTTTAGAATGGTCCCCATGTTACCCAGGCTGGTCTTGAACTCACAGACCCCATGGATCAACCTCTCTCTCTCTCACTCTCTCTCTCAAACTTTTTGTGTAGTTGATATACAAAGGGGTTAGAGTTTTAGGAATCAGGCACAATCATAGCAATTCTTTTGGAGCCATGTCTCCCTTTCCATCGCTCTCTCCCACTTTTCCCTCCTGTCCTCATGCATAAGATATCCATTTCATTTTCCACAGTGTCTAGTGGGTATCACTGTTGTATTTATTCATCCTTATTCCACCTTTTATGTGCCCTCCCTTACCTTCCCAAATACAAACAAATGAACAAACAAGACAAAAGGAAAAGAAAACAAAACAGCAACAATGGCAACTGAAAAAATTCTTCTTGTAGTTCACTTCATAGAATATTATTTTATATGATCAGCTGCACATAGCTATTGCACTTTTGTTCACCATTCCTATGTGTAGCCTCCTTTGGCCTCTGTATATTAATGACTAGGGTCCTAGATAATTTATCATGTTCTAGTGTTATTTATATTTTTAGTGTGTTTACTTGTAGATTTATAGGCACAGTCTAGTTACCACAAAAGAGGAAAATGATGCATCCTGTGTTCCTTTGGCTCTGGCTTACCTCACTCAATATGATATTTTCCAAGTCTTTCCATTTCCTTACCAATGGGACACTATCATTATTTCTGATGAACTAGTAGAATATATATATATATATATATATATATATATATATATATCACATTTTCTTGATCCATCATCCACTGAAGGACATCTAGGTTAATTCCATATCTTGGCTATGGTAAATAATGCTGTGATAAACATGATTGTACTGGTGGCTTTAGCGTGCTGTTACCTGTTGGATGAATGTTCAGGAGTGTAATTGCTGGGTCATAGACAAGCTCTATGTTTAGTCATTTAAGGAACCTCCATACTGCTTTCCAGAGTTGTTGAACAAGCTACATTCCCACTAACAGTGTAGTAGTGTTCCCTTTTGGCTACATTCCTGACAACATTTGTTATTGTTAGTTTTCCTGACAATGACCAGAGTGAGGTAGAATCTCAATATTGTTTTGATTTACATTTGTTTTATGGCCAGAGATGTTGAACCCTTCTGCATGTGTCTATTGGCCATCCTTGTTTTTCTTCCTATGAGAAGTCTCCCTCTAATAAATTAGCCCATTTATTGTGTGGGTTGTTGAGTTTTTTTAATTGTATTTTATTGTCAGGGTAACATATAGAGGTGTAACAGTTACATTTGTCAGTAGTGGGTACATTACTTCTTAAACATTGATACACACTTTCTCCCACATTCCCTCCCGATTGTTGAGTTTTTGATAGTTTATTTTTTGGAGGTTTAATTTTTTGAGCTCTAAGTGTATTTTAGACGTGAGATCCTGCTCTAATGTTCAGTTAGTGAAGATTTTCTCTTATTATGTGGGTTTTCTATTTTTCTTGCTAGCTATGTCCTGTGCTAAACAGAAGCTCTTCAGTTTGATACAACCCCATTTACACAGTGCTTCTTTGATCTGTTGTAATTCTGTATCTTTGTTTAGGAAGTTTCCTCTGGGTCTAGAATGCTTAGAGTTTCCCCTGCTCCTTCCTGTAATATTTTCACAGTATCTGGTCTTACTTTGAGGGCTTTGTTCCATAGATCGATCTCTCTAGGACTGCTGGCTTCCACCAGTGTAATCACCTTTGCCTCCTTCTTCAGAGTTTTTTTGTGGTTGGAGGCATGAGTCAATAACTGAAAGGCTCAGTGTCAACCTAGCAAGCTCAAAGTGCTGAGTTCAAATCTCAGTAACACACACACACACACACACACACACACACACACACACACACACACACACTGTGTTTGTATCTGTTTCCTTTGCTTCTGATCCCAGTGCCCCTGGCTGCATTATGAATAGATAGCCCTGCCAAAATTTACTTGCGATAATACTGTCCTATCATCTCTCTCTCTCTCTCTCTCTCTCTCCATCCCTCCCTCCCTCCCTCCCTCCCTCCCTCCTCTCTTCCTTCCTTCCTCCCCGCCTCTCTCTCTTCTTTTTTTTGGTTGTGGGGCTTGAACTCTGGGCCTGGACACTATCCTTGAGCTCTCCAGCTCAAGGCTACCACTCTACCACTTAAGCCACAGCACCACTTTTAGTTTTCTGGTGGTTAACTGGAAATAAGAGTTTCACAGTCTTTAGTGCCTGGGCTGGCTTTGAACAGTGATCCTCAGATCTCAGCCTCTGGAGTAGCTAGGATTACAGGTGTGAGTCACCAGCATCTGGCTTAACTCAAGAGATTTTTTTTTCTCCCATCCCTGGGGCTTAAATTCAGGGCCTGAGCACTTCTGCTTAAGACTAGTGCTCTGCTTCTTGAGCCACAGCACCACTTCGGGCTTTTTCTGTATATGTGGTACTGAGGAATTGAACCCAGGGATTCATGCATTTGAGGCAAGCACTCTACCACTAGGTCAAACTCCCAGCTCCCTTCCTTCCTTCCATCCTTCCTTCCTTCCTTCCGGTCTTTCTTTCTGTCTTTCTTTTTCTTTTGTGCTTGTTGTCTGTGATGCTCGAACTCAGGGCCAGGGCAATGTCCTGGAGCTTTTTTGCTCAAAGCTAGCACTCTACCACTTTGAGCTGCGGTTTTACTTTTAGGTGATCAATTGGTCTTTCCTGCCCAAGCTTACAACCACAGTCCTCAGATCCTTGCCTCCCTCCTGTGTGGGTAGGATTATAGGTGTAAGCCATGGGCACCTGGCTTACATGTTTTTGTTAGTGCAGGAAGAGTTGCCTATGAAACATGCTAGGCCAGGCACTTGTGGCTCATGTTTGTAATCCTAGCTACTCAGGAGACTGAGATCTGAGGATCATGGCTCTAAGCCAGCCTGGCAGAAAACTCTGAGACTCTCATCCAATTAATCACAGAAAAAAAACGGAAGTGGCTCTGTGTTTCAGCTAGAGAACTAGCCTTGAGCCAAAGGAGCCCAGGGACAGGGCCCAGGCTCAGAGTTCAAGCCCCAGGCCTGGCTAAAAAAACAAAGACAAATGTGGCATGGAAGTCTTGATTCTTCATTTGAGTGGGATGGGGAATGGGTGGGGGTGGCACGCTGAGAGCATAGCAGTGGGAAGGGAAACCTGGCCCATGTGGACTGGGGCCTTATCACCTCATAACTCTCAAGGCAGCTTCTTACCTCAGATGCTTGTCTTTCTCCCCACTGGTCTTGCCAGTTCCCATTGTGAGGCTGCTTATGCCCCTGGAGGAGGGGTGGTTGGGGAAGATAGGTTTCTCTCTGCTCACTTTAATAAGGTCACATAAATTCCTTCTATGAATGGCTCCTTCCTGGGAGGAGGGATCCTCTTTGCTAACTGCTCATGTCATGGAACTAAACATGTAGGTGAGTTAATAAATGCAGTCAGCTGACAGGAATTCAGGCCTGAATCAAAGGAGTCACTGGAAGAGACATTAACAACTTAGAATAGCCAACCCTCTCATTTTACATAGGAAGCACTGGGGACCTTGTAAGAGCCACAGAGGCCACAGAGCTAATTAGTGACGAAGAAATGGGACAGAAACAGGAAGTGTCTGGACCAGCATCTTAATAAATGGGAGAGGAAGTGTTTATCTGAGGAGAGCTAAGGGTGCTAACTTCCAGGCTTCTGCTCATTTCTATGTGGACTAACTAAGCAATCTTGGTAGGGAACGCCTTTAGATATGATTTGGGGCTTCATATTTAAAGAAAAGAATTGTTGTGAGTCTGTCATGTGCAAACAGTGCCAAACAATTCTCTTCACACTGTTTCTATAAAACAATCATATGCCAAACAGCTTTTCCTTATTGGGATATGTCCTTATGTGAACTCATGCAGATTAAACACTTCTATCCCTTTGAGTGTCTCACTCACACATTGAGGAAGCTAAGCTTGAAATCCTAATTCTTTGGTCTGAATTTAGAATTTTCATTCTTGAAATGTCTTGATGTGGACCTTAAGACTAAATAGTAGAACATCTGTTTAATAGGAAGATATATACATGGTCCCTGCACATCCTGTCCAACTTGCAGAGTGGAAATTTTGCTTTCATTTGGCCTGATATGTCTTGTGATATCCTTCTAAATTTACACAAAGCAAAAAGAAAAACATTTCATTATTAGCACTGTGGAAGCAAACTACATTACTTTGGTACCACTTTCCATAAATAAAGAACAGACTGCAGATGTTGACATCATGAAAAGCTAGACAGCAGATAGATTTTTTTTTTACAAAATTGAATATCTGCTATGTGCTAAGCAGTTTTTTCAAATGTTGAAGAAGATACTTGATTAGTGTCCTATTTGTGAGAAACCAATTTATTCTGCTTATTTACATTTTAATTTATGCATTTATTTACCCATTAAAAAGTTCTTGAGATAGTACAATGTACAAGACAACGTGCTATGTGTTTGAATACAATGAAAAAAAATTAGACATATCCATTATATGACTTTAAGCTAGTAAATGAGACAATATAATAATGCAACTTTATTTCATCATACAATAGGATGAGCACTTTAAAAGAGATGGGAAAAGTGCTGGGAGACAGTGGGTTTAACCTAGTCATGAGACGAAGGAAAGTGTTACAGAAAACTGATGTGAAGAAGTTGGAGTTAACTAAGGAGGAGAGGAAGAGTATTTCAAATCAGCTCTCTATGCGAAGTATGTATGATAATGGAGGGTGAAGGAGTTTGATATGTATTAAAAATCTTGAGGCCAGTAGTTTTGGCCTAATGGTAGAGTGTTTCCTAGTATGCATGAAGACACAGTTTGATTCCTCAGTACCATATACATAGAAAAAGCTGGAAGTGATGCTGTTTTTCAAGTGGTAGAGCTCTAGCCTTAAGAAAGCCAAGAACAATGCTCAGGCCCTGAGTTCAAGCCCCACTACTGGCAAAAAAATTTTTACTTTTGCTTTAACATGATAAATAAGTTTGGCTGAGGTTAGAAGAGTTCTTGGTAGATTGCTAAGAGGTTATTAGAATAAATATGGTTCACAGGCCTTGGCATGATGGTTTATACCTTGTAATTTAGGATGGTGGTCCAAGCCTAGTCAAGGAAAAAACATGAAACCTCATCAGAAAAACTAAAGCACAATGGTAACCCCTCTGTATATTGCCTCTATCATAATATATATTCTATTATAATACAATAATAATTAATGTTTCTAAAATGAAGGCAAAAAGCATTTGGGGCATGGCTCAAGTGGAGAGAGAGAAGGAGAGGGAAAAGGAGAAAAGGGAAGGGAAGGGAAGGGGAAAAAGAATTAAAATCTCTCATTAAAGGAAATGGGTAAGAAAGGAAGACAGAACCTTAACACAGTGAGGTATGAGTGAGAGGGAGGTGAGGGTTACTAATGTTTTCAGCCTTGTGCAACTGGATGAGTAGTTCATCAAGTTTGAGGTCCATTGAAGCAAACCAAGTAAGGGGTATGATTGGAGGTGGGATGGGAAGCTTGGACACCTTTGAGAATCCCAAGAGCAAAGCAAGTTGTCACCTGTATAATCAGGCTTGAAACCTGAGGAGACAGAGGCTTGGGGTGGAGGTGTAATTTTGTAAGCCTTTGCTGCTTTGGTGGTAAAGAAGAAATGGGAAAAAGAGGAATGCGTTTAAATACTGGGTGTCCCCTCATTGAGTGCTAAGGATTGAACCCAGGACCTCATACACATTAAGCAAGTATTCTACCACTGAGCTACTTCTCTACATCATACTTTTGCTTTCCTCTAGGAAAAGCAGGGTCTCTCAGATTATCAAACAGGTGGACAAACATCCATCAAAGTTATTATAAAAAGTTAGATAGCTCTAGTCTGGGAGTTTGGCCTAGTGGTAGAGTGCTTGCCTAGCATGCAGGAAAACCCAAGTCCGATTCCTTGGTACCACATACACAGAAAAAAGCCAGAAGTGGTGCTGTGGCTCATGTGGGAGAGCTCTAGCCTTGAGAAAGCCCAAGGAAAGTGCCCAGGCCCTAAGTTCAAGATCTAGGACTGGAAAAAAAAGTTAGATAGCTGTATTTGCCTGGATTCATTTCTGGGTCTTTTAATCTGTTGCACAGGTCTTCATGTGTACTTTAGAGCAGTACTATACTATTTTTAACACTATGGCTCTGTAGTTTAATTTGATGGTCAGCATTATACCTCAAACACTTGTTCCCTGCCCCCCTCTGTATTGCTTTGAATATTTGGATTGTCTAAGTGAATTCTCCTAAGTGAATACTGCAGCCTTGAACTTTTGTGCTCAAAGCTAGCACTCAGGCTCATGCCTATGGGTCAAGGGGCTTGAACTCAGGGCCTGGGCTGTCCCTGAGCAATTTGGATCAAGGCTGCCACCCTACCCCTGGGCATGAGCATTGTCCCTGAGCTTTTCAGTTCAATACTACTGTCCTACCCTTGAGTCAAGCCCCACTTCCTGTTTTCTAGAGCTAAACTGGAGATAAGAGTCTCAGGTTCTTTTGTGCCTGGGCTGGCTTTGAACTTTGATCCTCAGATCTCAGCCTCTAGAGTAGCTAGGATTACAGGTGTGAGGCACTGTGCTCGGAAAAAAAAAAAAAAAAAGAAAAATTAAGCCAGGTTTTGTGGCTCATGCATGCCTGTAATCCTACCTACACAAGAAGCTAAGATTTGAGGATCATGGTTCAAAGCCAGTCCAGGTAGGAAAATCTATGCAACTTTTATATCCAGTTAACCACCAAAAGCTTGAAGTGGAGTTGTGGCTCAAGTGGTAGTTCACTAATCTTGAGCAAAAGAAGCCTATGGACAGAAACAGCATCCAAGCCTTGAGTTCAAGCCACAGGACCATCACTATACCACCACCACCACCACACACACATTCACACACACACATACACACACATTGTGATGGCACAATGGCATAGGCTTGGAATCTTATCGCTTTGAGAAGCAGAAACAGGAGGATTGTGAATTCCAGACCCAAGGTACACAATGAGTTCCAGCTCAACTGGGCTACATAGTGAGACTCTGTCTCACTAAAATATATATCTGTCTCAAAAATATATATCTTTTCCCTGCTATGCACAGTGTAATATTCTTATAGTCCCAGCTATTCCAAGGGCACAAGGATCACTTGAGCTGGATATTTGAGACCAGCCTGGGTAATAGTGAGACCTTGTCTCATAATAATAGTAATAATAATAAAATCTTCTAAGCTTAAATAGACTGATAGCTCTACTTATCAGTACCACACAGGACACAATTCATAGTTCCTCTATTTGTCATATAATGGTGAAATCTAGTCAGTTTTGCATGCAGATGTAGAACTACACAAAACAACTACAAAGGTCTGAGTGTGTTCAGCAAAGTTAATTTTAGATTCATGCAAAATACCTTGTTAATGCACTTTTCATATTTCTTTTAAAATATTCAATAGAGAGACAATGAGGTCTTTAATGTTGACAGGGCAAAGTTTACTTGTCCCTCCCTGCACTTGTGCCAAGACTCCCAGGCTGCAAATGGGAATCAATTTACTTAAGCTAGAAAGACTTTCAAGCCTGTCTTCATTTAAGATGCATCCAATATAGGATGTTTGCTTATATCTTCCAGAATTCCAGATGGTAACTGAAGCACAGAAACAATCAAATTTCTCTTTGTGAATACATTCATCCTTAGACCAAATCAAACTTAATTTTTTGGAATTAGACCACCATTTCTGGGTTGGGGCTATGGTTCATTGTTAGAACTGCTTAGCTTGTATGGTTGAGGCTCTATGTTCAATCCCTAGTGTGGCAAAACATTTTTTTTTTAAAACTGCGTTCTTCAGTTTTGAATGAATGTGGTATATACAATGGCAAGTTTCCCTCTTCCTTTTTCTTTCTTTCTCTCTTTCTTCCTTCCTTCCTTCCTTTCTTTCTTCCTTTCTTTCTTTCTTTCTTTCTTTCTTTCTTTCTTTCTTTCTTTCTTTCCTTCTTTCTTTCTTTCCTTCTTTCTTTCTTTTTTTGTGGGTCATGGGGCTTGAACTCTGGGTCTGGGTGCTGTCCCTGAGCTCTTCAGCTCAAGGCTTCCACCCTACCCTTGAGCCAAGTCCCACTTCCTGTTTTCTGGTGGTTAATTGGAAATAAGAGTTTTACAGTCTTTTGTGCCTGGGCTGGCTTTAAGTCTTGATCCTCAGATCTCAGGCTCCTGAGTAGCTAGGATTTCAGGCATGAGCCACTGTGCCTAGCTTTCTCCCTTATTTTTTTCCTTATTTATTTATTTTTTTAATTAAAGAATTTATTAACATTGATTTTTACACCATATTTCAAATGTCTCCCTTATTTTTAAGAAACCAAATCTCTCTATAGCTCTGGAATATAAAATCTGAATAGTCCTGAGACTTAATCCACTTGCCACAGACCCCAAATCCAGTGAGAATCCTGAAATGAATAATTTTATTGATTTATTTTAAAAAATCTTTTTACAAATCAGGTAGTTCCCAATGATTTGCTATCAGTAATTGCCAGGATACTTTAGCTGATAGAACATTAATAGTAATGCCTAGTGGTATATCATAGCAGGTTTGTGATGTAAACTGGGAGGGAGTTCAGAGAACTGAGTGATCTTACTATAGCAAAATCTTCGTTTCCACCTTCTTACTTACGGAAACAAAGAGTTCTGATATTTGTCGCATCTATAAAGTAAGAAATCAGCATAGAATCAATGTTAATCTATCTCATTCTACTATAAGTGTTACACAAACATGGTTACAAAATTAATTAAAACTTAGTTCCACATATCTAATTAAGAAATGTATTCTCCTGGGCTCTGGTGGTTTATGCTACTCCTAGCTACTCAGGAAGCTGAAATCTAAGAATCACAGTTCAAAGCCAGCTCAACCAGACAAATCTGAGGTTCTTATCTCTGGCAAAAAGCCAGAAGTAGACCTAGGGATCAAATACTGATTTGGTTTCTTCAAAAAAATTTATTTTTTCTTTGTTTTTATGCCAGCTGTGGGGCTTGAACTCAGGGCTTGGGCCTTTTTTTTTTTTTTTTTTTTTTTTTTTTTTGCTCAATGCTAGTGCTGAACTTCTTAGAGCCACAGCTCCACTTTTGATTTTCTGGTGGGTTAGTTGGATAGAAGAGTCCCACAGTCTTTCTTGCCCAGGCTGGCTTTAAACAGCAGTTCTCAGATCTTAGCCTACTGAGTAGCTAGGATAATAGGTGGGAGCCACTAGCATCCAGCTCAAGACTATATTTCTTTTTGGACAAAACCACCCCTTCCCTTGTTCTCTCCCGATGCATGATTATTAATAGAGAGATGGGCAGGAGAAACCACACAGACCTGGACTAGGGTTGATTTTTCTGGCAGGTTAATTGTGGGAAATAGTCCTTCCAGTTGGACATTGATTACATGACTCTCGAGAAACAGCATTGGAGCCACACTAGCAGTTGAAAGACCAGACATTCTGAACGTCTTTCAGTCGGGTACAGAGGTGTGCTCTTTAGCAGTTATGCCACAAACTCATGGCAGTATAGGATATGGACCCAGGGCTTTATGTCACATATCTGCCCTAAAACTTCACTCTTAGCTAGATTAGTATTTCCTTTTTTTGATTTTTTAATATATTTTTATTGTAATTAATAGAAGGGTTACATGATATTTGCCAGATAAATGGTGCATTAATTCCCATACATTGATACCCTTTCACATGTCTTGGTCCCCATTTCCCTTCCCCCCTCCCCCACCCCTCATCTTGTTTTCCCCCGTTCCCTATCCAATTTCAGATAACCAAATACAAATTTTTGATTTTTTTATTAAAGAATTTATTAACATTGATTTTTACATCATATTTCAAATGACGTGTTTAACAAACAAGCAGCATTTTCTTTTAACTATAACAAAACCCCTCATTTCAATTGGCTCCTAAAGTTCCAGTAACTTCAGTCAAGACCAAAATACTCTACTGAGGAGAAGGAGTGCTGAGCTCAGGAGTCATCCAGCTATATTTTAGAATATGCAATTTATTCTTGGTATCTGTTTTTAAGAGCTTCAAGCTTGGCAACTGGAGCAAGGCTACTAAAGGTGATGAACACAATATTTTGAAGCCATTGCTACATGCCTTCTCTAGGTGTGGTGGTTAACGCTTATCATCCCAGCACTTGGGAAGTAGGGGCAAAGACTGAAGTTCCAGGCCAGCCTTGGCTATATATTGAGACTCTCTACCAAAAACAACAGCCAAAAAGAAAAAGAGCATTGTATATATATGTGGGTATGTTAAAGTGAAACCCTCAATATTAGTAAAAATATAAATGTAAATTAATTTAAAAAGTAAGATTAGTTATAATCACACTCACCAAATAGAGTATGTAGCACATTCTTTTATCAATACAAACTGAAATTGAAATATTGGTGAAAGAGATAAGACAGATCAAGATGCATTGTATATACAAACAGCTTTGTTAAATGGAAAAAATTCAATACATATCTTAAAAATTAAGAAAAAGGAGGGAAGGGGTAGATTAGGAGGGGTGGGTGAGAATGTTGAAAGGTGTGTTGTTGATCAAGACACACTATTCATTAACTGCAACTCCTTTGTACAAGTACTTAAATATAATAAAAATATTCAGAAAACATAAAATATTGATACTTTGTTGATCTAGTTTATTTATTTTTGCCAATCCTGGGGCTTGAATTCAGGGCCAGGGCACTATCAAGGCTAGTGTTCTACCACTTGAGCCACAGCATCACTTCTGGCTTTTTCTGTGTATGTGGTACCAAGGAATTGAACCCAGAGCTTCCTGCATACTAGGCAAGCATTCTACTACTAGGCTGCATTCCTGGTCCTTCATTTAATTTTAATTCTGTATATATTTTCCATGCATTCAATTATTTAATACAGTGATATTTTCAATATATTCCATTCTTGTAAATTATTAAATGTAGCAAATGATTTCAGTTTTTATTATTTATCTAAACTTTATTATTAGCCAAATATTTCATTTAGTAAATATTTGTTGCTTCTCCTGTATGCCAAGAATATAACAGCTATAGATTTTTTTTCTCCCCATCAATCGTGGGGCTTGTACTCTCGGCTTGGACGCTGTCCCTGAGCCCTTCAGCTCAAAGCTAACACCCTACCCCTTGAACCACAACGCCACTTCCGATTTTTCTAGTGGTTAATTGGAGTCTCACAGTCTTTAATGCCTGGGCTGGCTTTGAACTGTGATTCTTAGATCTCAGACTCCTGAGAAGCCAAGATTATAGGCATGAGCCACTGTGCCTGGCTTACCAGCTATATATTTTGAAATAAGTTCTAATCTAATTAGCTTATTGCAGGATGATATGTATAAAATGAGCCAGAGCAGCAGATGCTGGGCCACCTCTGGCATGACTCCATGACTCCTACTCTGCCTATTGTTTTGGCTTATAAGGCTTCTGGTAAGACTCAGTTTTCTTTCTGGAGCATACAAGTAGCTTATACTCTTCTCATGGGATTCTATTAGACAGTCATGGGATAAGCACTCAGGATATGATGTTCCTATTATACTGTTTTCTTCTCCACAAGAAAAGATGATGAAAGCTGTTGAGTCACCACATTAATGCTCAAAAGCAAGTATTTTTATGTATCACTCCATTGGTAAACAAATGGAATTGCATAGTTGATAGAACAGATTGTTTTCACAAGCACATTTTTATTTACAATTTCCAATTCTAAACTGCTTTTTCTTTATTGTCCTCCTCCTTTCCCTTCTTTCTTGATCATCCTTCTTTGTAGTACTAGAACTCAGGAAACTATTTCTGCTTCCTTTCTTTTTCTTTTTTTGTTAGTCATGGGGCTTGAACACAAGGCCTGGTCACTTTCCCTGAACTTTTTTCTCTCAAGGCCAGCACTCTACCACTTTGAGCCACAATGCCATTTTTAGTTATCTGCTAGTTAATTGGAGATAAGAGTATTATAGAGTTTCCCTCCTGGGCTGAACTGCTAATCCTAAGTAGCTAGGATTATGGGTGTGAGCCACTGGTGCCTGGCTTCTGCTTTCTTGATGACAGCTGGTGCTCTGTCACTTGAGCCATGCCTCCCGTCCTGCTTTTTTGCCAGTTATTTTGGAGATACAGTCTCATTGCCTTTTCTTCCCAGGCTGACCAAATACTGATCATCTGATCATAGCCTGGCTAGTTAGGAGTATAGCTATGAGCTATAAGTGTCTAAAGCTAAACATCTTTTAAATTAATTGGTGTGTATGTTTGCCCCCGTGCACATGCGCAGGCACATACTTGGACTTGGGTTGGAACTTAGGGCCTGGGCATAGCCCTTTAGACTTTTTTTTTTGCTCAAAGCTGGCACTCTACTATTTGAGCCACAGCTCCATTTCCAGTTTTATTTTCTGTGGTTTTGGGGGGAGGTAGCAGGGGGAGTTAATTGGAGATAAGAGTCTTAATCTTCAGATCTCAGCCTCCTGAGTAGGATTAGAGCTGTGAGCCATTTGTACTTCACACTAAACATATTTTATTGTGTTTCTTCCTCTCTTATATTTAGTGGAATGAAAGGTCTCACTTCCAGAAAGCCTTCTGTGTATTCAAATATTTTCCCATTTCTTTTGTTAGCAGAGTTTGTGCTGTATGAATTACTGAAGGTTGATATGAATTATACAAAATAGTTCCAGGAAATCCAAAAGTTTCCTAGAAACTTTTGAAATAGTAGGGAAAGCATTTCACATCTTTGAGAATTCCTTGGGAGTGAGGGGGAGGGGATTAGTGCCTTAATGTCTTGTTGAGATGAAAGTTTCAACTGCGGCTATAGCCACAGTATTTTTCTTATATAATTTTGGAATTATATAGGAAAGTGAATTATATAAGTGTGATGGGAGAAAGCAGCAATTCCAAGGTGAATGGTCCAAGTTCCAGGCCTCCAGGTCTTCCTAGAATCTCTTCTATTTAATCCCTCTCCTGCTTATTTCTCTGCTCTCTGCAGTACACAGAAGTATTGGAAGTGCATTAATGTCTGCCTTTCTATTACACAATACCCCTGAAATTCCACATCCTGTTCAAACATACTGCCTAAGCTCGGGTTGTTTGACTACACAGATCAGCCTGGATCCTATTCCTTGCTCTAAATCATTAAATAAAATATTGGATTATTAAAATTTATAAATGTAATGCAGTCTGGTCAATGATTCATTCCAGTTGATTCCCTTTAGGTGGTTATGATTGGCTTAAGGAAGGATGTATTCTCAGTTTTTCTTCAAAACAAATATCATGATTTCTAATTTTACTTCCTTTCACATATGTGAAATAGTTAAGCTATTCCTCAGGCTTTGGATGTATTTTAGGTAATGCTGTCCCTGCCCATCTTTTCTCTTGTTTCAAAACTTCAGCCCAGCTACTGAGTTGCACAAGCAGCAGCAGAAGAGAATGAGGAATTTGTTTTGCTCTCTTTCCTAGCTCTGTTTTTCATTCTTCACACGCCCACTCCTGCCCACAATTCCAAGGCTACCATCTCTCTCTCCAACATATTTCTGCCTACAATGTACTTGCTAGTTAATTTACACAGCTCTGATTCATCCTGACAGTCAAATGCTTCCGACAGGTGAATACCCCTGGGCAGTCACCTGGAGACAGTTTTCTGTAATAATAGCTGTGTTTCATGATGGTACCATGTGTCATGCTTATTTTCCAGGAGGAAGATATGAGAAAATTTTGTTGTCTTGTCCATACCTTTGTGTTTCTCTGTGTTTCTTCTTAGCTTTTTTTTTCTTTTTTTAACCGTATCCTGATATTTTATTGTCCCTGGGCTGTTATTTTCTCATGCAGCTTGTAACAGTAATATGTTACTCTGGTAAATGTATTAATCAAAATATTGGGCCAGGAGTTTGGCCTAGTGGTAGAGTGCTTGCCTAGCATGCACAAAGACCCGGGTTCAATTCCATGATACCACATACTTAGAAAAAGCCAGAAGTGATGCTGAGGCTCAAGTGGTAGAGTTCTAGCCTTGAGAAAAATCCAAGGACAGTCCTCAGGCCCTGAGCCTAAGCCCAGGACTGGCAAAAAAAAAAAATTCTCTGTGGGACTCTATAACCTGAAGACAAAAAAGTGCAAGTTTCTGGAGGCAGAACTCTGTTAGCTGTTAGTTCCAGTGGATCATAGTTAATCAGGAGACTGAGATGTAAGAAGTACAGTTTGAAACCATGCCAGACAAATATATGAGTCTTATTTTTAATTAACCAACAAAAAAGCTAGAACTGGAAGCTCAGGTTCAAGTAGTAGAGTTTCCGCCATGAGTGAAAAAGAGCCAAGTAAGAACACCAGGCCCTGAGTTTATGTCCCAGTACTGGCATAAAACAAAACGATGACATCAAAACTAGGAAGGTTTACGGTTGGTCTTGCTAAACTTGCTAAGGTTCAGCGTGTCTTTTAGGACTGGGAATGTGGCTTAGTGGTAGAGTGCTTGCCTAACATGCACGAAGCCCTGGATTCACTTCCACAGTACCACATAAACAGAAAAGGCTGGATGTGGTGCTGTGGCTCAAGTAGTAGAGTACTAGACTTGAGCAAAAGAAACTCAGGGACATTTCCCAGGCCCTGAGGTCAAGCTTCACAACTGGCCCCCCCAAAAAAAAAGAAAGAAAAAGAAAAAAGTATCTTTCAGCTTTGGTTTCTTTCTTGTTCTTTCAGTCCTTGCTCCATCCCTACCCTCAGAAGCTCAGCATGGTCTAGGTAGCCTAATCTCCCATAAGCAAGCAACAACTTTTGAGCCATCTTCATCCTCCCCAACTCTCAGCCAGTCTTTTGCACCTGATTCCCTCATTGGCTTCTGGCTACAAGTCAGTCAGCCAGTTTTACCTCCGGTGACCCGCCCTCTTCCGTGACTGATTGGACTGTGAAGGAACACGTGATCTGAACTGCCAATCAGATTCGTCCTCCACAAATCCTGCCACACTCGCTCATGTGGCTGGCGTTTGAGTCCAAGCCCTCGCCTTTTCCTCAGCGCTCGGTAGGCCCTGCGTCCCAGTGACTTCCGGTGTTCTTTAAATTGACCAGAGGGAGCCTCACTGGAGACCCTCTTCAGGGAAAGCTGCCGGGGGGAATTTTCATCCCGCAGAGCTTGCAGGCGTGAATAGAGAAAGCAGGGCGTGGGATGGCTTCAAGGTCGGGCCCTTGGAGACGCCATGAGAGAGAAAATGTCAGGTGACAAACCTTGGGGTGCAGCCTGGGGTCGCCTGGGGGCATCTGAGGTAACTGAGTCCCCTCGAGTGACCCGCCCCACCCCCGCCCCGTGAATGTAATAGTTGCTAAACTGGCAATACACACAGTTGTGCACACGGACACGGGATGAAACTGGATAGGGTGTCGTGGCACTCGTGGTGACGTGAATGCGGACGGCCACAGCCTCTGAAGGGGAATGTGAGTTTCATGGTAGCTTAGTTGGGAAAGGGAGAGTGTGGAAGTGAACTGGGGGAGCGTCACGGGGTGAGTTCCAGCTGGGTTTTAGTTTAGCTGGATGATGCCCGGAGGCTCAAGAAGGGAGAGGGTGTGTGTGTGTATGTGTGTGTGTGTGTGTGTGTGTGTGTGTGTGTGTACGTACGTGTGCAGAGACACCAGCTTGAACTCATGGCTTCGGTGCTCTTCCTTAGCTTTTATGTTCAAGGTTGGCAAGCTACCACCTGAGCCACAGCTCACTTCTGGCTTTTTGATGATTAATTGGAGATCAGAGTCTCGCAGGTGCCCAGGCTGGCTTCGAGCTGTGATCCTCTTGAGTAGCTGTGATTATAGGTGTGAGCTACTGGTGCCCAGCTTAATATCTGAAGACGTTGAACGAGGTGTCAAGGCTTTGCTGACTGTAGTAGAAGGTGAAAAGAACAAGGATAGGATGAATAGAGGTGGTTGAAGGAGGCGAGCCTCCAAGAAGGAAGGATTGAAAGTAGCAAAGTATCAATTGGAAATTGGAGCTCTAACCAATCTTCAGTGCTACTGAAGGCACCCCACCCTCTTTCTCAGGCCCCCTGTTCTGTTCTTTGGCTATTTCATGGCAGCCTGTAAAGGCCCTGAGGGATAAATAAGCTCATGAAGATTTTTCTGGGCTTTCTCAGGGCACTTTGGCCTTCTTCAAGGCTGGGATGAGCAGCTTTTCTCTGCCTCTGCAACATCCTCCGTGGTGTCAGTCATAATTACTTGTCATCTCTTGCAAGCTCAGGAACAGAGTAAAGTCAGAAACAGTATGCTGTATTCTTTGTATGAAAGAAGAAACTCTGGCACCTTGGCCAAGTGTCTGGCACAGGGAAGGTACTTAATAACTATAAGAAACACACCTGAAGAAATCAGTAGAAGTCTGGGTTCAGATTTCAAAGTAACAAGCACCTCAGAAAAAATATCAATTCATGAGGGTTGTTCAACTGGAATTAAAGGTATCAATTATGACAAACTCAGTTGATTTTGAGATATCACTATGAAAGAGAAATAGACAGCTTTCTGCATACATATGTGGATGGGTGTATGTATACATTTTCTTCATTTTCTTGTTTTGTCTGTGAAGAGCCTAAAAGCAATGAAGTTCTAGTAGAAAAGGACATAATTAGTGCCCAGATTTTGTTTCCTAAATATTTTTTTCTTCAATATAGAAACCAGGATTTAGGGTGGAAAAAAAAATCTCATTCCAGGTCTAGGATAAGGTAAGTAAGAGAGGGGAGAAATTGAATTGATATTAGAGTTCTTTTTTCTAATCTTTCTTTCTTTCTGTCTTTCTTTCTTTCTTTCTTTTTTTCTTTCTTTCTTTTCATTGGTCGTGGGACTTGAATTCAGGCCTGGTGCTGTCCCTGAGCCCTTCAGCTGAAGGCCACCACCCTACCCCTTGAGCCACAATGCCACTTCTGGTTTTCTATTGGTTAATTGGAGATAAAAGTCTCACGTCGTGCCTGGGCTGTCTTTGAATCACAATTCTCAGATCTCAGTCTCCTGAGTAGCTAGGATTACAGGTGTGAGCCACTGGTGCTTGGTTAATCTTGCTTTCTTTCTATTCATGATTTCTGTAACCTTGAGATTACTATTGAATACATAGATACTTTAATGTCAAAATTTTTTCAGCTCTTAAAATTTAATTTTTACATGGCCCAGAAAGACTTTGAAGTATTGTTTCAGCTTTTTAGCTGAATTTTTTGTCTTCCAGCAGGGGTGCAAACTCCCAAAGGTAAATTCATTTTTTTTCATGCATTGAATGTTCATTGCGCTCTTAGTATATTGGGAACTGAATATTGAAGTGAACAAAGCTAAGTTCCTACTTTTGAGGAGGATAGATAAAATAAAAATGTATGGGAAATAGCAACAATAATCTAGCAGGGTAATTAGGACGAGAGTGGAGAAAGGGTGTTGCTCTTTTCCATATGGGGGTCAGGAAAAGTTAGTTTTAGATCCTCTGAGGTCCAAATTCTAAGAACATAAAAGTACAAGAACATAAAAGTATATAGTTAAAATGAAAGAGGAGAGGAGAGGATGCAAAGACCCTTTGGACTGCAATACATATCTGACATCAGGGAGAGGAGATAAGAATGGTCAGGTTAAAGCTGAATTGTTTTACAAGGCCCCCAAAATACCTTCAATAACCTTGTGGTGACTTCTGAGAAAATACCTATCAGAACTGTCACTCTCTGGGCAAAACTCCCAGGTATTTATATCCTTGCTTTTTCTCAGGCATCACATGCAGGATTGCCTGGGTAGAGTGTGATTTTGAATAAAGAGGCTGCCTTGCAACATTGACCTTGAAAGAACTAACAGCTGGAGGCTATGGTCACATAACTATAGTTGAGCAATTTGTCTTTTCTTAAAGGGGCATGTTGTGCATAGCTCTGTTATCTTTTTAAGAAGCAACTGGAAGATTTGTACTGAGAAGCAGCATGATTTAATTTAGTTTTTCAAAGAATCATTCAGGTTACTTATATAGAATATATCTAGGGTAAGCTAGTAAGGATGCAGGGAGAGCAGAAAAATGTTCTTGTATAATGGCTAGGTGAGAGATAAAGGATGGGTAGCTGGTTATGGTGCCTGACACCTGCAATCCCAGTTTCTTGGAAGACAGAGGTAAGGAGGATCTTGAATTATCATGAGATCCTGTCTCAAAACAAAGTAAAAGTCAGGAGGGCTGAGGCTATGCTTAAGTAGTAGAGCACTTGCCTAACAAGTGTGAGGCTTCTGGGCTCAATCCCCAGAATAGAGGGATAGAGGTACTAGGTGGTTCATGCCTGTAATTCTAGCAACTCAGGCGGCTGAGGTCTGACGATTGCAGTTTGAAGCCATTCTGGACAAGAAAGTCTGTGGGATTCTCACCTCTAGTCATCAAAAAACCAGAAGTGGAGCTGTGGCTCAAGTGATAAAGGCTGTGCGTAAAACTGCTCAGGGACAATGCCCAGGCCCTTAATTCAAGCCCCAGGACTGGTGCACACATGGGCGCATATACATATACATTCAGGCACACATACATGCATACAAATATACAAAACAATACAAAAGGAAGAGAAGGGAACGGGATAAGAAGGAATGGAATAAAAGAAAAGGACAAAAGAATTAATGATGTCTTAGGATTTAACAGGGATTAGTAAAAAGTAGTCAGATTTGGATGTATTTTGAAAGATCTAACAGGCTTTGTGACTGGTTTGAAAGTAGATGCACAAGGAAAAGGAAAGTCCAGGATGATTCCAAGATTGTACCTTGAGCACTGGAAGGCTGGCCAGGCTATTTTCCATGATAGAAGATGCTATAAGAGGGGCAAATCTAAGTGGACTAGGGAAGATCAGGACTTTGGTTGCAGAGTCATAATGAACTTCTCCAAAGGTATGGAAAGTTTCGTAAATTTTTTATTTTAATTTTTTTTTCTTTTTGCTAGGGAGCTTGAACTTAGGGCCTGCGTACTGTCTCTGAGATTCTCTTGTTCAAGGTTCACACTCTATCATTTGAGCCACAGCACCACTTCTGGCTTCTACTGTTTATGTGATACTGAGGATTTGAATCTAGGGCTTCATGTACGCTAGGGAAGCACTTTATAACTAAGCCACATTCCTGCCCCCCCGAAAAATATTTTTATTATCTAGCTACATAAAAATTGATTTTGAAATGTACTTTAAGAATGTATTTGAGGGGCCTGGAGCACAGCCTAGTGATAGAGTGCTGGCCTCAGTTTGATTCCTCAGTACCACATACTCAGAGAAAGCTGTGGAGAGAAGTGGTGCTGTGGCTCAAGTGACAGAACACTAGCCTTGAGCAAAAAGTGTCCAAGGACAGTGCCCAGGCCCCGAACTCAAGCTTAAATAAAAAACATTGATTTAAAATGTATTTGAAAGTTTCTGGGTATCTATGAAGTGTTATAATCAGTCAATGAGAATGTAGAAAAATGCATTGAGAAGAGGTTCTTAGGTATTTAGTTTGTTGTCTAATTAGTGTACACGGAGATTCTTCACAGCAGGCAGGCACCATCTGTCCCTATGAGGAACAGAAGAACAACCTCTTCTTGATCTTCATTGTTAAATATTCTACTTTGCTATCTTCATTGCATTGTTCTACAATGATGTAGAACTTTGGGAGAGTTGGTGGAGGTGGTAAGGACAATACAGACCTTGTTCTGCAGTAGCTGATCCATTGTTTAGTACTAGTGGCATGAAATGCTAGTGGCTCTCTCACATATATCATCTGTATTTTATTAAGGAGAACCCCAATTGTCAGCCTTATTGAGAACCCCTGAAAACATGTATTTAATTTTATAATACATTTCTGTCCAATTTATCCTTAGGAATTTTATGCAAAAGTAGGGGACATATGTTCCCAGCTTGTCTTGAATTCTTAAGTCATCAGCGGTGAATGTGACATCCTTCAGTACAGGCTGTACGGATGCCTGCCACCCTTGTGCCTTTGGTGGGGCTAGAAGAGAGTTCTATCCATTCAGGGAATGTCCATCTCTCATTTCTCAGGACTTAATCCCAGCCTGGGAGGCCACAATGCCACTTCATTTCAGAGTCCAGAGATGGGCTGTTGCCCCAGAAACCTCAGAGGAGGAGCCACAGCTGTCCCTAGAGAATGGCCTGACATGTGAAGTGGAGCCTGGGTAGCAGTGGTGGCAGGAACAGGGAGGAGGTGGAATGTCTGAGGCAGGAAGGCAGGGTTTCCCATATACTGCTCAGGGAAAGGGCTAGTAGAGGACATTTCCTGGCTGAGCTCCCTGAAAATATTCCCATATCTGACATGAGTCACCCTAAATTATAGTGACAGGAACATCTGCCTATCAGGAGTAGCCATCCTGTCACTTGGGCTTCCTCCTAGAACTAGGGCCTTCATAAGTCCCAAGGCTTCTCAGTCACTTCATAAGTGGGACATGGGAATGGGATACAGAGATGGCTGAGGGATCAAATAGGACTAGTCCCCTGCTGTCAGGTCCAGTTTGTTCCTCAAGAGGGACAGTGAAGCCTAGCCAGTGCCATCACTGGAGATGGGGATGAAGAGAATTTTGAGAAAGGCGCCTTTGGCAACCAGAACTCACATGGGATCTCATCCAGATTTGGGGCATCCTTCCTGGCCCATCATGGGAAGAATGCCCCAGACTCTGGGCAGGGAATGCTTGCTTGAATCTACAGGCTGAACCGATGTCATGTGCCTATGTTCTTGGGAGCAGTCCAGGCTGGAGACATAAATCTGGTACTCATCAAGCTGCTGAGGAAAGCTTTATGGAAGGAAAATTTTAGAGGTTTCCAGTTCCCAGACTTTCATCTTCTTCGAAAAATGTGAGAAGCTTGTTTTCTTCCTTCCTAGGAAGACAAAAGACTCTAAGCTAAGAATTATCCACTGATAGTTTCTAGAACTTCTTTTGCTTTTGTAAACCTACAATGAACTTCCAGCTCTGAAACAAAAATAGTTCATATGATGACAAAGCACAGACCCGAACTTGTTAGGACTAATACCTGGGGAGGGTGACATTGTCATTGCTCTTAGCACCAGGCTGAGCCTCCAGGAATAATATTTTCTCTACGTCTGAGCTGTGTTATTTGTTTTAGTCTGCTGTCTGTTTAGCCAGGGAATAATTAACAATTAAGCTTATTGAAAACACACTATCAAGTGGTTTTCAGTAAATATTTGTTGATAATAACAGGCTTTTGTTTACAACATCACATTAGGAAGAAAATTTGGTTTCTCTGCAAAGTATTAGATAGAGGTTTGTCAGTTTACGGACCAGACATGTTTCTAGAAGCAAAATGACTTATTCAAGGTCTCACCATGAAGAAATGATAAAGTCAAAACTATACCCTAAACTCCTAGTTTTGATGTATTCCTAACATATATATATGTATATATATATATATATATACATATATATATATATATATATTTTGCTAGTCCTGAGAACTGAACTCAGGGCCTGAACACTGTCTTTGGACTTTCTCAAGGCTATAGTTCTATCACTTAGCCACAGCACCACTTCCAGCTTTTTTCTATGTATGTGGTACCAAGGAGTTGAACCTGGGTCTTCATGCATGTTAGGGAAGCACTCTACCACTAGGCTAAACTCCCAGCCCCTGTTTTTTTTTCTTTTTTGAACTTAGGGCCTCATGCTCATCTGGCTAGTGCTCTATCTCTTGAGACATCTCTTTTGTTTTGTTTTTTGGCTAGTTAATTGGCAATGAAGTCTTAAGGACTTTTCTTTCTGGCTGTCTTTGAACTTTGATCCTCGAGATTTCAGTCTCTTGAGTACCTAGGGTTATAAGATGAGCCACCTAAGCTGGTGCTTTATTACTCTGTCTGCTAGTTGCAATAGCATTTGGAAAGATAGATGAATTTCACTGAGGCAGTTCAGGCATTTGAGACACTAACCTTTCCAAAGAACAGTAAAATCTCATTAAGTAAAAATAATTGGAAGAATGGTGAGGCTGAATTGGAGAAAAGTTTAACATTTTTTAAAAGATATTCAGCCTTTTCCTTTCAAGGCCATATAGTAAATTAAAACAAATATGCACAGAATGAACCACAAAGAGGTCTTTGTGGACCTGCTTAAAAGAACAACATTTACATAGTTTGGAAAGGGTACATGTGTAGTTTGTGTATAATGACTGCTAAAGCTATCTTGGGCATTTGGGGAATATATATATATATATATATATATATATATATATATATATATATATATATTGCTTGTACTCAGGGCCTAGGCACTGCCCAGGTTGGTTATTTGCATAAGAGTCTCATAGACTTTCCTGCCTGGCCTAGCTATGAACCTCAGTCCTCAGATCCTAGCTTCCTGAGTAGATAAAATTATAGGCATGAGCCACTGGTGGCTTTTTTTATTATTAAAAGTAATCTAAAAGTTTTCCTTGAAAACTCATGTACATGTGAAAAATACATGGAAAACTCACAAATTGAAAAGTAAATGTTGGTTAAACTGCATATTAAAATGGTTATGTTTGATTAAGTGGCATATAAATGGCATATAAACATGATTATACTTAATGACAAATTTAGAACTAAAATAAGAACCAAATCAATTAAGACAGTTTCATTCCTCCCCCTCCTCCTCCTCTTTCTTTCCCCCTCCCTCTTCCCTCCCCTCCTTCTCTCTTCTTCCTCTTCGCCCTCTTCCTCCTTCTCTCCTTCTCCTCTTCCTTTTCTTCCTCCTCTGCCTCCTCTTCCTCTTCTTAATTGTAGGGTTTGAACTCACTATGAGGAACACTTCCTTGCCAGGCAGTGCTGTATAATTTGAACCATGCCCCTAGCTTTACACATGTTTTTGAAACAAACTCTCCCTATGTACCTCAGTCTCGTGATTCCCTTCATCTGCCCAGTGCTATGATTATAGACCTGGGCTCTGTTTCTAGCTTACTGTTTTGTTTTTTTTTTAATTGTTGTTGTTTTCTCTTTTTTTAGGGTCATGTTTAACAAACAAGTATTCAAGAAGGATATCTTTATATGCAATCAGAGGCACATAGGTTTTAGAACATAATTAAAATTATGCATATGTTTATAACATTGTCTATAGAGTATATATCCCATTATAGATTTTTATGTCTATGTAGTTATGTTTATATCTCCAAGACCATGTCTGTAATGTTGTTTTCTTAGTATTGGAGTTTGTACTCAGGATCTTGTCTTTACTAGGCAAATATTCTACCACTTCAGCTATCTGAGCCTTTTGTTATTTCCTTTTTTTTTTTTCACTTTTTGTTTCTTCTTTTCTTTTTCTTTTTTTGAATGAAGTTTCATGTTTCTACCTGGTGCCAACCTTGGATTTCCACCTCTCCTACATCAGGATTTTTTTTTTGCCAGTCCTGAGGCTTGAACTCAGGGCCTGTGCACTGTTCTTGGGCTTTTTCAAGGTTAGAGCTCTACCATTGGAGTCACAGCACCACTTCCAGCTTTTTTCTATGTATGTGGTAACGAGGAATTGAACCTGGTTCTTTGTGCATGCTAGGCAAGCGTTCTACCATTAAGCCAAACTTCCGGCCCACATCGGGCTTATTTATTGAGATGGAGTCTGGAATGTCTTGCCTGGAATGGTCTGGAAGCACATTCTTTCTCACTTCTGAGAGTCTTAAGAGTTTGAGACTCCAAGCCTGATGTTTTCTTTATTCAGAACAGCTCAGCCAACCAAAGACCACTTACAAATTAGGCAGACTTTTTCCTACTATATCAAAGGTATCCAGTCTGCTCCAAGAATCTAATACCTTCAGTCTTGAACTCTCCTAAGATAGGGGCATTATAGTTATTAGTCTAGGAATCCTGACTACAGTTTGGAGGAGCCCTGTTCTTTCTTTCTTTCTTTCTTTCTTTCTTTCTTTCTTTCTTTCTTTCTTTCTTTCTTTCTTTCTTTCTTTCTTCCCCCCCTCTCTCCTCTCTCTCTCTCTCTCTCTCTCTCTCTCTCTCTCTCTCTCTCTCTCTCTCTCTCTCTCTCTCTCTCTCCCTCTCCCTCCCTCTCTCTCTCTCTCTCTCTCTCTCTCTTCTCCCTCTCCCTCCCTCCCCCCCCCCCTCTCTCTCTCTCTCTCTCTCTCTCTCTCTCTCTCTTTCTTTCTTTCTTTCTTTCTGTTTTGCTGTACTTGTTCAGTGTTATTTCTGTAGCTGAGAGCAGAACAAACGATGACACCTGTCTTTCTCACTTTCAATCTTACTCATTTTTTCACCTTTATAAGGCCAGTAGAAGGCCTTTGCTTGAAAATGAAGCACTTACAGACTCTTACTTTCTATTACCCTACTCCACATATTGCCAACCACATTTCCACATTTCCTTCTACCATCTGTGAGAAGTCTTTGCATTTGGCAGCCCTGGGGTTGTTTTTTGTTTGTGTGCTAAATGTTCATTATAAAGATGTGTGAAAATATTGAGCTTGTTATCTGTAGTTCTTTGTTTCACCGCTATCAGGCATGTTATTTCTGAAACACTTTGGAGGCCTGCTCTCTTTTTCTTTCTTCAAATTGACTCCTTCCTCTTTTATTGTCTAAGACCTATGGTGTTGACCTGGCAACTAGCATGTGGGAGGTTTCAGCGTGACTGAGGGGATGTTATTGACTAATGGGAGGCCTTTTGGGAAAACAATTTATAGAAGTTGTCAAGCAGAAGTTGGTGTATTAACAGCTGAGGAGAAAGAGGACTGGCTGGAGACATATAAGGTTCTTCTTGCTGGGTGAGTTTTCCTGGATGCAATTCAAAGATCCACATGACTTAGGGGAGGGGAAAGGGCTACAGATCCCTCTGCCATGTAATGTGAGTCTATCTTGATGAAAACAGCTGAAGTTCAAAGCACAGAGCTATTGGGCATTCCTTGCTGGTGACCTGCTGCCCCCTTCTGGAGACACTGGGAACTGAACTCTTTTAGTTCATCTCTGATCTTCATTGCCTTGGCTGTCTCACCCAATCGTGTTTTGCCGGAGTATGAAAAAATGTCTGACTATAATCGGCAGTTTATTCAGTGAGTTGACTTCAAGTAACACCAGGATCTTTTTTCATTTCCTGGCTGGAGGATGGATCTTCAGTTTTGTGAGCATTCTCTTCTGCTTCATCTCTTTTTCTATGAAAAGGTTTAAGCTAAAGCCCTTTTTCTTGGCAGTGCTGGACTGGCAGTGTTCCCTGACTTGGCATCCTGCCTGCCTAGTCTTGTCCTTAAAAGGGGGAATTTGGACTTTTGATTTCTAAGCTCCCCCAGGATCTGATTCCATTAAAAAAAAAAACACAAAAAACTTTTACTGGTGAGAAGTAGCTACCTAAGGTGAATATTAAAAAAACAACAACCAATAAACAAAAAAAAACACCTTTGATATTAAATGCACTTTCCCTCTATTTATTTGTTTGTTTGCCAGTCCTGGGCTTGAGCTCAGGGCATGAGCACTGTCCTTGGGTTTTTCTCAAGGCTAGAACTCTTACCACTTGAGCCACAGCACCACTTCTGGCTTTTTCTATGTGTGTGATACTGAGAAATCAAACCCAGACTTCGTGCATCCTAGGCAAGCATTTTACCATTAGGCCAAACTCCTGGGCCCTGTATTTTATTTACTTTTTTTTTTTTTTGGTAGGTCATGTGGCTTGGACTCTGGGCCTGGGCACTGTCCCTGAGCTCTTCAGTTCAAGGCTACCGCCCTACCCCTGGGCCTGAGCTGTCTTCAGCTCAAGGATACTACCCTGCCCCTTGAGCCACAACACCACTTCCAGTTTTCTAGTGGTTAATTAGAGATAAGGGTATCACTCACAGTCTTTAGTGCCTGGGCTGGCTTTGAACCATGGTCCTCAGATCTCAGCCTTCTGAGTAGCTAGGATTACAGGCATGAGCCTCTGAGCCCAGCTGTACTTTATCTCTTAATGAACAAGATTTCAGTGGAGTTGGGAGGGGGGAAAACAAGTGTGATTGGAGTGGGGGTTGAATTGCAAAGGACATCTTCAAAGTAGAAAATCAATCATTAGGAGGCGATGTTGATGTGGAGTTTACTTACAGGAAGCACTTTACTATGTAACTCTCCAAGTGAAAATATTTTCCAAATCTTTTTTTAACTTTTTTTATTGTAATTAATAAAAGGGTTACATGATATTTGCCAGATAGAAAGTGCATTAATTCACATACATTGATACCCTTTCACATGTCTTGGTACCCATTACCCTCCCCCCCACCCTATCAAATTTCAAATAACCAAATACAAATAAATTCAATATATCAGATAACAAAGTGAGATACTGTAACAATATGAGATACCCAAGGGACAGCAAAGGAGATGAGAGACAACATAGTACATTAAGGACAACAATCATTCATTATATGACTTATGTTTCAATATCCTAGAGAGCCTTTCATTTAGCGTCCTACTATATGGCCTTATGTATCAAGATTTTGCTCTATTGCAGATCTCTGCTAGTAGAGCCCAAGGTTTCTACTGATTATAACGAATGAGGGAAACCATTGAGCCTAAGTTCCTTTGAGTCTGGCTTACTTCACTTAATATGATTTTTTCTGTCTTTCCATTTCCTATCAAATGGGGCAATGTCATTCTTTCTGACAGCAGCACAGAATTCCATTGTGTACAAATACCACAACTTGTTTCCTAGCCAGTGCAATAAGGCAAGAAGCAAGCATAACGGGGATCCAAGTAGGGAAAGAGGAAATAAAACTATCCCTCTATGCAGATGACATGATTCTGTATTTAAAGAATCCTATAGACTCTACTCCCAAGCTCCTTGAGCTGATTCAAAACTTTGGAAGAGTAGCAGGCTATAAAATCAACCCTCAAAAATCAACTGCCTTCCTTTACGCCAACAGTGAGAGGAACGAGGCAATAATCAGGAAAGAAACTCCTTTCACAATAGCCTCAAAGAAAATAAAGTACCTAGGAATTAGCTTAACTAAGAATGTAAAGGACCTTTTTGATGAAAACTTTAAAACCCTAAAAAAGGAAATTAAAGCAGAACTAAGGAAATGGAAAAACCTCCCATGCTCCTGGATTGGAAGAATCAACATTGTGAAAATGACAGTCTTGCCAAGGGCTATCTACAAATTCAACGCAATACCCATCAATATCCCAATGACATTCTTTAAAGAAATAGAAGAGGCAATTCAAAATTTCATATGGAATAATAAAAGACCCCGTATAGCAAAAACACTTCTTAGCAGAAAGAACAGCACTGGAGGAATTTCAATTCCAAACTTTAGACTCTATTACAGAGCTATAATTCTCAAAACAGCTTGGTACTGGCACAAGAAGAGGCCTGAAGAACAATGGAATAGAACTGAGGACCCAGATATTAAACCACAGACCTATGGCCACCTAATCTTTGACAAGGGAGCCAAAAAAATAGAATGGAAGAAAGACAGCCTCTTCAACAAGTTGTGCTGGCAGAACTGGTTAAGCACCTGCAGAAAACTAAAGTTGGATCCTTCTTTGTCACCCTGCATTAGAATTAACTCCAAAGGGATCAAAGACCTGCAGGTAAAAGCTGACACACTGAAAACTTTACAGGAAGGAATAGGAGATACACTAGGCCTCCTTGGCACAGGTCGAAACTTTCTTAATAAGGACCAAGAATCACAACAAATCAGAGAAAGGCTGGATAAGTGGGACTGCATTAAACTGCAGAGCTTTAGTATGGCAAAGGACATAGCTAGTAAATTAATTAGGAAGCCTACAGAGTGGGAGAAGATCTTCACCAACCAAACAACGGACAAAGGCCTCATATCTAAAATATATCAACAACTCAAAAAATTGAATCACTCCAAAACTAATCTCCAAAGTAACAACCATCCCATTAAAAAATGGGTCAAAGACTTAGAGTCTTCTCTGAAGAAGAAACAAAAGTGGCCTATAGACACATGAAGAAATGCTCAACATCTCTGATCATAAAAGAAATGCAAATCAAAACAACTCTAAGATTCCACCTCACTCCAGTTAGAATGGCCAGGATCAGGAAAACAAATAATAATAGACACTGGAGGGGATGTGGCCAGGAGGGATCACTACTACACTGTTGGTGGGAGTGCAAACTCGTTCAACCACTATGGAAAGCAGTGTGGCAGTGCCTCAAAAGGCTAAACATAGAACTCCCCTATGACCCAGCAATTCCACTACTTGGCATTTACCCAATCATCCAGAAACAAGGGCATACTAAATCCACTAGCACAACAATGTTCATTGCAGCACTATTCACCATAGCAAAGATATTTTCCAAATCTTTATGTGACGGTAACACCTCTGTATAGCACCTTTATAATAACAATTAAAAACTAATATCTTCCAAATCAGAGACTATAGAAATAACTAAGGGTTACAGTAACTTCTGTGGTGATAAAATTCTAAAACATATACTAAAAGGATATGCTTATTTCAAAGTTCATTCTTATTTTACCTCAGCCACATGCAACCTTTGAGAGGTGCTGGTCTTGCTTTTCTGAAGTACTAACTAGGTGATTAAATCTTAGAAAGAAGGCTTTAGAAGCCACTAGCACAATAATGTTCACTGCAGCACTATTTACAATAGCAAAGTTATGGAAGAAACCCCGATGCCCCTCAGTAGACGATTGGATCACGAAGATGTGGTATTTATACACAGTGGAATTCTATGCTGTCACCAGAAAGAATGACATCTTCCCATTTGTAAGAAAATGGAAAGACTTGGAAAAAAATCATTAAGTGAAGTAAGCCAGAGGCAAAGGAACATAGATAGGCTCAATGGTTTCCCTCATTTGTAATAATTAGTACAAACTTAGGACTCTCCTAGCGGAAGACTACAATAGCTCAAAACCTAGATACATAAGGCCGTGTAGGATGAGGCTAAATAAAAGGATCTTCAGGATGTGGGAACAAGAGCTTTGTATTATGTGATTGTTGTTCTTGATGCACTATGTTATTTCTCTTCTCTTTTGTTACCCTTTGGTTAATCTCATATTGTTACAGTATCTGACTTTGTTACCTGGTACATTGTATATTCATATATTCATTTGTTTATTTGAAATAGGAAAGGGAAGGGGGGGAAACAAGATGATTGGGAGGGGTAGGGAGAGGGAAATGGAGACAGAAACATGAGAGGGGGTGTCAATGTGTGAGAAATAATGTACCCTCTGTCTGGCGAATGTAACTGTGACCCTTCTATACATTACAAAAAAAGAAGGCTTTAGAATTTTTTCTCTTAAATATTACTCCTTTAAAATTCCAGTGTAGTTGTGAAGTTGGTAGCATTGTTACTCTGTTAATAGATAATTGAGGTATAGGGATTCCATACAGAACTAAAACTGTAGAAGTAGGATAAATATCAATTTAAGGTAATCTCATTGCTATTTATTTATTTGTACCAATCCTGGGTCCTAAACTCAGGGCCTGGGTACTGTCTTTGGGCTTTGTTTGCCCAGGGCTAGAGCTTTACCCCTTGAGCCATAGCTCTACTTCTAGCTTGGTGGTCAGTTGGAGACGAGTCTCATGGACTTTCCTTCCTGGGCTGGCTTTGAACCACAATCCTCAGATCTCAGCCTCCAGAATAACTGGAATTTATAGGCATGAGCCACTAGTGCCTGGTGCTTTTCTTTTCTAATAATTGAGAAAAATCATAATTTTAAATCAACTCAGCCCATCCAGGAATCTTCAGATAGCAGCATGACATCTTACCTTTTTTATTTTTGAGCAGACAGGGTCTTACTGTGTTATCCTGGCTGGCCTTGAACTTTTTTTTAAATTGTTTTTTATTGTCAGGATAATGTGTAGGGGGTTAAAATTATATTCGTAAGGTAATGGCTGCATTGCTTTTTTTTTTTTTGCTGGTCATGGGGCTTGATATCTCTTCTCATGTTTTTGTCCCCCTTTCCCTCATCCCACCCCTTTCCAGTCATCTTTGCCTTGAACTTCTGAGCTCAAGTGATTTTCTTCCTGTGTCTGGAGGAGCTGGAACATGGGCACATGTTTTTTTTTTTGTTTTGTTTTGTTTTTTTTTTTTGCCAGTCCCGGTGATTGAACTCAGGGCCTGAGCACTGTCCTTGGGCTTTCTCAAGGCTAGAGCTCTACCACATGAGTCACAGCACCACTTCCAGCTTTTTCTATGTATGTAGTATCAAGGAATTGAACCCTGATCTTCATATGTGCTAGGAAGGCACTCTTACAAGTGGGCCAAATTTCCGGACCTGGGTTTATACTTCTGTGCCTGGCTACGAATTTCTTTCCAGTACATTGAGGGTTGCCATATTCATTCTAATGGTCCTGTATCTTCAGGCATGAGCTCTCATGGAAGACTATATAATAGCGTTCAATCTATGAATCCTGGCTAGTGTTTGGAAGATGTCCATTTAACAAAATGAGTATCAGTTGCTCAACTTGTAATCCTATGTGCTCAGGAGGCTGAGATATGAGGATTGTGTTTCAATGCCAGCCCAGGTAGTAAAGTTCATAAGACTTTTATCTCTGATTTACAGAAAAGCCAGGAATGGAGCTATGACTAAAACAGTTGGGTGCTAGCAGTAATCAGAAACGCTCAGGGACAGTACCCAGACCCCGAGTTCAAGCCCAGGTTTGGACTGGCGTGCGCACCTGCATCCCTACCTCCACACAGTATACTTTTCTGAAAACTACGATATTAGCTAGGCTAACTGCTCTTCAGTCTGATTTAGGTGAGCCCAGTTTTGAGCAGTGTGAGGGGCAACATGCCACTCTTTTCTCCTTCCCATTGCTGGATGTGGCTTAGCAGTAGGAGTGAGTTAGGAAATGGAGAGAATGTTGGCACTCTTCTCAGGACTATGGATATTTAATGGCTACTCTCATATATAACTTTTATATAATCTTACATTGAAATATTCCATATCTGAAGAGTCCAACAGCAGTATTTTACAAATTGCAGGTCAAAACCATCAGTGAGATCTAGAGATATAGCACAGGGTAGGGTGCTTACCCAGTATATATAAGGCCCTAGAGTCAGTCCCAGCACCATAAAGAAAACCAATCAGCCATTAGTGTCATAATAATCAACCTGGATGCTTTTATTAATGAACTAGGATGGAAAGCAATAGGAAATACCAGAATATATCATACATGTTTCAGGTGCTCTGTATTGCATGTTCTACTGGGTCATTATATAAATTGTTTCTTGCTAGGGTTTATGTTCAAAAGAGCTTGGAAGCCATTATCCATGGCACCTTATCAGTCCCCAGAAAGTTGTGTCATTTATGACAGTTGATGCCTCATCTTCCTTGTACCTAACTTCTTGTTTCACTTCCTGCAGTGACTTCTGCAGTGCCTTACATTTGATAGACTTTCCTGCTGTAGTTTCTAAGGAAACTCCTAACACATACTTTTAGATTTGTCAAGTGCTATTTGTGATTCAATTTTTTTCTGCTAATATCAGATCTCTGTTTAGGCTGCATTAGTCAACATAACCATTCCATTTTGGCCATCTTTTTCTTATTTCTGATTATTATGGCCCAAACATAGAGGAATGACCAAAACTAGTTGTGTTATGGCTATTGTGCCCATTTGAACTTTTGTCTCTCAAAGAGCTCTCTCAGCTGCTGCTCTGTTGTGGCTTCCTTCTGCTGCATCAGCTCTGCTGTCCCTTTGGTCACTCCCCAGGCATCTGGCTTTGACATGGAAGGGTTGTAAGGCCTGCCAGAAGCTATCCGAAGGTTCTGCCAATACTCCTTCCGGGCCCTGAGGGAGCAGAACACACAGTGGCATTGTAGTCGCACAACATCAGGCTCCTTCCTTAGCCTCAAGCTCCTCCCCCAAGCTTCTAGCCTCTGCCTAGAATACACTCATCTTTGGAGCCATCTTTGGACTCAGTGTCTCAATGAGGGCCCATGAAGGTGGATACAAAGATGTATCCACTCCTAGAATCTGTAGACCTGTACTATATATAAACAACTGTATCAGGTGGATATTTGTATCTAATTAATATCTGCTATATGAAGTAAATCTGATCCCTCCATCTCCTTCATTTTCTGGCTGATGGAATCCTTCAAACCCAAACCTCCCAAATCTCATCTTCTATATTTCTATTAGGCAGATAGTGGTTGTAAGTTTTTTTTTTTTCTTGTCAGTCCTTGGGCTTGAACTCAGAGCTTGAGCACTGTCCTTGGGCTTTCTCAAGGCTAGCACTCCACTAGCACTCCACCACCTGAGCTACAGCACCACTTCTGGCTTTTTCTGTGTATGTGGTACCAAGGAATCAGATTCAGGGCTTTGTGTATGATAGGCAAGTACTCTACCACTAGGCCACACTCCCGGCTAGATTTTTTTTAAGTCTATGCTTCTAGTAAAACAGTTTCACTGGCTTTATTTTCCCCAGTAGTCAGCAGTCTCCAAGTCAGGGACCACAACTTTCTTTAGTATTCCTAGTTCCCAGCAAAGGGTCAGATATTACATGTATTAAATTGTTTATTATTCATCTCTAGCACTGGAATGTAAGTTCTGAGGGCAAAGACCTTGCCTATCTTATCTACCATTGCATTCTCAGCTCTGGAAATTTGACATAAAACAGACATTTAGTGAATATTATTTTAAGGTTATTATTTTTAAAAATCAGGGCCAGGAGTTTGGCCTAGTGGTAGAATGCTTGCCTAGTATGCATGAAGACCTGGGTTCAGTTCCTTGGTACCACAAAAATAGAAAAGCCGGAAGTGGTGCTGTGCTTCAAGTGGTAGAGCTCTAGCCTTGAGAAAGCCCAAGGACAGCCCCAGGATTGGCAGAAAAAAAAAAATCACTACAAGGTCTGAGAATATGGTTTAGTGGTAGGAATGCTTGCCTAGTATGCATAAAACTCTGGGTTTGATTCCTCAGTATCATGTAACCAGAAAAGGCTGAAAGTGGCACTGTGGCTCAAGTAGTAGAGTGTTAGCCTTGAGCAAAAAAAGGACAGTTCTCAGGCTCTGAGTTCAAGCCCTAGGATTGGTCAAAAAAAAAATCCACTACAAGTCAATATTAGCATAAATGTTGCTTTACTAGAGTACAATGTGGTGTTCATCATTTAAATGATTTACATTTTGTATTCTTTTTTTTTTTTCCAGACATGGGACTTGAACTCTGGGTGCTGTCCCTGAGCCCTTTAGCTCAAGGCTGGCTCTCTCCCACTTGAACCACAGAGCCACTTTTGTTTTCTGGTGGTTAATTGGAGACTCTTATCTCCAATTAACCAGGCTTTTGTGCCTGGGCTGGCTTTGAACCACAATCCTCAGATCTCAGCCTCCCAAGTAGCTAGAATTATAGGTGTGAGCCACCAGTGCCTGGCTACATTTTATATTATTATTATTTTTTTTTTGCCAGGCCTGGGCTAGGGCTCAGGGCCTGAGCACTGTCCCTCAATTTTCTCAAGGCTAGGGCTCTACCACTTGAGCCACAGTACCACTTCTGGCTTTTTGCTATGTATGTAGTACCGAGGAATCTAACCCGGGTCTTCGTGCATGCTAGACAAGCACTCTACCAGTAGGCCAAACTCCAGGCCCTACATTTAATATTCTTAAAGCATTTTCCAGAAAGCATCCATAAGGAAGTTTTATAAACACCTCTGTAGAAAAATTTAAAGAGGTTGGGGCCGGGAGTTTGGCCTAGTGGTTAAAGTGCTTGCCCAGCATGCATGAAGACCCAGGTTAGATTCCTCGGTACCACATACATAGAAAAAAGCCGGAAATGGTGCTGAGGCTCAAGTGGTAGAGCTCTAGCCTTGAGAAAATTCCAAGGACAGTGCTCAGGCCCTGAGCTCAAGCCCAGGACTGGCAAAAAATAAAAAATAAATATAAAACTGTACTTAAAATACAGTGTAAGAAGAATAAATTCAGAAATAAGAAAAACATACAATAAAGAATAATAATAATGTATAAAAAAAAAAGAAAAATTTAAAGAGGTTGACTAACTCCTCATCTTCACAGAGCCAGGTAGTTCCTTCCTGCCTTTCAGTGGCCTCCCTTAGACATCTGCACAAGTTTGGGTCAGCAGCATTAGCTGAAAGGTACTTACCTTGCTCGTATCCAGGGTTTGGTGTGCATGTCTAAACCGCTTCCCCAGCTACCATGTTTTTCTGAAGCTGGTGGCAAAAAACCACGTTCTGGGGCCAGTTCCTCTGCAATTGCCCTGATGTGGTAGGGCTCAAATCCACAGCAACCACCAATGTACCTGACCCCTAGGTTGTAGGCCTCTCGAGCATATTTTTGAATATCCCATCGGGTGGCAACTCTGGGCTCCAGTCCTGTAATAAAAAGCATCATATTTGAATTCTTAGTAAAGACCGTTAAGTACTTTGTGTTTATACGTCTTAGTTTACATTGTGTGACTAGTTAGCAACCTTCTGGATAGTTCTCAATGATTGCTTTCCTGCTTCTCAGGGATGGTCTGTGAAATCAGAAATACAGGGCACAGAGAATAGTCCATGACTCTAGGTGGCTTGGTTATAGAGAACATCGTTTCTGCTTTGCGTTTTCTTAGAGTACCCACCCTTGGGGAAGGCAGCTGCTGTGTTCTTATGTGTTGTAAGAACACTCAAGCATCACCATGAAATGGCTCATGAGCTGTCAACAGACAGCAAGAATGTAACACCAACAACTTCCAAGGGTCATCTAAACCGTAGCTTCTTTCAGGCCTTCTGCTGCCTGCAGCACTGGCTAACATCTGGACTGTAACCTTTTTTTTATTTTTTGCCAGTCCTGGGCTTGGGCTTAGGACTGAGCACTGTTCTTGGGTTTTTTCAAGGCCAGAGTTCTACCACTTGAACCACAGCACAACTTCTGGCTTTTTTCTATGTATGTGGTACTGAGGAGTTGAACCCGGGTCTTCGAGCATGCTAGGCAAGCTGTCTACTACTAGGCCAAACTACCAGCCCCCTGGGCCATAACCATTTAAGAGATCCTGAAGGAAAGCTCCCAACAGCTGCTATTCTTGAATTCCTGACCCACAGAAATGGCAAGGAACAAACACAATTTAGAGTAATATATTGCACAGCAAAAGTAACAAATGCTTTATTGCCCCTCCTATCTGGTTCTTCCAAGTCTTCATCTTATGTCTTGCTTGTCTGAGCATCTCCAGGGAATAGAGGATATAGTCTTAAGGACTTTATAATAGGATGGGAAGCTTGTCTGTTCTGGCACCTCTATGGCCTTTTCCCATGCTTCTCGGCCACAGTGCCACCAAATTTCTGGCAGTTTGCTTTGTCTCATCAACATCTGTTATAGAGCAACCCAACCCAGCCCAAAGGCTTTGGAGTGTCTGAGCCATGTTTAAAAGAAGGAAACAAGTTTGGAGATCATAACTTGTTCTGATGAGAAAATAAAGATCTAGAAGAGTTTTTGAAGTTCTTGAAGTTACATGCCATAACAACAGAATTAGAACCACAACCAAGTCTCTGGTGATCCCAGCCTGAAGGGTAACTTTTATTCAACCTCAGAGCTTTTCTGATGGATTATCACACTTTGGGGAGAGAGTTGTCTTATCTTGTTTTGTAGGATTACAGGAATGAGCCACTGGTGCCTGGCTATAATCTAGCTATTTTTTAGATAGATCTTTCAATTTTTCTTCCTTCCTTCCTTCCTTCCTTCCTTCCTTCCTTCCTTCCTTCCTTCCTTCCCTCCTTCCTTCTTTCTTTCCTCCCGCCCTCCCTCCCTCCCTCTTTCCCTCCCTCCCTTCCTTTTTTCCTTCCTCCCTCTCTCACAGCATATTCCTTCTACCAGTGTGGTTAGGATTATGTGTTTACTGCTACTACTATACTGTAGAGATGGGGTCTTGCTTTTTGCTTAGGCTAGCCTCCTGATCCCTTGGATTACAGTTATATTCTACCATATCTCATCCAGACATGTCTTTGCTCTTGAAATTTATCAAACAAATATATTTAGACAACTTATAAAAAATATCCATCTTAGCTGGGCATAGTGGCTCATGCCTGTAATCCTAGCTACTCAGGAGGCTGAGATCTGAGAATCAAGGTTCAAAGCCAGCCCGTGCACAAAAGGACCTGAGACTCTTATCTCCAGTCTCTAGAAAATGGGAAGTGGGGCTTGTCTCATGGATAGGGCAATAGTCTTGAGCTGAAGAGCTCAGGGACAATGCCCAGGCCAATTACAAACCCCATGACCCACAATAAAAAAAATCCATCTTTCTGGGTGCCCGTGGCTCGTGCCTGTAATCCTAGCTACTCAGTGGGCTGAGATCTGGGGATCGTGGTTCAAAGCCAGCCCAGGCACAAAAGTCCATGAGCCTTTTATCTCCAAATAACCACCACTGGCACTGTGGCTCAGTGTGGTAGAGCAGTAGCCTTCAGCTGATCTGAGTAGCTTAGGGACAGCACCCAGGCCCAGAGTTCAAGCCCCATGACTGGGAGGTGGGGGAAGGAAAGAAAGAAAAATGTCTATCTTACCGAAGGGGAATTCTGGGAGATCAATAAATCCCTGTTTGCCGCAGTCAGGGGTATGGTAGGCCAGGGGCTGGCTCATCAGGTAAGCTTTCAACCCAGCGGCCTCCAGTCCCTCCTTCATGAGCTTCACTGTTTGTAAACTAATTGTGGGATCAAAGTGGCAGTTCACCCCAACGATAGAGGCTCCTGTAAGTGCAGAGAACAGGTCAGCATTAAGGATATATCCCATACCAGCAAGTCCCATGCTCCTCTGCTCATAGAGAAGCTTTGATTGGGATGAATCTGAGCCATACCATTTGGTCTTCCCTTCCCACAAACCTATCTCACTTGTGAGCAAGAATGATGGCTAGCCAGCAGGAAGTACTTTGTGAGAAAAGTGCTCTGGAGACTCTGGTATAATTGAAGTGTCACTTAAGCACATTTGGTTGTCCATCTTTTTATCCAAAAAAATCATTATTAGAGGTGCCTTTTTTCTTGTTTCAAATTTTAGCAATTTTTCAATGTTTGACATTAGGTTGCAAGCACAGTAATTTTTCAACATCCCAAACTGCTAGATGGTACCTGTGTTTGCCATAGTGCTTCTCATTTGAGGCATAAATAAATGTTTCCTCTTACCATGTCCATCTAATAATTGCAGCAGGCTTCTTGGGCATAGTAGCAGAAAGTAATTTAGGTGAAAGTTTCAGAACTCTGTTTTCTAGAAATGATTTTGTGTCTAGGACTAGTGACTTGGAAAAAAAAGTCTCAAAAATCTTTTGACTTGAGCTAATCAATATGTGTGACATCCTATCTATCATTCAGAAAAGTTTTCATTTGCTATTCCCTCCCCTGCCCCCAAAACTTACAGCTACATGAAGTTATCTTCCTAGGGCTTTCTTCTATGTGTGTGTGTGTGTGTGTGTGTGTGTGTGTGTGTGTGTTGTGTACGTGTGTGTACTGGGACCAGGACTTGAACTCAGGGCCTGAGCACTGTCCCTCAGCTTTTTTTGCGCAGGTTGGTGCTCTACCACTTGAGCTACACTTTGACTTACAGTTTGTTATTGCTAATTGGTGATAAGAGGCTCATGGATTTTTTATGCCCAGGCAAGCTTTGAACCTTGATCCTCATGTCTCAGCCTCTGAATAGTTAGAATTATAGACATGAACTCTCATGCCTGGCTCCTGTTAAATTTGATTTAACGAGAATAAACTGTGTTTTAAAAGATTTTTTTGAAAACTTTGCTCACATTTTTACTTGTATCTAGACCAAGGATAATTTATCATAGCAATTACTAGACATGATTTTGGAAATTTTCTTCTCCAGAAGGTGTAAAGATCTATCTAGACAACATACATTATTCCATCTTCTCACAATGTGAGGAATTCCCAAATAGAATCATTCCTGCTTTGGGCTTTAAATTTTTTTAAACTAAGGACTTTAAAATTTTTGATAAGTATATAATAATAAGATTGGCCATTTAAATCATTTTAAGTATACAGCTCACTGATGTTAATCCACAATAGTTTGTAGCCATCATCACTACTTTCAAAGCCTTTCCTTGCATCAAAGAGAAAGTTTATACCCCCCCTTAAGCAATTTCCTCCTTTCTCTTTGCTTTCTGGTAACCACGAATCTGCTAAGAATAGGACTTTCCATTCTAAATATATAAATGAAATCATAAAATATTTGTTATTTTGTGAATGGCCTAACTTGTGATGTTTCCAGAGTTTTTCCCTGTGTAAAATATACCACAGCAGTAGTTGTCTTCATGGCTAAAGAGTATTCCATTGCATGGATATACCATGTTTTGTTTATTCATCTATTAAAGGACTTCTGTGATGTTTCTTCCTTCAAAAAGGACTTCTTTTGGAGCACCTGAGATATTACACCTACACAGACATACCAAGAATAATGGCAGACAAGAGTCTTGCTGGATGTAATGAAACATATCCAAACCCTAGAAGTATCTAGTATTTAGGACAAGTGACAGGGTAGGCCTCACTGAGTTGAGCCTGCTGTTTGCACTTCATTCTTGTTCCAGGTAGACTTCACTCTCCATGATTCCTCAGCAATAGATTTTGTCAACCCCTCCCAGTGTTTTCAGCTCTGCTGATCTACCATGTGTGACTCAAAAACTCCCACTGATCCTCTCCTCTCCATCTTCCAAGACGCCTGCACTATGAGTGGTACATTTTGTATTGTATGAATTCCTTTTAAGCCTGTACTATTCCAGGATCCTGCTTAATCTGCTTCTCTTCTCCATTTATACCTACTTTTTCAGCCCAGGGCTTTAGTAGCATGTAAACCCACATCTCTCTCTCTATCCTAGACCTTTTCATGGAGTTTCCAAGGTGTACAATTCAACAGCATACTTAGTATTTTCACTTGGGCTATGATTATTGTTTAATTTTATTTTTAATTTCTGCCTGCCAGGGTTTCTCTTTTTAACTTCATTACACGAATGAATTAGTGATGCAGTGGCTATTTTTTGATGTCCATCTAGTGTATGGTTCCATATAAAAGGTTATGGGGAAATGTACATATATAGGACATTGCTGATGATATCAAAGATTTTTTTTTTGGTTGGTCAAGGGACTTGAACTCTGGGCCTGGGTGCTATCTCTGAACTCTTCAGCTCAAGGCTACCGCCCTACCCCTTGAGCTATAATGCCACTTCTGGTTTTCTGGTGGTTAATTGGAGAGACGAGTCTCACGGACTTTAGTGCCCAGGCTGGCTTTGAACCATGATCCTCAGATCTTAGCCTCCTGAGTAGCTAGGATTTTAGGCATGAGCCACTATGCCCGGCTTTACATCAAAGATCTTATAAGTTAGCTCAGAGCTTCCCAAAGTTTAGTCTATAGCAATACATTTTTATGTAATTAGGTCAGGTGGCAGCTCTTTACTCTATTACCTTCTTGGAGAATGAAAATATACACAAATGTATCAAATATTCTGCTTATTTCCTTTCCCCCCTACCCCCCACCGGTTCTGGGGCTTGAACCTCTGGGCCTGGGCACTCATTGTTCTTGAGTTTCTTTTTACTCAAGGAGAGCATATTACCGCTAGAACCACAGTACCACTTAAAACTATTTTTGAGTAGTTTATTAGAGATAAGAGTCTCATGGAGTTTCCTGCCTGGGCTGGTGTTGAGCCATGATCCTCAGCTCTCAGCTTCCTGAGTAGCTAGGATTATAGACACAAGCCACTGGTGCCTGACCTATGATAATTTCTACAGTATAGATACAAATATACGTGATTTAAAAAATGTTTTGGGGGGGCCTGGAATTTAGCCTAGTGGTAGAGTGCTTGTCTAGCATGCACGAGGACCCGGGTTCAAGTCCTTGGTACCACATACATAGAAAAAAGCCAGAAGTGGTGCTGAGGCTCAAGTGGTAGAGCTCTAGCCTTGAGAAAGTCCAAGGACAGTGCTCAGGCCCTGAGTTCATGGCCCAGGACTGGGGCCAAAAAATGTTTCTGAACTCAGGGCTTACTCAGGGTTACTGTCCCTGAACTTTTGTGCTCATAGTTAGTGTTCTATCTTTTGAGCTACAGCTCTATTTCTGGATTTTGGTTTTTAATTGCAGATAAGAGCCTCATGGACTTTCCCGCCTGGCTGGATTTTAACCACAATCCTTTGATCTCAGCCTCCTAAGAAGCTAGGATTACATGAGTGATCCGCTGGCACCTGATTTTTAAAGTTTTAGCATGGATTTATTTTAGTTTAAGTAGCTTATAGTAGGGAAAAATAGAAAAGCAAAAATATTTCCTGCTCTCCATGCAGGAAATGGGAGTTGAAGACTCCATGACTTGTTTCTACTGTGTTTGTTTCTTGTTGGCTCTGGTAGTATTGGGGCCTGAATTCAAAGCCTTGGTGTAACTAATAGCTAATAAATATTATTATATAAACAGGAAAAATTAGGTAAAATGTCTTTATTATTGCTGAGAGGGGTTGTGACCACTTAGGAGAGATGACTATATAAGCATCAACAAGTGTATAATTTAAACTGAATACTGAAAGATGAACTATATTAATTAGATAAACAAGTATAACTCTCTTATTCACTAGGCACAGGGCACTTAGTGCTGAACGAAGCAGACATGGTCTTTACCTTTGTGGATGTTATAATCTAGTAAGGGAGTCAGATATTAAACCAATAAACAATATGAGAAAGGTTATGAAGGACATGGGGTGGGTGGTGGTATAGAACATGGAGGGCATCTAAACAGAATGATCATGGAACTATGGGGTAAATGCAGGCTAGCATCCCAGATCCAACCCCAAGCCCTAAGAAAGGTCTTTTGGAATCTTTCTTGAAAACAATTAACTTGTTCCTCATCAGCCCTATTTTATATTTCCTACCCCAAATGAGGATTATACAACTCAAATCCTAAACATAACTATCTGTTATTGTTATTGACAAGCATGAAAAAATATTTTTATGAAAAAAGCCAAGTGTTGAGTAAAGAATCAGACATTAAATCACCATTCAAATTTTCTCCATTTCATAGTGACTTGGGTTCTTCCCCAGACACTGAATCAGTCCTTGGCTTTAAAATAAGGCAGTTTTGAAAACAATCCCTATAATTGAAACAAAATCCAATGCTAGGAATGAAAATTGTATAAAAAGATATATTAGGTGGTCAGCATTTCATATCAAAGAGGTTTTTTGATTTATTATACCAATTATAAAGAGCAAAACATGCGTATAACTTATGAAATGGAAAAACTTGGGCATAGAAGACAAGTAATTTTCAAGTTATTAATGTTTAAAAGCCTGTACTTGAGACAACTTTAAAATAAAACACAATGGTTCCTAATATTTCTCTTGACATACCAAAGTACTCTTCTCATTTCTATGTGCTCAGGTTTCTAGCAAGGTCTGTTAGCCTCCTTCTAAGGGTGCATATGCGTGTGTGTGTGTGTGTGTGTGTGTGTGTGTGTGTGTGTGTGTGTGTGTGTGTGTGTGTGTGGTTTTTGCATATGCGTGTGTGTGTGTGTGTGTGTGTGTGGTTTTTTCCTAAAAATCAAATCAACTCAGTTCTGTTGCCATATATTTCCTTGGAGTATGCCAAGGAGTACACATGGATTTTTTTTCAGAGATGTATGTTTGGGAATGGTATTTTAAAAGATTCATTAATTGCAAACAAATTACCTGCTTTCACCAAACGCACTGCACACTGGCCAGGGGTCACGCCGTGCAGATCTCCTTCAGGGCCAATGCACATGGTAGCAGCCACTGGCTTGCCAGATGCTTTCAGGGCCTCCACTGCCCACACAGCTTCTTCCACGTGTTCAAAATACTGAAATTAGTTAAGGTTGTAATACTGTTAACCATAAAACACTGATAACATCTTCTATTGTTTAATAAGTTTTCTTTTTTTAACACAGAATAGAATGGTATCATAATTAGCGTGTTTCAGTCATAAGACTTGAAAAGAAAAACTATGTATATTAGAACTAGATGTGTTAGCATACTCTCATAACCCTAGCACCTGAGAGGCTGCAGTAGGAAGATTGCAAGTTTGAGATTGCTTGGGCTTCCTAGGGAGACTACCTCTTAACAACTACACATCCCCCACCCCGACTGTTACACTCACTGAATCAAAGTCAACAGAAGTCTTACATTGGCAAAAGATTCTGCAGGACGCTGGTGGCCAACCCCTCTAACCCTAACTACTCAGGATGCTTAGATCTGAGGATTATAATTCAAAGCTAGCTCAGGCTGGAAAGTCTGGAAGTGGAGCTATTGATCAAAGTGGTAGATCACTATTCTTGAGCAGAAGAGCTCAGGAACAGTGCCCAGGCCCTGAGTTGAAGCCCCATGACCACCACTACCACTACCAAAAACAAAAGATTCCAAAAACTAAGTATGGTCTTTATTGGCTCTGGACTCCACAGGGACAACATGAGATCAACAGGCAGGGAAAAGTGCAGTTCATTTATCTGATGTTGGATCACAAGTGCTTACCTCTGCAATGAGGAAGTCCACGTTCTTCTTCATGAACACCTCTAACTGCTGAGTAAATATTTTCTTTACTTCAGTTTCACTCTTGCAGCTAAGATATGAAGGTGTCTGACTCACGCCTCCTGCCACCAAAGCATCTCCCTCATCAGCCACTTGCCGGGCAATGTCACAAGCAGCTTCGTTGACTTTCTGTCCCTGAAATGGGTGACGATACATCTGCATTTGTATATGAAATTAGAAACTATCATTGGCTAACCCCCCACATCTCTCTCAACTTGGTATTTACAATTGTAATATTACTCCAGAAAAGGGCAGATAGCAAACAGTCAGAGTTTTGCAAGGTGGTGCAGCAATAGCAGAATCAACAGTGCTAAAAATGACAGTGCCAAGGAACCTAATAGTAGTAGACAATAAATGGAGGCTATAGAATTACAGCAAAGGCCTGAGAGAGGGTAGAATATATGGAAATATCACAATGAAACTCCTTTGTGCAATTAATATAAGCTTATTTTTAACTGTTTTTTCCTTTCATAAAAGATCTGATAGAATATCTAGGTATAGAATATCTGTATCTAGGCGAGACCTGAGTTAGTAATGGTGATACTGGTGATGATAATGCCTGGCTTTGATGATTAATAAGCTTAAGGTTTAGCTACAGCTTAAGGTTTAGACAGAATTTATGACATTTGGTGGTTTTGCATTTTCTTTTTTCATTTTTCTTTTTTGCAGTCCTTGGGCTTTTTCCTCAAGGCTAGCACTCTACCACTTGAGTCATAGTACTACTTCCAGTTTTTTCTGTGTATGTGGTACCAAGGAATCAGACCCAGGTCTTCATGCATGCTGGGCAAGCACTCTAACAGGCCAAACTCCCAGCTGCTGTTAGGCATTTTCTCAGTTGACAAATGCAATAAGGTTTTTGCTAATTATTTTGACATTGAAAATTGACCTTGGGATAGAGGTTAGAAGTTTTGTGGAAGAAGGCTTCACTGTGTTACTCAGAGTAGCCTTGAATTTTTAGACCCAAGGCATCCATCTTTCCACCTCAGCTTCCTAAGTAGCTGAGATTATGGGTGGTACTACCAAGCCTGGCTGGCCTGGGGCTGAGGCCAGTGGCAGAGCACTTGCCTCACATTTGTGAATCCTTGGCTTCCATCACAAAACGAAAACAAAGTAACAACAAAGAAAGTTTTATCCTCAAAACAACAAACAGTAACAACACTAATTAGAATGGAATGTTAGATCTCCCTGTTTATTATAGAGAAGAAATTGCGCTGGGAAAAATGGTTTGCCCAACAACACAAGATATGATTGTAGCTGAGTCAGGCACTATTCCATGAGTTCCTATACTGCTTGAGCCTGTGATCTTTCCTGACACTGTGCACATTAAAAAGTGCAGATTTGTAGAGATGTCTACTTAGCAACTTAATCAAGAGACTGGCATGATGATTAATCATTAAGTAGTTTTCTTTAATCTGCTTCATTAAACACTGTTCTGTTCATTTGAGAGATTCTAGCTAAAACCCAACACTGTTATTCACTGCCTTTCTTCTTTTTGTCAGTGGTGGAGCTTGGACTCTGTGCCTGGGCACTGTCCCTCAGCCCTTCAGCTCAAGGATCCCTCCCTACCCCTGGGATTGGCACTGTCCCTGAGCTCTTCAGCTCAAGGCTACCACCATACCCTTGAGCCAAGTCCCACTTCCTGTTTTTTAGAGGTTAATTGGAGGTAAGAATCTCAGGTCCTTTTGTGCTCAGGCTGGCTTTGAACCTCAATTCTCAGATCTCAGCCTTCTGAGTAGCTAGGATTTCAGGTGTGAGCCACCATGCCCAGCTTGCCTTTCATTTTTATAGTAGTAGACACAAAACTCAGAAGAGGCTGTAGTGTTTCCCCATGAAGATTTGGGTGGTGGAGAGAATGTCTCTATGCTGTCAGGGCAGGTGCCACTCACTGATATCTTTTCTGCAACATAGTTTCCTCTGTTCTCCAGCTTGTCTTCACTGGCATAGAAGGTGAAGGTCTGCATGACATTTGACCCGGCTCTGAGAAACTCTCGGTGAAGCTGTCGAACTGGGAGATTGCGTAGGAGAAAACCTGTCATTTCTGTCCATGTATTTATTAATCCACAATATTTTCAAAAAATTCAGGTAAACAGACATTAAAAATGACTCTTGAGACTCTTAGTTGTGTCACATTTGGACATCTTGAGGATTAACAAGAGAGAGATCTTTACCTCCTATTAACCTGATATGGCTTAGTAGCTGAAGCTGGAGGCTTATAGTCCTGCATTTACTCTTACAGATATTTGGTTTCTATTATGATTATTGTTAACTTATTCCACATTTACTGGCTCTTTTTGTGCATGGCACTCAAGGAAGAACCGTCCTATCCTCAGAAAACTGAGGATTCAAGAATAACTGACTGTAGATGGACAATGTAGCAGGAAGAAGGAGTTTCAATCAGAGCCATGGAGTAAAGGCATGAAGAAGGTCCCATAGAAGAAGAGTCATCTGAGCTACACTTTGAAGAATTCAGTGCTCCTAGCAAACATGGAAGGTGCTAAGGGCATTCCCTTTAGAGGGAACAACTTGAGCAAATATAGAAAGGCAGGAACAAATTGGGTATTTGTGGGGGATGACAGTCTGAGACAAGCCAAGTTTTTCCTATGATTTTTATAAAATGAGGAAACTTTAGTTCTCAGTGGGAATGGAACTTTGAAAGCATGCCTAAACTAGTGAGCTTCAATCTTGTTTTGTAAAAACATCTTTTTTTCATATATTTTTATTGTAATTAATAGAAGGGTTACATTATATTCACCAGATAGAAGGTTCATTACTTCATAAACATTGAAACCCTTTCTCATGTCTTGGCCCCCATATCTCTCCCCCCACCTTGTAAAAACATCTTACAGGGCTAATCCCTGCCTAGCTATGTGATACACCCAGTGCAGCTGTTGGTATGAAGAGGTCTTACATGGGGTGGTAGGGTTATAGGATGCCTGTGTGCGAGCCTAACCATTCACTTGTTCTGAAGGTAGATTTCTAGAGAGCTCATAAAAGCATCCCACAAAAATGTGCAAATTTTTTGTACACATGTGCATTTTGCAGTGCATTAAGACTATACTGTCATCAGACTTTCCAGAGGTCAATGATGCCAAACTGTTGATGACAACTTATTCTGAATTGATTTGCTTGTTTCCTCAGGCTGCTGCTTCTTTTGAGGAGGGAATACTGGGAAAGGAACTAAGGGCCTTGTATGTATTAAGTGCTGTACTGCTGAACTATGTTCCCAGTTCTTGATTTTATGAGACAGAAGAAAAAGCAAATAGTAAACACATGTAAGCCCAAAGTAAGCTGGATATACCTGACCAAATAATAAAAATGAACTGTTTCTCATAAAGAGGAAAATAGAGCCTAGACAAAGGACAAAGGATCAACTGGTCTTGGAGTAGGGTGTTTGAGACTTCAGAGGTGGGCAGCTCTTGATGATGGCAAAGTCTAGGAGTAGGTGGCTAGTTGGGGGTGGGGGTAACTACCAGGCAAAGTGCTCATGGATCATCTGTATGGATATTGAAGTCAGGTAGACTGGTGATGAGGGAGTCAGCCAGCTCTAAACTCATATAATGTGAGGCAGGAGTCAGGAGGTCTGTAGCTGACAACAGCAGGGAGGGCCATGGTGCTAGATATTATGTAAATCTATCTGGACTTAACTAGCAGGGCCCAGCAGTTTATATTGCATTCATGTATCTGTTTTTACTTTCCTCGTGGACTTGGATCAATAGAAGGTCATTCTGAGAACATAGAATAGAGCTGTGCACCAACCTGCCTCAGGGTACTCCACGGCAGCTTCAGGGGTCCATGGGCCAGCCTTTACGTAGCCCCGCTTCTCCAGTGCAAAGACAAACCCTCCATCTCCAATCACAACCTCGCCTGCGTTTAAACGTTCTAGGATGCCCTGAAATTATAGATGAGGATAAGAAAGGAATTTGTTTGTTTGTTTATTTATTTTTGTTGGTCATGGGGTTTGTACTCGGCCTGGGCACTGTCCCTGAGCTCTTCAGCTCAAGACTACCACCCTACCCTTGAGCCAAGTCCCACTTCCCATTTTCTAGGGGTTAATTGGATATAAGAGTCTCAGGTCCTTTTGGGCCAGGGCTGGCTTTGAACCTTGATCCTCAGATCTCAGCTTCCTGAGTAGCTAGGATTACAGGCATGAACCATCTCGCCTGGCTGGAAAGGAGGTTCTTTTTTTTGTTGTTGTTGTTTTTGTCCTTTTGCCCTGCCAGTTTTTTTCCCCCCAGCAATTCATTTTTTATTTAGGATTGGTTCTGAAATGTGTTACATACTTTCTAAGAATTTAGAAAAGAGCAACAAAAACACAAATCTTGGTCTGAAGGGTAACTAGAGGAAGCACTAAAATAATTTTTAAGTAAATCCTTTTTGAAAGTCAAAAAAGTTTTTTTTAGAATATTCTCAATGTAATAAGCAATGCTTCGATCCAAATGCAGCTGTACTTTCTTATTCCAGTAGTCATTCCTGCTTCGAAAGGTGTTTATTTTTAAGACAACTTTGAGTTTTAGTGCTTTTGCTAAACATCCTTGAGAAAGCATAATTTCTTTAAAATTCTCAGGAAAAATACATTAAATACACATAAATTCATGGAAGAATACTCAGAGTAAAAATGTGTGTATTTATGTGTATGTGCTGTGTGGGGTAGGGTCTTTCAGAACATATGAAAGCATATTCAGGCTGGTGGTGTAACTCAGTGGTAGAACATTTGCCTAGCTCACCCAGGCTCCTGGTTTGATTCTCAGCACACCTCCTCCTCACCACAAAGGCACATTCTTTTATTTATTTACTTTTTGGGGGTCAGTCGTGGGGGCTTGAACTCTGGGCCTGAGAGCTGTCCCTGAGCTCTTCAGTTAAAGAGTGCTGCTCTACCACTTAGCCACAGCTCTACTTCCAGTTTTCTGGTGGTTAATTGGAGATAAGAGTCTCACAGACTTTGATGCCCAGGCTGGCTTTGAACCAAGATTCTCAGATCTCAGCCTCTTGAGTAGCTAGGATTACCGGTGTGAGCCACTGGCACCCAGCTAAATGCACATTCTTTAAAATGTTTACATATAGGGCTGGGAGTTTGGTCTAGTGGTAGAGTGCTTGTCTAGCATGCACGAAGACTTGGGTTCGATTCCTCAGTACCACATACATAGGAAAAAAAAAGCTGAAAGAAGTGGTGCTGTGGCTCAAGTGGCAGAGTGTTAGCTTTGAGGAAAAAGCCCAAGGACAGTGCTCAGGCCCTGAGTTTAAGCCCCAGGACTGGTACAATAAAAAAGTTTACATATAAGGTTATTATCAACTGTAGTTATCCTAATGGACTCTCTTTTTTTCCTTTTCATTCTCTTTCTGTGTTGAGGATGAAACTAGAGCCTTGTGCATGCTAGGTAAGTACTCTACAATTGAGCCACACCAACCCACAGCCTTAACACACATGTTCAGTGGTGACTGCTAGGATGCCTGTTCTACTGGAGGATTAAAGCTGTTAAAGAGGGTGCTCAGAGTTTGGCCTAGTGGTAGAGAGCTTGCCTAGCATGCACAAAGACCCAAGTTTGATTCCTTGGTACCACCTACATAGAAAAAAATCCAGCAGTGGTGCTGTGGCTCTAGCCTTGAGAAAAACCCTGAGGCTAAGCCCAGGACTGGACTGGCAAAAAAAAAAAAAAAAAAAAAAAAAAAAGCTGTTAAAGAGGTAGAAGTTCTTACAATACTATTTACTCATTTCAAAGACTGAAAAGTCACAAGACACTCGGAACAAACAGAAGGACAAAGATTCTAACATAGGTGACTAAATCCTTTAAAGGACTTTTCTCTCTGGCATGAAAGTTCATTTTCCATAGCAGCAGCTTTGCTATACATCCTGGAGACTGAGATGATTTATATCCTGCACCACACCGAGAACAGGAAAAAAGATGAGTAAAACATTTATGAAATAGTTTCTAGCCAATTCTTCATACCTATTCCATTTGTAATACTCTGCAAGAATCACCCTGACTTTAATGTTTAAGAAATGAATTTTGAATTGAATATTTTAAAGGACTTCATACACTAGAAAGCTATTTACTAGCATAACTATTTTTGTTTGTTTGGTTTTTTTTGTTGTTGTTTTTTTTTTTTTTGCAATTTTGGAGACTCATAGACTTCAAATAAAAGGTACTCTACCTTCAATCTAGGTTGCTGTTTCTGGTTTTATAAATGAGAAATTAAAGCCCAGAGTCCCTGAGTAATTTATACAAACTCTTTTTCCCCTTAAATGCTATCCTAGATTTGACTATAAATTGAATCAAGGGGGAGAGTGAGACAACCTTGAGAAAACTGGACAGTAAAGAGGAAGTTGGAATCTAGTCACTCTCATATATTACTAATACCAGTGGACAATTTTTTTAAGTGAATAGAGCAAGGACTGTGTAAATGTGTGAGGCATTCATAGGATTGTGTACCCAAATTGTCTTCATTTTCTCAGAGCCTTTCTCACTGTAATCCTCTTCCTTTCCACAGCCCCATTCCAGGCCATTTGGACAGCAGGTGCTCAGAGAGAAGCCAGGAGCAGGAAGTTAAATGGAGGATTATAGTATTCTTAAATACCTTTTTTAACCAAAAACTTTTCAAGCCAGCCTGGATGACCATAGGTTACCAAACAACACGTAATTATCTGCAGGTGATTTTTGAAACCCAAATATTTGGCATGATTGCAATATGTCTAAATGCTTGTCTTAAAATAGCAGCTTTGATCATTGTGATCTAATTAGCAAGAAAAATTTGTCTGTCTACACACACACACACACACACAGACATTTCTACCAGTGCAGTTATGTCCTAAACATGAAAAGAAACACATCAGTGAGTTGTAACTTTTTACCAACTTTTGTTTTGGTAAATAATTCATGAATTCTGGCAGTTGATACCTCTCATTAAATGTGTGTTTTCAAACTTTAGTATCACAACATTTTAACACAGCATCACTGTGTTAAATCTGCTGTTTGGTGGCAGGATAAGAGGGGCATTTCAATGAATATACAGGAATGTGCTCTGAAAAGGATACTATTTCATGAAAAAGTACTGTGTGTGTATGTATGTGTGTGTGATCAGCCCATTTTTGTTGAAAAAAATGCCTATTTGCCTCAACAGCAGCTAGCAGAATGTTTCTAGTTGTATTACTTGTTGTTTATAATAAATTTGCATTAGCCTTGCAACATATTTTATACTCATACACACAAACATGTCACTGTTCACATTTTATCGCTGATGGGAAAATGAGGGAAACTCTTTACCCCATTGGATCCACCTGTTGCTTAGTTAATTCTTTAGAGACCATTCTTTAAAATGTTGAAATTTTTGAATTTGCAACTTGAGAGAAGAGGTTAGAATCCATGGCTATAGAATGGGGCCAAACCAAGAAAAACAATTAATTTATCATTCTTTCCAGTCTACAAGGACTATTCACTTAATAAAATATATGTGAAGGGGCTGCCAGTACTTCTTAACCTACATCAACTGATAACAACCTGTAATTTGTCATCTCAGTGTTCAGGCCATGGCCCTGAACATGTTTTATCAAATGAACCTTTTCTCCTATGAGGAAGACTTTTCAGTTTGTTGGTGGTTCCTTTAGAAAGTGGACAACCCATCAAGGTTCTGCTGCCCTCCAGGTCCTCACAAATCAAAGGCTAACAGTTGGCATGGATCATGCTGCCTCTCAAATATTTTCTAGTGCCAGGTGTGTGTGGCAGGTGGTTGTGGCAACAGCAGGTCAATTACGTTTTGTCCTCCCTCATCCTTCTCTTCCTTCCCCCCATCTATAGGAGATGCTGGTCTGCCTCTCCCAGAAAGCACTGGGAAGTGATAGACTTGTTAGGAGCTAGATCGGCTAGGTTTGGGCTTAAAAATTTTTTAAACAGCAGATTTTCCACATCTTGCAGTGATTCTACCCAGTTTTTCTCAAACTGTTTTTGAAGCTGGTGTGGTGAATTTTTCTGTGATTGTTGAAACAAAATTGTCGGTGAAACCTACCATCACCCCACTGAAGTCTGCCCTTGTTGTGGAAGCCACCAGACACAGGAAGAACCAGCCAGGCAGGGAAGCGCCTGGGGACTCCGCGGCTCCCGCTTAGCTCCCGCTCCCAGGCGCAGACCGAAACGGTTGGACCTGGGTCCTCGAGCTCCTACCTGCCTGGCTACAGCCCAGCTTCTACTCTGTGCAGGCCGCAAACCGCGCCACCTTCAAGGGCAGGAAATCGAGCCTGCGGGTCTCTGAGGAGTAATCTGGTCTTGGGACCCTGGGTTTCGGAGGTGTCTTAGAGCTGGGAAGTACCTTTGGGCACTTGTGGCAAGGGTCGCTGGGCTTACTCTGGTCCAAAGTGCAGCTGGGGATGGAGAGGAGAGAGACGAACTCCAGGGGCACTCTCTGGACTTAGAGTTTGTAGTAGGGGCTTAGAAGTCTGTGGCGCCTGGAAGGAGGACATTCTGAGTTGAGGCCGCAGAGAGGAGAGTGCTTCGTCTGCAGCCGGGTTCCAGGGACCCTTCCGCTCCCCCTGACGTTAGGCTGGCCAGTGGAACCCAGAACACCCTGGCGCTTCCGGGACACTCACCTTCTTGGATTTTTTCGCCCCAGCGGGTGCCATCTTCGTGATGTGGGATGGGCACTCAGCAGCTGTGGACCCACCAGGCGAGCCTTCCCTCTGGTAAAGCTGGTGCTACAGCAGCCCCAGCCTGCCTCAACCCTTTATACTACCTGGCTCGCCCGCGGGGTGGATTTCCACCCCAGGCTTGGTCCAACAAGAGCCTTGGGCAGGGAACACGCCCACCAGCCAGCGATTCGGCCAGCTGATCATTAGGAAGCTACCCGCTGAAGATAAGTGGAGATTGTTTTCCCAAGTGGGTGGGAACACTGACCAAGAAGATAACGGGAAAAATGAGATTGCCATTTGCCCCAACCTTGATCTAGTGCTCTCTTGCCCAGGTGCGCGTACCTTTACGTACGAAAGTCACCAGAGGAGCCCCCTAAGATTTCCATTCGATACTCAAATATTTGTTAAAGGTCAGGAACTCTATTATTGAGAGAGGAAGAACTAAGTTCAGTTTGAAGTGTGATCGGAGTGACACACAACCAGATTAACATAACTATGGCATTTACAGAAGAGGCTAATGCTAACCCTGAAATTATGAATATTTCCAAATGATTACTACCTTATGTGCAAACGTGCTTTGCAATGTCTAGTGGTACAGTAATTTTTTTGCATGCAATATTTTTATGCTGTTGTTTATACAGTAATTTATAATGTGAATTTCTTTGCAATATTTAAAAAGGAAAGATCAATTGGCATTTATATAAGAAAATGGAAATGTATTTTGAAGTCCTCAAAATTCAGCATGAACACTTTATATATACAACTGTATAGATCTTAGAGCTGAAAACAAATGGAAATGTTAACAGTAAGCTGTCTGTTGGTGGTAGAACTAGTGCTTGTTATAATTCTACATGTTTTATAGTATTTCCCAAAATATTTTTATGTTCACATTTTTCTAGTACTGTAGATTGTACTCAGGGTCTCATTCGTACTTCATTACTGCTCTACTACTTAAGCCAAGCCTACTGTCCTACTTAAAAAAATTCAAAATCGTTTTCAAAACTAATTTTTGTGGTATTTTATTAGCTTACATTTTATAAGGAGGTGTTTCATTGTGACATTTCCAGGTATGCATACAAGGGATCTAGATCAAACTCACTTCCTCTATGCCTACCTTCTATCTCCTTCTTCCTTCTTTGGACCATATTCCTCACTTACCTTCTCCAGAGCCTACCATCTTCCTGCTATTATTCTAGCCCGCTTCCCAAGAGAGCCTGTTTTACTTTTATTTAGTGTGTCATTTCACCATGTTTTTCAGATGTGCACATATTAAGTTTTGCTCAGAATTAACCCTTTCTATTGCAGTGGTTCTATCAGTCAATAAAGGGTGACAGCAGGCCTTACCAATTTTTCATGTTTGTCCCAAGGTAGCATAACTTTGAAGAGATTTTAAACTAGTAGCATTAATTTTAAAAATGAGTTATGAGGCTGGGTATAGTGGAACACATTAAAATCTCAGAGGCTGTGGCAGGAGGAACAAGTGTTTTAGGCCAGCTTAGACTACATAAAATCTGTTAATATAAAATAAATAAATAGTTTTATTAGATATTGATCTAATCCTATAGCAAAAAATTAAAAACCTTATAAATCCTTCCCCAGCTGTCTTTGCCCATTCAAGTTATTTCAATTTGAGTTTCTTTCCTGGAGATAACCACTATTACTGTTAACTACATTTTCAGAGGTACTTTTTGCTTATCTAAGTGTATACATATGATTAAAAAATTGTATTTGACCCCTAGACACAGTGAGTCATAACTGTCATTCTAACTTATAGCTATCATAACTGTAATCTGGAGGCTGAGTTCAGGAGGATTGTGATTCCAGGCCAGCCAGTCTTCCTTTTCCCCTCCTAAAAAAACATCTGGGACTCCATCTCAGTCAAGAAAAAGCTAAGGATATTGGTACACACCTGTCAATCTAGCTATGTAGGAAGCATACATAGGAGGATCATGATCCAAGACAGTCTGGAGGGTAAAAAAACTAGTCCCTGTGCAAAACATAGTGAGAGCAAAAGTGCATAGGGATATAGCTTAAGTGGTAGAGCACAGAGCACCTCCCTTGGAGGTGCAAGGGCCTGAGTTCAAACTCCATAAAACCTTTCAAAAAGGATTTGTAGTCAGGTATTGAGATACTTTTGTCATTCTTCTGCTTCTCAAGTAGCTCTCTATCTCTACCAAATTAGATCCATTAAAAACTAACAAAATAAAATCAATTGACCTATTATTTCCATCATAGATAATAATGACCATGTTCAAGTGCATGCTGAAGGCCAGGCATTAAGCATACATTTCTACACATAGTATTATTTAATTCTTGAGGTTCTTCCACTTGGTACTCAAGAGTCATGAAGGCAGGCAAGTAGGAAGGTTATCGGCAAGATCTCTGGTTCTTTTGTCAGGAACCCAAAGAACCAAGTCCACATGGCTACTGCTTAGAAAACAAGTTCTGTAAGACATTGTTCTTGGGAGGCTGCCCAGGATCTCTGAGCTCTGCCTGGGCAGCAAGATGAGGGAGATAACTGCTATTGAAGTCCTCTGCCTGTGCAAAGTTGTTCAGAGCTCAAAATAAATACTGACAGGGAAGAGGAGGGTTAGAGCTGAATTTCATAACCCAAGAGTTTATTCTGTGTCTAGCTTCTGCTTTCCTGTACTTATAAACCAAGAAATATTTATTCAACAAATATTTATCAAGCATTATACTTGGGGCTGGAGAGAAGATCTCTCTCTCTCTCTCTTTCTCTCTCTCTCTCTCTCTCTCTCTCTCTCTCTCTCTTTCTCTTTCTCTCTCTCTCTCTCTCTCTTGTTAGCAAGATAAATAGAAAGCCTACAGAATGGTAGATTTTTTACTAGTTATATATCAGACAAAGGCTTCATATACAAAATTAAACCTTCCAAAAATGGGCTAAAAACTTAAAGAGAAACTTTTCAGAAGAAGTAAGAACACATGAAGACATGTTCAACATAAAAGAAATGCAAATCAAAACAACTTTGAGATTTCTCCATACCTCAGGTAGAATGACAATTATCAAGAAAACTAACAATAGCAGATTCCAACAGGGATGTAGTCAAAAGGGTATGCTACTACACTAATGGTGGAAATGTAAATGTATTCAACCACTCTGGGAAGCAATTGGAGGTTTCTTAAAAGACTAAACATAGAGTCTCCTTGTGACCCAGCAGTTCCACTCCTGGAATATCCAATAGACCACGATCAAGAACACACTCTAGTTACCAGCACAACCATGTCCTTTGCTGCACTGTTTACCATAGCGAAGATATGGAATTGACTCAGGTGCCGCTCAGTGAATGAATGGATTAAGGAACTATGGATATTTTTTTTGCCAGTCCCGGTGCTTGAACTCAGGGCCTGAGTGCTGTCCTTAGGTTTTCTCAAGGTTAGAGCTCTACCAATTGAGCAACAGCACCACTTCTGGCTTTTTCTATGTATTTGGTACTGAGGAATTGAACCCGGGCCTTAAAGCATATTTGGATATAATGAATTAAACAGGATTCTAAACAGTCACATGGGTGAGACTAAAGGAAGATATTCTTAGGAGAGGCTCACAAAGGCTCAATAGCTATGTGCATATATACATACAAAATGATGTTTATTGAAATGAACTTGAAGAAAGGAAAATGAGTGGGTTTTTTGTTATTTTGCTTTTTGTTTTCATGTTTGTTTTTTTCTCCTTTGTGGCTGTGTTTGATTTGTGTACCTTTTATAAATAACTTTATCTGTTTGGGGGAAGATAAATGGGAGCACAGAAATGATGGGACAAAGGGTATACTAATTCAGCAGTGATACTAGATCTATGTTGAAAATAAACTATGCAATTTGTGGGAAGGGGTTTAAGAGGGAAAAACTGGGAGAAAATGAGGGGTGACCCTCAGTACTATATGAATAAATAAACATACACACAATAATCAATTTCAGATTTGTGTGTGTGTGTGGGGTCCTGGGGCTTGAACTTGGTCAGGGCACTGTCCCTGAGCTCTTCAGCTCAAGGCTACCACCCTACCTTTGGGCCTGGACGTTGTCCCAGAGCTCTTCAGCTTAAGGCTACCACCCTACCCTTGAGCCAAACCCCATTTGCCATTTTCTAGAGGTTAATTGGAGATAAGAGTCTCAGGTCTTTTTGTGCCTGGGCTGGCTTTAAACCTCCATCCTCAGATCTCAGCCTCCTGAGTAGCTAGGATTACAGGCGTGAGCCACCACACCCACCTGGCTTCCAGATCTTTTTAGACTAAAAAACCTTTGTCATTTAAATCATTCAAGCTATCTTATATTTGAACAGTGTGTTCATGGTATTTCATGTTTCAACACTGTAGAACTGTTTACCAACTAGTGACATGGAATGTGTCCAACCTCTGTGTTGGCTTTTGGTAAAACCACTGTTTGAAATGGAATGTGAATTTATTATGAGTACGGTGCACTCTGCCCTTGTGCTGGGCTGTTCTGCACACCATTCTGTTGCATTGTCTTTTCTGGCTCTCATGGTTGGATACTATTTAAGGTTGTCAAATATACATCCATCTCTAAGCCAGGTGCAGGTGGTTTATACCTGTAATCCAGGAGTCTGGGGATCATAGTTCAAAGAAAAATCCATGAGACTCTTATTTGCAATTAATAAAAAAAATAAAATCCACCCAGAGTTCAAGATCCAAGACCAACAACATAAATAAATAAATAAATATCCAGAAGTAGAGGACTTGTGCTCTTGTTCTCACTCTCTCATATTTGTATATACATACACATACATTCATATATACATGTTTACATTCATATATGTACATTCACATATGAATGTATATATATTACTGAGGGAATTTATAATTAATAATAATATAATTATATAATTAATCCCCTCTAATAGTCCCCTAAAATAAATATTTCACTGCTTGCTGTTTTCTGACTATCATTGACCTCAGGCAATTTTTATTACCACTATCCAGATCATAAGGAGTGGTGCAGAGGGAGTTTCTTGGAAAAGTCTTACCCAAGGACAGGCTTTTTTCACTTTACCATTTCTGGAAATTCTTCATTCCCTGTGTTCTTGGTGAAGGTCACATTCAGACATCAATTCCAGCACAGTAGGCATATCAAACCACATCATATGACTATTCTTTTTACACTGGCATTGGTGTAGTCACATGTAAAATTAGAAGCTAAGGGATTCTCATATTTGTCTTTGCAGTTGGCTTGACATAAACTTACGGCATAAAATAGCTTTTTCTTAGAGTACTTCACTTTTCCTTTGTGTAGTAAGTACTTTTTTACATACTTAACAACAAATTTGTACAAGCATTTTTTAAAATTCAAGGATAAGTAGTCACAGAATACAGGGCTTCATGTATGCTAGGTAAGCACTCTACCACTAGGCCACACTCCTGGCCGAAGTGTTTCTTTTTATAGAAATATATGTGAGGGGCCTGGAGTAGGGGATGCCTAACATGGCATGTAGTACAAAACACTACAGATACTATGCATTTATGTCTTATTTCCTACTCCATAATTTCATGGACGTTAGCATTCTCAGTATACAGTTTTGTTTTGTTTTTTTTCCTTACTAAGACTTTTCACCTTTTCACTTAGAAGAAGTACTCTACCGTTTGTTTCTCTTTGGCATATCTGACTTGTCAGCATCTGTACTTTTATACTTTAGGACCATTACTGCCTTGGGATCATTATGAAATAAAATAAGAATCAAACATAAATTCTTTACTTATGATAACTGAAATGCTAAGTGACTAATGGACAAATAGTGTACATGGCAAGGATATACTGGAGAAGGAGTGGCTCATGTTTGAAGGTAGAAGCAGATAGGACAGCACATAACAAGACTCTATCAGCATATCAGATAATTACTTCCAAATCTTTTCAGACTGAAGTTGATAGAAGGCAAGCAAAGCCACACATAAAGAGCCCATTGTACCTTTCAAATGCCTACCATGAGCCCTAGAATAGAGTAACAGACAAAAGTATTATCTCTTCCTTCAGGATGATTTTGGTATTGTCCCAATAGTTTGTAAAAGCTCTTCAATATCAATAAACATGGAAATAATTCTATGAAATAAACCCCAGATTTAGTTTCTTAAACCAATTTTTCCATTACTGTCCTTTTTCTACTCTAGAATCTGGTCCAAAATATAACATTACATTTAATTCTTACATTCTCTGATCTGTGGCATTTTCTCATTTTCTCTGTGGTTTTCATGACCTTGACAATGTTGACTAGTACTCATTGGTGCTTGGAAGAATGTTCTTCAGCTTAGATTTGCTTGACTAAGTTGTAGAGTTTTGGAAGGAAAGCTACAGGAGAAAAGAGGGTGCATTTTCTTTCCTTCTTTTTTTATTATAATTAAAGAAGATACTGGATATAGATAGAAAAGGAGAAAGTTTGATTTACTTCTGAATTACATAGGTAAATGCCAGGGGTACAGAACTTATAAATACATGGGCCAGGGTCTAGTGGTAATGTGCTCGCTTAGCATGCACAAAGCCCTGGGTTCGATTCCCTGGAACCACATACACAGAAAAGGCCAGAAGTGGTGCTGTGGCTCAAGTGGCCGAGTGCTAGCCCCCTGAGTTCAAGCCCTAGGACTGGCAAAAAAAAAAAAAAAAAAAAGAACTTTTAAACACATGTTAGTTTTGTACTTCCTACTCTTCATTCAATAGTGTTCAGTAACCATTATGGCCCCTCTGTGAATGGGTTTTTATTTCTCTCATTTTTCATATCTGAAGCTTCAGCATACCCAAATGGGGTAGAAATAAATCTTTCTAGAACATAGCAAGCCAAAGTAGTCATTCTGGCTGAATGTTGACAGGAGCAAGGACTTGGACCATTTTGACCAAAGAACCATTCTGCCTGATGACTGTTTTGTAGGAGGTTTTGAAAAGAATTCTTGGAACAGCAATAAAATCATTTAGACCTTTCAACATGACTTGTTTTTCAACAATGACCTTGAGTGAATTATTGAACTTTTCTGGGTCTCTGTTTTCTCACATCAACATTAATGGAGTTGAACCAGCAAAGATATTTTCTTTGGGCCTTTAAAAGCTATATATCTCTTTTAGTATTCCACTTGAAAGAAAATCTGGAAAAATAAATGGAGCAGGTCAAATAGTTAAATGCTAGCACTCTATTTTAAATTCGCTCCTCATTGTCATAAAAAATTCTAAAATTTTAAAATGCATTTTCCCTGTATATTTTTATTTCAGTTATTTTCTCTAAATTGTATTTTCAGCTTTTGACTTGAAGTATATTGTATGTGTATGTGCATTTATAAAATACTTGTTACATATGTATGTACAATGTATGCTAAGATTCTAATGTTATAACACCATAGGGGTAATTTTAGCCAATTAAATATTTCTTTAAAAAATGTTTTCTAAGCAGTTACTTTTTAAAGTATGATGCTCAAATGTAAAAAATTTCATATACATCAAAACAAAATAAGTAGTTCAGTAGAAAAACAGAATTTATATTGACAAAATTACTGAATGATAGTAAATATAATTGGGAAATGACAAAAGATTTATTAGAACAACTTAATAATAACTCATAAAACTGGTGAATCAAGAGATGAGTATATAAATAAATTACAGTGTGTGTGAATAATGAAATGTCCTTTATATTATATCTTGGAATAATTCCCAGTAATAAGAATATACGACTAGGTAACCAAAAGTCCTAGCACATAATGTTAGATGACAAATCATTTTACACAATACATTTCTTTTATTTTTCTTTTCCAAATTCACTTTTTCAGCTTCTGTAACAGTTACAACATACCAGGCTTGTGGCTTTTATCCCCCTAATTAGACTTATAAACTTGAGACTGAGTGAGAAGTCAGTGGGATGAAGCAGAGAAGAGACCCTTTTCTCAGGTGTATAATTTGGCCAGGGGCACAATTTGGAGGGTTGCTCTTGTATCCAGTGTCAGCTAGGTATGAAAGGCCAGCAGTGGCAGCAGTATTTACTCTGAGTTTGATTTTGATGTTGTTCACTCACAAAAACTTAAATCTGGCCCTCTTGGAGGTTGTATGCATTTCCAAATCAACTTTAGTAAGTCCTTTTCCCAATTAAACTAAACAAGGTGAGTTTTGTTAGTGACAACCAAAAACATTGACTAATAAGAGTTTGTCTCAATAATCTCTTGTGCATCCAAGATCTAAGCTTAACTTTCCAAAGCTAGTAATAATAATAATAATAATGATCTTCCAGATGTTTGTTCTTAACTCAAAATTGTTTTTGTTCATCAAAATGCTTTAGCAGTAGTTACTCAGTCCACTAATCATATGCTTAGAGCTGGAAAGGATACAATGATTAATCAGGCTTAGAGCTGAGCATCTAATTCTGCATGACTTAATACTTATAATTTATTATAATGATGTTTAATATTAATGAGGACCCAGCCTATTCTAGATGTATTGAATCTTCCTGATTGCCTCCTGATTAGACACAGCTACTGTTTCTACAGACAGGAAAACAAAGAACTTTCCAAAGTATGGTACTTGTCCAAGGCATCAGGCTAATAAATCAAAGAATTGAGGTCCACCCAGCTGGTCTAGCCCCACACCTGAATCCTTCATGCCCCACTTGGGAAGAATATTTCTATTGCTGTGAAAGTGTGGATTTAGCCAATACCATTTATGTTCTTCATGCTTAAAACTGCTTCCCTGTCATCACAAAGCTGAAAGGAACCACAGAGCAAAGAGGTCTCCTTTCCTTTTTTTAAAAGATGTCAACAGGAGACAGGAGCTTGAGACTGAATGAGAAGCAAGTGGTGTGATGAGCTGAGCGGAAACAAATAATGAAGAAGACCATTTTCTCCTGGGGTCTGTGCCCAGGGCACAGTTTGGAGGAATACACTAAGCTAATTGAGGACCTTAACCTTTCCTTTGCCTTTTGTTGGCAATGCTAAGAGGCACTAAAATTTTCAAAAGAACTACTTGACATGCTTAGCCTTTCTGCTTCTGTTCTTAACCCTTTGTTGATTAACATGAACACAACAGCAAAAATGAGCCTATCCTTTCCTATCCAAGACCTTTCAATGTCAGTCTGTGGGTTCAGCTTGGTGGCAGAGCACTTGCCTAGTATGCGTAAGGTTCTGAGTTCAACCTCCAGCACTAAAAAAACAAAAGAAAACACTCTTAATATTATGTCAAATTGCTCTGAGTAAAAGCCAATATCCTTACTAAGACTTACAATCCTCAGGCATCTGACTAACACTGTTTTTTAGTTCTTACCTCTTGCTACTCCCATCAGCCCTTCTCTAATTCCTGTCCCTAGGCTTTTAACTATTATCTGAAAAGACTTTGAATTCTCTGGGTTTCTCTTCCCTCAAGATATATAAGTGGTTATTGCCCTTATAGACTTCAGGTGTTTTTTATAAAATTTCTGGGTACTAGCCGGGCGTGTTGGCTCACACCTGTAATCCTAGCTACTCAGGAGGCTGAGATCCGAGGATCAAGGTTCAAAGCCAGCCCAGGCACAAAAGGACCTGAGACCTTTATTTCCAGGTAACCTCTAGAAAGTGGGAAGTGGAGTTTGGCTCTAAGGCAGTAGCCTTGAGATGAAAAGCTCAGGGACCATGCTCAGGCCCAGGGGTAGAGCGATAGCCTTGAGCTGAAGAGCCGGGACAGTACTCTGTCCAAGTTCAAGCCCCATGACCTCCCCCCCCAAATAATTCTGGGTACTTTAAAAGCACCCAACACCACGCTTTTGGCTTTTCTATTCTCTTTCCTTCTTTCCTCCCTTCTTTTCTTTCTTTTTTATTTTTTGGTGGTATGAGATTCAAACTCAGGGTAGTTTTACTGGGTAATTGGAGATGGAAGCTCAGACTTTACTCCCAGGCTAACTTCAGACTGCAACCCTCTTAGCCTCCTAAGGTAGCTAAGATTACAGGAATAAGCCACCAATATCTAGTTTATCAGGTCTTTTCTTGAAAGTAACTTTCTAGTAAGGACTTGCCACTGGTGCCTGTCTAAATTAGCAACTCTACCTCACTGATGCGGGACCTATGATGGTCAGTGTTGGCCCAGGATAGGAAAGCTTCATAGGACATAGGACTTTTAGTGCTAAAACTAGATTCGCACTAAGGCAATAAAGATAGTAATCCCAGTGTCTGGAAAAGTGCCTGTCTTCTAACAGCTTTAAGTATTTGTTGACAAATACTGATCCTCATCAGTAATAGAGATTATAGGCATGAGCCACTGGACTTGGCTGAATCATAATGTAGTTGTTTTCAAGGGGGTACTTTTGTTGCTCATAACCCTGAGTACCAACTATCTTCTCTGTACATCCCCATCTATTCCAGTCAAGACCTTCCTGTGGCTTTCCCCTGAACCATTCTGCTTGGCCAGCCTGCTTTTCTGTCCATAAGCTTCCTCATCTTCAGCTTCTTGGGTAGCAAAGAGCCAGCATTTTCTGATGCCCCTTCTATACTCAGCCAAATAGCAGACATCAGATGTCCCCCCGCAGTCAGCATTCCCTGGCTATGTCTCTAAGACTCTGTAAACCAAAGTCTTTTCAAAGATTTAAAAATTATTGATTAAATAAAATACGTGCCAGTCTTCAAGGCAGCTCTCTGTACAGCTAAAATGAATTGCTTAACTTACTTGGGATTTTGCATGAAGTGTCAAGGCATAGCTGTGATCATTGCAAAGCAGTAATTGTTTTTCCAGTGACCTTCACCACGTGGCTTCGATCCTGTATGGGTAGTTTCTATGCCAGCCACTTGCTGGTCTGCATTGCTGATTCTTCCCACAGCAGGGTTATCCAAGGGCCATCTGTTAGTCTTGATAACTCTCTAGGACATCAAATACCTACTGTGGAACTGGAAAGAACTGGTGCAAGCTGGTTTTTCTTAACGTTACTTAATCATTCTTTTTTTGTTATTTCAGTTACCTTCTTCTTGTATCTTCATTAAAAAAATCAGAACTTTAGAACTCTTGCTTTTAAAACTTAGCATGCTAAAATATTTAAATAAAACTATAAATAGCAATTTGACAGTGTATATTTTAAAAATTTGAATTTTTCTCCAGAAATTAATATGTACCTACATGTCCAAAAAATTAATGGTGTTTATTTGCTCATTTATTTCCCCAGTTTTCCCCATAATAGATTATTTTTCCCTTAAAGCAGGATTTATTCTAGGACATTTTGCTGTTTCCATTTGTTTGCAGCCATTTCTAAAGTGTCTGTAGGCTCTAGAAACCCATGGACACTAAAATCTGTGCATGTTCAACTTCTCTATGAAATGACATAGCGTTTCTGTATAACTCAAACATATGCTAGATTACTGATAGTACCTAATATAATACATATTATTTAAAAAATGTTACACTGTATCATTTATGAAATTCATTGAGAAGAAAAGAGTCCATTCAGGTTTGATTATTTTCCCTGAAAGTTTTCAATCTAGGGTTTGTTGATGCAAAACCCATAGATGTCTAGGGTTGCCTATACTTGTGTCAAAACACTGCTGTGGGGCCAGACAGGCCAGCTGTCCTGAGGAATGTATGACTCACTTTTTCTTTGTGATGGTATGGGTTGTGTGTGTGTGTGTGTGTGTGTGTGTGTGTGTGTGTGTGTGTGTTTGCCACACCTCCATGACCTTCTCCAATTCTAATTATGTCTCTAAAGTTCTGTCTCCAAATGTCATTACACAACTTCAGTGTTTTGGGGGAGACATTCAAAGGCTATCATGGGGCATAGGAGCAAGATAAATACCACCAAAATCTTGATGCCAGTGGTTCAGTCCTGTATCCCAGCTACTTGAGAGGCTGAGATCTAGAGGACTGAGATTTGAAGCTAACACAGGCAGAAGAATGATAGACTCCAGCTCCAATTAATCAGCAGGAAAGCAAGACTGGAGGCATGGCTTAAAGTATAGAGTGCCAGTCATAAACAAGAAAGCCGAGCAAGCAAGAAATCCCAAGTTCAAACCATGGTATGGACAAAAAAAAGTTATCTAATGAGTGACCAGGTCAACCTGGTTTTCAGAAAAATGTTGTAAAAACATACTTGGCATCTAAAAATTTATATTCTACCTCTTCCTTTTTATGGCATTGTACAAAAGATACAAAGCAAATATTTTGCCCATCTCCAATAAGTTCTTTTCTTTTCCAGTCCTGGGGCTTGAACTCAGGGCCTGGGCACTGTACTTGGACACTTTTTGCTCAAGTCTAGCACTTTGCCACTTGAGCCACAGTGCCATTTGTGGCTTTTTCTTTGTATATGGTACTAAGGAATCGAACCCAGGGTTTTGTGCATGCCAGGCAAGTACTCTACCACTAGGCTACACTCCTGGCCCCAATAAGGGTATTTTAGAGGGAAATTTGTTTATGATTTTTTGGTGTAATATAAGCATAGATCAAGAAGGTTTTAAACTGTAAATGTTGTATGTGTTGAGGGGGGAAGGAAGAGGCAGTATGAAGTAGCTATGAGAAGCACAGAATCTGAGAGTTGATAACTAGAAGTTGTTCCAAGGGAGAGAATCTGCTGCTTGGGAACAGAGGAATCAAATTGGTTTGCATAGATTCCATGTTCATGGATCATATGTGACTACTCAGAAGCTAACTGTGTAGTATGTCAAAGCCTGTAGCTTCAGTTGCCCAGCTTCTCACATCAGCTCTACTGACTGCACTGTGTTTCTGTGATGACATTAGTGTTAACCTTGCTGCTTTGTCTAGTTTTTAGGTTGGTATATCTCTTGCTCATACTACTTGTAAGCCCAAGAAAATGAGATGAGGTGGGGCTCTGAATATTTTGACCCCTTCTAATGCAATATCTGAGTGGATGGGAGAAAGGTCTCAGTCTAAGTTAGTTCAAGACTCCTTTACTGCAAGCATGCGTCCCAATTTGGTTTCATGCCTTTCCTATTAAATCCACCTTCATTGAGGATAATTGTGTGTACATACATTTACTTCTTTTTTTTTTCATGATAAAAACTTATTTGTTTTCATTCTCTTATGGCTTTTCCTTCATGAATTTGTGATCAACACTTTGATCCAGTCTTATAGAGGTAGTACACAATGAAGTCTATCATAAGAGACTCAACCATTTGGTTTAGAGGAAATGAGGAAGAAGAGTTACAGAAAAATCTAGCTAACTTTATGTTTTTGAAGAGTTACCATATGGAAGGAACCATAAGTTTGTTTGACAGACTCAAAGTCTAATAGGCTAGCAGGTTGATAGTAGATTTTTGGTTAATATGTGGAACAACTTTTTGAGAGTGAGATGTGTCTAAAAAAAAGTAAGCCTTACATCAGGATCAAAAGATTAATCAAGTTGATCTTTTAAAAGATCAATTTTTAGCCGGGAGTTTGGCCTAGTGGTAGAGTGCTTGCCTAGCATGCACAGGGGTCCGGGGTTCGATTCCTCGGTACCATACACATAGAAAAAAGCCGGAAGTGGTGCTAAAGTTCAAGAGGTAGAGCTCTAGCCTTGAGAAAGTCCAAGGACAGTGCTCAGGGCCTGAGCTCGAGCCCAGGACTGTCAAAAAACAAAAAACAAAAAAACCCCTTTACATTTGGCCGAGAGTTTGGCCTAGTGGTAGAGTGCTTGCCTAGCATGCATGAAGACCCGGGTTTGATTCCTTGGTACCACATACATAGAAAATGTTGTGGCTCAAGTGGTAGAGCCCTAGCCTTGAGAAAGTCCAAGGACAGTGCTGAGCTCAAGCCCAGGATTGGCACAAAAAAAACAAAAAACCTTACATTTGAGCCAGGCGCGGTGGCTCATGCCTATAATCCTAACTACTCAGGAGGCTGTGATCTGAGGATCCAGGTTCAAAGACAGCCCAGGCACAAAAGAACCTGAGACTCTTATCTCCAATTAACCTCTGGAAAAATGGGAAGTGGGACTTGGATCAAGGATAGGATGGTATCCTTAAGCTGAAGAGCTCAGGGTCAATGCCCAGGCCCAGGGGTAGGGTGGTAGCCTTGAGCTGAAGAGCTCAGGGACAGTGCCCAGGCTGAGTTCAAGCCCCATGACTCACAAAAACAAAAACAAAAAAAGTTACAGTTGAATGGGGCGTCTTGGCATATACTTCTAAGCCCAGTACTCATAATGCTGAGATTGGAGGATCATGAATTTGAGACTAACCTGGGATATTTTTTTAAAGCAAAAATAAATAAGCCTTAAACTACATGTTATTATATATTTTGAGAAGAACTATAAGAATTGCAAGTCTCCAGACACAAATTATAAATGTATAAGGAATCAAAAAAATAAATGTATAAGGAATCAATATAAATGGTCTTATGTGAAAGGTACACCACAAATATTTGCAATTACTATTTTTTCAGTTAAAAAGTGCAAAATAAAATACTTTAAATTCAATGACACAAAAATCTGGATGTATCCTAGGAAACTAACATCTATGTGCAGGATAGAGGAAGGGCAGAATAATGACTGGGAATACAGACTGCAGAGCCAGACCATGTGTGTTCCCAGCCATTACTACCTCTACCCTTTATAATTGTGTGAACTCAGGAAAGCTAGTCAGCCTCGTCAGACTTCAGTTTCTTTGCCTGTAAGATGCTGTGTATTGGGGGGGGGGGTGGAGGGGCGGGTAATGGGGACCAAGACATGTGAAAGGGTATCAATATATGTGAATAAATGCACCTTCTATCTGGCAAATATCATGTAACCCTTTTACTAATTACAATAAAAAATATATAAAAAAATAAATAAAGAAAGAAATAGAAAAAAAAGATGCTGTGTATTAAAAAAAATCTGTCAGCAGGCAGACCAACTAGACTTGACTTTTAAAAAGGTCTTCAGAAACTGTTCACCTATTTTAAGTAAACAGCAAGTATTTCATTGAGTATCTATGGTTATGTTAGGCACAATGCTAAATAAAGAGAAACATAAGAAGTATTTTAAATAGGTTTTGACCTTTGATAGGTTATGATCTAGCTATCTGTGCATATAAAGACCCATGCCAGAAGCTTTAAGTAAAATTTATTTTTGAAGTGTTATAATCATTTAGAATGCTATAGACAAATTTAAGAATTCTGCCATTGCTCAGAACTGTTTCTGCATATTTTCTATTGCAATTACCTTTGGAGCCATTATACAGCAAAGTAGACTCAGGGCTTTAGAGTGCTCTATAGTCTTTAAACACCTAGATCAGAAACCTAAATTATTCATTAGGGCTAGTTCTCAGAAACAACTTCCTCTTCTTCTTCTTCTTCTTCTTCTTCTTCTTCTTCTTCTTCTTCTTCTTCTTCTTCTTCTTCTTCTTCTTCTTCTTCTTCTTCTTCTTCCAGTCCTGGGCTTGGGCTCAGGGCCTGAGCACTGTCCTTGGGTTTTCTCAAGGCTAGAGCTCTATCACTTGAGCCACAGCACCACTTCTGACTTTTTTCTAGGCAAGCACTCTACCACTAGGCCAAACTCCCAGCCCAACTTCCCATTATTTTCAAATGTCAAATTCACCTTGAAAGATAAGTTTATTCATGATGATCTTCAGAATAATACAGGGCAACATTCATAGACACTTAGTACTCAGAGTCAAGAACCTATCTTACTGCTCTGCCTCTTTGGCAGCATCTTCTTCTATGTATCCATTGAGCAGAAGTTCAGTATGTATGTGTTGGTTGGCCTGAAGAGACTGTGTAGCTTAATGGCTAACAGCAAGGCAGAATGATGATATACAGAGGGAATTTGAAGTCATGTCTTTCTGTTCTGCTGTTTCCATTTTCTTCCATTATTCCTTACGAATCTGGCTTTGATAGTGAAGGACAGAAAGGTCGACCAGAAGCTGGAAGCAGAGTTTCCCAGTACTCCCTTCTAGCCCTGTGTTTTAACATACACAGCATTAATCAATTAAAATGCATATTTTATTTATATTTATGTTTATTATTATAAAGGTGATGTACAGAGTCATTACAGTTACATAAGTTAGGTAATGCGTACATTTCTTTTAGGATGGTATCACCCCTTCTCTTACTTTTTCCCAGTTTTTTCCCTTCACATCCCCACCCACAAGTTGTATAGTTCATTTTCAACATAGAGTAGTAAGTAATCACTGTTGCATTTGTTTACTTTTTGTCCCTCCATTTCTTGCTCCCCATACCCTCCCAAAGGTCAAAAACAAATAAGGAAAAAGAAAAACCCTGTTTCCAATTAATACATACTTTTTAAAATGATTATCTCTAAATAGTTGTATGAGTGTGTTTCAATTTAATATGTCCATTTATGTGTACAATGTATCTTGAGAAGATATACACTTTGTTTAAGTCTCATATGTCATATATATAAATGTATGTATATATATGTATGTGTATAAATATTTAAAAGTATTTGCATATGTGTATCAGATAATAGGGCTAACTGCAACTTTTGTTTCAATGTGCAGAGAAACTGTCCATTTTCAAGGTCTTTTCACCCATTTTTCTGCTTATAACAATTAGAGAGTTTCACATTGCCTTTCAGAAAAAGACAATTTTGCATATTTTATGAGTTACATTCATTCTGAAGTTCTTGGAAGGCTCTTTACTCAACACTTCAATGCAAAGGGAAATAAAGAAAATAATATTTAATAATGAGACAAAGCATAATCTTAAAAAAGTAATTAAGATGAGGTTACAAGTTACTTTATTAATGGATCTTACTTGTCATTTGATAAGGAGAGTAGATTACAAATGTCCTGGCTATAGATTTGTTTGTTTTGTGATATTGAGGTGTGAACTCAAGGCCTTGTACTTCCTTTATTATTGTTGATGGTGGTGGTGGTGGTTGTGAGACTTAAACTTAGGGCCTGGACAGTGTTCTTTTGTTAAAGGCTAGAGTTCTAACACTTTGAACCATAGCATTACTTCTGTATGTTGTTTTGTTTTGTTTGTTTGTTTTTCTAATAGTTAATTGGAGATAAGAGTCTCATGGATTTTCTTACTTTGAACAATGATCCTCAGATCTCAGCCTCTTGAATAACTAAGATTACAGGAGTGAGCCACCAGTACCTGGCTTGCACTCACTTTTTTTTGTTGTTGTTATTTTGGTTGTGGGGCTTGGATATGGGCCTGGGTGCTGTCCCTGAGCTCTTCAGCTCAAGGCTACCTCCCCACCCTCTGAGGCACAGCACCACTTCGCCACTCCGGTTTTCTGGTGGTTAATTTGGAGATAAGAGTCTCATGAGATGTTTAGTGCCCTTTAGTGCCTGGGCTGGCTTTGAACTGTGATCTTCAAATCTCAGCCTCCTGAGTACCTAGGATTACAGGCGTGAGCCACTGTGCCCACTTACACTCAGTTTTTAATTATATTTAGGAAATACTTCCACTAATATAACACCTGCAAGAAGGATCTTCTCTGACAAGTGTTTTCTAGACAAGAAGTTTGGCTAAATAATTTGATGGCCACTTCTATGATCTAATATAATGTATATTAAGGCAAGTTGTTTTCATTTAAAAAAATGGAGACTGCTTCAGTGAAATGAATAAAGAAGTAGAGAATGAATTAAATGCAGGAATAAAAAGAAGACAGCAGAGGTTACAGGAAGGAAATGGAGAAAGAAAAAGAAAAGGAGAAAATAAGTATGTAGTAAGCCAAACAATATAATAATACGGGAGTCCCAAAGAAAAATATCTTTAATAATAAAGTAATGGTAACAAATAGTATAATTTAGGATCTGGAAACCCTCAGAGAAGGTGAAGGCCTATAATTTTTCTTCTAGCAATGCAAAGGGAAGTTAATTAAAAATTCTTGGAAAGCCAAATGTTATACAAGTACAAAGAGAGCCAGTCCAAGCATGAAACAAATTGAAACAGTGCATGAATTTGGATGAAATGTAACAAAAGAGAATTCATTTGACCTTGATGCTGAGAACATTGTCCTACAAGTGACTCAAGTTGTGTAAAATAGCATTATTTCTCTATTCCCATGGTCCCACCACTTTGTTCTGTAGTGAAAGTTCAGAAATTTATTCATACAATATTGACAGTTTTATGAAAGGGACCCAACCCAGAGTCACTTGTTACAAATATCAAAAGGACAAGATACACATGAAAGGAAAGTTTCAATACAGGTAGTCAATTACCCACTAGATTTTCTCCTGACAATACACAGGAAAATCTAGATCAGGAGAACAATGGTCTGAATGGTGAAGGAAGAAGGTGCTGTCACATTGGAATCAGACCAAAGTTTGCAATAAAAGAGTGACATTTTGACTCAAAATGTTGAGGGAAAAGAGCCAGCTTGAACATAGCTAAAAGCTGGCCCAAATGAATCACTAAGGAAGGAAAATGTCCCCCTCTCCCCCCCCCCCAAAAAAAATAGGATATGTCTGGAGTGACTTTCTGGAAAAAATCAGGGTCTCAGGAGGAAGGAGAGACCTGCCAGGTGCTGAGACTGTAGTCAGTCTCTATTAGAGAGTGCCAGTCAAGTGATGGCAGCTTTCTTCCTCTTTCTACCATCCTTCTTCTTACTCTGAATCTGGATATTTGAAAGCATAGAAAGAAAGAAGTATAGTTCTGGCCTTCTCTGGTTTCCTGCCTGATCAAGCCTTCTGCCAGACAAAAAAGTTCTAAGTCTGAAGCATGTTCTGGCTTTGACTTTATATCCAATTGGATATTCTTTGTTTTTTTCTCTTTCTCTCCTACTGGAAATAGACCCCAGGACATTGTATTCTCTACACGGGCAGTCTATCTCTGAGCCGAACTTTTAATTATGAACTTGAGAGACTGTGTTTGTTAGGTGTATTATCGGGACATACTCAGAAAAGTCTCTAGGGCAGCTCAGTATTTTCAAACAGGAACAAAGAAAGGTATTTACCCACTGAGAAGATTTAAAGGGATAGAGGGACACAAAGATCAATGTGAGTTTTGATTCTGTTACATAGGTTAAGTATGACAAATAAAATGTTATAAATATTTTTGTGTTTTAAAATTTTTACATTCAACATACAATTAGACCAAGCTTGGAGGATTTGATTATAATTACAGAAGAGAATATAGAAGTTATAAACCCTAGTGATGTGAAAGTAATAGTATGGTTTAAAGATGCTAAAAAGAAAAGGAAGGAAAGTAGAAGTTTAGAAGAATCAATTGTGTGTGTGCAGGGTGTGCGTGTGCGTGTGCGTGTGTGTGCGTGTGTGTGTGTGTGTGCGCGCGCGTGCATGTGTGTGTTTTGATATTGGAGCTTGAACTCAGCCTTGTGCTCTTGCTGTGCGTTATTACTTAATGACCCACTGCCACTTGCACCATACCTCCATTCCTGGATTCTTAATGGTTAATAGGAGATATTAAAACTCTCTCAGATTTGTCTGCCTAGGATAACTTTGAATCAGAATCTATATATTTCATCCTCCTACGATTATAGACCTGAGCCACTGGAGCCACTGGAGAATAGAGTCAAAAGATTTTGTTTTATATTGATGAGAGAAGAAGTAAGTTGTTATTATGGTTCATACCTATAATCCTAGCTACTAGGGAGGCAGAGATTGGAACACTGCATTTTGAGGTCAGCCTGAGAAAAAGAAATGGAGATGTTCCCAACTCATCTCAGTCAGCTGGGTGTGGTTGTGTTTGTCATTTCAGCTACTCAGGAAGCATAACTAGGAGAATTCCAACATAGACTCAATATTCAAGGGTTTATTTGAGAAGTAATGAAAGCAAAAATGGCCAGGGGTCTAGTTCAAGAGGTAAAGTACCTGTCTGGCAAGCACAAGGCCCTGGGTTCAGGCTCTAGCATTGCAAGGAAGAGACAAAGGAAGAGGAGGAAGAAAGAGGAAGAACAAGAAGTGGCGGAGGAAATACAAAGGAGGAAGAAGGCAGTAATTATATAATAGGGTGCTTCTGGCAAACAATGACATTTCTGGGAATGGTGCTAATATCAAAAGGTAATTTTTACATTTATTCTCTGTGTGTGTGCACACACATGCGTGTGTTTGCATACCAGTCTGGGGCTTGAATTCAAAGCTTACGCATTATTCTTGAGCTTCCCCGCTTCCACCAGGGCTAGCATTTGTGTGTGTGTGGGGGGGGTGGTCATGGGGCTTAAACTTGGCCTGGGCATTGTCCCTCAGCTCTTCAGCTCAAGGCTACCAACCTACCATGAGCCAAGCTCTACTTCCCGTTTTCTAGAGGTTAACTGGAGATAAGAGTTCCAGGTCCTTTTGTGGCCAGGCTGGCTTTGAACTTTGATCCTCAGATGTCAGCCTACTGAGTAGTTAGGATTACAGGTGAGAGCCACTATGCATGGCTAGCCATAGTTCCATTTTCACCTTACATTTTATACATTTTCCTACAGTTTGATTTTTCATTGCCATGTTCACACGGTGTTCAAAACAATAAAGAAAACACAATTTGAAGAAAAAAGCATGAATACTAACTTTAAGAAAATCCTACCTTGCTCTAATCCAAGGTTTGGTATGCATATCCAGACTGCTTCCCCAGCTGCTGTGTTTTTCTGAAGCTGGTGGCAAAAACCCACGTTCTGGGGCCAGTTCTTCTGCAATTGCCCTGATGTGGTAGGGCTCAAATCCACAGCACCCACCAATGTACCTGACCCCCAGGTTGTAGGCCTCTCGGGCATATTTTTGAATATCCCATCGAGTGGCAACTCTGGGCTCCATGGCTGTAATACAATAATATGGCATTTCTGTTACAGTCCCCAAGTCCTCCCTTCCTCTTTTCTTTTCTTTCCTTTCCCTTTTATGATAGGATCTCATTATGTAGCCTGGAACTCTTGGATATTTCTGCCTTAGTCTTTCAAGTACTGTGATTACATTTTCAAATGATAGATGCTCTGATGGACATTTTTTTTTCCTAATCAAAAAACTTTATAATGGGCTGGGAATGTGATTTGCCATAGAAAAAAAGCCAGGCATGGTGCTGTGGCTCAAGTAGAAGAATTCTAGCCTTGGGCAAAAGCAGCTCAGGGACAGTGCTCAGACCCTGAGTTCAAGCCTGAGGACTGGCAAAAACAAAACCAAAAAGGCCTTAAGCTTTAAATTATGTATTCTTCAGAAAACTTCCTGGGTTAATGCTGAACGCTTTTGTTCTGTACATTCTCATAGCATATGACTGTGTGAGTTTTACAGTGGCACCTTTGGCATGATAAGAAATATGGAGACCTCTATATATGCCAGAACTTACCAAAGGGATACTCTGGGAGATCCACAAACCCTTCTTTGCCACAGTCAGGTGTATGAAAGCCCAGGGCCTGCACCATGAGGTGAGCTCGCAGCCTTGCAGCCTCAAGACCCTGCTTCATGAGCTTCACTGTCTGCAAACTTTCCATGGGCCCAAATCGACAGTTGACACCAACAATGTTAGCCCCTATTTGGAGAAATCAAGATGTTTTACATTTATTTATTTATTTATTTATTTACTTTCAGTACTGAGGGCCTAAAGTTTGCTAGCCAGGCACTCTACCACTTGAGCTAAGCAACTAAACTATTCTTACGGTGATTATTTTTTGAGGTAACATTTCCCTCGGTGCCAGGGCACCACTGGGAAGGCTTCCAGGTCACTGGGAATGACAAGTATGCACCGTTGTTCCCGCCATTATGTTTCTTTTATGGATAATAGACATGCGCCTGTGCTTGGCCATTGAGTAAGATGAGGTTTAACAAACTCTTATATCTGTGCTAGTCTCAAACTGTGATTTCCTGATTTCTGCTCCCAACTAGCTTAGATTATAGGCTTGAACCCCTATGCTGGAATTGGTCTTTTTTGTTTGTTTTGTTTTATTAATAATTAGAAGCTACCTTAGAAATTAGCAATCCCAAGATTTAAGAAACAGATTCCAGCTAGTTCTTTTCTTTCCTTTTTATTCCTATTTCTTTCACAGTATTAAGCAAACTTTGTTAAATTTTCAATGCCACATTACCTGCCTCCACTAACTTCACAGCGCATTCTCCTGGTGTCACGTCATGCATGTCTCCTTCTGGTCCTATGCACATGGTTACTGCCACAGGCTTTCCTGCTTCCTTTAAGACTTCCACAGCCCACACAGCTTCTTCCACATGCTCAAAATACTAAGGGAAATGGCACCTTTTTCTATTGCTTCTCATTGAAAGTAATATTTTAGATAGTAGAACACAAATGTTGCAGAAGTTATAAAAATTACCAACTATATAGTACGTGGTAACACTTGCTAAGGAATGTCTCCAATCAGTGGACTAAACAATAGCTTTCTGAGTATTTTAATTAATTTCTTCAACTGTAATAGGCAGATTTTCATTCAAGGGTCATTGTCTAGTGAAATGATGACTTTGTAAAACAAAAACCATGCCTACACAGTTCCTTGTTTTTAATAACAGCACCTTTGAAATTATAGTTTCAAAGAAGTGAACTTTTTACCTATCTAAACTCTTAGGGAACTTGGCAATCTCCAAAAAATCATTTATCATACATTATATTTCAGAGTGCTTTTATGTCCTTTCTAGTTGAATATTCATAAATGTTCCATAAAGAAGTTGGGAACATGAATTTCCCAAACCAGAAGACTGAGACACAGCACAGGACACATACTTATCCTTGCCGACTCCAGTCAGGGCATCTTGTCTTGTGAACCCATGTCAGTTTCAGGAAGGCTTCCCCAAACCTGCTTCACTGCCATAATGGAAAAGATGACCTTAAGGTAACTGGAGAGAAGTCAGCAGAAATCTACCTGTTTCCTCTCTCTCATTCTTTCCTTCTCTTTTTCTGCACTAGGGATTGAACTGAAGCCCATGTTCTTGCTATACCAGTACTCTCAAATGACTGAGAGCTTTTTTAGTTAGATTTTTCAGATAGGATCTCATATGTTTGTTCCGCTGGCCTCAAAAGTGATCCTTCTCCCCTTCAAAAGCAAGTAGGTAGAATTACATGCATGCAACACCAGAGTTGGTTCTTTCTTCAGTCTTGATTTAGGAATTTGCAAAAGCCTCATGTAAGGAATGATGGAGGGAATAAAAAGAGACGTTCCTACATCAGCTAAACTGTGTTTCATCCAACTGGAGAACAGCTGCAGCAATGCGTGATGTCTCTGCAAAGGACTCTTCAGTGGTTCACTGAGGCATGGGCAATGCTGGGCCTTGGGAGAGTTGCTGAGGCAAGATTTGCATTACAGTGAGTGGAGTCATTGAGGGAAAGAGCAGTTGGGCCACTGTTTTCTTGTTCCAGGACTTGAGTTAAGGGCATGACCCTAAACAAGAACAGTGGTATTGAGAGCAGAAAATGAGGGAGTGTGAGTTTACTTTTGAAGGCAGCAGGAACAGAATAGTATAGCTGCTTGTGCGAATTAGAGATCTAGTGTAATGAGTTGGCTATGAACTGTCCCCCCAAATGCCCATGTGTTGAAAGCCTAGTTACTAGCTTGTGGGGCTATCCATTGAGAAGTACAGATGGTAATAGCTGTGATTCCATCTATGGATTAATCCGTGATGATTTCACATTTTGATGATACATGGAGAGGTGCTGGGAAAGTAGGCCTTGTTGGCAGAGGTCCACCATGGGGGGCATGCCTCTGAAGGATAGGCTGTCCATGGCTCCTTCCTATTCCTCTTTCTGGTATTTGACAGCCATTAAGTGAGAGCTAACATACTTCCTTGAGGTAACCTTGCCTCATCACAGGCCCAGAAACCATGGAACAAACTGACTTGGACTGAATGAAACCTTGGGCCCAAATCAACCCTTTCTCACTTAAATTTATTTTTCTCAGCAAATTTGTATAGTGATGAGAAGTTCTAACTGATTGTTTAAGTGTGTTGTAAGTTGAGGGAAACCAAAGGAATGGAGTGATCAAGGCCTGCATGCAGGAGGAGAGGGCAACTGCTTAGTACTGAGGATTGCTGGGGGCCTGGATGACCCTGAGCAGCTGCTACTTCCTAGGCTTTGCTACCTCACTGTCTTCAGCCCACCTACAGTACCTTCCAACCTCTCATGGAGAGGATGCCCTGAACCACTGCCCCCTTCCTCTTTTCCTGTGGACCAGAATGAATCAGAGTCTGCAACTATTCAGACTTGGAAAAAGCAATCAATAAGGCTCAGACCTCACTTGGCACTGCCCTTTGGCCTTAGAGAAATTGTACAAACAAGTAATGTTGGCTTGGACTGAGGTGCATTCAAATAAACCTTTGCCCATCCACATGGAGGAAACAAGGGTACCCTGCAGTCCAATACCCTAGTGAAAGTTGATGCAATTTCCCCTGTGAAAATAGCAGGTTTACCTCTGCAATCAAGAAGTCCACGTTTTCCCTGGCAAAAACTTCCAGTTGTAGCCGGAAATTTTTTTTAATTCTAGCTTCATCCTTGTGGTATTTGTACATGGACGTCTGGCAGATGCCGCCAGCCACCAAGGCATCACCTTTGCCAGCCACTTCCTTGGCAAGGTTACAGGCAATGGCATTTATGTCTTCCCACTGGGATGAGAGATCATAGCTAATAAATACAGTTATTGGTGCCTATTAAATGCTGGTTTGTTAAATGAACAAATTGTACATTAACATTTACAAGGATTAGCACTTTAAAATATTTAATATACTTCACAGAATTGCCACATCCTTCCTCTCATCTATTCTGCCCAACAGGTCTACTAACATAAGTACTATTGCTTTCTCCATTTATAGAGAGTAAGTCAATGCTTAATAAAGTCTTTCATAAAGTTATGCTGTCAATTGTTGGCAAATTTAGAAATGACACCTAATTTCACTTCTGAGCTAGTACTGTCTTATGTTCCTTGACAGACAAAGCAGTAAAAGCACCGTGTCCTTTGTATAACTAACTTAAAGATAATTGTTTTTTGGTGGGTCCTGGGGCTTGAACTCAGCCTGGGCGCCTCCCTGAGCTCTTTAGCTTAAGGCTACCACCCTACCCCTGAGCCTGGGTGTTGTCCCTCAGCTCTTCAGCTCAAGGCTATTGCCCTACCCTTGAACCACAGCCCCACTTCCCATTTTCTAGAGGTTAATTGAAGATAAGAGTCTCAGGTCCTTTTGTGCTTGGGCTGGCTTTGAATCTCGATCCTCAAATCTCAGCCTCCTGAGTAGCTAGGATTATAGGTATGAACCACAGCACCCAGCATAGGTTGATTTTTTTTTTGTTTGTCTTTGTGCTGGTCCTGGGGCTTGAGCTTGGGGTCTGGGTCCTGTTTCTGAGGTGCTTTTGCTTGAGGCTACCATTCTACCACTTGAGATACAGCTTCACTTCAGGATTGTTAGGTAGTCTAGTAAAGATAAGTCTCACAGACTTTTCTGCCTGGGCTGGCTTCAAACCGTGATCCTTAGATCTCACCTTCCTGTGTAGCTAGGATTACAGGAGTAAGCCACAGACTTTTGTAATGAAATATCTAACACAATCAGATCGATCTCTTAACTTCTTCTTCTTCTTCTTTTGCCACTTCTGCTGCTTCTTTGTGTGTGTGTCAGTTGTGGGGCTTGAACTCTGGGCATGGGTACTGTTCCTGAACCACTTTCTCTTTTGGCTTCTTGGGAAGAGGTTCTGTTTGTGGTAGATGGACAGATACTGCCTCCCTTCCCATCTCAGTTGACTTACCTTGCTTTCCATAGTGTCTTCACTGGCAGAAAAGGTGAATGTCTGCATGACATTTGACCCTGCTCTCAAGAATTCCATGTGAAGCTGACGAACTGCAAAGGCGCCAAGGTGTTTTCAAATTAAAATTCATAGAAGCTCTTATATTTTTTAGCAGTCACAGCAGTGAATTTACTCCTCTCTCTCAGTCAGAACCAGTTTTCAATCCAATACTGATGAAAAGTCATACATTTTGTCAGGAGAATTCAAGGACAGAGTGGATGGCAAAGAACAACCTGATGCTGCCCCGTGGATGAGCCTCAAGGCTTGATGGGTTACTAATGCACTTGAAGCACTGGCAGCTCACAGAGAAGACAAGATATATGGCCCCCACAGCAGACTGAGGCAACAGCAAGCATGAGGGAAACCAAGAAACTGCCCAAATGATCTTCTCCCTTTCTCTGAGAGTCACCTCTGCTTCTTTTTCCTTTGCCATGTTCCTTTTCACTCCTTATCTTTATCCTTGCTCCTTTAGTGCTTGTAGATTAGCAAAAAGAACTTCCAAAATTAAGAACTTCTACAATTAAGGTTAAGGCAACACAGGAAAGATCCTTTGTGTCTGCCACAGAACTCTGAGTATCTGGTGTGGCAATGGTAATGGCTGTTGGGTACTAATGCCACTCATATGAGTTAGCTTATCACTCCTCACAACTGGTTACATCCTGTCCCATGTGACAGATGCAAAGGGGTCCTCAGAGAAGTCAAAGGACTTGCCTAAGAGTATACAGCTGGTCTGCAGGATATCTGATATGTGATGCATGTATGAATAAAATCAAGGGGACTCAAAATTGCATTCCCAGCTTGCATTTGGATCTTCCATTTTATTTTCCTACCTTAATTTAGGAATGCAGAGCAAGAATAGACTTAAAGTTCCAATTTGATCTTACCAACCCATCCCATCACAATTTCTTCCTCTAATTCTTTTTATTTTCTAGCCAGGAGGATGATGTAAAACTGTTCATTTCTTTGTGTCTCATCCCTAGAACCTGTCATCTGTGCTTTTAGCTTGGTGACGTCATTAATCACTATTACTCCCTCACTGTGATAGCATCTAGTGGGGCAGGATGAAATGAAAGTAGTAACAAGTTTTGATATTTTAAGGAAACACTTGAATATCAACAAGATTTCATGGAAAAAAAAACATTTTTTTTTTTTTTTGCCAGTCCTGGGCTTGAGCTCAGGGCCTGAGCACTGTCCTTGGACTTTCTCAAGGCTAGAGCTCTACCACTTGAGCCTCAGCACCACTTCTATCTTTTTTCTATGTATGTGGTACCGAGGAATCGAACCTGGGTCTTCATGCATGCTAGGCAAGCACTTTAACCACTAGGCCAAACTCCCAGCCTGGAAAAAAACATTTAAATGTAGATTTTAGCAATGATTATACAAGAAGGTACATTTGTGTGTGACTAAGCAAGAGACATCAAGGGCAAGAAGGAGGGGGGAAAACGGGAGATAGAGAAAGAAGAAAAGGATTGGGTGGGGGGGGCAGGGAGGAGAGGTCCTTTTTCCCACACTTATATTGCCATTATCTCCACATTCTGACAACTTTTCTAGTAGCACAGTCTTATCTTTCTAGTCAGTCATGAGGCTTCAATTCAGAGCTTGAGCATGATCGGTCTTGAACTTTTTGCTAAAGGCTAGCTAGCACTCTACCTACCACTTTGAGCCACAACTCTACTTCCAGTCTGGTGGCTAACCCACCTATAATTCCTTGATTTAAGCAAAATGTCACACAAACTCACATGGGGTCTTAGGTGATGTGGGCACCAACCTGCATCTGGATGCTCCTCCACAGCTTCCGGAGTCCAGAGCCCCGCCTTCACGTAGCCTCTCTTCTCCAGAGTGAATAGAAAGCTGCCATCCCCAACGACAACCTCCCCACTGTCCAGACGCTCCAGAATGCCCTGGAGAAGACAAAGGAAAATCACATAAGCTCTCTTCATCCCCCATGTTTGTTTTTGTTTTTAAAAGCAATTTCTAGCCAGGTGCTGTTGCTACTCAAGAGGCTACTCCTAGCTACTCAAGAGGCTGAGATCTGAGGATCGCAGTTCAAAGCCAGCCTGGGCACTAAAAGTCTGTGAGACTCCTATCTCCAATTAACCACTAGAAAACCAGAAATGGTGCTGTGGCTCAAGGGGTAGGGAGGTAACCTTGAGCTGAAGAGCTCAGGAAAAATGGCCAGGGTTCAAGCCTCACGAAACTGGGGGGCAGGGGGGAGGAAAGTATAGCACTTAAAAGATTTAGTAGAAGAAGTTAGTACTGCCTTTTTATCTTCTTAGTAACCTTATTTTAGGCAAATTGAACATTTCTACTTATAACCAAGAGAAAATATCTGAAGACTTAAAAAAAAAAATCCCTGTAGGGGCTGGGAGTTTGGCCTAGTGATAGAGTGCTTGGCTAGCATGCATGAAGGTCTGGGTTTGATTCCTTGATACCTTATACATAGAAAAAGCCAGAAGTGATAGAGCCCTAGACTTGAGAAAGCCCAAGGACAGTGCTCAGGCCCTGAGTTACAAGTCCCATGAATGGTCACAAAATAATAATAAATAATAATAATAATAATAATAATAATAATATCCCTGTAGTCTGCATCTCATATATCAGTTACTATTGTGTCCCTCAGGGTTTCATATAGCTTAGGTCAGCGTGAGATATATTTCATTTTTGCTAACATGGCCAGAGTGCTTCACTTGCTCTCAGTTGTTTTTCTGGCTGCGTAGTAATTGGTTGAAATGTATTTTATCTAAAGTCCCTTTTTACTGTGCACCTTGGCTATTTCTCTTTATAGAATTAATAAACTAGGGCAGGGAAACGGGCACCAAGACATGTGAAAGGGTATCAATGTATGTGAATTAATGCACCTTCTATCTGGCAAATATCATGTAACCCTTTTACTAATTACAATTAAAAAAAAAGAATTAATAAACTAGCGGCTGGCGTTTCTCATGCCTGTATCTCACCCCTTCCCCATTCCAATCATGAGGCTCAAGTGGGTTGTTTTGGAGGTGCTGGGGATGGTCTTCCTCCAAATTCATATCCCTTCTAATTTTGTTTCGTCCTCCACGCTCCCCACCTCCACCTTCCCAATATGGAGGAATAAAGCTGACATCTTGGTCAAGACACCAGGAGTTGAGAACTGACTACTTGGTGGAGAAGGCTGAGTGGGACTCAGCACCCACCACTCCTGAGAATTGGGAGCAGCCGTCCTTGCTCAGGGCTGGTTGCAGACCGGCCGGGGACTCTCACGGCCTGGCTGCCACTTTTACCAAAAGGAAAGGGAAACTTGGGACCGGCGTGGGTGAAGGCCCGTGGCCAGGCAGGACTGGGTGTTCCAGTCTGAGCCAGGAAAATGAGTGTCCTCTGTGTTCCTTAGCCTTCAGAGCCCAGCTCCTTCGTCCACCACATCAGTGGCCCCGAGCTGGTCGCACCCCCTCCCCCACCCCCCTGTGTCTGTTTCCTCACCTGTAAAGTGCGCTGTGCAGTGCTTGGCACTGAGTGAGGGCTCGTGACTTAGTAAACCGAGGCTCGGAGTCCGTTCCCACCCCTGCCTTGCTAAGGACTCAGGCTTTGGCCAGGTGCTCGGGTGGATTTGCACTTGAGTGACTCAGAGAGCCATGGCGAGGAAACGAGGAAGGAAGGAAACTCACCTTCTTGGGCCGGGGACCTCCGGTGGCGGTCATCGCGCTGTGGCTCTGAGGGCGCAGATCCCCTGGCACTCAGCTGTCCCGGCCCCGCCCCCTACTGGGGGAGGGGAGTGAGAGGGAGGGGAGGGTCTGGCCGCTGGCGAGAGATCACAGCCTCTGGCTCCCCGGGCATCGCCACGGGCGCCGGCCGGACTCAGGTTCCTCCAGCCCTATCTCAGCCTTGCCATGCTCCGCAGGGGCTTGCAGAGACTAAGGGGGCTCCAGCTGAGCTGCCCCGGGCGCCCGCGCTCAGTGAGCGGCCAGGAAGGGTGAGTGAGGCTTGGGGCCAGCTGCTGCGGGGCTGGCAGCTAGGGGATGGGTCAGTCTTCAGAGTCAGAAGCGCTTCAGTCTCTGGGAAATGGGCTTGGAATTGCTCCCTGAATGATCAGTTCATTACAAAGAGAAACAGTATGGAAAAGTTCCCCCGTGCAACTCTGATTTACTTTCCCTTTATTTTTTTTTAGAGTTATCACTGTCTTGGAGATTGTTTCATTATCAGCAGACATCGATTTCCCTTATTTATTTAGTTTTTAAAATCAGCTACATTGCCGAGCTACATTGCTCACGCCTGTAATCCTAGCTCCTCAGGCTGAGATCTGAGGATCAAGATTCAAAGCCGGTCTGGACATTAAAGACCATGAGACTCTTGTCTCCAATTAACCCCTAGGAAGCGGGAAGTGGCATTGTGGCTCAAGTGGTAGAAGTGCTCAGGGACAGCGCCCAGGCCCAGAGTTCAAGTCCCACACCCGACCAAAAAAGAAAAAACAACCACATAGTTTTTCATCCTGTCAGTATTCACACCATAATTAAATATTTATTAGCATTTAGATCGTTTCCACTCTCCTTTCCTCTCCCTCTTCCACTTCCTTTCTCTCTCCCTTTTCCTCTCCCTCTCCTCCTCCTTCTCTGCTGGTCCCTGGATTTGAACTTGGGGCCTGGGCACTGTCCCTGAGCCCCTTTGAGCGCAAGGGTAGTGCTCTACCAATTGAGCCACAGCACCACTTCTGTTCTGCTTTTTCTGAGTAATTTATTGGAGATAGGAGTCTCATAGACTTTTGTGTTTGGGCTGGCTTGAAATAGTGATCTTCAGATCTCAGCCTCCTGAGTAGCTATATTTACAGGCATGAATCACTGGCCTGGCTTCCAGTTATTTCTTACTGCAAAAATGTGCACAAAAAAACATGTTATGTAGGGGCCAGGAGTTTGGCCTAGTGGTAGAGTGCTTGCCTAGCATGCACGAAGACCTGGGTTCGTTTCCTTGGTACTGCATACATAGAAAAAGCCAAAAATGGTGCTGTGGCTCAAGTGGCAGAGCTCTAGCCTTGAGGAAAAAGCTCAAGGACAGTGCCTAGGCCTTGAGTTCAAGCCCCAGGACTGGCAAAAAATAAATTTATGTATATATCATTGGTCACATTTGGTATTCTACAGTCAGTGTTTAAGTGAACTGATTATTTGGTATAGGATAACATGCATTTGAAAGTTTGAAAAAAAGTAACATTTCCAAAAGATGGTAAATGAGCTTAATTCTTTCTACAAGTGTAGCACTTCCTGAATCTCCATGGCTTCTAGGCTTTGCACATTTTAGTGTGTTTTTAAGTCTGACAGGTGAAAGTGGCTATTCCCATTTTAATGAGCCTATATTTAAATAGAGCAACATGGAGCATCCTTTTGGCTTCCAAGTGTTGACAGATTATTCAGTGTACAAGGAAGGCTTCTGGCTAAGACCCCCTCAATACTGTTACCAGTGACTTCATTATTATTTTGCATATTATGTCCTCAAATTCTGGAATCAAAATATCTACTTTTGAGTTCCATCTCTCCTTCAGTTGAACTGATATTTACTTAGTATCTGTGATGTGCTAGGTGGGTCTGGTACTGGGAATACAATAGTCACCAACTTATAGTTCCGTCTATATTAGTTACACAGAATGTGACCCAATACTTCTGAGTTTCTGTTAAATGGAGATACTCATGTCTGCTTTGCCTAACTCCCAGGGCTGCTGTGAATTGTGAAAAAGAGAATCCATGTGAAAGTGCTTTGCAAACCTCAAAACATCACAACACTTACAATCATAGTGACATGGCATGTAGAACAAAAGGAAACTAGTTTAGTAGCCTTGAGTTGATTTATTTAAAAGTGGTTGGGCAAATCACATACGATATTTAGGACTACTTCAAAATATATTTTACTCTAGCACTTGTATATTTTCATTTAATTTGCAACAAAGGCTTACATACAGGTGCAACCAGTGAGTCTTCTTTTACAACTCAGAGCTAATTGTTGAGTATGAGATTTTGGTCCCTATAAGAAGGAGTATGATTGAGAGGGGATAAGGGGAGAGAAATGGGCACAAAAACATGAGAAGGAGTATCAATGTGTGAGAAGTAATGCACCTACAACCTGGTGAATGTAACTGTAACCCCTCCATACATTACCCCAACAATAAAAAAAAAGGAATATGATTGCTGCAATAGTTGGAAGTGATGGGAGAATTGTTAACTCTTTCATTGGGTTTGAGATTAAAGTTGATGTTAAAACAGCATGCTAATTAAAATGACTTCATTTTGGTTGAATAATTTTTATTGACAATCACAAAACATCAAGTTGTTTGATTTCAGCAAACACTTGGTCAAAGAGATAATATTTCAGGTTCTAATATGGGAAATAGATGGCTGACTTGCATTTTTATTGCTCTTTGTTTTTTCTGGTATGATTCCACTTTATTTGATTTCTTAGTATATTTATGGACACTCTCAACTACTTCAAGAAGGATTTTTTTGGTAGGTTATGGGGCATGAACTCAGGGCCTGGGCACCGTCCCTGAGCCTCTTTGTGCTCAAAGCTAGTGCTCTATCACTTTGAGCTACAGTTCCACTTCCAGTTTTTGAGTGATTAATTGGAGATAAGAGCCTCACAAGGACTTTTCTGCTCAGGGTGGCTTCTATCGTAATCCTCAGATTTCATCTTCATGAATAGTTAGGATTCCAGGTGTGAGCCACTGGTGCCTAGTACTCCAAAAGGATTTCGTATGACTATCCACATATTTTAGAAATATATTGCATAGTTGAGAAGAATACTATGAATAAGACTATGCTGTGGCCCCATTTGGTAGATAGGAGGCTGAGATTCTTTATCTACAATCACCCTAAGATAGCTGATCAGTTAGAGAGGGACTGAGGCTTGAACCCAAGTTACCCAACTTGACATTCTTTATCCTCCTTTCACTTTGACCACTCAACTAATCATACTCTTTCTCTTTTTTTTTTTTTTGCCAGTCCTGGGCTTGAGCTCAGGGCCTGAGCACTGTCCTTGGACTTTCTCAAGGCTAGAGCCTCAGCACCACTTCCAGCTTTTTTTTTTCTATGTATGTGGTACCGAGGAATCGAACCCGGGTCTTCATGCATGCTAGGCAAGCACTTTAACCACTAGGCCAAACTCCTGGCCCATACTCTTTCTTTTAAACACACATAATGCATTTCATTCAAAGTCTGAGATATCTTTCAGCCATTTAAGAATGAATTTCTGAAAAAAAATTTCTGGCTGGGAGTTTGGCCTAGTAGTAGAGTGCTTGCCTAGCATGCACGAAGCTCTAAGTTTGAGCCCTTGGTACCACACACACACAGAAAAAGCCAGAAGTGGTGTCCTGGCTTAAATGGTAAAGCACCAGCCTTGAGAAAGCCCAAGGACAGTGCTCAGGCCTTGAGTTCAAGCCCAAGGACTGGCACACACCCACACAAAAAGAATGAATTTCTATGTACGTTACTGTTTTCTTATGCAGAATACAAAGAGATGATAAATGTAATTTAAAATCCAGGAAAAGCAGCCATGACCCAGTCTTTCATGCATATAATTTTAGCTACCCAGCAGGTGGAAATCTGAGGATAGCAATTCAAAGCCAGTCCAGGTAAGGAAGTCCATGCAACTTTACAATTAACTACAAAAACCTGGAAGTAGAAGTGTGGTTTAAGTGGCAGAGTATCAGACTTAAAGTAAAAAGCCCTGGCCCAGAATTCAAGCCCCAGTACCAGCACAAAAACAAAAAGCAAAAACAAAAACAAAAAATTGTTAAGCAAAAGTCCTGGAATTTACCATACCACTAAAAAATAAAGATATGCTCCAACAATTTTGTAATTATGTATAAAGCATCCATGAATCAACTAAAATAATCCTTTGTTGGCTAAGTCTGGAACAGTTTTGCATTAAAATAAATGATGAGACTAGGCAGGGTGGCTGATACTTGTAATCTCAGCTATGTGGAAGGCAGAGAAAAAGAGGACAATGTTTCAAGGTCACCCGAACAAAAAGATTGGCACCATATCTGCAAAATAAAGAAAAAAGGGCTGGAACGTGGCTCAAGTGGTAGAGTCCCTGACTAGCAAGTGTGAGGACCTGAGTTCAAATGCCATTATGGAAAAGAAAATAAAAGAGAACAAAGAAGAGGCAAATAGCCCAGCTAGGTAGACAATCATGCAAATCCATAAGACAGGGCTAACTACTGAAAACCCAGTAATGATGGGCAAGCTAGGAAGCAGGTGCAAGTGAAGAGAACACTGAAAAGCACCTGGGAGCAACCTGTCCCTCAAGATGATCCAAGATTTATAGGTGCTAAACTTTGTGATGGTTATGGTTTTTCATGGGAAAAAATGGTCACAAATGTATCTTTTATATAATAAAAATATTTATTCATTGAAGCCTTTCATGGAGGAAAATGTAGTAAGGAAGAAGAGAAAGAGAAAAGAGAGAGAGAGAGAGAGAGAGAGAGAGAGAGAGAGAGAGAGAGAGAGAGAGAGAGAGAGAGAGAGAGACTGTTCATTTCTTTAGCTATATGAAGCATCAGTGTCATTATATGAGATGGACCAAGTCCTTGTTTCTTCCTTCATGACCCAGGTTGCTTACTCCGGGATCAGGTGTATAGATAATGAGACAAAAATCATTATCGTTAGAGAAATGGGGATGGGAAAGCATGTTAATCAGAATAAAATTGGGTACAAAATTTTTGATTGTTATTATAAAGGTGATATACAGGGCCAGGAGTTTGGTCTACTGGTATAGTGCTTGCCTACCATGCATGAAACCCTAGATTCGATTCCTTGGTACCACGTACGTAGAAAAAGCCAAAAGTGGTGCTGTGGCTCAAGTGGTAGAACACTAGCCTTGAGAAAGCCCAAGGGCAGTGCTCAGGCCCTGAGTACAAGCCCAGGACTGGCAAAAAAAAAAAAAGTGATGTAGAGAGGAGTTTCAGTTATATAAGTCAGGTAAAGAATACATTTCTTGGAGCCAGGAGCATAGCCTAATGGTAGAGTGCTCCCCTAGCATGCACAAATCCCTGGGTTTGATTCCTTGGTACCACATACACAGAAAAAGTCAGAAGTGGAGCTGTGGCTCAAGTGGCAGAGTGCTAGCCTTGAGCAAAATGTGTCCAAGAATACATTTCTTTTTGACATCCCTTTCCTTCACCACCCACAAATTATGCAGTTCATTTATAACATAACATCTAGTGAGTACCACTGTTGCATTTAAAGTTAGGTAAAATTACCACTTTCAAAATTTGTTTTCTTCCAGAGAGGAAAAGCTCTCTTCACCTACTGAAACAAAGTGGAAAGACAAGGCAGAAACTGTGATAATTGGAGGTGGCTGTGTGGGAGTGAGTCTGGCCTATCATCTGGCCAAAGCAGGCATGAAAGATGTGGTCCTGTTGGAGAAATCAGAGCTCACAGCTGGATCCACATGGCATGCAGTAAGTAAAACCTCCAAACTGTTCTGTGCCCCAAACCAGGCACCATTCACAACTTCCAGGGCCAGCTTGTATTTCTCTATGGCTCTCGAGGACAGTAGGCTGCTTCAGTACAGCTCAGGAAAGACTCTACAATCAGCCTGGCATGTTCTAGTGGAGACAGCCAAGAATGGAGCACATTGCCCTGGAGCCATGCTCCTGGAGCTCACAGAGCCCAGGGCTGTGGCAGGGAGAAATCAGCCCCATGCAGCAAAGAGTAAGAGGTGCAGAAGGACAGTGTGTGAGGTGGAGGCAGGCTCCTTCTCAGAGGTGGCAGTAAGCAGAGTCCAGGAAGCACTGAGCAAGGAGCAAAGGAGCTGTGAGGTTATCTTGCAGAGGGAAATCAAAGCCAGCAGAAACAGATTTGAGAAGGATGGCTGACAATTCTCCACACCAAGATTGTTGAGAAGGGTACCCTGTTTATCTTAGAATGACTTATTTGTTCATTTACATACTGATTTAATGTTTTAGAATAGCTTACAGGATTCCCTGGGATTTGGTTTCTTAAATATCCCCAATATACCCTGAATCTCAAGTCCTTTAAAAAAAAATACCAGGTTTAGAGATATTTAGGTGTCAGTTTCTTGATCAAAATTAACTATGCAAAATAGTTTTCCCTTAAGCACAGGAAATGCAAGAAAAGTAATGTCTTCTAATTTGTCACAAACATTTATGGGCAAGAGAACATGGAACACTAAAGTCTAGTGGCCCCAGAAACCTTCATATAAGGTTGGAACTTTTAGGTACCAAGTGAGCATGGCCTTGTTCTTCTAAGTCCATGAATAATGGGAGGGCTCAGGGATCTCCTTCCATGTCACAGCCATTAAAACCAGCCTCAAGTACAGCAAAGCTAGAATCAGGCCATCACACTGTTGGATTTCAATTGTATTCTGGTGTATGCAGTTGAACAATAAAGCATTTGAATCATCTAATTCTCCATAGAGTATGATTAATAAGCTTAATATTCAAAGACTTTTCTACACAGTAAATAACAGGAAATTTATTTAAAATATTTCATTCATTCCAAGTTGTTTTGCCTGCTTTATAACTTCAAGTAACATGTTAATTTATATTTGCATATCACAAGTAAACAAAGAAACATACATAATTTAGTGATTACTGTCAAAGCTTGAGTGGCTTTGGAACTACTGAGAAAGGATGGGTTAGGGCTTTCTGAGGCAGGTTCCTGGACATTGGGAGGACTGTTAGGAGAGCACCATTAGAACGACTACTAGTACCTCTAAACACCATCCATTGCATTGTATTTAGTGTTTAGCTGTGCTGTATTTAATTTAATGACTTTTTTTTTTTTTTAGTTGTGGGGCTTGAACTCTGGGCACTGTTCCTGAGCTCTTCAGCTCAAACCTAGTACTCTACCACTTGAACCACAGTGCCACTTCCAATTTTCTGGTGGTTAATTGGAGATAAGAGTCTCAGGGTCATTTGTGCCTGGGCTGGCTTTGAATTTTGATCCTCAGATCTCAGACTCCTGAGTAGCTAGAATTATAGAATTATAGGTGTGAGCCACCGGTGCCTGGCTAATTTGATGACTCTTTAACTCCAGCATTCCTTCTTCATTCATGCTAAAAGGATTCATTAAGTTTTGACTTAGTCAAAGGTTTATAATCCATTTATATCAGCTATCTGTCATCTATCTATCTATCTATCTATCTATCTATCTATCTGACAGTCTACCATTTGACATTCTACCACTTGAGCCACATCTCCAGGCCATCTTTTTGCTTCTTAATTGAAGATGGATTCTTGTAGACTTTTCCTGTGTGGGTTCACCTCACAATGCCGTTCTCTAGGTTTCAGCTTCCTGAATCCTGCATCTGATTGGGCTAAATATTTTCAGAAATGAATTTGTGTGATTCCTTCAGATGAAAGATCATTAAGTCCTAGTTTGAGGAGTGGGGAAGAAGAGAATATGTGGGATAGGTAAATCTAGAAGGATAATGGAACTTTCTGGTGATTTGCCTGTACCTGAGTTACATGGATGAGAGGTACATATGGTGATCAGAACCTCACATTAATACTTGTGAATATCTATTTCATCAACTGACAGGGTATATACTGAAGGCGAAATTGGGATCTGGAAAGCCAAGGGCCTGTTATTAAACCAAAAACATCCATGTGCATACAGAGTTGTAAAAATGTAATGTAGAAGGAGACTGGGTACTTGACCATCAATCAGCCTGACTTGGCAGTTCCAAACTTTTCTACTCTGTGTTATGCTGCTATCCCCAAACTAGTAAACTAAGTTAGGAGTTTTGTTTTTGTATGTGAGAAACAGTGGTGCAAATGTCCAGATACTTGAACAAATATAGAAGCTCTGAAATTCTGGCACATAAAGGATGAATAGTAAATTTAATGGGAATGATGTCAAGTTTTGTAGAAACATAATGCCCAACACTATTACAGAAGAATATTCTTAAGTAGATTTTATTTATTTATTTAGTGTGTCATGGAGCTTGAACTCTGGGGCTGGGTGCTGTCCCTGAGCTTTTCAGCTCAAAGCTACTACCCTACCCTACCCTTGAGCCAAGCCCCACTTCCCATTTTCTAGAAGTTAATTGGAGATAAGAGTCTCGGGTCCTTTTGTGCCTAGGCTGGCTTCAAATCTTGATCCTCAGATCTCAGCCTCCTGAGTAGCTGTGAGCTAGGTGGCTCACAAGCATGAGCCACCGTGCCCGGTGTAGATTTTATTTTCAACAGATTTTTCTCTGAGGACAAATTAGCTGCAAAATGAGGTTCTAGATACTGAATTAAGAGAACTTGCTTCATATAATTGCCTAGATTTTTTTTGAATACTACAATTGCCACAATTGAAAGAAAAAAGTCTTGGCATAACTAATACTTAGAAATCTTTTCCAGAGGGTAATTAATCCATATTTATTCAACAAATATTTGTGGGGTGCCACTATTGCATATGGAGCTGATTTAGCTTCCACAAAAGTCTATTCAACCTATTCAGCAGGTTCTGATTCCAAAAAGTTTTCTAGGTCTTAAAATGGGCAATTTCAGGAAAGGACAAGAGGACTGCTGTTCAAGGGAAAGATGGGGGGGCCACAACCATGGTTCGATGGCTGCAGCCCATGATATATGTCTTTATCAGATTCTTCCTAACACAAACTGGACATTGCTAATCTAAAAATCTGAGCTCCAAAATGAGAAAGCTTTTGAACTCTGACATGATACCAAAGGTAGAAAAATCCTACTCCTGGCATCCAGTGGTCTAGTGTATACCGATTTTGTTTCATGCACAACCTGATTTAAAATATTATAGACTATCCAGTGGCCTGAAACTGGCCTGTAATCCTAGCCACTCAGGCTGAGATCTGAGGATCACAATTTGAGGCCAGCCCGGCAGGAATATCTCCAATAAATTCTTCAGAAAAAGCTGGAAGTAGCACTATGGCTCAAAGAATAGAGCATGAGCCTTGGGCAAAAAGACGTGTGGGGGCCATTACCCTGGCTGAGTTCAATCCCCAGGACCAAAAAAGAAAGAAAGAAATAGAAAAAGAAAACCACACACAAAAAGCACAAACAAACAAACAAAACCAACAGCGTGAAGGTTCAGATGTGTATCCAGTACATATGAAACATAAATGAATTTCTTTTTTCATCGACTTGGGTCCCATCCCTAAAGTTCTTCATTATGTAGGCATATGCAAATATTCCAATCTACCCCAAATTCAGAGGCCAAAACATTTATAGTAACAAGCATTTCAGATAAAGGATATTCAACTATAGAAGACATCCCTAAATCTACCACCAAACTCATCCTATTTCTGAATCTCCAGGCAGCCCTTTCCCTAATAATTTTCAGGTGCTTCATGCACATGTCTGTGCCTCTGTTCATATTCTGTGTATCTTGCCATGAACCTTATGCTCTGCAGAACTCAAGCTGTTACTGAAATGGCCTCTCCCCAAGGATTGGCTAGTGCTTCTCTGTTTCTTAGCAACCTTAAATTGTTGCTTAGAAGATAAATGATCAACATGTTAAGAATATTATTTTTTATATGTACATGTTTTCTTTTTTCTCTATCTTTAAGGCAGGTTTAACCACCTACTTTCATCCTGGAATAAACTTGAAGAAAATACATTATTATAGCATCAAACTTTATGAGAAATTGGAGGAAGAAACTGGACAGGTAAGCGAATTTATCTTAGAATTGTCTGAAATAGCTAAGCTGTCTGATGGTTTTGACATGTTGTCCTGAGTGTCCTGGGACTGATGCTATGTGTACTATTAATTGTGGGAGGGTACTAGAGTGAAAGCTTTTTGCTTTAAAATCTGCTTTAAAATCAACCTAATTTCAAGTGTACTACCCATGTTATTAATTAGTTTTTGGTATTTTCGATGAAGAATGAATAAAAAGCAGCTTTAAAAATGTCTTTAGTCAGTTATTTTATCTGTAAGCCAACAACTTAGAGCCTATAAGTAATTGGATTTCATAGGATCTGACAATAGAGTGCCAGATTGAAATTCAGCTTTGAAAAAGTACTCCACGCAAAACTTCCACTTCTATTTTCATCCTTTCTCATATTGACTTATACTTGTAAAATGAAGTGACAGGCAAAGTGGCCATAGGCTCAAGCTGAAGACTACTTAAATTTTCTTGCTGTTCTTGTTGATAAAAATTTCGCTTTCCACATTTGGTAGGATGAAGGTCCATGGCCTGAGGTGTGAGATGTCCATTGGCCAACCTCTGCCTGCCTTTCCCATATTTTCTCTTGCCACATGTCTCTGTTCATATGCTTACTACTTGGATGTGCCTAGCTCTCTCAATCCACTGTTTCTTCAATTTCGTTGCTGTCCAGTTTTTGTTGTTGTTTTCCTTTGCTTCCTTAGTGTGAAATGACAATCCCTTCCTCTTCCCCAAGCTGGGAAGCACATCTCTGGGTTTTCACAGTGTTTGTGCAAACATTTCTCTGATCTGACCCAGAGAACTATTGTGATTGTTTCTTGACTGGTTGGTCTTCCTGGCAGAGCTTGAGACCAGGGCTGTGTGTTTTTACCTTTTAGCCAGGTCCTTGGCAAATGGAAGAACTTTAAGAAATGGCAAATGCATGTTTAATTCAATTCATAATCACAACTGCAAAATTTTGATTCTTCATAATCTCTCTTTCAGTCCCCCCCTCTCTCTCTGCCAATATCAAGATTTGAATTTTGGACCTTGTACTTGCTCAGCTTGCTTGCTGGTATTCTACCACTTGAGCCTCACCTCCAGTCTAGCTTTTTGCTGGATATTTTGAGATGGAGTCTCACAGACTTTTCTGTCTGAGATGGCTTTGAATTATTGCAGATTTCAGCCTCATAAGTAGTTAGGGTTACAGGTATAAGCTTTGGTGCCTGGCTTGTCATTTTCTTTTCATAAGATCTTTCAATGTACACATTACCACTTACTTTTCCAGGTTATTATAATGGTGTATTGAGCTGTATTGTCTTTACTCATACACTGATACCTCCATGTAGGCAAGGTCTTTGCCTTTCTTGTTCAGTATCTCTGGGGCTTAGAGTATTGTTTGGCTCAGAGGAGCATTTAGTAAACAGTTGTTGGATGGGTGTCTTTTTTGTAAGACACAGATATTTCATGCACTTACCCTTTCAGAACATAGTAAATTACTTTCCTTGTATACTGCATTGGAGAGTACAAAATAATAACTTACTTATGAGATTTCATTGGAATTATTGTCATAGGCGGTGGGATTCCATCAGCCAGGCAGTATCAGAATCGCTACAACTCCTTTAAGGGTAGATGAATTTAAATATCAGATGACACGGACTGGCTGGCATGAAACCGAGCAGTACATCATTGAGCCTGAACAAATCCAGAAGTTGTTCCCTTTGCTCAACATGAATAAGGTATTTATCTGAAAGTCATTTTCAACGTGTGTGTGTGTGTGTGTGTGTGTGTGTGTGTGTGTGTGTGTGTGTGTGTGTATGTGATGGGGCTTGAACTCTGGGCCTGGGTGCTGTACCTGAGCTCTTCAGGTCAAGGCTACTGCCTTATCCCTGAGCCTGGGCATTGTCCCTGAGCCCTTCAACTCAAGGCTACCGCCCCACCCTTGAGCCACAGCCTCACTCCCTATTTTCTAGTGATTAATTTGAGATAAGAGTGCCCAGGCTGTCTTTGAACCATAATCCTCAGATCTCAGCCTCCCAAGTAGTTAGGATTACACACGTGAGCCACAGCACCCACATCATTTTCAATATTTTTTTGGCCAGTCCCGGGCTTGGGCTCAGGGCTTTTTTCTATGTATGTGGTACCTAGGAATCGAACCTGGGTCTTCATGCATGCTAGGCAAGCATTCTACCACTAGACCAAACTCTGGGCCCCATTTTCAACATTTTCTAGCATGAATTAAAGTTAGAACAAAGATATTTTAAGAAGTGAATTAAAAGTAGAAATACTTGGGCTGGGAGTTTGGCCTAGTGGTAGAGTGCCTGGCTAACGTGCATGAACACCTGGATTCGATTCCTCAGTACCACATGCATAGAAAAAGCTGGAGGTGGTGCTGTGGGTTCAAGTAGTAGAGCTCTAGCCTTGAGGAAAGCCTTAAGACAATGCTCAGGCCCTGAATTCAAGCCCCAGGACTGGCAGGAAAAAGAAAAAGTAGAAATACTTTATACCCACATTTTGAGGGGGAAAAATAGATGGGGTTGTTTTGGGTAAATCACAAGATGAGCTATTAAATTTGCTAAATTAAAAGATGGGAAAGTGATTTAATACCTTAATTTTCTGCTAAAAATGATTATTGTATTGTGTGTGTGCCAGTCCTGAGACTTGAACTTGGGGTCTGGGTGCTGTGCTTTAGCTTTTTTGCTAAACGCTTACATTTAACCACTTGAGCAGCAGCATCACTTCTGTGTTTTTTGTTTTGGTGATGGTGGATTGGAGATAAAAGTCTTACACACTTTTCTGCTCAGGCTGGCATGGACCATGATTCCCAGACTGCTGAGTAGTTAGGATGGCAAGTATGAGCCACAGCACCGAGCTAAGCATAACTTTCTATTATTATATGTTCCATACATCAACCTATTTGAAAACTTGAGGGAAAAACATAACCTGACATGATCATTCTAGGAATGTGGTTATAGTTTTAAAGAAATCAACTTAAGACATCCTATGTCATATTGTTCTTTATCATCTACTCATAGCATAACGTCTTGCCTTACAGACTTTGTGCTAGGGATAGATCTATATTGATAACCATCCACTACATGGTATGTAGGTGATTTTTCCCTACTAGTTAGTCATCTTTTCTGAATATCAATAACACTGACCAAAATGACAGAACACATTTATATACCAAGGACCAAGTTAAGCCCTTCATATGTGAAATTCCATTTAAGTGGCACAATAGTATTATAAGGTAGTTGTTACTATTAAACACAGGAAACTGAAGCATAGACAGATAATTTACATTGAGAATCCAAGTTGCTTGTCTAGAAAGGCCTGGAACAAGAATTTGAACTCATCCCCCTGACTACACTGTATTGTGTGGATGTCCTGGGTACCCCAGGTGGGCTGTTAGGCAAAGCAGATGCTGTTTCCTTGCTAGTGGTGACTGCAAGAGCCCCATCTCCCCCGTTTGTGTCATTACTATAGTTACTGGCATGTTTGCCCTCTGAATCTTTACAGGGTTTAGGCATTCCCTTTATAGTTTTGCATGGCAACAAAGTGATAGCAGATTGGTTGCAAGGTGTATTTTCTGCATTGAAACTCCATGTCTGCTATTGGTAAGGATATGTGTGTATCTCTTTTGTTGTTGGTCCTGGCATGTGTGGCTAGATATTTTCAAGGTGTCAGACAATGGAAATACAGAGTGTAAGGTGTTCTCAGGATCTGGGCAGGGTACTATAGCAAACAGATATACAATCATTCCAGTCAGGTCATAGCCATTGCAAAACACCAGTGTGACACTTGGAATGGCAATTTTACTAAAACCAAAAGTTCCTTGAACTTGAATGAGAAAGTAAAAGGGCTGCATTAGTAGTCAAAAATTTCCTACGGAGCTAGGCACTGGTGGCCCGTGCTTGTAATCCTAGTTACTCAGGAGATCAGGGTCTGTGGATCGCAGTTTGAAGCCAGCCCAAGCAAGAAAATCCATGAGACTCTTAATAAACTACTCAGAAAAAGCTGGAAGTGGCTTTCAAGTGGTAGAACACTTGCCTTGAGCACAAATAAGCTCAGGGACAGAGCCCAGATCCTGAGTTTAAGCCCCAGACTGGCAAAAAAAAAACAAACCCTAAAACAAAAACTTCCTACAGGGTGAATATGATGATCAAAGTAAATTCTATGCATGTGTAAACATGTCATCCTAAAGCCTCTTATTTTGTTGTTGAATTAATATACATTAAAGCCAGACAAATACTTCCCACAAAGAAAAGTTTGGATCCAGATGGTTTCACATTTGAAGAATTAACACTAATCCTTCACAAAACCTTCCAAAATTAGAAAAGAAATGTGTTCTATGAAACCACATGACTCTGACATGAAAAACAAAGACATCACAAGAATGGTGTGCCTCTTAGGAATAAGATATGCAAAAATCCTCCAGCACACACTAGCTAAATGAATTAGCCACATACCAAAATGTTCTTCAATCTGACCCAGTAGCAGGTATCCCAGAAAGGCAGGATTATTTTACCATATGGAAATCAAGCCTAATAACATCATAGTAATTGAATTGAGGACAAATATCATACAGTCATTTCAGTAGATGCAGAGAAATTAGTTCACAAAATATTTCATGAAAGCTCCTTGTTCTATTTGATGCTGAGAAGAATTTTGTTGACTAGATGAGACCTAATTATAATATTTTCAAGTCTATCAGTTCATTTCATCTTAGTTTTTTACTCTTTGTTTCCAACAAGTAACTAATTGGAAAATATAAATTTTCAAGACAGATACACACGTGAATTTATTAGTAGTACTGAACAATTAAATATAAATTATAGTGGATTTTGTCAGGATTAGATAGGACTTTAACTGTCAGAAACCAATTTAGTAATGATCTAACAAGATACAAGTTTCTCTCTCACTGAAGCATTTCAGGCCTTGAATGGTGATTCTTTTTCATGAAGACTTCAGGAAACCACCCACCATCTAGATCCTTGTTCTGTCATTTTCGGAGTGTGACACTTGTATTATAATCCCAAGATGGAGCTAGAGTTCCAGACATTATGTCTGCATTCCAGATGAAGATATGTTTCCCTCATACTAATGTGACATTGGAGATAGGGCAAAAAAAGAAATTGTGCTAGATGTCTTTTTAAGACTATTTGTAGAAGCTGCTATATGACACTTTCATTTGCCTTTCAGTTGGCCAGAGCTTAGTAGTGTTTTTAGCTACAAGCTAGAACTAATAGCTTCCAGGAAGGCCGGAAACTGTATTCACTTGTTCTTAGTGGCCATGTGTCCAAATGAACAGAACATTTGAGTAGTACTGCTATGAGAGAAAAGAAGAAAGGATGTTAGAGACAATTGCAAGCCTCTTTTCCATATTTTTTCTTTGTGTGTGTGTGTGTGTGTGTGTGCTGGTGCTAGGCTTTAACTCAGGGCCTGGGTTCTATCTCAGCTTTTTCACTCAGGCCTGGGTACTTTATCACTTGAGGATTTCATGGAATTTCCTTCCTGGGCTGGCTTTGAACTGCCATCTTCAGATCTCAGTTCCTGAATAGGTAGGATAGGCAGGCATAAGTCAGTCACTTGTGGCTGGCTTATTGACTCACTGATATGTACTTTCTACCCTGGTTCTGGAGTTTGAACTCATGAATTCATATTTGCAAGGAAAGTACCACTGGAGCCATGCCTCCTGTCTTTTAGCTTTTACTTTATTTTTCAGATAGTCTCACATCAACTTCATTGGAGTTAACCTTGTGCCACTATCCTCCCACCCCTGCCTCTGTCCAAAGTAGCTAAGACATAAGCATGTCCCACCAGCCTCCACATGTACTCTTAAAGCCCAGTCTTGTCAGATATTTGCTACAGAACATATTTAGACAGAGTCATAAGTATATATGTATTTAAACACTTATTCTTTCATAATTCAGATTTTAGCTGGACTGTATACTCCTGGAGATGGTCACATTGATCCTTATTCTCTAACCATGGCCCTGGCTGCTGGAGCTAGGAAATATGGTGCCATGTTAAAGTATCCTGCACCAGTGACTTCCCTGAAACCCAGGCCAGATGGAACATGGGATGTGGGAACACCACAGGGATCTATAAGAGCAAATCGAATTGTGAATGCTGCAGGTAAGCACCATTTCCTTCTGAAACACCACAGTGTTTATGGTAAACTGGGGATGAACTCTGGGGCCTCAAGCTTGCTAGGCAGGCACTCTATCACTTACTTGAGCCTTGCCTTTGGCTTTCAGGTTTAACTCCATTACTTTGCCCTTTGTGTGAGTCCATGCTGTCTTTGAGATACCACTCCATCTGAGAAACTGTATATTAAATTCTACTGCTTGATTTGCAAAACATCCTCTGAGAAACACTATTACAAAGTCATTTCTATAGGAGATTGTAGTGAATATATTCTTTTTTTTTTTTGTCAGTCGTAGGACTTGAACTCTGGGTCTGCGTGCTATCCCTGAGCTCTTCAGCTCAAAGCTACTGTCCTACACCTTGAGCCACAGCACTACTTCCAGTTTTCTAGTGGTTAATTGGAGATAAGATTCTCCTGGACTTAGTGCTCGGGCTGGCTTTGAACTGCAGTCCTCAGACCTCAGCCTCCTGAGTAACTAGGATTGCAGGTATGAGCCAGGGCACCCAGCTGTTGTGAATATATTCTTGGTCAAACAAACCTAAGGAAGTTTTTAATGCTCATAACTCTTGCTGTGCAATACTTGAATTTGGTTTTAGCAGCCACCTTTCAAAATTAACTTCATTTTTTCCCTCTCTCAGGTACAGCACATGGACCCTGGAAGGTGCTGTTTTGATGTAAACTTTTGTTCTGTGTGATGGTAGCCTCTTTTGACCCCATTTCCAATTTTCCTCTTAAACCTGAGATAACCCTGCAAATTTCACCTAGGAATTTTATTTCATTAATATGGTAAACCAGAAATGTGTCTGTTATGCTACATCAAAAAGAATTGCTGGATTTGATGAAAACATCATTGTTGTCAGACAAAACATCTGAACTTGTTCATAAAACTTGACTCTTGCTGGATTCAGTGACTCACGCCTGTAATCCTAGCTACTCAGGAGGCTGAGATCTGAGGATCACAGTTCAAAACCAGTGCTGGGCACTAAAGAATCTAAAGTACGGGAGACTCCTATCTCCAATTAATAACTAGAAAATGGGAAGTGGGGCTGTGGCTCAGGGGTAGGGTGGTAGCCTTGAGCTGAAGAGCTCAGAGACAGCGCCCAAGCCCAGAGTTCAAGCCCCATGACCCACCCTCTCCCCCACACAAAACAAAAAACAAAAACAAAAAACAAACACATAAAAAAACCTTGACTTTATTTTAAGCTCATTTCTACCAATCAGTCTTATTTAAAATGGAAGTCATTTCCAGTGGTCATTTTTTCATATATTTTTATTGTAATTAATAGAAGGGTTACATTATATTCGCCAGATAGAAGGTGCATTAATTCACATACATTGGTACCCTTTCTCATATGTTGGTCCTCGTTTCCCCCCCCCCATCCCCACTCCTCATCTTGTTTTCCCCCCTTCCCTATCCAATTTCAAATAACCAAATACAAATACATCCAATATATCAGATAACAAAGAGAGATACTGTAACAATATGAGATAACCAGGGGACAGCAAAAGAGATGAGAGATAACATAGTACATTAAGGACAACAATCACTCATTATATGGCTTTTGTTTCTATATCCTAGAGGTCCTTTCATTTAGCTTCACACTGTGTGGCCTTATGTATCTAGGTTTTGCTTTATTGCAAATCTCTGCTATGAGAGCCCAATGTTTCTACTGATTATGACAAATGAGGGAAACCATTGAGCCTATGTTCCTTTGAGTCTGGCTTACTTCACTTAATATGATTTTTTCTAAGTCTTTCCATTTCCTAACAAATGGGACGATGTCATTCTTTCTGACAGCAGCATAGAATTCCATTGTGTACAAATACCACATCTTGTTGATCCACTCATCAACTGAGGACATCTGGGTTGGTTCCATATCTTTGCTACAGTAAATAGTGCTGCAATGAACATCGTTGTGCTAGTGGATTTAGTATGTCCTTGTTTCTGGACAATTGGGTAAATGCCAAATAGTGGAATTGCATAGAGGAGCTCTATGTTTATTCTTTTTTTTTTTTTATTTAGGTAGTCATTTTGTTTTATTTTATTTTATTTTTGCCAGTCCTGGGCTTGAGCTCAGGGCCTGAACACTGTCCTTGGACTTCCTCAAGGATAGAACTCTACCACTTGAGCCTCAGCACCATTTCTGGCATTTTTCTATATATGTGGTATGGAGGAATCGAACCTGGGTCCTCGTGCATGCTAGGCAAGCACTCTACCACTAGGCCAAACTCCCGGTCCTCTCTATGTTTATTCTTTTTTTTTTTTCTATGTTTATTCTTTTGAGGCACTGCCATACTGCTTTCCATAGTGGTTGAACGAGTTTGCACTCCCACCAACAGTGTAGTAGTGATCCCTCTTGGCCGCATCCCTTCCAGCATCTGTTGTTATTAGTTTTCCTGATCCTGGCCATTCTAACTGGAGTGAGGTGGAATCTTAGAGTTGTTTTAATTTGCATTTCTTTTATGACCAGAGATGTTGAACATTTCTTCATGTGTCTATAGGCCATTTTTATTTCTTCTTCAGAGAAGACTCTCTTTAAGTCTTTGGCCCATCTTTTAATGGGATGGTTGTTTCTTTGGAGATTAGTTTTGGAGTGATTCAATTTTTTGAGTTGTTGATGTATTTTAGATATGAGGCCTTTGTCCATTGTATGGTTGGTGAAGATCTTCTCCCATTCTGTAGGCTTCCTAATTAATTTACTAGGTCATTTTTATTGGCTCTTCAGTTGCTTTTCAGGTGCTCATGGGCATTTTCCCGTACTTGTCTCTTTGCTTTGAATTTAATGGGAAAGTATAATCTTAGCTAGCTTTAGGCTAATTTGACTATCTTTTGGAGGAGAGAATGACTTAAGTCACACAGTAAAGAGTAAAGAGATATTGAGCTTGCTGTGGAGTTTGTCGTAATATACACATTTGAGACTTATGCAAACATTTCCGTTTTATTTCAGTGATGAAGTACATTAATAACCAATTAGACTCAGAAATTGGTAAATATGTTTGAACAGGATAGAAATTTGTTTTTCTCAATTTATGTTCTTAATTGAAACAAGTATATTGAAGATCCTGTAGTAGTTGGAATTGCTAAAGTAAATATTTTTGACTACTTATATTTAAACTGCTCTAGTGAATATAACTAGAGTATGTGGTTTTACTATATTTTCCTACAAAGTCCTAACCTAAGCAATGCATATCTTTCTACATCAAAAAATAAATTCTTTCATGTTGAAAAGAGACATATGGCTCTGATGATTGTAGATTGGATTTCTTGTTTACAAATGGGTAGGCATTTCTGAGATTGTTATAAGAGCTTGACCAAGTTAACTGTAGGCCAATAACAAAGCAGCAGAATGCAGGGTATGGTTTAGATGTTCACATAGAAACAAACTTAGACTCATAAAAGAATATAACCTAAATTCCCAGACTGACTCATTTAAGTTTTGGTTAGCCTCAACTTCATGATAGAGGGCTCTTGATTTTATATCAAAAGGAAGATGAGGAAGAGAAAGAAGAAAAGGAAAAAGAGGAGGAGGAAGAGCTGTGTGGTGCCTGTGGAGACTAAGATCTAGAGGATCTCAGGGCCAGTCAGGAAAGGAAAATCTTTTAGACCCCATCCTCTAAAATAACCAGCAAGTAGTTGGGCTGAGGTATGGCTCAAGTGGCAGAAAGAGAGAGTTAACCAGACAGGCTCAAGGTCCTGCCTGAGTCTAAACCCTAATACTGACAAAAAGATGAGAAGATGGCACATAGACAATTATGCAGAATTAATCAATCCCCTAACCTTGCTTTTTTATCATTTTAGATTCTAAAATTTCTTCAGACCAGGGAAGGTGTCTTGGAGTCCTTAAAGTCTTTGTACAGCATAGAATCACTGAAATATGGTGATTACAGTATGTCTAACTTGGTTGCTTTTCTGAACCAATACCCATATCTGAGTACTGAAGTGCCAGTGTGAGAAATAATCAAGGGTCTTCTAGCCACAAGTTTCCCACCCAGTTCAGTTTTGGGGAAATGATATAAAATGAGAAAGATATTGTTTTGGAAACTGCCCACTTACTGGGAGTGCTCTCTCCCCTTGTGGTTCCTCTAGTGTTTTTGTCTTTGTGTGTTGCTTTTATTTTTTTTTTAGTGTTTTTTTTTTTTTTTTTGCCAGTTCTGTGGCTTGAATTCAGGATCTGGGCACTATCCTTGGACACTTTTTGTTCAAGGCTAGCCCTCTGCCACTTGAACCAAAGCACTACTTCTGGCTTTTTCTGTGTATGTGGTACTGAAGAATTGAACCCAGGGCTTCCTGCATGCAAGGCAAGCACTCTACCACTAGGCTCTGCTCCCAGCCTCTTTTTTTTCTTCTTTCAAATAATTTTCCATTCCTTCTGTTTATGTACTTGTACTGGAGCTTGAAATCAGGACCTGGATACTGTTAATTAGCTTTTCACTCAAGATTAAGGCTCTAACACTTGAGCTACACCTTTTTCTCTGTTTTTTTTGTGGTTTATTTGAGATAGAAGATCTCACAGAGATGCGAGCCTCTTCTGTGATCCACAGTTCTCATGTCTCTGTCTCCTGAGTTGCTAGGATTACTGGTGTGTTCCTCTGGCACCTGATTTCTTCTCTGCTCATCTTCCTTACTTACAGGGAAAATGCCTGGTTTTGTTTTTATTTTTGGTTTTTGTTGTTGTTGTTTTTGTTTTGTTTGGGGGGTTGTAGGTCTTGGGGATTGAATTCAGGGCTTGGGCACTGTCTCTGTACTTTAATTTTTCCTCAAGGATAATGCTCTACCGTTTGAGTCACCCCTTCACTTTAGGCCTTTTTACCCCCTCTTTTCCTTCTGATTAATTGGATATGAGTCTCACATACTTCCTGACTTCAATCCTCAATTCTCAGCTTCCTGAGTAGCTAGCCTTACAGGCATGAGCCACCATTGCCTGGCCAGGAAAAACTGCTTTTTAGGAATGAAGTTTCTTTTTTTTTTTTTTTTTTGCCAGTCCTGGGCTTGAGCTCAGGGCCTGAGCACTGTCCTTGGATTTTCTCAAGGCTAGAGCTCTACCACTTGAGCCTCAGCACCACTTCTGGCTTTTTTCTATGTATGTGGTACCGAGGAATTGAACCCGGGTCTTCATGCATGCTAGGCAAGCACTTTAACCACTAGACCAAACTCCCGGCCTGGAATGAAGTTTCTTTATGTTACAGACATCTTCAGAACTCTGGACAATGGGTCCAGAAATGGGTGGCACATAGTTGTAATCTCAGCTACTTAGAAGGCAGGCAATAAGGAAGATGGCAATTTGAGGCCCACCTGGGCAAAGTAATTAGCAAGGCCTCATCTCAACAATAAGTTGGACATTGTATGAAATTAATTCCAGTTACTTTAAAAAGGCAAGGTAGAAGGATTAAGATCCTAGACTGGCCATGAGCAAAATATCTAAGATACTGTCTGAAAAATAACTAAAATGTTCTGGGGGCTATGGTTCAAGTGATTGGGTTTGCACAGGATATATAAAGTTCTCAATTTGATTTCTAGCATTGCAATGAGCTTTCTTATATTGTTCTTTGAACTTTACAAATAGTACTTAAGTCTTCTAGATGTTTTTAAGTACAAATTTCCTATCAGTGTCATATGAGGTACTTTTACAGATGTGGTGACATTTTCAAATGATTCTCTCTCTCTCTCTCTCTCTCTCTCTCTCTCTCTATATATATATATATATATATATATATATGTATATTCCTTAAGGCTTTTGGGCCCGTGAGGTAGGTAAACTTATTGGACTTGAACATCCTCTCATCCCTGTTCAACATCAATATGTCATTACATCAACTATACCTGAAGTGAAAGCTTTGAAGCAAGAGCTCCCTGTGATCCGAGATCTGGAAGGATCCTATTACATGCGGCAGGAGAGAGATGGCCTTTTATTTGGTCCATATGAAAGTCAGGAGAAAATGAAAATTCAGGACTCTTGGGTCACCAGCGGAGTCCCTCCAGGTGGGTTCAGCAAATCATATCATGTATACATGTGACACATGTATTCATTGTCTTCATAGCTAGGGACCTGGTGTAGATTAAGACAGGACCATGGTCCTATATCATCAGACATTTGGGACAGTACAGCGGCGGGGCTTGAGGTGCAACTGGCAGTGGAGAAGCTGAAGAAATCTGTTGGAGCTGTTTTGAAAGGTCATTTTTACATGCCCATACCCACCATCTATTTCTCCATTTTGTTTTTCTTGATCTGCTCACTGTCTGCTTGGTCCAGTTTCAAGAGTTGAACAAAGCTGCTATTGTGCTTTCACAGTTGGTACCACATAGGCAGCAGAGGCAGGGTATCTGTCCTCTAAGAAGGGAAGCCTAGCAGTCTCTAAAGAGCAAAGCAGGTTCATACTACAAACCAAGTATGTCCAAGGGACATAAATGAGAAAGGTTCAGGGCTGGATCCTGGAACAGGTGTAGTATAATTTATTTCTCAAGTTCTGTAAGGGAAATGGGCTAGGTTTTGTTTTTCAGGAAACATTTGCACAAAAGCAGATTAAGAATTGGATTGCCTGAGGAAGCACCTTTGGTTCTAATCTGTAAATCTAGCTGAAAGTTCAGCAGGATACGTAAGTATTAGGGGGAATACAAGAATAGAAGAAATTATACTTTCTAGAATTATTCTTTAATAAGCAACTTAGGATGGGAAATGAATCCCTCTCTTCCCATGTAACAGAAAGTGGCTATAGAGTTTGGATTTTGCTCAGTGGGCTGTGCACTTTCTGGTCCTGAGAGGAATTGCTGCTGACCTCAGAGTGAGAAAGCCTCACTCTCTTCTTCATGCCACATCCTTTCTTCCAAATAAATGCTGAATAAATATTTAAATAAGTACCAGCTGAAGAAAGAGCCAGATTTCATGAGTAAAAGTTCCATGTGACTAAAAGCAATTGAATAGCCAAGCCTGCCATGCTACTGCCTTGACATCCAATGCCTCGGGGCAGCTGGCCAGTAGCTTTGTGAGGAAATCATCAGAATGGACAGAGAGCTGTTGTTCTTGTTTTCCAGTACTAGGGATTGAACTAAGGGCCTTGAGCCTGCTAGGTAGATTCTCTACTACCTGAGTCACACTGCACACTGTACTTCAAGCTCTCTTTTACATCAGCTGTTTTTCAGGTAGGGTGTCCAGTCTTTGCCTGGGACAATCTCAGAGTGTGATCCTTCTACCTATGCCTCCTGGATATCTGTTTTACAGATGCATACCACCATGCCTGGGCCTGGCAGACTGTGGACAGTGGCCCACTTTTCTCAATGTGACATTATAAACTAATATTTGCTCTTACCTGGCTGGATAAACCAGGCTCTTATGGTTAAGTGAAGGCTAAAAATCTCTCTTGACAAAATTATTGTTTTTTAATGTGGATGGGTTACATATTGGCAACAATATATAAAAATTTAAATTTCATTAATACAAAAGATTATTTTGCTTCAAAAATGATATAATTCTCAGTAACAGACTAGGTTTTAACAAAGGAGGAGAGAGGGGGAAGTATCTCAGTAACAGGTGTCTATAGACAGGGACTGTTTCAGAGGCTTAAGTGATATAAAGTGATGTAAGCTGCACTTGTCAGTGAAACTGTGACATGACATCATGCCGTGTCTTTCAAGGCTTTGGAAAGGAACTCTTTGAGTCTGATTTAGACCGCATTATGGAGTATGTGGAGATGGCCATGGAAATGGTTCCAGTCTTGAAGAATGCTGACATCATTAATATCATCAATGGTCCTATAACCTATTCTCCAGACATCCTGCCCATGGTGGGGCCTCATCAGGGAGTCAGGAACTACTGGGTGGCTGTAGGATTTGGGTGAGTATCACTGTCAAGGGGTTTGGTGGGGAGGGTGGGGGGAAGGGAAGTGGGTGGGTTTTCTCCCTTTTACAATCATAGAGTAATATAAGAAACAACAAATTTCCATTTTGAAGGACTGACTACTTAATGATCTAAACACTTGTATAAGATTAGCTTAAGAATGAGAAAGGGTAGCAATGTTTGTGAAGTAGTGCACCTTCTATCTGGCAAATACAATGTAATGCTTCTATTAATTACCATAAAAATATATTTTAAAAAAGACTAGCTTAAAAAAGATAATCATAGCCGGCATGGTGTCTCACACCTGTAATCCTAGCTACTCAGGAGGCCGAGATCTGAGGATCAAGGTTCAAAGCCATCCCAGGCACAAAAGGACCTGAGACTCTTTTTTTTTTTGCCAGTCCTGGGGTTGGGCTCAGGGCCTGAGCACTGTCCTGGGGCTTTCTCAAGGCTAGAGCTCTACTACTTGAGCCACAGCACCACTTCTGCCTTTTTTTTCTATGTATGTGGTACTGAGGAATCAAACCTGGGTCTTTGTACATGCTAGGCAAGCATTCTTCCAGTAGGCCAAACTCCCAGCCCAACTTGAGACTCTTACCTCCAATTAACCTCTAGAAAATGGGAAGTGGGGCTTGGCTCAAGGGTAGGGAAGTACCCTTGAGAATAGCTCAGGGACAGCACCCAGGCCAAGTTCAAGCTCCATGACTCACAAAAAAAGAAAGAAGGAAAGAAAGAAAGAAAGAAAGAAAGAAAGAAAGAAAGAAAGAAAGAAAGAAAAGAAAAGAAAGGCAATCATTTCTTCTAACTTTCTCTCTACTTCCTGCAATTTTTTTAGACCCTGTTTCTCACCTCACTTTATTTCTAAGTTTAATAAAGGACACAGTGTTATTGGTTACTGGGTGCTGGTGGCTCACACCTGTTGTAATCTTAGCTATTCAGGAGGCTGAAATCTGAGGGTTGCAATTTCAAGCCAGCCCAGACAGAAAAGTCCCTGAGACTCTTATCTCCAATTAACCACCAGAAATCCAGAAGTTAACTGGCAGAGTGCCAGCCTTTTCTGTCAAATTTCCTTTTTACTTTTGAGTCATCCTCGATGCCATTATTGGCCTTCATGCCATTATAGGATACAGGAGCCATACATCATTCTGAGTCCTACTTGACCAAACTGTTTTTATTTTGCTCTCAAATCAATTTCTATTTGCACTGACCATAGAATTCTACTTTCATTGCAATTTTGATTATATAATCCCTTTTCACACTGTTACAATCACATAGGTCAATTTGCTCCAGTTTTACAATGTTATTTTTCCTAACACACTGTGACAAGAATAATCCAAAATATCAACTGAATTAATATAATGATATATTTCCACCATAATTTGTGTTTGTCCAACATGATTTACTTCTCTATAACAATTTGAGTTGCTTCCTATTATGATTGAATAGCTTTTTGATATTTTATTACTGATATTTATTCCATTAATTTGGTGATTACTGATGTCAAATTCACTTTGCCATTATAGCACATTTCTAGTATTCTATTTTTCTTCCATTTTATTTGGCCAGTTATTCAACTAATACATAATGATTGCCAACTCTGTGCCTGGCCTAGCATTATACTGCTAAGAGAATATAAGCTGAAGCCTTTCTATTCTCCTTGATAAGGAGTATAGTAATAATTGAGCAGTTCATTTTTCTAAAATACCAAAACTGATGTAAATAAATCTAGAATTTTCAATCTTAGAACTATACTTCTACCTTGTATGTCCCCAAATTTTTAGGGCATGGAATTCTTGTGTTAGTTTTTTGTTCTGTTTTTCCTTGTGGAGCTAGATACTGTAAGGTTTTTTGTTTTTGTTTTTGTTTTTTTAGTATTTTTGTTTTTCTTGGTCAGTTGTGGGGTTTGAACTGAGGGGCCTGGGCACTGTCACTGAGCTTCTTTTTGTGCTCAAGGCAAGTGCTCTACCATTTGACCCACAGTACCACTTCCAGTTTTTGAGTGGTTAATTGGAGATAAAAGTCTCATGAAGGGACTGGGAGTTTGGCCTAGTGGTAGAGTGCTTGCCTAGCATGCATGAAGACCTGGGTTCAATTGCTTGATACCACATACATAGAAAAGCAGGAATTGGTGCTGTGATAGGGACTCTAGCCTTAAGAAAGCCTAAGGACAGTGCTCAGGCCCTGAATTCAAGCCCCAGAACTGGCAGCAAAAAAAAAAGTCTCACAGGGAAAGGGACTCTTCTGCCCAGGATGCTTCAAGCTATGAGCCTCAGATCTCAGCCTCCTGAGTAGCCAATTACAGATGGCATGAGCCAGTAGTGTCTGGTGTATCTTATTATCTTTTATATAGTTGCCATTTAGCAAAGCAATACAATATACAAAATACCTTAATATCACCCCTTTCAATATTCTTACCCATCCCTCTCCTACGTACTCCTTCTTTATTCTTAATTTTGTATGCTATATATTGGATTCTTAAATGCATTCTCCCTCTCTTCTCCTGTTTATTTGTCTACCCCTTTACCCCACCTTACCCTACCCCTTTCAAGTACCTGCTTCCTGGTATTTTAATATGCCGAACTTTGATTTTACCTTATTAAGGAGTTTCACTGTAAGTTTACAAATGAAATATAGCTTCCAGAACGGGAACATGGCCTAGTGGTAGCATGCTTGCCTAGCTTGCACAAAGCCTTGCGTTCAGTTCTCCGGAACCATATACATAGAAAAGGCTCACATGGCACTGTGGCTCAAGTAGCAGAGTGCTAGCCTTGAGCAAAAAGTGTCCAAAGACAGTGCTTAGGCCCTGAGTGCAAGCCCCAGGATTGACACACACACAAAAAAAGGAGAAGCAAGACGGCACCAAGACAATAGGAACTCAGCCAACAGAATCCAGAAACAAATTTTTAAAATTATACACTATGATCAAGTAGGCTTCATCCCACAGATGAAAGTCTGGTTTAACATTCACAAATCAATTCATGTAACACATCATATCAATAGAGCTAAGGATAAGAATCATATGATAATTTCTCTGGATGCTGAGAAAGCATTTGACAAAATCCAACATCCATTCATGTTGAATGCACTAGAAAAAATAGGAATAGGAGGTACATTTCTTAAAATGATTAAAGCCATATATGACAAACCTACAGCCAGTATTATACTAAATGGAGAAAGACTAGAACCATTTACCTTAAAATTAGGAACTAGACAGGGATGCCCACTCATTCTACTTCTCTTCAATATAGTGCTAGAACCCCTAACCAGAGCAATAAGGCAAGAGAAGGACATCAAAGGGATCCACATAGGGAAAGAAGAAATTAAAATAACGCTTTTCACAGATGACATGATCCTATACCTGAATGACCCAATAAATTCCATTCCCAAATTCCTAGAACTAATAAAGCACTTTAGCAAAGTGGCAGGATACAAAAATCAACTGCAAAAGTCAGTAGCCTTTCTGTATGCCAACAATACACAAACAGAAGGCCAAATCAAGAAAATGATCCCATTCACAATAGCCCCCAAAAGAATAAAATATTTATTGCAGAGTTGTAAAGAAATTATTTAATGAAAACTATTAACACCTAATGAAAGAAATTTAAGAAGATACCAGGAAATGAAAAGACATCCCCTGCTCATGGGTAGGGAGAACCAATATAGTGAAAATGGTCATACTGCCAAAATTGATATACAAATTCAATGCAATCGCCATCAAAATCCCAAAGACATTCTTTACTGAAATAGAAAGTGTAATCCAAAGGTTCATATGGAACAAGAAAAGGCCTAGAATATACAAAACAATTCTAGGCAAAAAGAGCAATGCAGGTAGTATTACAATACTAGACTTCAAACTCTACTATACAGCCATAATAACAAAAACAGCATGATATTGGCACAAAAATAGACCAGAAGATCAATGGAACAGAATAGAAGATCCAGAAATAAAACCACATATCTATAATCAACTTGTATTTGACAAAGGAGTCAGAGATATACAGTGGAACAAACAGCTTATTCAATTATTGGTACTGGCAAAACTCGGCAGTCACATGCAGAAAACTACAAATTGATCCTAGCCTTTCACCATGCAGAAGCATTACCTCAAAATGGATCTAAGGCCTCAATATCAGACCTGAAACCTTGAAACGGTTACATGATAGAGTAGGAGAAATGCTGGAACCCATAGGCACAGGCAAAAACTTCCTGAACAGAGTCCCAGGGTCACAACAGATTGGAGAGAGACCTGACAAATGAGACTACATAAAAATAAAAGTTTCTGTACAGATAAAAGCATAGCTTTTAAAGTAGAAAGACATCCAACTAACTGAGAAAAGATATTTACCAATAATACATCTGACAAATTCTTAATATCCAGCATTTATAGGGAACGCAAGAAACTAATTCCCCCCAAACCGAATAAAATCAATCACTAACTGGGCAAGGGAACTAAAGAGAGACTAAACAAAAGAAGAGGTTAAAATAGCAGAAAAACATGAGAAAATTCTCATCATCCATGGCCATAAAGGAAATGCAAATAAAAACAACCCTAAGATACCACCTTAGCCCAATTAGAATGACCAATATTCTGAACTCAGACAACAACAAATGCTGGTGAGGTTGTGGAGAAAGAGGAACCCTATTGCACTGCTGGTGGGAATGTAAACTAGTTCAGCCACTCTGGAAGGCAGTATGGAGGTTTCTTAAAGAACTGAAAATGGACCTTCCCTACGATCCCACCATACCACTCCTGGACATCTATCCTGAGCATGATAATCCAGGATATGATAAGGACACCTGCTCAGCTATGTTCATCTCTGCATTATTCACAATAGCCAAGTGATGGAAACAACCCAGATGCCCTACTACAGGTGAATGGATACAAAAAAATGGAATTCTACATAGCTAACAGATAAGATAAAATAATGGCATTCACTGGGAAGTGGATGAAATTAGAGAGAATCATGTTGAGTGAGATAAGTCAAGACCAAAGGAACAAAAGGTACATTGTATCCTTAATATGTAGATATTAGATCCAAATAGTACAACAGTGATAACTCAATATTTGAGTACCCAAGGTTATGTACATGGTCTTGGAAATAGAAACATAACTATAATAGACATAAAAATCTATGATGGGCTATATACTCTATAGATATAATGTTCATTACATATATTAATATGTGTCTATGACATACAAACCCTTAGCTTAATTTTAATTATGTTCTAAAATCTAAGTGCCAGTGATTGTATATAGAGAATCCCTTCTTGAATACTTGTTTGTTGAACATGACATTTGAAATATGATATAAAATCAATGTTAATAAAATCTTGAATTAAAAAAATAGAAAAGAAAGAAAAAAAGAAAATCTAGCTTCCACATATAAGATAAAATGTGCATCCTTTGTCTCTCTGGGCCTGACTTACTTTACTTAACATAAGATTTCCAGGTCTTTCCATTTCTTTACAAATGGTAAAATATCATTCTTTGGAATTGATGAGTAAAATTCCATTGTGTATATATTTTTCTTGATTCACTGAGGGGCATCTGAGCTGACTACCTTCACTATGATGAATAGTATCACAATAAACATGTTTGCGTTGATGTCTTTACAGTATCTTGGGTTTTAATCCTTCAGGTTAATACTTAGAGTGAAATTATTGAATCATAGGGTAATTCTGTGTTTAATTTTTGTTTTTTTGTCAGTCATAGTTTGAAGTCTGGGCCTGGGCACTGAACCTGAGCTCTTCAGCTCAAGGCTACTGCCTTACCCCTTGAGCCACAATGTCACTTCTGGTTTTCTAAGGATTAATTGGAGATAAGAGTCTCACGGACATTAGTGCCTGGGCAGGCTTTGAACTGCAATCCTCATATCTCAGCCTCCTGAGTAGCTGGGATTACAGACATGAGCCACCATGCCTGGCTTGTGTTTACTTTTTTGAGGAAAATCCACACTGCTTTTCAGAGTGGTTGAACTAGTTGACATTCCTACCAACATGATGTCAGGGTTTCCTTTTGGCCACATCCTCACTAGCATGTTATTGCTTGTTTTCTTGATAATGGCCTTTCTAACTGAGGTAAAGTGGAATCTCAGTGTCATTTTGATTTTCATTTTGTTTATGAGCAGAGATGGTGGACATTTCTCCATATGTCTATTGGCTATTTTTACTTCTGAGAAGACTATCAATAGTCCATCAGACCATATACTAATTGGGTTGTTGGTTTTCTAATGGTTCAATTTGTTTTAATAAAAAATTGTATTTACTTAGAAGTATTCAGAATGTCAACAAAACAGCTGGAACTTTTTTTTGCAATTACAGAGTGGTATTCAGTTAACAGAACAATAATTATTTTGTATAAGCTGTGTCAGACAACTGAAGATGAAAAAAAACTACCATCCCCATATATAACTAATTTGTGCTGTTTACCAACAAGAACATGCTTTCAATTTCCATGCCAATTTACAACCCTCATACTGTACCAGGCAAGGTTATTGGCTATTGAAAAGACCACCAGGTCAGGGCTATTTAAAGACACATTCAACAGTGTGTTAACTATACAAAAAAAGACACTATACAGTTTTAAAAACAAATCTTACACAGCCTTACATTTCAATTTTTTTTCTTTAAAAGGAGTGAGTTGTGTACAGGGGGGTTAAATGCTTTATAGACAAGAAAATAAAACTGCGCTAGAACCAACTTATTCATCATCATCCTCTTCATCTTCCTCTTCTTTCTCATCCTCTTCATCTTCCTCATCCTCCTCCTCTTCCTTCTTTTTCTTGCTCTTTTCAGGCTTCACAACCCCCTTTTTTGCGGCATCTGGCTTTCCTTTAGCTCGGTAGTCAGGAATATCCTTTTTGTATTCTTCCTTCAGCTTAGCAGCTTCTTCTCCTCAGGCTGCTCGTGCTCTGCAGCAGTGTTGTTCCACGTCTCTCCCAGGTTTTTTTTGCAACATCACCAATAGACAGGCCAGGATGTTCCCCTTTGATTTTAGGGCGATATTCAGAACAGAACAAGAAGAAGGCCAACGGAGGCCTCTTGGGTGCATTGGGATCCTTGAACTGCTTTTTTGTTTCCTCTTCAGGAGGGATGTAGGTTTTCATTTCTCTTTCATAACGAGCCTTGTCCGCCTTGGCCATGTCTTCAAATTTCCCTTCCTCTTTAGCAGACATAGTCTTCCACCTTTCTGAGCACTTCTTAGAAAATTCTGAAAAGTCGACTGAAGCATCTGGGTGCCTCTTCTTGTGCACCTCCCAGCAAGTTTGCACAAAGAATGCATATGATGACATTTTGCCTCTCAGCTTCTTAGGATCTCCTTTGCCCATGTTTAGTTTTTCCTCCAGGAGGCACAGAGTCACTTGGTGCCCATCCAGCTCTCACTTGCCTCTGTGCTGTTTCTATGGAGCTCAATGTACTGCAATAGTCTAAGGGTTCCATTTTTTAAGTTCTCTATATATTCTGTATATTAGGCCATTGTCTGATATGTCTCTGGAAAAAAAATCTTGTATTGTGTGGTCTATCTTTTCAGCTTTTTGGCTATGTCCTTTGTCTTGCAGAAACTTTTTAGTTTGATACAGTCCCATTTTTCAAATCTTTCTTTGATTTGCTCTGCTTCTGGATCTTTATTCAGAAAGTTTCCACCTGTGTCCAGAAGTCCCAATGTTTCCCCTACTCTTCTTATAATAGTTTCATGGTTTTAGGTGTGATATTGAGATCTTTTTCCATTTTGAATTGATACTGGTGCAAGGTGATATATGAGGTTCTAGTTTCAGCTTTCTGGTTGTGGATATCCAATTTTGCCAGAACCATTTTTTAAAGAGGTTGTCTTTCTACCACTATGTTTTTGTCTCCCTTAGTGAATATTAAATGGCTTTAGATCTTCTATTTTGTTCTATTGGTCTTCAAGCCTGTTTTGGTGCCAGTATCAATCTATTTTCATTAGTGTGACTCTGTAATACAGTTTAAAGTTTGTCATTGTTCTTCCTCTGACACTATTTAACATCTGATCACTTGTTCTTCTCTTTAATTCTCTCCCAATAATCCTTGACCTGTTCATTTTCTCAGAAACATCTCTTTGACTTGAAGTAATAAAGTAAGAAGAATATGTGGAACTGTACATGGCCTAGGTAAAACCATGATTCCTCCATTCTGATGCCAAAATACAGACATGTTCATAATTTTAAAGTACCTTCTATGGAAACAGAAAATAAGTTGATCTTTCCCACCAAGTGGCCCATTAGTTATAAAATCCACATCTTAACTCTTTTCCCCTGTCCTTCCCATAGGTCCCTGTGAATGTCTCTTTGAATTCTGGCTTCTCAAGTTCCTTACACAGAGGCATTGCCAATGAAGTCAGAACTAAACTGAGTCTGAGAAGAAATGGATGCAGCACATGTTTCCCCCATGCTTTCCTATTAGTTAAGATATCACAGCTTGAGAGGGACAGTCAGCATCAAACACATTGGTCCAATCCCATCTCTATTTTCCTCAAGTGAACACCTTTGCTAGCTAGGAATTATAGGGTACCGTAAATAAGTTATCTCTTGAAGTTATCAAATCAGGCACATTTAGTTTGTTTCTTAGCCTTACATTCATTTTGTTTTGTTTCTTTTGGTTTTGGGTCATGGGGCTTGAACTCTGGAGCCTGGGTGCTGTCCCTGAGCTCTTCAGCTCAAAACTACCACCCTACGCCTTGAGCCACAGCCCCACTTTTCATTTTCTAGTGATTAATTGAAGATAAGAGTCTCACGGTCTTTAGTGCCTGGGCTGGCTTTGAACCTTGATCATCAGATCTCAGTCTCCTGAGTAGCTAGGATTACAGGTGTGAGCCACGATGCCCAGCACATTCATTTGTTTTTGAGTAAAAAATGTTGAGCCTAAAAAGATAGTTACTAGTGTGTTCTGAACAGCACAGAGTGCTCAAAATTTAAGGCCCTATAAACTATTTAAATGTGTTTTCATCATTTGGGAATAGTATGTGTTAATAATAGAGTATCTGTCTCTATGTTTGAAAGATATGGCATAATCCATGCTGGTGGTATAGGGAAGTATCTCAGTGACTGGATCCTACATGGCGAACCTTCTTTTGACCTGATAGAATTGGATCCCAACCGCTATGGCAAATGGACAACAACTCAGTACACTGAGGCCAAAGCCAGAGAATCATATGGATTCAACAACATTGGTAAATACTAATCTGCTGAAGAGTTTGCAAAACTGAATGGCCGTACCTCTGACCCGAAATGTTTTTTATTCTGTGGTAGAAGTGGTCAAAATGTGCCATTAAGATGCAACAAATAATATGTGTGTAACTATATATATTTAATATGTAGGGTGCATCACGTAAATATATGTATTACCTTAGCCTTTGATGATCACCATAAGTGACACTTTGATTGCTTTATGCATAAATTTGTGTGTGTGTGTGTGTGTGTGTGTGTGTGTGTGCTGGTACACGGGGCTTGAATTCAGGGCCTGAGTGCTATTCCATAGCTTTTTCACTTAGGGTTAGTGTTCTATCATTTAAACCACACTTGTACTTACAGTTTTTGGTGGTTACTTAGAAATAAGAGTATCACAGACTTCCTTGATTGAACTGACTTTGAATTACAATTCTCAGATCTTAGCCTCCTGAGTAACTAGGATTATAAGTGTGAGCCACCCCTGCTCAGCCTCCTTCTGGATTTTAAGCTCTGTATTTTCCAATGTGTAAGTTCCTTGTAAGTACTTACTCATTCTGATTACAATCTATTTAAAGTTCTGCGTTTCCTTTCTCAGTTGGTTATCCAAAGGAAGAACGGTTTGCTGGGAGGCCAACTCAGAGAGTCAGCGGTCTCTACAAAACTCTGTCAGCTAAGTGTTCGATGGGGTTCCATGCAGGTTGGGAACAACCACACTGGTTTTATAAGCCAGGCCATGACACCCAGTATAGGTAAAAGAATGACAGCCTGCTTGTGCTTTCTGACTAAGGGGTTAATGACAGAGTTGGAGTAGAAGACAGCAATGATTCACTAATGCCCACTCTTACCCCACATTGCACTCCAATTTAAGACCCACTGAGTGCAGTTTTTTCCCAGTTATTATCTAGCAGTGGAAACATTAGTATAGACAATAAATCTTTGGCCTACATCTAGGACTCATTTGCCATGAAAGTTCTGTAACCATGCCTAGGGAAGCTTCTTCCACTTGACATTCACCAGAAGCTTGGCAGAACCTTCCTCACCCCCATCAATATACTCACATGGCTTCAGTTGGCTTCTTAATGTTTGCCATGGTATGGGATGCTTAATGGAATCATGGAAGATATAACCACAAATTGAAGGACCTGCTGTGCCACGTTGTCTATTTATCATGAAATAATTCAGGGTACCAACTTTGTGGTGTATATGTATTGAGCCAGGCAAACTATATGCACAATTGGTAAAGTAATTAATGAGATAATTTTTTGAGTGTTTCAGCTTAAGCTAAAACATGGAATAAGCTACATTAGTAATTAGTGGCATATAGCTAGTTCCAAATTTCTGCAATGTGCCGCATCTCATTCTTATATTTAGGGTTAATGGTTGGTGACTAGTTATTATTTTTTTCTCATGAGAATCCATAACCAAGGGAAAACAAATAGTAAATCTAGAAGGGAAGTTATCTTATTTTCAGGCTTCATTTACTTTTCCTGATTTTTTTTTTTTTTGTGGGTCATGGGGCTTGAACTTGGCCTGGGCCTGAGCACTGTCCCTGAGCTCTTCAGCTCAAGGCTATCACCCTACCTCTGGGCCTGGGCGCTGTCACTGAGCTCTTCAGCTCAAGGCTACCACCCTACCCATGAGCCAAACCCCACTTCCCATTTTCTAGAGGTAAACTGGAGATAAGAGTCTCAGGTCCTTTTGTGCCCAGGCTGGCTTTGAACCTTGATCCTCAGATCTCAGCCTCCTGAGTAGCTAGGATTACAGGCGTGAGCCACCATGCCCACCCAGCTACTTTTCATGTTTTGAATCTATTTTAAGACCAGATCTAAGTAGCACAAAATATTATGGTGGTCTACTATTGATGAATAGATTTGGACTCTGCAGACAACTGATCCAAATTATTTTGGAACCAAATTATTATTATTATTATTATTATTACTATTGTCAGTCCTGGGACTTAAACTCTGGTCCTGGGCACTGTCCCTGAGGCTCTTCAGCTCTAGGCTATCACCCTACCCCTTGAGCCACAGCCCCACTTTCCCATTTTCTAGTAGGTAATTGAAGATAAGAGTCTCAGGTCCTTTTGTGCCACGGCTGGCTTGGAACCTTGATCATCAGATTTCAGCCTCCTGAGTAGCTATGATTACAGGCGTGAGCCACCGCACTATGCTGATCCGAACTATTTTGTGGCTAAATGTGGGTTTGGCTTTTCCTAAATGACTCAGATAAAAGCCAGCTCTCTTCTTCACATTATGCTCTTTCTATCATTTCAATAATTAAACTCCTAAAAACTCATTTTGCAGATTTGGCATACCTCTCTGAAGTTAATATGTCATGTTAGAAGTCCACTTGGTTAAAGAGAAAGGAGCTTTGAAAATGGGCAAGGAGACCTTTGTCCTGAACTCAGCTCTCTTATTAACTTTTGCAAAAGTCTTAGAGATCTAGGTCCTCACTTGCACTTTTGCTGGTAGTGCCATAAACCTGCAGATCAAGGGCCCTAAGTACCAAGTACTGGATTTTAGCAAGTGAAAATGGTTTGTATTTGTGTTACTGTTTCAGAAGCACTGAACTAAATAACTCTCCCCATAGTGGTGATATAATTAGACTTCTAAAACACTCCCAGTACAACTCTACTATACAACCAGGATTGAAAACCCCTGGACAGGTCCTTTACATTTTATTTCAGATCTGAGCATTTGCAAGTTTTCTTTTAGTTTTGAGTTAATTAATATTTAATTCACTCAGAAATGAGATAGATGAGTAAATTTAAAAGGTCAAGTTCCAATGTGTGTAGATGATTTACAGAATAGAATTTGAAGTTTTGTTTTTTTCGCCCTAACAGAATTTTATGCTGAGTGAAAATCTTTAAAATATCCTGTTCTGTCATTTTTGGACAATAGATGACTATTGTTTCATAACTCTAAATATTGTGTTTCAGGCCAAGTTTTTGTCGCACAAACTGGTTTGAACCTGTGGGTTTAGAGTATAAACAAGTTATGCAAAAAGTAGGTGTGATTGACCTGACACCATTTGGCAAGTTTAATATCAGAGGCCAAGACTCCATTAGATTGTTGGACCATCTCTTTGCAAATGTCATTCCAAAGGTAAATAGACAAGGTCTGGGATTCTAGCCCATTGGTTTTTCCATCCCTTCCACCCCCCCCCCAACCCTGTTTTTCCCCCAAACCTAAATTCATTATATTCTTTTACTTAATGATATCTATGTGAACACTAGAACTCTTCAACTGACCAAGAGTATGCAAGCTAATTTTTAAATTTTAGTTTTTTGTTAAGTAAGTAAATTAATCATTTAAGTACCTAATGACTTTGCTTGACTGTGCTCATGGGAGCCTGAAGTTGACCTCAGTTAAATAAAGCGTAATTTTTATGTCAGGCAGTTTTAAATGATTGTTCAAGTTGAGAACTGTTTATTGACCTTGGTTTCAAAAATCATTTGCTTTTTAAACAAACCCTGTTCAAAGGAATTTTAAATAGATACTTCAGTATGTCAAAGAGCATATATATAATTTCCCTTGGCATTCAGTTTCTTTGAAATGATAAAACTTCTTCCTTTTATGAGGAAGCTTTTTCCTATCAAGCATCCCACTGTGTTGATTTTTTTCTTTGATCTGTCAGTTAATGAATTTGCAGATTCTACCTTTGATATATTTTTTTACTGGACTGGACTGTTTTGTTTAGATATGGCTATTATGTATTGAAATAACTTGGTTTAGTCGGGTGTGGTGGCTCATGGCTGTAATCCTAGCTACTCAGGTGGCTGAGATCTGAGGATCGTGGTTCAAAGCCAGCCACTAGAAAACCAAAAGTTGTGCTGTGGCTCAAGGGGTAGGGCAGTACCCTTGAGCTGAAGAGCTCAGGGACAGTGCTCAGTCTCAGAGTTCAAGCCCCATGACCAAGAAAAATGAAAAACAAAAGCAATAACTTGGTATGTCCTAAGTGTTATGATTTCAGAAGCACTGTGGTCTTCCACAGTAATAATTTACAAATAAAATGTTGTATTTATGAATGACAAAAATAAGGGCTGGGTTTAGATAGTTCATGCAATTGATAGGAGGCTTCTCATTTTAGCACAAGTACCCACATTTTTATTTACATGTGTGTTAAAAGTACATCATAAGATTTTTTAATTTATCTAAAGTAATGTTAAGTTCTTTTATGTAGGTGGGTTTTACAAATATTAGTCACATGTTAACACCTAAAGGCCGAGTATATGCTGAGTTGACAGTTTCTCATCAGTCTCCAGGAGAGTTTTTATTAATAACTGGCTCTGGATCAGAACTTCATGATCTTAGGTAAGTAGATACCTCATTCAAAAATGTATGTATTATATATTGACTCAGTCTTACTCTGAGTATTTCTTTTGCCAGTATTTGAAGAACTATCTATCTTATCATTTTTTGTGTGTGGGCACGAGGCTTGAACTTGGGGCCTGGGCCCTATCCCACACCTGTTTTGCACAAGAGTAGTGCTCTGCCACTTGAGCTACAGTGCCACTTTCAGTTTTCTGGTGGTTAATTAGAGATAAAAAGTCTCATGGACTTTCCTTTCCCAGCTGGCTTCGAACTTGGATTCTCAGATCTCAGCCTCCTGAGTAGGTGGGATTATAGGTGTGAGCCACCAGCACCTGGCTGCAAAAATATATATATATAATTATTTATTTATAAATATATATTTATATTATATATAATATATAGTATATAAAAATATATAACATATATACATATACACCACACACACACACACAGGTCTAGAGCTTGAACTTAGGGCCTGGGCACTATCCTTGTGGTTTCTCAAGGCTAGTGCTCTACCACTTGAGTCACAGCACCCCTTCTGGCTTTTTCTGTGTATGTGGTGCTGAGGAATTGAACCCAGGGTTTCATGCATGCTAGGCAAGCATTCTACAGCTAGGCCAAACTCCCGGCCGTGTGTGTGTGTGTGTGTGTGTGTGTGTGTATTTAATGGTGGTACTGGGACTAATTTCAGGGCTTCCTATTTGATAGACAGGTACTCTAATGCTCCTGGGGCCAACTATGTGTCTCATCAACTTTTTTTTCAGGCTATCATCAAACCATGATCCTATCATTCTTAGTCTTCTAAGTAGTTAGTTATTATAGGCATGAACTACCAGCACCTGGCTGAAGAAAAACTTAAATTCTTCCATCTGGTTGTTTTGAATAAACTTTGTAACTTCTCTAGCAAATTACTTGAAGTGAAGACCCTCCTCTCCCAAAAGGCTGTTTGTTCATCCATTAGATTTAATAGAAGTTAATAATATGAATTTTTATTTATTAAGTATTATCATTGTGTTTGATATGCCTTTAACAATACTTCAACTAGTTCTAATGTTTTGCAAGTATATATTACTCTCACTTTCAGATGAGGAAACTGAGGTTTGGGTTAAAGCAGCTGGCTCAGGACAGTTCTTGATTTGGATGTCACATTTAACCTACTTCACCTCTCTGTATTATTTTCATCCCATGTGGTACTTGGTACTCACCAATTCACTGCTAAATCATTGGCCTACCGATTATAGTCTTTGCATGACTGTTTGGTCTTCAACGTTCAAAAAATACTCATGATGTCCTTTATTCAGTATCTTTCTCTGACAGAATCTCACCATAGGAATAAAATGATTCAACTTATGTGTTGTAGTGTAATATATATTGGGTACTGTCTTAGTAACTGAGCTTTGCCTAAATTCAGATGAACACTTTATGGTAGACTTGCATATCTCTAAGGACTGTTCAATAACTTATAAACTAGCTCTATATCTGAGTTCCCATAACTTCTCGAGACTTAGATATTGAAACTCAAGTGTTTATCTTTTTCTTGTGATCGTCAGAGCATTTATGCATCTAGTGGTAGGCTCATTATTAACCTTTAGTAACAATAAGTATGTCTCTTCACTACAGGTATTTGAGAAAATTTGGGTTTACTTTATTTTTTTGAGCACTGAATCATTAGCTTAAATGCAATAGAGCTGTCACTATTAAAAGTAGTATATGGCAAGCTCATTTAGATCAAAGGTTCATTTTGTACTGTGGAAAATTGTCTCCACATTCATAAATGGACAATTTAAAGAGATTCACTTAATATCCCAGAAACTTAAATTTCCCCAGGTTAAAAAAAAAATCAAGTTATTGTGTACCATGACCCTCTGGGGCTTTCTAGGCCCAGTACATGTGTCAGAGTAGAGAATGCATTATTCAAGTAATCTTTATACTAGATTTATGATTCAAATGCAGATGGATTGAAGAAGTAGCAATCAAAGGTGGCTATGATGTTGAGATTAAAAATGTAACGGATGAGCTTGGCGTCCTTGGAGTTGCAGGACCACATGCAAGGAAGGTCCTTCAGAAACTGACCTCCGAAGATCTTAGTGATGATGTTTTCAAGTTTCTTCAAACAAAGTCTTTAAAGATTTCCAATATTCCTGTCACCGCTATTAGGATATCTTATACTGGTAAGACTTGGAAAGTAATGTAGGGTAAGCCTTTGGAATTTAAAAGGAGATGCTGTTAGTGCTCTACCACTCGAGCCACAGTGCCACTTCTGGTGTTCTGGTGGTTAACTGGAGATAAGAGTCTCACAGGGTGTTTACGTGGGTTTTTTTCTTGTAAATTTTTTCTTGTATTTTATTGTCGGGATATTGTATAAAGGGGTTATAGGTATATTCGTTAGGCAATGAGTACATTACTTCTCGAACCTTGATACCCCTTCTCATGTTTTTGTCCCCTTTTCTTCCCCCACCCCTTCCTAATCATCTTGTTTTCTCCCTTCCCTGTTTCAAATTAACAAATAAATGGATATACAATATACCAGGTAACAAAATCAGATACAGTAGCCACATAAAATTAACCATCAGTGGAAAAAAAGGAAAGGAAATAACTTCACATAGTACATTTTTAAGAATAATAATCACAAAGATAAACCTCTTGGTTCCATATCCTAGAGTTCATTTCATTTAGTGTCATCCTGTATGACCTTATGTAAATAGCTTTTGAGCTATTATGATCCTTTGTTAAGAGAATCCTAGATGTGTAATAATTGTTACTAAAGAGGGAAGCCATGGAGCCTACGCTCCTTTGGGTACATGTTTGCAAACACATGCATACACATTTTTGTCTATGTGACTGTGAAGGAAGATTTCTTCCACCTAACCCTTTTGGGGTTTTTTTGGTGGGGCTTGAACTCTGGATCTGGGCACTGTCCTTCAGCTCAAGACTAGTGCTCTGCCACTTGAGCCACAGCACCACTTCCGGTTTTCTGGTGGCTAAATGGAGATAAGAGTTTCACAGACTTTTGTGCCTGGGATAGCTTTCTACCTCTGTCCTCAGATCTCACCTCCTGAGTAGCTAAGATTACAAATGTGAGCCCTGGTGCTGGGCCCCTTTTGCCTAACTCTTAAAGCAAGTCTCTCTGTTTGCTTCTAGTCTTTGGAATGATTCCACAGATTTATCATTGTGGCTTCCATCTGAAAGGATAGAAGAAAAGAGTAGGAAAAGATGGCATTGGAATAGTTGAAGTACCCAGGCCAACAAACTCCATTTAGGAACATTTACAATGGAGAGAGAGAGTCTCACTTAGAGACCACTGTGAATGTAATAACCTTTCTCCTGGAGCAATGCCACTTCCAGATGGTGTGTTCAACTAGGAAGTTTTCCCCTAGCGTCCAACCTTGCCCAGGCCAGGTATTTGATATCAAATGTTCTTCAGTTCCCCAATGGTATTTAGGTACATTTCTGGCTTCCTCTACACCTGCTGGTCCCTTCATCGTGAGAATATTTTGTACAAGTGTTCACTCAAGGACATGTGGCTCCTATTCTGTTGGTGTCCTGAAAGAGCACATCTCAACAGTCCTTGATAACGGAGAACAAGATTATGCAGTGTTGAAAGTCAAAGTTCTTCCTGGGGCTTCTACTCTTAACCCTTTTTTTTTTTTTTTTTGGCCAGTCCTGGTCCTTGAACTCAGGTCCTGGGCCCTGTCCTTGGGCACTTTTTGGATAACCCTCTGCCACTTGAGCCACGGCACCACTTCCGGCTTTTTCTATGTATATGATACCAAGGAATCGAACCTAGTGCTTTGTGCATACTAGGCAAACAGTCTACCACTAGGCAATGCTCCCAGCCCCTACTCTTAACTTTTAGTATCCTTCTTCCCCCAGTCTTGACAAAACTCATGACCAGAATAAACAAAATAAAACAAACAAAAAAGAATGAAAAAACAAGTACTAGTTTTTGGGTTAGGTTTTCTTTTTGCCCACTTATTTAATGATGAATGAAATGACCAAGTGGGGAGGGAATAGGAATCAAAGAAGATTATAGCTACCCCATAATGAAGATAATTTAAATAATTCTGGGTGAATTGTGTATGTGTGTATGTTTATATTTTTTTGTCAGCATTAGGATTTGAATTCAAGGCCTTACACTTGCAAGGCTATTGTAATGCCATTGATCCATGTTTTCAGCCATTCTTTCTGCTAGTTATTCTTTTTTGTTGCTGTTGTTAGTTGTGGGACTTGAACTGTGGGCCTGGGTATTGTCCCTGAGCTCTTCAGCTCAAGGCTACTGCCCTACCCCTTGAGCCACAGTGCTACTTCAAGTTTTTTGGAGTTTCATGGACTTTAGTGCTCAGGTTGGCTTTGAACTGTGATCCTCAGATTTCAGCCTCCCGAGTAGCTAGAATTACAGGCATGAGCCACTGTGTTCAGCTAGTGCTAGTTATTCTTGAGACAATTTTACTTCCTGTGCTTGTACCACAGTCCTCCTATTTTTCATACCATTGCTATGATGACAGACACATACCACAATGACTAGCTAATAGTTGAGAAAAAGGTTTCAAACTTTTCCGTCCAGGCTGGTCCAGTCCTTCCAATCTCAGCCTTGCAAGTAGCTAGGACTATAGATGTGACCCACCAACACCTGGCATGAGTGGATTGTATTTTTAAACCTATGATTCTTGGGTTAGGTGTCTAAGCCTCAAACCTCTTATCCTGATAAAATATGTTAGGATAAGGATTCACCTAATATCAGTGTCCTGAAAATTGCAAGTGTCATTTTGAAGCTTGAGTCAAGAATAGAAAGTAAATCCTGCATTTTTTTCTATCATAAAATGAGGTGGTGTACTTTCCACCCTCTGCGTGGAAGTCAGGATTGCATGCCAGTAGACATGTGATTAGACCTTTGCAATGAGATCTTATAGCAAGTTTTTGTAAGGTAGTCTCTTAAAAATCAGCAATGTCTACATATGATGAATGGACTTTCTCCTGGTTCTGTATGATTTAGTTCACGCACATTAGGCCTAATGATAACTGTGTTCCTGTGGGTTTATTTCAGGTGAGCTGGGTTGGGAGCTGTACCATAGGCGAGAAGACTCAGAGACACTTTATGATATTATCATGAATGCTGGCCAAGAAGAAGGAATCGACAATTTTGGAACATATGCCTTGAATGCCTTAAGACTAGAGAAAGCTTTCAGATCCTGGGGATTAGAGGTTTGAAATGATAGCATCTTTATTAAAAGTTTATGTTCACTATTTTGCTTGAATGCTAGTTTTAACTACATTGGCATTCCTTCTGAATGTAAGAGAAATGACATATTACCAGACAATTTTACCTAATGAAGAGAAGAAGTTTTTCTTCTAGGTTATCCATGGAATGTTCAGTAGAATTCAGACATAATTAAGTTTGCTTTTTTTTTTTTTTGGCACTATGGAGTTATGGAGTTTGAACTCAGGGCTATCTGCTTGCTAGGCAGGTGCTGTGCTATTTTTTTAATAATTATTTTTCCAGTCCTAACGCTTGAATTCAGGGCCTGAGCACTATCCTTGGGCTTTCTCAAAGTTAGAGCTCTACCACTTGAACCACAGCACCACTTCTGGCTTTTGTGTGTGTGTTCATGTGGTACCACAGACTGGAACTTGGGTCTTCGTGCATGCAAGGCAAGCATTCTACCACTAGGCCAAACTCCTGGCACCTTGCTGTGCTATTTGATTCATGCCTCCAACCTTGTTTAGCTGTGGTAATTATTGAGATAGTCTTACTTTTTGCCTGAGCTGACCTGCTGTACCCTTCCTGCTGTAGCTGAAACAACAGGCACCTAGCATTAAGTTGAGCTCTTTCTGTTGAGATAGGGATCCTATGTACTTTTTGTTTTGACCAAATTGGCTTGGAACCGATATCTTTTTTATCTCCATTAGGAGATCAAAGGGCTTGAGATCTGGCATAATGTTTATTTTGCCTTATTTCATCCTGATTGTACAGAAAACATAGACATCTGACTGTGAGGATCAGACCTACCTCATGGGATTTAAACATGAGCTTTCAGAAATCTCTCCTCAGTTTCTTCTTATATTTTTTGATGAATTAGAACCCTATTTTCCCCCTGAGGGGCAAGGTTGGTTGAGGTTGGTCTAGCCTTCTCTCTGGTAATTAAGAGTTTCTGTTTGTATAGTGTATACAACATTTGTATATGTACAACTCCAGGAAGTTAATGTCATTATTCCTGTTAAACAGGCAGTCATACTAGATTGAACCACTTGATTCAGAGTACACAGTAAGCTGCCAAAATGTCTTTATTCTCAATGTGATAATCTTGGATTAACTTTTTTTTCAGATTCTGTAGTTGTTTCTTTGGAAGGCATCTAGGTTTTAATCCTAAGAAGTAAGATAAGGAACAGTGATAAAAGATGAATTTCAGAGTTCATCCCCTACGATATACTAACTACGTTTCCCAATCCCCCAGAAGCTCTGCTTTTCTGTGAAATGAAATATTTATCCCAAAGAATTAACATAGATATTAGAAGTAACCCATAAAACAGCAGGCACAAAATAAATTTATTTTAATTTGAAAGCCAAGAAAGGAGCCCTTGGTAATTTTAGACTATAGCAGAAGGAAGTCAGTGTATAAGTAGAGATGCATCCTAGTGAAACTGAAAAGAAGCCTGGGGCTAGTTCTGCATGAAAAGTATTCTCTGTGGGAGACTCATCCTATAACAGGGCCTTTGGCAAGCAACAACCAGCTACCTGTACAAAAACAGAACAGCTCTTAGCCTAGACCCCAAGAAATGAAGCAACAGAAGAGCCCTTTGGGAGCTAGACATTTCTCTGGCCTATTGCTTTTTATTCTCTGATGTTTTCCTCTGGAAGCTCTGCGCCATCTTGGGTCCCTGTGGTATCTCAACAGTACCAGAGCGCCCTCTAGTGCTATAACAGTCAATCTTGTCTGCTTTGTTTTAATTTTTTTTTTTTCTTGAAAATATTCTGAAACTTTGAGAGGATAAAAAATAAAAATAATTTAGGGACCTGGGTGCGGTGGCCAGCCTGGGCACTAAAGACCTTGAGACTCTTCATCAAATATATTTTTAATTTTTTATTGTAATTAATTGAAGAGTTACATTATATTTGCCAGATAGAAGGTACATTCCTTAACAATCATTGTTACCCCTTTTCATGTTGACCTTGAAACTCTTACCTCCAATTAACACTAGAAAACAGAAAATAGGAAGTGGGGCTTGGCTCTAGGGTTAAGGTGGAAACCTTGAGCTGAAGAGCTCAGGGACAGTGCCCAGACCCAGAGTTCAAGCCCCATGACTCCCCCTGCCTCCCCCCCCCCCAAAAAAAAATTAGGGGTTGGGAGTTAGGCTTAATGGTAGAGTGCTTGCTTAGCATGCACAAAGATCCGGGATCCATCCCTCAGTACCACATACATAGAACAAGCCGGAGGTGGTGCTGTGGCTCAAGCAGTAATGCTCTAGCCTTGTGAAAGCCCAAGGACAGTTGTCTGGCCTTGAGTTCAAGCCCCAGGACTGGCAAAAATAAATAAATAAATAAAAAGAAATAATTTAAAGTAGCTCAAATTGGTTAAGAGCTGTGAAGAAAAAAATTATGTCCTGTATGATCTTATATTCATTTGGTTAATATAAGTTCTATATTGTCTTTACATGTTTAAGTATTTTTAGGGTTTAGATCAATTTCCTTACAATAAAGAAAGCAGAAAAATAGAGAAAATTAATTTCAGTTATATCAGCAAGTATTGGCTTTAACATTGACTTAATGTCTACGATAATGATTCATCTGTATTTGGGAAATCTGAGATTTAACCCTATCATTTTCCTTTTCCTTTTTTTTCAACTCTATGGAAGTCATTTTCCTGCCACCGGCTTTTTTCTTTATTTCAATTCTCAGATAATTACAATCTAAGCATTTTACTGAATGCCCATTCCAAACTTTAATTATGTGAAATTATTATATAAAGCTAAGTGAATGAATCAGATCTTTGTTAAAGATAAAAAGCTTTGAAAACATACTGTGACTTTTAGTTTCCATGTTTGCTTGATTCAAAAGATAGTGTTAGCTAAGAAAGTGGTGCTATGACTCAAGAGGTAGGATGGTAGCCTTGAGCTGAAGAGCTCAGCGACAGTGCCCAGGCCCAGGGGTATGGTGGTAGCCAAGGGCTGAATAGCTCAGGGATAGCACCCAGGCCCAGAGTTCAAGCCCTACGACTGACAAAAAATAAAAGATAATGTTAGCCAAAAGGACTATATTTGATTTATAAACTCTTAGAGACCAGTAATCCATAATTTTTCTCTTTCAGAATCTGTATTCAAAAATCAGTGTTCTCCCTCAAAAAGCATGGCAATATCTAAGATCTAATATGTATGTTTTCCTTTTAGATGAACTGTGATACAAATCCCTTTGAGGCTGGACTGGACTATTTTGTCAAGTTAAATAAGGTATGTCTATATTACCAGATGTACCTGAAGTAAATACTGAAATTATGACATTGTTTTCTGGCAGAACCATGCTTTAAAACTTAACCAAATGTGATCATAAGTACTAAGCATTGCTTAGTTGCTGTGTATCAATCACTTGTCAAAATTTGATTAGTTCAAACTGTCAGACCATGCTTGTTGATTTAAGATAGCAAAACCCAACACCTTTAAAAGCTATGTTTACAATGAAACATAAAAAATAGTAAAACTAAGATGATACCATTTGGATTTCAGTAGATGTTCTTGTAGAAATTGTGCCATGTGGTGTATGTTATAGTACCTCTGCTAGCCTGGGAAGCTGCACATTAGCTAAGCAAACGTTCTGCATCATTGCCTCTCCCTGATGCCCCCCCACAGCATGAAGCTGCCTTGGCATTTTAGATCTATCCAGGGTCTTACTAAGCATTTCTGTATGTAACTGAAGCTTCTGAATCCAAGAAAATGACATTTTAAATGTGACCAGCATTAGATTTGTATTTACTGAGAAGCCAATACAGGCCCAGAGAAACAATTGATATTAACACTCCAAAAGGAGTCTTTACATCAGTGGTTCTCAAAGTGTGGTCCTCAGTCTAAAATCATCAATGTTCTGTTTCAAACAAGGTCATGTCATGCAGCCTAGGCTAGCCTTGAACTCAATATAGTAGTGCACTATCACACCTGGGCCTGGATAGAATGATCTTAAGCAACAAACTCTATTTGATGACAGCGCGCGCGCGCGCGCGCGCGCGCGCGTGCGTGTGTGTGTGTGTGTGTGTGTGTGTGTGTGTGTGTGTGTGTGTGTGTCGGTCCTGGGGCTTGGACTCTGGGCCTGGGTGCTGTCCCTGAGGTCTCCAGCTCAAGACTACCACTCTTCTGGTTTCTAGTAGTTAATTGGAGAAAAGAGACTCACGGTCTTTAGTGCCCAGACTGGCTTTGAATCAAGATCCTCAGATCTCAGCCTCCTAAGTAGCTAGGATTACAGATGTGAGCCACCGCTCCTTCTTCCTTTCTCTCTTTCCTTTGTTCATCTCTACCTCTTGAGTTATATCTCCACTCTAGCATTTTTGCTACCTGGGTTGTCTTCAAACCTTAATTAGCACATCTCACTCAGCCTCTTGAGTAGCTAGGATTACAGACCTGAGCCACTGACATCCAGCTCCTAATTTCTTCTTCAGGCATCTGTCTGTAAGGGGGGAGGAGTGGAAAGTCGTTTGTTTCTTAATTCAGTGAAGATCTGAGCTACTTCATTTAACCTAACACCAACTATGGTCCTGAGAATAAACAGAAAAGTAGAAAAATAGGTGGAGTCAGACCATAGTGCTGCACAGTTCGCAGTAGACTTGAAGTATGAGTGATCAAGCCCAGCATCTCTCACATGCTATGAAGTACTCTACCACTGAGTTACAATCCCAGCCCTGATTTTTTGGTCACTAAATCTTAGCTTTGTGGCTTGAGGAAACCATTTAATTTGATCTCACACGTAAGATTCCTAATCTTCAAAGTAATCTCCTTTTGCAAGTCTAAAATTTATGAACTATCACTTAGCACATTGATCGTAGATACTGGTATTCTGTCATCTTTATGAGTCATATAAATTTAATTTAACTATCTTTATTATCCTAGCCATTTTCACTGCTGAGTGATAAGACAAAGACAGGGAAGGAAAGGGGTTACATGTAGACTGAAAGACTGTCAGAATATACTAAATTAAAAGCTGTTGGATCATTATACTCATACACATTCAATTTCAGTTATGAAACAATATCTAAAAGCTGAAGTGTGCTGCTAGTTAACTGCTTTAAAATTTAGGAATCCATGGAAACCTAGATCTTAGAATAAATAGAAGTCATTTTTTGATTACTTTTATTTGTATTTCGATTTTAACAGCATAATTGAGCATGAGGTAAATTTAAATACTTAAACATTTTGAGAAGGATTAGTATGTATACCGAAAAAACAACTCTACAGCAAAGAGAGTGAACATATTCCTTACTCCATATCTTTTGGTAACTATTGCCGCCCCACACCCCATCTTCGCCAGGCTAACATTTCTCTTTCTTTTCCCCTGTAGATTTAGTTTGCATGTTCTAGAACAAATACAAAAATATATAAATGTAACTGTATGGTTGTACTCCTTTGGGAATGTGGATTCTTTTTTTTTGACTTTTCACTCCATTTATTCTTTTTTTCATATATTTTTATTGTAATTAATAGAAGGGTTACATTGTATTCACCAGATAGAAGGTGCATTACTTCACAAACATTAATACCCTTTCTCATGTCTTGGTCCCCATTTCCTCCCCCACCCGCACCCCTCATCTTGTTTTCCCCCCCTTCCCTATCCAATTTCAAATAAACCAATAAACATATACACAATATATCAGATAACAAGGTGAAATGCTGTAACAATATGAGATAACCAAGGGACAGCAAAAGAGATGAGAGATAATATAGTACCTTAAAAACAACAATCACTCATTTTATGGCTTTTGTTTCTATATCCTGGAGGTCCTTTCATCTATCTGGCCTTATGTATCTAGGTTTTTCTCTATTGTAAATCTCTGCTAGGATAGCCCAAGGTTTCTACTGATTATGACAAATGAGGGAACCATTGAGCCTATATTCCTTTGAGTCTGGCTTACTTAATATAATTCACTTAATATGATTTTTTCTAAGTCTTTCCATTTCCTTACAAATGTGGTGATGTTGTTCTTTCTGACAGCAGCATAGAATTCCATTGTGAATAAATACCACATCTTGTTGATCCACTTATCAACTGAGGAGCATCTAGGTTGGTTCCATATCTTTGCTATCGTAAATAGTGCTGCAGTGAACATCGTTGTGCTAGTGGATTTAGTATGTCTTTGTTTCTGGACGATTGGGTAAATGCCAACCAGTGGAATTGCTGGATCATAGGGGAGCTCTATGTTTAGTTTTTTGAGGAACTGCCATACTGCTTTCCATAGTAGTTGAACGAGTTTGCACTCCCACCAGTAAGTGGTGCTGGAAGAGCTGGTTAAGCACCTGCAGAAAACTAAAGTTGGATCCTTCTTTGTCACCCGGCACCAGGATTAACTCCAAATGGATCAAAGACCTGGAGGTAAAAGCAGATACACTGAAAACTGTATGAAAAGGAATAGGAGATACACTGGGTCTCCTTGGCACAGGTCGAAACTTTCTTAATAAGGACCAAGAATCACAACAAATCAGAGAAAGGCTGGATAAGTGGGACTGCATTAAACTACGGAGCTTCTGTATGGCAAAAGGCATAGCTAGCAAATTAACTAGAAAGCCTACAGAGTGGGAGAAGATCTTCACTAACCATACAGTGGACAAAGGCATCATATCTAAAATAAAAAAATTGAATCACTCCCAAACTAATCTCCAAAGAAACAACTATCCCATTAAAAGATGGGCCAAAGACTTAAAAAGAGTCTTCTCTGAAGAAGAAATAAGAATGGCCTATAGATACATGAAGAAATGCTTGACATCTCTGGCCATAAAAGAAATGTAAATCAAAACAACTCTAGATTCCACCTCACTCCAGTTAGAATGGCCAGGATCAAGAAATCTAAGAACAACAGATGCTGGAGGGGATGCGGCCAGGAAGGATCACTATTCTTTGAATTTTTTTTCTTTTTTATTGTTGGGGTAATGTTTAGAGGGGTTACAGTTACATTTGCCAGATAGTAGGTGCATTACTTCTTACACTCCTTCTTATATTTTTATCCCATTTCCCTCCCTCCACCCCCTCCCAATCACCAAATAAATGTATATATGATATACGTCAGATACATTAACAATATGAGACTAACCAAAGGGCAAGAAAGAGAAAAGAAATAACATAGTACTTTAAGAACAACAATCATACAAGATAAAGCTCTTGTTTCCATATCCTAGAGTTCATTTCTCTTAGTCTCATCCTATATGACCTTATGTACCTAGATTTTAAGCTATTGTGATTCTCTGCTAGGAGAGTCCTAGATGTGTACTGATTATTACAAACGAGGGATACCATTGAGCCTATGTTCCTTTGAGTCTGGCTTATTTCACTTAATGATTTTTTTCCAAGTCTTTCCATTTCCTTACAAATGGGGTGGTCATTCTTTATGATGGCAGCATGGAATTCCATTGTGTATAAGCACAACATCTTCTTGATCCAATCATTTACTGAGGGGCCTCTGGGTTGGTTCCATATCTTCACTATGGTAAATAGTGCTTCAATAAACATCGTTGTGTAGTGGGTTTAGTATGTCCTTGTTTCTGGACATTTGGGTAAATGCCAAGTAGTGGAATTGCTGGGTCATAGGGGAGCTCTATATTTAGTCTTAAGGAATCACCATACTGCTTCCCATAGTGGATGAACAAGTTTACACTCCAGTCCCTCCTGGCCACATCCCTGCCAGCATCTGTTGTTATTAGATTTCTTTATAATGGCCATTATAACTGGAGTGAGGTGGAATCTTAGAGTTGTTTTGATTTGCCTTTCTTTTATGGCCAGAGATGTCAAGCATCTCTTTAAAATAAAAAATAAAACTAATGTGAACATCAGCCTGTGATATTTGTATGGATATATACTTTCTCTCTTGGAGAAATAACTAGGAGAGGAATACATGGTTAAAATGGCAGGATATGGTAAGCCTTAGAAAACTTTCTATTTTTATCTTCTTTTTAAAGGTTTTATTTTTGCAAAGTCATGTACTTTTGTTGGGTTTTTTTTTTTTTTGCCAGTCCTGGGGCTTGAACTCAGGGCCTGAGCACTGTCCTTGGGCTTTTTCCTCAAGGCTATCACTCTGCCACTTGAGCTACAGCACCATTTCTGGCTTTTTCTATGCATGTGGTACCAAGAAATTGAACCCAGGTCTTCATGCATGCTAGGCAAACACTCTACTACCAGGCCAAGCTCCCGGCCCCAATATCTTTTCTTTTTTAAATTGTTATTTTTTGCCAGTCCTGGGGCTTGAACTCAGGGCCCGAGCACTGTCCTTGGGCTTTCTCAAGGTTAGGGCTCTACCACTTGAGCCACCACACCACTTCCAGGTTTTTCTATGTATGTGCACTGAGGAATTGAACCTGAGTCTTTGTGCAAGCACTCTACCACTAGGCCAAACTCCAGCTCCTAGCATTTTGTATCTGTATCACTGTCAAATGTTTTTCCTGGTTAGTTTTTTTTAATCTTTAGCTATTAGGGATATTATAGGATCTAATTATAGTTTTCTTTCCTTAGAGACTACTAATATTGCACACTTTTTTTTTGGGGGGGGGGGCCTGGAGATTAAACTCAAGGCCTGGGCATTATCCCTGAGCTTGTTTTGCACACGGTACTAGTACTCGACTACTTGAGCCATAGCTCCACTTACAGCTGTTCTGGTAACTTATTGGAGATGAGAGTGGCATGGATTTTCCTGTCTTGGCTGGCTTCAAAATGCCATCCTCAGATCAAGGCCTTCTGAGTAGCTAGGATTACAGGCGTCAGGCATGAGCCACCAGTGTCCAGCTCTTTTGTCTTTTTTAAACACAGGAAGGAAGATATCCAGAAGCCACTTAAGACTGTGTCTTCCTCCTCCTGATCTCCCAGAAATAGAAGAATAATGCATATCTTTTATATGCCTGTCTCCTAGTTCCCATCTTTTCTGTGAAGTGTCTGATTAAATATCTTGGTGTGTGTGTGTGTGTGTGTGTATACATGTTTTAGGGCTTGAACTCAGGGCTTGGCTTTTTTATTCAAACCTGGAGCTCTATCATTTGAGCACACCTCCATTTCCGACTTCACAGTGATTAATTGAAGATAAGGCTCTCTCAGATTTGTCTGCATGGGTTGATTTTGAACTGGAATCCTCAGATCCAGGAGTTCCTGGTTAAATCTCTTTATCATTTTTAAATTTATGATTTTTTTTATTGTCTTGGAACTTGAACTCTGGGCATGAGTGCTGTCCCTGTGCTCTTCAGCTCAAAGCCAACACTACCATTTGAACCACAGCGCCTCTTCTGATTTTCTGGTAGTTAATTGGAGATAAGAGTCTCATGGACTTTCGTGTCTGGGCTGGCTTTGATCCACAAGCCTCAGATCTCAGCCTCCTGAATAGCTAGGATTACAGGCCCCTGGCAAAATTTATGATTTTTATTTCCAACATCTAGCTTAGGGTTGGTCCTTTGCAGATAGGAAACATGTATATTTTAAGCACCAGTTTCTTTTTTTTTTTTTTCGAGTCCTGGGGCTTGAACTCAGAGCCTGAGCAGTGTCCTTGGGCTTGTTTGTGACACAGGATATTCCAATGATTCTCTTGTATCTGGATTTTTTATGTTTTTGTTCAAAGGATTTTGTTTTTAAAAAATTAATTTTATGACTTTCTTAAAATTTCAGATAGAACATTAATCCACATAATTGGGAAAGAAAGAGCTCACAACTGCTTTTCTATCTTTTTTTTTTTTTTTTTTTGGCCCCCTTCTCTTTCTGGCCCCACTCGGGAGCTCTGGTCCTGCTCGCTCCGGCCCCGCTCGCTCCGGCCACCACTCGGTTGGGCTCTGTTCACTTCAGCTCAGCTCGCTTCTTTCGCTCTCTGTCGCCGTGGCTGTCTTGTCTCTGCCACTTTTCCGGTTTGGTTGTGTATGTGGGATACCGAGGAATCGAACCCGGGTCTTTGTGCATGCTAGTCAAGCACTTTAACCGCTAGGCCAAACTCCCGGGCCCTGCTTTTCTATCTTTCTTCCAGGCTGCAACAAGCTACTCTCCTGTCTCTGTAGCACACTTCTTCCACTGACTCTGCTCTCTGCCATTTTTATAATCATATCAAAGCACACTGACTTACTTTATTATATTTACATTGACTTCTAGGTAATATATGCCTGTAATATGCATATCTTTAATAGATGAGTACTATCCACTTGCTATGTACTATTTCTTGTATGTGAATGCTATATCTAGTGCATATTAGAAGTGGCTGCTTTAATGGCTCTTATTGCTATTTTAGGTCCATAAATTAATAAAACACAAGCCAAAGCTATTTTTAAAATTTAATTTTATTGCTGAGGCAATTTTTATACTATAGTGTCAATGCCTCAGAAGTTTAAACATTTTTCAAAGACATCAACTGCTATTTATATAGTCCATTTGACAATGAATCGTTAAAGAAATATATTTCTGTTCTTGGGTCATTCTGAAAGCACCAATTTCTATTAGAGCATAACATTCAGACACATTTTCTTTTCATTGACAATAAATAACTTGGTGGTAGAGTAAAACTCTATAGTCTGGAAAGGCCAACCAAGAACAATGAAAGTGAAATACTGTTACCACTTATATATCTTCCTCTGTCCACAGCAGGGTTAATGTGGGAAGGGAAGGATGGGGCAGCTGCGTTCTCTGTGGTCCTTACTTTCATTGAGCATTTGGTAGGTATCATGTTTAGGGATTATTCACTTAGAGTACTCTTTCCTTCCTTCCTCCCTCTCTTCCTTCCTTCCTAGCTCTTACCTTGCACCCCTGAAGGCCCAGTTACTGACAGCTTTATCACACCTAGTTTCACCACATTTCCATTGGTGTTCTGTGGCTCAGTGCCTTGATGAAGGGATACTCAAGAGTGGAGGAAAAGAACAGGGCTGGGTTTTCTGCGATCTTGGTTCTTAACTGATTTGCTGATGGACTGTATTTGGCTTACTTAATTCTACCTCTTTTAGACCTCCAATCCACCATCTGTGGGGCATGGAAGATAAAATTATAGTGTAAACACAAGCATTTTAGAGAAGGACTTAGCAGATCAAGTCGTTCTGAAACCACACTCATCTTTCAAAATTGAACCCCAGCAACTTCTCCCATGAAATGGTTGCTGCCAGGTTGTTGATGAAGTCCCACACTATATGGGCCCCTTTTATATATTCTGTTTGTTGCCTCCTGTGCCACAACTAAACACACTAAATTTACACCACATGTGAGGCGAGTGTGATACCACCACACTCCAGAAACACTTCCTTAAGTTTCCAGCACATTTGTGATGTATACCCTCCTAGAATATAATCATCTATGGGTGTGTTTCACAATTGCTGTTGCTGATTGATAATTCTATCTATATGAGCCTACCATGTTTTCAATCATCTCAAAATGTTCTTTGCCTTGTTCAGACGTTGAGGAAAGAGAATAAATCAGTACTGACACGTTGTTATATGGAGGAAAGTGAGTTATCTTTCCCTCTATAAGATCATGTTCTATTAGCTTTAAATACTTTATACAGTAGAGGCTTAATGATAGATGAATAAATAATTGCTAGAAAAGTCTTTACTAGAAGTCTTTCAAGACCTAAATAATTGACTCCTGAAGATCTAGACTCCAATGACAGGAAATAAGGACAATATAAGGTTCAGTGCACGTGCCTATCACACCAGAGTTAGCCATGTGAATTGTTCCAGCTGCATTTTCACTAATCTGCCATGAGATTTTTTTTACTGCAGTATTGACACTGATGTAGTCAAAGACTTTAAAAGGCATTTTACCTTGTCCTCATGTTACCTGTTACAGCAAGTTTTTTCAAATGTGTCATTTTCCTAATCTTTCTGAATCTAGATATACATATTTAATCTATAGAAACCTTAAAAAATTGTCTTGTGGGACTTGAACTCTGGGCCTGGGTGTTGTCCCTGAGCTCTTCAGCTCAAGCTACCACCCTACCCTTTGAGCCACAGTGCCACTTCCAGTCTTCTAGTGGTTAATTGGAGATAAGAGTCTCATGGACTTTAGCCTGGGAGTCTTTGAACCATGATCCTCAGCTCCCTGAGTATCTAGGATTACAGTTGTGAGCCACTGCGCCTGGCTTAATTTTTTTAATAGAAAACTTTCATTAGGACTTTTATCATGAATTTTCCTATATATTAATTCAAGTAAATGAAAGTCTTAGTGTCCCCATTATTGCTATATTAAGAAACATAGGTCTCAACCTTAAAGTTTTTGTGCACTGGCTTTATAAGAAAGTTGCATAGATGGTTCTCACACTGGAGAAGGAGAGTAAATTGGACTTTCATTTTGTATATTATTTTAACCTAGTCTAATGGGGCTGTCTTTAACTGTCAGCAGCTTAAAGTCACAATTGCCATAGAAATTATACCATGCTAGAATCTCTGAATTGGTAAAGGAGTGAAATGGGGTATCTGACAAAGGGCATGTTAGGCTCTTTCCTGCTGCTTCTCTGAGAGATCATATTTACTATAGTCAGCCTTAAATGTGTCAAGTGGATCCTGAATATGTAGATCTTAAGTGTTCATGATGGAGGGCATCTTTGTCATGAAGTATTGTTTTCTTTTGTGGCTGATGGAGATCTTAAAGTTTGTGTCTATCCTTCCATCCCTACCTCCTCCTTCCCCCTCCTTTCCCTTCACCCCCATTCCCACCCTCTTTTCCGTCCCCTCTCTTCTTTTTTTCTTTTTCTTTTCTTTCTTTCTTTCTTTTATTTTTTTCAGAGAGTGGTCTGTATGTATGTAGAAACTTTTTTTTTCTGCCAGTCCTGGGGCTTGAAAAAGACCCAGAGCCTGAGCACTGTCCTTGGGCTTTCTCAAAGCTAGACCTCTGCCACTTGAGCCACATCATCACTTCTGGCATTTTCTATGTGGTACCAAGGAATTGAACTTGTGTCTTTGTGCATGCTAGGCAAGCACTCTACTACTAATCCAAACTCCCTGCCCCTATATGAAACATTTTGAGAACCTTATTTTTATTACAATCTCTAATACATTTTATGTGTACTGTAAATTCCCTTTTCATCCCATTACATAAGGCATGCTTATTTGGCTCTTGTTATAAAAGACTTACCCTGTCTTCTCATTGGAGGTCAGCACTCCCTCTTGGATACTATCTTTCTCTTAGCCCCTCACCAGTTTGTCTCACTTGTCAAGTGTTTCCTAGTATGGTGGTTGGGTAGCATTGTATCTCCCTGATCAGCTGAAGTGTCCCCACCAAGGAGTCTTTGCTCACTTATGTATGCTACTCAGATGTGAGGTATTTTTCAAAGAAGGAAGTCTTTGAGTTTGTCTTATTCCCACTTTCTTAAAAAAATAAATCTTGTAAGAATGAATTCAAGGTTTATATTCATACAGTGTCATTCACTCACATTAAATTGGGAAGAACCTTGAGAGGGTCCATAGGAGTATATTAGGAATAGGTATGTCATCTGTCATGCACTACATGGAGGAAGTGGGGGGCTGAGAAATGGAATATCAAAGAATATACTCTTCCTTTTCCATGCCCATGTCTGACTCATTTTGTAACCCACATGGGGCCAAGCATGATGCTTCATTTGTAGCATGTTTCCACATGCGCTTTCTTGTTTTTGTTTTTTTTTGGCCAGGTGTGGGGCTTGAACTCAGGGCCTGAGCACTGTCCTTGGACATTTCTCAAGGCTAGAGCTCTACCACTTGAGCCACAGCACCACTTCCAGCTTTTTTTTTTTCTATTATGTGGTACCAAGGAATCGAACCCTGGTCTTCTTGCATGCTAGGCAAGCACTCTACCACAAGGCCAAACTCCTGGCCCTCTGATGCACTTTCTGATGAACTAACAACCGTATCCCAGTGGGTTACCAGATCCCAGGGACCATTATTTTGAAGAAGGAAAAAAAATGTACAGCATTTTTTTTTAGCATTTTTAGGTTGTTTTAGCATCATATGTCAAAAAAGTGTCTTTCTTTCTTATAGAGAGCCAGTAGGTAAAAATTGAGTTGTACTTTGCCCATATCCCTGTTCAGACCTTTCGGTAAGTGACAAGAGCCTAGTTCCCAGCCACCACCACTATAATGTCTTATGCTTACCTGCCTAGGTGATTCTGGTAAAATTGTCACCCCAAGTTATTCCCTTAAATCTTACACAGTCTAAAAGACTTGGGGTCTAATACTGTCATTTGAAGACTAAGAAATATTTGTGTATATGTTTGATCAATCTGTATTTTTAGCTAATGTGTAATTGGTGAGAAAATAGTAAAGACAAATTTAAATGCTTGCATCTCTAACCTTGTCACAGCATCTGAGCACTCATTCATCATCATTATCTTGGGTTTCTGCAGCCAGCAGACTTCATAGGAAAGCAAGCACTGAAACAGATTAAAGCCAAGGGGCTGAAACGGAGACTGGTCTGCCTCACCTTGACGACGGATGATGTGGATCCGGAGGGAAATGAAAGCATCTGGTACAAGGGCAAGGTAAGAGCCGAGGACTAGTTGCTGGGGTCTCTGCATCAACTGCCAGAACATTCCCATTCTTGTGTACTTTTAGAGGCTTCCTTTTTCTCTACTTATTGGAAGAGTTTATGTATTTACTTATCAAAAGGATGACACATTTTTTTTAATTTCAGAGTTAACATTCAAGAAACAGGAAACAACTGAGAGGAAAATGATATGCTACTTATTTTTTAAAACAAAAGAGTCTGTGTGCTTTATTTTAAAAAAATAAGCCTGAAGACATAATAGAGGGAGTGGGTCTGATTGTGTAGAAATGTCATGATGAAACACCTTGTTATGTATGGTATAATATACCCAAGCACAGAGAAAGAATAAACTCAAGGAATTGAGGTACATTGGACCACAGGGGAGAATGAAATGATCTACTTGTTGACCATGTCAATGTCTGTATATCAAAAGGTAGATTTTATAAAGAAATTGGCATTCTGATTTTATTTCTCAGGGAGCTTTCAGAGAGAATTAGCATATTAGCAGGAAAAAGTTCTAAATGAAAACATTAATTACCACAAGGTTGAACCCCAGAAAGTTAAGTGGTTCCCACTTAGTTTTCTTTTTTTTCTTATTGTTTGTTGGTTGTGAGACTTGAACTCTGGGCACTGTCCCTGAGCTCTTCAGCTCAAGGCTAGTGCTCTACCACCTGAGCCACAGTGCCACTTCTAGTTTTCTAGAGGTTAATTGGAGATAAGAAGCTCATTATTTTTCATGCCAGGCCTGGCTTTGAACCACAATCGTCAGATCTCAGCCTCCTGAGTAGCTAGGATTATTGGCATGAGCCACTGGTACCTGGCCCCACTTAGTTCTTTAGGAAGAATGAAATTAACAGCTTCCCACTATGCCCACTCATTCTTTCTGTATTCAGAAAAACCAGTATCAGTCAGGTGCTTTTCCATGGAACTTCATACCTTCCACTTTTTCTGTGACACCCAATTTGGCTCAAGTTTGGATGCCTTTTGGCTGCTGGTGTCAGGCAGTGTGAGATGCTAAGTTGAGATCATGGGAAGCATAATGTCTTGAGCAAGGTCAGCTTCGTTAACAGCCCAAAGTCCGATTCTGTGACTGGCTTTTTTTTCTTTGTCACCGCAGCCTCTATATTTATTTTCATTTCCTTCACAAACCTTTGGGTTACTAAAAGAATGTAATATGAACCTGGTGCTAGTGGTTTAGGCCTATAATCTTCACTACTCAGGAGGTTGAGAGTAGGATTAGGTTTCAAGATAAACCAAATCCTTGAGAAAAAGTTCTCAAGATGTTACTTGAAAACAGCCAGAAAACACAAACAAACAAAAGAAAAACGCACAGGGCTGGAGGCTGAGAGTGGTAGAGCTTCAAGCCTAGCAAACTGAAAACACCGAGTTCAAATCCAGTATGGCAAAAAATTTAAAAACAGGAAAAAAAATGGTACTTGAGCTAAGGCATGGATCAGGTGTCAGGCTATTATCTAGTCAGTTCCTATTTATAGACCAGATAGATTTCATGTACCGTCTCATTTACTTTTACAATATCAGATATGTATGCCTTGCTCTATTTGAAACATGAAGCTTTAGGGTTCCAAGAGGTTGAGTTAATTCCTTGTGTTTAGATAGCTAGTGATTGATGGAATTCAGGTATAGTTGGTTTTTAAATGTCTTGTCCTTTTTCCCTCTGAGTCTTACTGAATATTCTAGTTTGTTCTTTTTTCTGTGCTAGAGACAATTTTATTTTTTTCCTTTTTTTAAAAAAATTATTTTATTGTCGGGCTGATATAGTACAGCTACATTCATCAAGTAGTGGGTACATTACTTCTTGAACATTAATACCCCTTCTCAAGTTTTTTTCCCACTTTCCCTCCCCCCACCCCCTCTTCAAATTTATTTTTATTTAGAAAATGTTTTTGACACTGAGGTTTCAACTCAATGCCTTATGCTTGCCAGGCAGGTGCTCTACCAACCAGTTCAGCCAAGTCCCTAATCCTTTTTGGCCTGGTTATTTTTTAAGTATTTTGGAATTTGGTTATTTTTGGAAGGAGTGTGTGTGTGTGCTTCAGATAGCCTCTGGCTGCAATCTCCTAGCTATGTCTCCTTCATACATGAGATTACAGACATGTATTACCATGTCCATCTGATTCACTGAGATTACTTTGCTCCATTATTTTCCCCCCAGATTAGCCTCAAATTATGATCCTTCCTATCTCTACTTCCTAGGTAGCTGCAATTACAGGTATGGGTCACCACACCAGGCTACCTTTAGAATTTAATTATAGACTCACAGTTCTTGTACATCTGAGAAACTGGGAGATGCTATTAATAAATACTATGAAGAAAACTTCAGAAATTTTGTTAGATCTCATGTTCTGTTATCTTTCTATCTCACTGGTAGACATTTATTTCCTGCTTACATTGGGCTGCCTGCTCTTCCTTTTAAATTGTTCCTAAGTTCCTCATTGCTTTTGCTTCCTCTTTTTCTTCTGTATATCCAGAGCCCCCTTTTCTTAATATATGTTCTCCTGCTTCAACGTAGCGGCACATCCAGTGTTCAGGAGGTGGAAGCAAGAAGATTGAGAGCTTCGGATTAGTCTGAGCTACATGGTGTGATCTTGTTCATCCTCTAAATTTTCCTACAACTCACATAACTTCTACTGTTGCCAGCTCTGCCATTAACTGCTTGATCTGACCTCTGAGCCTCAATCTATAAAACAAAACCACGGGATGAGATGAGGCTCTTCCCACTTTTTTTTTTCCAATCCTGGGGCTTGAACTCAGGGCCTAAGCACTGTCTTTGGGCTTTCTCAAAGATGAACTTTACCACTTGAGCCACAGTCCCACTACCAGCTTTTTCTGTATATATGGTATCCAGGAATTGAACCTAGGTCTTCATGCATGCTAGACAAGCACTCTACCACTGGGCCAAACTCCTGGCCCTCTTCCCACTTTTAATTAGTGTTTTTTTTTAGTCATCTATTTTTACATCTACTGTCTTTCATTTGTTTTATATTTTTTCACTTTATTCCCATCCAGCTTTCTCAGTACTTCTGAATATGGTCTAAATATTCTTTTCCCCACATTCTATTTCACTCGGCCTCTCTGGAGATTTAGTAATAGGTTAAAGAAAAGTACCAAACTGTGAAAATACCATTGCCTGCTAATTTCTGGTTCAGAGAGAAATTAAAGTAGGATTGAAATTCGACAAAAAAAATTAAAACAAAGCATGCTTTAATAATAACACTTACAGGGTGAGAACTGTTTCTTCAGTGCAGAAATAACTGCAAGCCCTTTTACTGCTGGGATAAGAAGACTGGTCAATGGAGAGCTGAGAAACTCCCTAAAGAGTGACTGTGGGCTTGTGGCAAGTGAGTCAGGGGACAGCACCCAGTGACTCACTCAGGGCTCTTCCTTTTCCTTAAGTTGCCCACGAAAATCAAGTTAATTCTTCTGGTTCAAAAAACAATCTTTACTTTACAGACTGGGAAGTGAAAGAAAGGTCACCAAGATAGTCTTTCAAAGAACAGTGACTAAAACCCCAGCCTCACTGACTCAAATCCTTGCCTTATGCCACTTAACTAGGATCTAAAGGAGAAAAACCAATCGGAAGTACTATTCTGCCCTGGCAATTAATAATATGCCAGATTAATGCATTTCAGTTTCTTGATTTTTTTCCCCTACTTCAATAAATTAGCTCTCACTAAGTAGGTTTAGAAATCATATAGAAAGCTTCTGATTTGAGGTTTCAAAGCGATCATTAAAAACTGGAACCGTGGAGATAAGGGAGTACTCTTAAAACCACAAATGTGTTAAGATCTAAAAGACTAGATGTGCTATAGAAAGACGGTTGACTACAGTGGGTGATTGTTGAATGCTCACCAAGGTGACTCTCATCCACAAGTATTCTGCCCACCAACTGTGCCCAGGGCTGCATAGTGGAGGAGGGAGGAGGAACACAATGCTGTATGGCCAGGAAAAGCCATTTGAGTAGGCATGTCTAGCACATTCAGCTTTTTTGTCTTCCTTTTACTTTGTTCCCCATAATACTAAATTTTGACTTGACAGTGTTTTGCATTTTTGGCTTTTACTTTTCTTTCATCCATTAGATCTGGTTTCCACTAACCCTCTTATATCTTATCTTCTTGGGCTTGTGATATAATTTCTTTTTTTTTTTTTTTTTTTTGGTTACATACTGCCTTTGTTTTCATCTCCTGGGTTTTGATTTCTTTTCTTTTCTTTTTTCCCCTTTTCTTTTTCTTCTCCCTCTTCTTTTTTTCTTCCCTTCCCCCTCCCAACCACCCCCCCCCCCACACACATACATGGGGCTTGAACTCAGAGCCTTGGTGCTGTCCCTAAGCTTTTTTGCTCAGGGCTAGCACTCTTATCACTTTGAGCCATAGTGCCACTTTACTGTTTTCTTGTGGTTAGTTGGAGATAAGAGTCTCTTGAAGCAATGTTGGCCCATTTGTAAGGAAATGGGAAAACTTGGGGAAAAAATCCTATTAAGTGAAGTAACACAGACTCAAAGGAACATAGGCTCCATGGTTTCCCTCATTTGTAATAATTAGTATGGGTCTAGGATTTTCCTAGCAGAGGAGTACAATAGTTCAAAAGCTATGTGCATATGGCTATATAGGAAGAAATTAAGGGAAATGAGCTCAAGGATAGGAAAACAAAAGATTTATCCTTGTGGTGGTTGTTTTTAATGTACTATGTGAAGTATTTCTCTACTCTTTTTTTCTTTCCCTTATGGTTTATCCTCTGTTATTGCTGAATATTGACTTGTATATACCTTTATTTGTTTATCTGAATTAGGGAAGGAAAGAGGAAAAACAAGATGATGAGCCAAAGGACAAAGGATGAAACACTATAAAAGCGATATTCATAAGACAATATATTGAATTCTACAACTTGGGAGGGGGTGGAGGGAAGGAAAGTGGGAGAAAAACATGGGAAGGGGTAACCATGTTCAAGAAGTAATGAACTCATTACCTTAAGAATGTGACTCTAACCCCTCTATATATCACTCTGATAATAAAAATTTAAAAAATAATTAAAAAAAGGAAAAAAAGAATCTCATGGACTTTGCTGCTCCAGCTAGCTTTAAACTGTGATCCTCAGATCTCAGCCTCCTGAGTAGCTAGGATTATAGGTGTGAGCTACCGGCAACTTGCTAGGTTTTTATTTCTTTTTTAGTATTTTTCTCTGGTCTGCAATTGCAAGTTACCTTAATTCATCCTCTGTGGTTTTGAACTTTTTTTTGTCCATTATTAACAAAGACAAAGTATAAATTTATTCATTTATTTCATAAGATTTTTATTGATTATCTCTATGTGTCAGCAATATTCTTTCCTTATCCTGGAAAATTTTATCTCTCATCTTGGACAACTTAATTCCATCCAACTTCAAAGTATAAAAGAAATCTTGGCTAAATGATTAGCCTTCATGGTTTTTGCTGTGGTGTTCTGTTTATATTTATTTCTGGCAATAGGCACCAACACTTTACTCATTCTTCTGGTATCTAATATGGCTGAGCTAAAATGTTACCATTTAAATGCCTTATAATTGGTAGGAATTGTTAAATAATGTGTATATAAACATACACATACTATGTATTTTCTCTAGTATAGAATGTTGACTTCACTTTTTTTGTGGGTAGGGGGAGTCAGTTCTCAGTTTTGAACTCTAGGCCTGGGTACTGTCCCTGTGCTCTTCAGCTCAATGTTAGCACTACTACTTTGAGCCACAGTGCCACTTCTGATTTTCTGGTGGCTAATTTCTGGAGATAAGAGATTCACAGACTCTTGTGCCTCTGCTGGCCTTGAACCCCTGTCCTCAGATCTCAGTCTTCTAAGTAGCTAGGATTATAAGCATGAGCCACCAGTGCCCAGTTGACTATTGATATATTAGTAAATATATATATATATATATATATATATATATATTTTGCCAGCCCTGGGCTTGAGCTCAGGGCCTGAGCACTGTCCTTGGACTTTCTCAAGGCTAGAGCTCTACCACTTGAGCGTCAGCACCATTTCTGGCTTTTTTCTATGTATGTGGTACTGAGGAACTGAACCCTGGTCTTCGTGCATCATAGGCAAGCACTCTACCACTAGGCCAAACTCCCAGCCCATTAGTAAATATATTAATTCAGCACTATTTTGGCAGATTTTCTAACCCCACCAGGGACAGTCAACTAAGTTGCATTGGATTTATTAAATTTTTCCCTTCTATTTTCATACTAGATTAATGACAAAAGAGGGTTTCTTTTTAAAGTTTAAAATGAAATCATTCTTTTTTCTATCAAATTCCTTAATATGAAACTGAGCAAACGAATGAATTTATTAAGAAACTAATTGCTGGGGTTGGGCAACCCTGCTGTAGAATTGGGATCACAGGTGTAACCAGGTGGATCACAAAGACCTAGCCTCAGACTATAACACCAGACCCTTCCAAAAATTAAAGCAAAAAGTCAGAGATGTGGCTCAACTCGTAGAGTACCAAGTACAAAGCCTTGAGTTCAGTATCATAAAAAAGAAGAAGGAAAAAAAACCCCTAAATGTCCTTATTCTAACATGAAAATATCCTTATTCTAAAATGAGAAACATACAAGTATGTCTTTGAGAAGTATTTTTCACAATTTGTAAATTTGTACCCTTTACAAAAAGTGATTACCTATCTCTCTGGTATTAGCTTTTAGACAGAATTTCTTAATACTTTCACACTGTAAAATTGATTCTGTATTTTATTCCATCTGGAGATGCTGAGTGTTGTTGGGTTTTATTTTTCAGGTGGTTGGCAACACAACATCTGGAAGCTACAGTTACAGCATCCAGAAGAGTCTGGCTTTTGCTTATGTCCCTCTAGAGCTAAGTAAAGTGGGACAGCAAGTGGAAGTTGAACTACTAGGTAAAAATTACCCAGCAGCCATCATTAGAGAGCCCTTGGTATTGACAGAACCAACAAGAAACCGCCTTCAAAAAAATGGCAGAAAGGACAAAGCTTGAAAAAAGGCAGTTACTGATCAGGCGAATTATAATTCCTAAATGACTATATTTGAAATGATTGTAATTGGTTCTTGGGAATAGAGGAAATCAAGAATTCATTTCAAAATTACCAAAGTCTTGGTTTAGAATTTTATTAAAACTTTAATTATGTTCAAAGCAAAATGTAATAATGAATTAATGATTTGTTATTCTTTCAAGTGAAGAAACTTAAAATGGATTATTTTTATTACTCCATCTTATAGTTTATGAAACCAAATCAGGAAGACACTACATATTATCAGTAGACATTGATCACTGTAACAGAATTAAAGAACTTTATGTAAGTTTAGGAATATAACATCTGGTTGATATCTGAAAACAATAAATTATCTTTTATATAATTGTAACATGACATTACTGCCAAACCTATTTTATTAAATAAGAAATCTTACCTTAGATGAAAAAGTGTTTTAACTTTTTTTAACAATACATATGGTGAATTTTTATTTTATTTGTTTATTTTTTTGCCAGTCCTGGGGCTTGAACTCAGGACCTGAGCACTGTTCTTGGGCTTTCTCAAGACTAGGGCTCTACCACTTGAGCCACAGTACCACTTCTGGTTTTTTTTCCCTCTATGTATGTGGTACTGAGGAATCAAACTCAGGTCTTCGTACATGCTAGGCAAGCACTCAACCATAAGGCCAACTCCCAGTCCTGATTTTTTGTTTGTTTGTTTTTGCCAGTCCTGGGCCTTGAACTGGGGGCCTGAGCACGGTCTTTGGGCTTTCTCAAGGCTAGAGCTCTACCACTAGAGCCTCAGCACCATTTCTGGATTTTTTTCTATATATGTGGTACCGAGGAATTAAACCCCAGTCTTTGTGCATGCTAGGCAAACACTCTACCACTAAGCCAAACTCCTGGCACCATCTAGCCTTGAATTTTTAATATTAGCATATTGGTAACATTTTTATTCAATTCTCTGAAATATTTGCTATTTCCATAATGAAGCTTTATGGGATATAAAGAGTGTCCTTTCAAAGATTGTTTTAGTAGAGAAATTCCAACACATAGACACATACACACACACACACACACACACACACACACACACTCACAAAATGAATAGTCTGCCAAAGAAGATGTTACTTGCAAACCTTCAGAAGTGCAGCTGAACCAAAATAGCTTAAGCTAGAGCACACACAATTTGAATACTGAACACTTCTCCTTGGAAAAGATGTAATGTGAGTTGACATCACATGACACCATTCTAAATGTCTTTTCACAAAGCATTTGACAACACAGGTGAAACCAAGGCAGGTATAAGAGCTGACTATACAGCCTTTAGAGTAAGGCAGTGTATGGCAAGAAAAACAATAGAAACAATTCTTTGATATACTTCTTGAAATTATGTGAGTTTAGCTGACTGAATAAATCAAAAGAGCCTTTCTTGGTACAAGATGGTCTCTCATTTATAATTAATTTATACATATATGTATTTGTTGCACATTGAACTTTTCCTAGATATTAAAGAAAGAAAGTTCTCTGTAAAAAGGGTTTAGATTCTCCCATTTGGGGGGACTTCTATAGTAAAAAAACAATAATGGTAGTAAAATACTGAACTTAAAGTGGTTAAAATACCATGAAGGCCAGAAAATAAAGAAAAATAGGAGGGACAGGGACATAGGAGGTGCATTAGATCAGGGTACATTATGTGCATATATGGACATGTTAAATAAAATTTCCTTGTACATCTTATTGATGCTAATGAAAAACGAACAAAATGGGGCATCAGTGGCTCACACTTGTAATCCTCACTACTCAGGAAGCTGAGATCTGTGGATTGCAGTTCAAAATCAGTGGGGGCAGGAAAGTCATGAGACTCTTATCACCAATAAACCAGAAAACAAGAAGTAGAACTTTGGCTCAAAGTGGCAGAGCACTAGCCTTGAGCAAAGAAGCTCAAGCCCAAGTCCGGAGTTCAGTCTCCGCTTCCCAAAGAAAAAGAACAAAAGAGAATAGAATATTCAGAAAGAAAGTCAATTGACAATTTGTGCCTATTTCCTAACTTTTAAGTAGTAGTCCTGGCTTTTTCATTTGTTGTATGCTGGGTGCCCTTAGGTATTCTAAGTCACCTAAGCACTCTCATTCCCACCCAGGGGTCCTGGCCTTGGATTCAGCCAGTTCATTACTGATGAATTATATACAGCTTATCTATAGAAAGATGAGTCAGCTCAATTTCTCAAGTGGGAATGTGAATTGTGAACCAACTTAGAAACTGATTGGTACCAAAACCTGAAGAAAAAATACATTTTCTATGTATTTTTCTCTGCATGTATATAGTTGCATAAACTATAAGATGGGATACTAAAATACATCCCTTTTAAGCTTGTCACTTGAAGAAACCTTAAATCATTAATTCATTATCATATTTTGCATACATAAATGCCTATGGATGCTGAGCATGCCCAATAAAGAGGGGACCCTGAGAGAGACACACACACAAAAAGGAAAGACTCATTCTTCAAGCTTTCAGCCCACGTGGCATGTCAGCCAGTTCTTAGATGAGACATTTGATTCCAAAGAGTTCATCTAAAATGACTTGCTTTTTAAACTGGACCTTCAATTGGGAGAAACCTTCAAAGGAATGAGTCCAGGATTAGTGTCAGCCATAAACAGCAAACAGCCAGCATGCATCAAAGTACTACTGTGATGTGCAGAAGCCAAGAGAAACCTCCTGAATGATAGATGCTTTCTTCCCTTGATAAAGGGATGACTTCCCACACCGACACCTCAGAAACAGATCTGGTCAACACATTACCAAAACCTATATGGAGGTTGCAGTGTTGCTAATATTCGCATCCTAAAGATCTGTCTTTTCTCTTTTCCTACCAGTAAGGAAAGGTGATAGGAAGAAAACATTTAGGTTAAGCAACAGAAAGATTGGAAACTAGAATTTTACTGAGAAAATCTTGAGCATTTTTAAATTGGATAAAAGAAAGTTAGTATCAGGAGACACAGCATTGGAGAAAGAAAGGTTCTGCTGCACAACCTATATGTCCTTTCATCTAAATCCCCCCAAAAGCAGAGCACCCAAAGTTAAGTTAATTATAATATTGGCTTGATGAATCCATTGAAAAACATCAGCCCAGGCTTATCTCCCTTCAGTAACGAATCTTTATAAAGTAGTTTAGTATTTTACGGACCATTGCTTTGAAGAGGGTGATGCATTACTTAACAGTATTTTCTCCAGGTGCAGATTTTGGAAGTGTAAGTAGCCACGAAGCATGGAGGTAGTGGTGTGCTTCAAAGGCTGCTGGGCTGAAAGTCACAAGACTGCTTTTCCCACCTCTGCCATCAACCAGCAAACATGGTCCACACATCATGTAGACCAAAGCGTCTGCTATAAGCTGCATTCTTTAGGACTTACTCTAAGCCAGGCAAAACAGACATGTTCCTAGTATACAACTTGAAAGAAAAGCAACAAACTAGCTACAAACAATGGTTTTATGAATGACAAAGGTAGAAAATATTTTGAGAATGAGAGACTAGCAGGCAGTGTCAAAACAAAGGTAGTGTTAAACAGATCCCTTGAGTTAAGCAGAATAGTCTTTGATGTCCTCTGCATGAATAATGTCAGGTACTAGTGAAGACCAAAGCTAGGAAGCATTGTAAGCTATCTAGAAAAAAAATTAGTACCCAGGAGCAACCATGTTTGTAATAAAAATAAATGATAAAAGGTGTTGGTTATGTATCTTATGCTGGACTTGAACTTAAGGTTTTCCTGCCTCAGCCTTTGGAGTGCTGTCATAACAGATTATATCTATTTTTTAGAAAATTAAAAAAAATATTGTTTAAGGGTGCATTTACAGTTACCTAAACAGGTAATGAGTACATTATATCTTAAAGAACATTGTATTCCCTAAAGAAGTTAATTTGGAGAGCTCTCAGATATAGCATGGGCCTCCAACATTCACTGACTCAACTATATATCTCCATTGTGAGACCTTTTAGTTGCTGGAATCATTCAAGTTTACTAGAGGCACAGTTAATGTCCTCAATTCCTGTGGAATGAGTTATTCTATGCTTAAACAGAAAATGAAAATAAGCAATGACTGCAAAAGATTGTAAATACAAACAAACAGAAGTTGAGGTTCTTCAGTTTTATTACTGTATATGAACACTGTTTTGGTTTATTATGCATACTATAAGGTTTAATAACATATTCAGTAAGTGTAAATTTTAGTTCATACATAAAGCATTTCACTGACTTTGAATATATTCAAAATATATTTTGCCAGTTATGGTGCTTGAACTCAGGGCCTGAGCATTGTCCTTGGGCTTTCTCAAGGCTTGATCTCTGCCACTTGAGCTACAGCACCTCTGCCAGCTTTTTGTATGTATGGGGAACCAAGGAATCAAGCCCCAGTCTTCATGCATGCTAGGGAAGCACTCTATCACTAGGTCAAACTCCCAGCCCTTTAAGATATCTTTTAAAATCCAGGTTTCTTGTTTTCTCTTTTCTTTCTCTCGTCCTCTCTTCTGCCCTTTCTTTTTTTCCTTCTTCCTTCCTTCCCTTCCCTTTAATTCTCTCCCTTCCTCCTTCTCTCCCTTCCTCCTTCTCTCCCTCCTTTCTTTCTCCTTCCTTCCTTTCCCTCTTTCTTTCTTCTTTTTTTTCTCTTTCTTTCTTCTTTTTCTTGCTTGCTTGCTTGCTTGCTTGCTTGCTTTCCTTGTTCCAGTTCTGGGGCTTGAACTTCAGGCCTGGGTACTGTCCTTGAGCTTTTTTGCTTACATCTAGTGCACTACTACTTGAACTATAGCTTCACTTCTGGCTTTTTGGTGTTTAATTGGAGATAAGAGTCTCCTAGACTTTCCTGCTCAGGCTAGCTTTGAACCACTACTGTCAGATCTCAACCTTCTAACTAGCTAGGATTACAGGCATAAGCAACCAGCACCAAATCTCTTTTTAAATTGTTAATTGTGTTAAAATTAATGAACTGTCTCATGAAGGTATTTAAATGGAAAAAATCTGAACTATAGAGACATTCAGAAGAAATCACAATTGTTCTTGGGAAAAGACTCTTCTTAGGAGATTTACTTTTCACTGTATGAATTTCTTCTTGTGGTACTGGGGTTTTAAACCCAGAGTCTAATTTTTGCAAGGCTGTACCACTGAGCCACATTTCCAGCCTGTTTTGCCTTAGATGTCTTTTAGATAGGGTTTCTCTTTTTGCCCAGGCCAGTCTGAGTCCTGGGGCTCCTGTTTAAGCTTTCTGCATAACAGGGATGGAAGGTGTGTGCCACTCTGCCCAGTTCATGTGATCTCTGAGTTGGTCTTGAACCTCTTATTTCTTCTGAGTAGCCAACACTATAGGTATGAATCACTGTGAACCACCTCTGTGTGGTTTTTTATTTAACTTGAAAAATGACTTCTTTTAAAGGTATTGGTATTTGAACTCAGGGTATTCCTATTGCTAAGTGGATGTTCTACCACTTTAGCCACACCTCCAGGCCTGTTTGTGTTACTTATTTTTTTATACAGGGCTTTATATTTTCGAAATGCATCAATTTTTTTGTGGGTTGTGGGGCTTGAACTCTGGGCCTGGGCATTGTCCCCAAGCTCTTTAGCTCAAGGCTACTGCTCTGCCCTTTGAGCCACAGTACCACCTCATTTTCTAGTGGTCAACTGGAGATAAGAGTCTCATGGACTTTAGTGTCCGGGCTGGCTTTGAACTGTGATCTTCAGATCTCAGCCTCCTGAGTAGCTAGGATTACAGGCATGAGCCACTGCGCCCAGCTTCAAGTATTTTTTTCCATATATTTTTTATTGTAATTAATAGAAGGATTACATTATCAAGTATTTTTTTAGAACTAGCATTAAAGGCAGGACAGGCAAGAGTCACCATTCCTGGACCACATTTATTTTATTTTATTTGTTGTGTGTGTGTGTGCTGTGGCTCAAAGGGTAGGGCAATAGCCTTGAGTTAAAAAGCTCAGAGATAGCACCCAGGCCTAGAGGGGTAGGGCAGTAGCCTTTAGCTGAAGAGCTCAGGGACAGCACCAAAGTTCAAGCCCTATGACTCGCAAAAAAAAGAGGAAATAGGATTACTTTATTAGAATTCATTGACTACTGTATACTTTTGTGCTTTTGTTTTATGCATAAAACTTTTGTGCCAGATTTTTTTTAGATTTTTAATTGTAATTAATAGAAGGGTTACATTATATTCGCCAGATAGAAGGTACATTTCTTAACAATCATTGCTACCCCTTCTCATGTTTTTGTCCCCATTTCTCTCCCCCACCCTCTCTCCTCATCTTGTTTTCCCCTCTTCCTTATCCTATTTCAAATAAACATATATACAATATTTCAGATAACAAGATAAGATGAGAAATAACATAGTACATTAAGAACAACAGTCACACCTTATATGGTTCTTGTTTCTATCAGAAAAGAATTCTATCATACTCTTCCCTTACCTAGTTGTTTTTGAGATTAGAGATGAGAAGTAGTAGGCAGATTAGGGATAAAGAGTATTATTTTGGTTGATCATTGTCTTATAAGTACTAATTCCCCAAATTTGGACAATTTTGAAGCCAAAAGAAATCTTTCTTCTTTTTCTCTTTCGAACTTTTCTTACCAATACACATATATACACTAACATACCAGCAATAACTGTGGATTCTACTTATAAGGAATTAACTTCTGGGCCAGGAACATAGCCTAGTGGTAGAGTGCTCACCTAGCATGCACAAAGCCCTGGGTTCGATTCCTTGGGACCACATACACAGAAAAAGCTGGAAGTGGTGCTGTGGCTCACATGGCAGAGCACTAGCAGTAAGAAAGTCCCAAGAGAGTGCTCAGGCCCTGAGTTCAAGCTCCAGGACAAAAAAAAAAAGAATTTACTTTCTATATGAATGGAATCTCAATGCTTTTTAATGCATGGTAACACTTAGTGAATATAACTTATATGTAAATACTAACAATTAGAAGGGTCAAAGGACCTCGAAAATATTCTTCAAAGCTGAGATTAGGACCTCAAATGAACCTTCAAGCCCCCGCATTTTTTCTTTTTTGGCCAGTCCCAGGGCTTGAACTCGGGGCCTTTGCACTATCCTTGAGCTCTCTCAAGGCTAGCACTCTACCTTTGAGCCTCAGCACCACTTCCAGCTTTTTCTTTGTATGTGCTACTAAGGAATTGAACCCAGGGCTTTGAGCTTCTAGGCAAGCACTTTACCACTAGGCCACACCCCTTGCCCTTTACTATATCCTTTAAGACCCTTTTACCCCTCATATAGTAGAAGGAAATGTATACAACATTAGTTTCTAAAACTAAATGTCATGAAAATAACTTAGTACAATGGCATCTAAATGAATGGATTTGGAGTCTTCTTTCTGATGTCCAAGTATTATTTCATTCTGACTGTTAAATGTAGCAATGGAGCATTGAGTAAAACCAACCACAATTTATAATTAGTGGGCTTCAGGTTCTCTCTCTGAAGAAAGAGAGAACCAGAGGTTTTTTTTTTTTTTTTTTTTGTCACATATCCCAACCGTTAAGCATTTAGAAATAGTTTTTATTAACTGCTTAATATCTGTATGCATATTTATCATATTAAAAGGCACTGGGCAGAAGTGGTTTGAAGGAGGCATGGGAACATGGGAATTCAGACATCTGAGGACAGCATACAGCCATCAGCACAAGCTAAGAACTAGGCCATGGAAAAGCCATCAAGAAGCCTTGCATTTGGAACTCTTTATCTCTTAGCACATGCTGTCAGCCTATCAGTGTGTTCCTTGGGACAAGACTTGTTGGTAGCATCCTGTAAATTATCCTATTACATTAACAATTATGGTAGTAGTTGCCACGTCTAGCACTACAAGGTGGACAGGCATCCAGAAGGGGGGATGATGGGGATGCAACGGTATAAAAAAGACCCAAAGACAACCTTAGGAATCAAAGTGGAGAAACTAGGCTTGGTGGGGGGCATTCTATCCTTGCAGGACAAAGGCTACTAGTCCAGTACTATGTACATAACTAGTGATGAAAAAATAAGCTTCTTCTCTAACACAAAGTGGACATCATTTTGGAACCTTGAGCTGAACATAACTCTTAGGCTGATATTGAGTAACCTAGCATTCTTATCTTGGTCTGAGAGAAGGGTTAGGAAGCCAACCTGAGTTGAAACTCTTAAGCAAACATTCTTGAGCAAACTAGAGATCTTACTTTGGTGTGGGAGAAGGGTCAGGGATGGGGCCAGGGTCATTGTTCTCCTGTGCATGCCTCTGCACTCTGCCTAAGTGACCCTTGCCACTCAGGTGTCCCTGGCATGGTACCCTTGCACATAGCTAAAGATGCCTTCAGACTTGCTTAGGGAGATCTGTGGCTCTGTCATAGTAGAGGAGATAACCTATGCAGTGATAAAAATTCAGAAAGTGTGTGAAGTATATGGTCAAAACTTCCTCATGCTTTTACCAAGGTGGTTAATATTTTCTATATCTTTCTTGAGTTACTCTAAAATAGGCAAGCTACCTGTTTTCTTTCCTCCTTACCATGCCAACAAATATTCCATTCATTAAAAGCATTTCTCCAGAAAAGGTAAAATAATCATCCTCACAAACATAGAATTTAATACATAGCAAAATTTTATTTAATTCATTAAGGGAAAAACTGGTAAGATGTTAAAGCCGGTACAAAGTAAAATCTAAAGATGAGAAATATTAAAGTTAAGTGATCAATACTGTTTTTGCTTTCATGTGGCAGGTGAGGGTTGTCACCTCTCTACATAGAGTTCATTTGCTTGTATATAACAATAATTATTTTTTGTGTCTACCATGTTTGCAGTTTATAAAATTGTAAAATAAGTCAGGTGTGGTGACGCATGCCTGTGGCTCCACTACTGGGGAGGTAAAAATAGAATAACCATCATTTGAGGTTGGCCAAGAGAAAGACAACATAAGACACTTTCTGAAAAGGATTAGGGTTGTGGTAGAGTGTTTACCTAGCAAGTATAAGACTGAATTCATCCCTAGTACTGGAAAAAAAAGTTGTAAAATAATTCCCATAAGATTAAATCAGCCTGAAAGGATGTGGTCTCCAGGCAATGCAAAAAAAAAAAATTATATATATATATATTTCACCTGCACAGAATAGCTATAATTTATCTCCAGACATGGAGTAAGCAGAAAGTCTTGGATGGAAGTAGAAATACACTATTCACAAAGCTAATCTCCTTCAGGAAGCCTAATGGTTGGAGGACTCGGTTTTTCCACCCAGAGGACAACCTGGAAGCAAAACTGCACCTTTAAAAAAGGCACCGCGCAGTAGGTCTGTGTATTTGGCCCGCTGTTTGCTAGTGGGAAGGAAATGACTTCAGGGTTCAGTGTTCACAAATGCAACCCGAAACACCATCTTTCCCGCTGCCCCACGCTGAGTTCTCAGGATCTGGAGCTGGAGGCTCAACCTTTTTACAAGCCGGCCCCTGAAAAGTCGGCACTAATGATCATGCCCCAGATGTTTTGTAATCTGCGAGCATGTTTTGGTTTTCTTAAAGCATATCCAGTGGATGCCACAAGTTCAAGCCTGGCTGGGGGGTGGGGGTGGGGAGAGAACGGGCTTTGCAAAGGTTCAAGCAGCCTCAGCGTCTGCACACGCCCCGCTGCTTCCCCACCGGGCAGGGGTGCCGGGTCCCCCCCCAGCCGCGTGCCCCCAGAGGCCGAGTCCCCGGCGGGGCGGGGCGGACCCCGCGGCCGCCCAGTTCCTGATTCTAGAGGCAAGGCCTGAGCTAGCGGGGCCGCGGCGCAGAGACAGCAGGCGGCGAAGGATGGGTCCGGACCCGCGGGCGGCCCTGTGGCTGCTCCTGCTGCTCCTGCCCGGCGGGAACGTCGGGGCCTCCCAGCCGCCCCACCTGGTTTTCGTGCTGGCCGACGACCTGGGCTGGAACGACGTGAGCTTCCACGGCTCGGCCATCCGCACGCCGCATCTGGACGCGCTGGCGGCCGGCGGGGTGCGCCTCGACAATTACTACGTGCAGCCGCTGTGCACGCCATCGCGCGCCCAGCTGCTCACCGGCCGCTACCAGGTACGCGGCGCCGCGACGCCCGCCCAGCCTGGGGCCCGGCCCGCTCCGAGCCGCGAGGCCACGACCCGCCGAGCTCAGCATCCGGGCCGCTTCTCGCGTGGGGGTGGGGGTGGGGGTGGGGTGCGGAGGGCGAGCCCCCTCCCAGGCTGCCCCGCGGCCGTTCCCTCCGCGCACGCGCGGTGTCTCCCCCCCACCCCCACCAGTTTGTCAGTCCTTCGCTTTCCTGAGGACAATGGGGGTTTTGTGCTCGCCGGCTCTGGGAGCTGGCGTCCCAGAGACACTGAGGGAGGGAGTGGGCCTGGTGTCCCGCACAGCCCCCAGCGCACCCCGTGAACCCTCACAAGTTAGGCGTGTCCACCAAAACCTGAGGTAATTCTTTTCCCGGTCGAATGAAAGGTACCCGGTTTCTCTCGGGCCTAACCTGGAGCCCTCAGAACATCTTCATCATCTCTTTCAAAGCTTCTCTTAGCCAGGTGTCTGGGGCTCAGGCCTGTAACCCTACTTACTCAGGAGACCCCCCCCCCCCGCCCGTGAGGATTAGGGTTCGAAGCCACGCCAGTCTTTTTGAGTCTCTGATCTCCTATTAACCAGCAAAAAGCTGGAAGTTGACCAGTGGGCTTCAGTGGTAGAGTGCTAGCTTAAAGCTAGGGACAGCGCCCAGCGCCCAGGACTGGCGCTCAGTAGAGGGCCAGGAGTTTGGCCTAGCGGTGGAGTGCTCGCCTCGCATGCACAAAGACCCCCTGCTCAATTCCTCTGTACCACATACGGAGAAAAAAAGCCAGAAGTGGTGCTGAGGCTCAAGTGGTAGAGCTCTAGCCTTGAGAAAGTCCAAGGACAGTGCTCAGGCCCTGATCTCAGGCCCAGGACTGGTAAAAATAAGTAAATAAATAAATCTCAGTAGAGAAAACATACATTTGCATGTTAGATGGCAGAACAGTAAGAGCATTTGCATAGCACGACTGTCTTTAAAGTTACGTGCCAAAATAGCTCATGATGAGGTACTTTGCCTTAATCGCCTTTCAGGTGAGGAAATTACTGGGTAAATTGAACGATAGGTAGAGAATCACACAACCAGGAAGTGGTAACTCCAAGACGCAGGCTTTTATCCTAAATTGAACTTGTTCCCTCAGACTGATTGAAAGCAACATGTTTATAAGATGCTGATTATAACCATAGTTTATGCTGGGTACTGTTGGAATACCACATGCACACCTCCATATATATGTTGAATATACTGTCTGTTCAACAGATTTTGAGCAAACTGTGCTAGTCACAGTAAACTTGAACCCACAAAATTCTGCTTGGATCCTGCTCTTCCAGGTTTGTATTCATATAGCCTTTCAGATCAACTGTACCTTCATGTTGTCCTAACACCAGAGAAGAAAGAACTGTATTTATGATAAAAAAAGTTTCACCAGTAGTCTGAGGATGTATAAACAAGGGAGATAGTATTTTTTTTCTAAGGGATTGAGAAATAACTAGTTAAGATTTGCTACAGAGATTTGGTGTCAATCCCTTCACTATAAGCAGTAAAGACTTTCTACCTTGCCTACTAGGGCTGCTAAGTTTAGTCAGCAATATCTACTGCAAGTCTCACCTTAGACAGAGTAGAGATATGTCGGAGTAAAGACTAGGAAACAAGAGAAGTTGAGGTATACCCCAAGGGTTATACATTTATCCTGCTTAAGAAAAGAGAACCCAACTCACACTGAAAAGAAAAGAAGGGCCTTTCCTTCCTCCAACCTTGTCCCAACAGGAAGGCAAATATCACATTGCAAAAAAATCATTAATACAATTGACTGCTCTTTTTCTCTATCATCTGCCTTACAATCACCATTTGTTCTTGCAGAAACATTGAGTATCTACAGTATCCTGTAGTTAAGAAATGAAGGAAGGAGCTGAAGATGGGTGGCGCATTCCTGTAATCCTAGCTACTCGGGAGGCTGAGATCTGGAGGGTTTGGGTTTGAAGCTAGCATAGACAGAGAATTCAAGATGCCATAATCATTTAACCAGGAGAATGCTGGATTGCAGCCCTGACTTAAGTGGTAGCATGCTAGCCTAGTAAGCAAGCTGAGTAAGAGCTTGGGACCATCAAAGAAAAGAAGTGAAGGATAGGTAGAAGCTGGGTACTTCAGAACTGCTTAGACATCTGGATGCAGTGGCTTACACCTGTAATTCATCCTAGCTACTCAAGAGGTTGAGATCTGAGGATCACAGTTGGAAATCAGCCTGGACAGGAAAGTCTATAAGATGCTTATTTCTAATGAATGGACACAAAAACAGAAGTGGAGGTGAGGCTCAAGTGGTAGTGTGCCAGGCTTGAACAGAGGAAAAAGCCAAGGGATAACACCCAGATCCTGAGTTAAAGACTCAGTACTGGCACAAAAACCAACAAAACAAACCCAACAAAACAAAAGGATAATGGGGGAAAAACCCAAAGCCAAAACACTATTTGGACCTCTTGGTCTCTGACTCAAAGCAGGTTAATGTTCTAAAGAATTTTCTTTTTTTTTTTTTTTTTTTGCCAGTTCTGGGCTTGGGCTCAGGGCCTGAGCACTGTCCTTGGACTTTCTCAAGGCTAGAGCTCTACCACTTGAGCCTCAGCACCACTTCTGGCTTTTTCTATGTATGTGGTACCAAGGAATCGAACCCGGGTCTTCGTGCATGCTAGCCAAGCACTCTACCACTAGGCCAAACTCCCGGCCCCTAAAGAATTTTCGTGTCTTTAAAAAATGTTTATTGTAAAGGTGATCAGATAATGAGTACATTTCCTTTTGAACAGTGCTACCCCCTCCATCATTCTCTCCCAGTTTTTCCCCTCACCTCCCCCCCCCATCCCGGCAAGTTGCAGAGTTCATTTCCAACATAGTGACTAGTGGATTTCATTGCTGAATTGCTTTACCCTTTGTCCCACCATTTCAGTGCTTCCCATTACCCTCCCCATATCAGATAAACATATAAAAGACACAGGGTACAAAAGTAAAAAAATGACAGAAATGAATAAACCCAAGGAAAAAGGAAAGAAGAAACAAAGAAAGGAAAAAGGAAAAGAACTGCAAATGGTAGGCTTAAAAAAAAAGCTCTTGCTTTCATTTCTTGCAGTTTATTTCAATAAGCATCAGTTTAATAATCACATGCATAGAGCATAAAGAAAACAAAACAACAACTGAAAAAACAAACTGTTTAGAGACCTCTCTACATCTTTACTCAAAGCAGGTTAACTCTAAAGAATTTTCTTGACCTTTTTTTTCTACTCATTTTGTTTTGTCAGAGTTCCTGAGACTCAGAAATTATCTTGATTTAGCACTCTCTTTCTCTCTCTCTCCCTCTCTCTCCCTCCCTCCCGCCCTCTTCCTCCCACTCCCTCCCTCTTCCTCACACTCCCTCCCTCTTCCTCCCACTCCCTCTCTCCCTCGGAAAGATAAAGAGCCTGTTGCTTTTGGCACTATTCTGGGCACTGTTACTATTTCTATTTTATAAGAAGAAAACTGAGGCTGGAAGAAAGCATTCCCAAAGTCACAGGGAAATCCTCGTAGTATTTCTGGACATTTAAATCCTTCCTAACCATCTCAGTTTTAAATGTACAATGGAAATAGATTTTAGTTTTGAGTCATTTGTTTTGCATAATTCAGTACAGCAAAACTTACTGGTGAGCCAGGACTGTGGCTTAAAGCTAGAGTGCTTGCCTAGCATGAACAAAGCCCTGGGCTCAATTCCTCAGTTCCACATATACAGAAAAAGCTGGAAGTGGTACTGTGGTTCAAGTGGTAGAGCACTAGCCTTGAGAAAGCCCAAGGACAGTGCCCAGGCCCTGAGTTTAAGCCCCAGAATTGGCAAAAACAAAACCAAACAAACGTATTTGCTACTTCAAAACTAGACACTTGAAATGACTTAAGAGTCCTGTGTGTGAACTTGGCAACCATACAATAAGTTAATAGATAACCCCTAACATAATTGTCTCTTTAGATTAGAAAAGTAATAAACAGCCTGATGGACTGGGCCATATACTCCCAAGAAGTCCTGAGTTTTAGTTTATAAAAATAGACTTATAAAAGTATTAAGAAGACAGGTTAGAAATTAGATAGGTTTCAGTCTTGGCTGTGACAAAATTTGACCTTACTAGATATTACTTCTCTAAAAATGTAGGAATTGGGCTTCTGTAATATCTGTGTATATTTATCTCTCTATGTATATTTATAATATAGGATAAATAATATAGAAAATAACATAAGATTATAACAATAGAGAGTTGAACTCTAATGCTCTGTTCAGCTCTGTTTTCTTTGACTTTAAGACTTTTGTGACCTCAGAGCAAGTTTATAACTTGACAAATACACATTAGTTTACCACTAACCCCATCTGTTGGTGGAAAGAGGGATTGAGTTTTGCTTAAACACTGCCTTACAAGTTGTATGTGGGACTTGTTTTGCTGTTAGAAATTTACTTAAAAAGGAACATGATCCCAGTGCCAGTGGCTCAGGCCTGTAATCTTAGCTACTCAGGTGGCTGAAATCTGAGCATCACAGTTCAAAGAACTGGTTAGAAAGGTAAGAAAGCCCATGAAACTATTACCTCCACAATTAAACACCAAAAAAGAAAAAAAAGAAGAAAAAGATGGGAGTGGAGGTGTGATTGAAGTAATAGAGCACTAGCCTTAAGCCCTAGGACCAGCACAAGTGTGTGTTTATGCACATGCATGCATAGAACATGAATTCCATTTTCAATAGTAAGACATTTAGTTGTTAGTAATCCTCACAAATGAACTTGTTTGGGGGTGGTAGGGCTAGTTTTCAGGGTCAAAGTACTTAACTGGCTCTGCACTTCAGCCACGTTCAGATTTTTTTTTTTTGGCTGGATTCTACTGAGTCTTCCTGGGCCGGCTTGGACCTTCAATCCCCAGGTGTGAGCCACTAGCACTAGGCTGTGAATGAACCTATTTATCATTTATGATTATCTAAACTGCACAGAGCCTGAGTGAACTGGTTGTCTATAATTGGGACATTAACCAGAAGTAAATGTTACTGGTGTGTCCATTAACTTGAATTCAGATCTTTCTATAGTCACACTAGTGTTTTGTTTTCCATAGCCTTGTGTCTCACTCATTTTTTTTTTTTGACAGTCATGGAGCTTGAATTCAAGGCCTGAGCACTGTCCTTGGACTTTTTTCTCAAGGCTAGAGCTCTACCACTTGAGCCACAGCACCACTTCCAGCTTTTTTCTATGTATGTGGTACCGAGGAATTGAACCCCGGGCTTCATGCATGCTAGGCAAGCACTCTACCACTAGGCCAAACTCCCGGCCCTCACTCATTTATTTTTAATAGAAAATGTATTTACTTGGCTTAAAAACTCAAAACTTGGGGCTGGGAGCTTGGCCTAATGGTAGAGTGCTTGCCTACAACACACACAGACAGGGTTCGATTCTTTGGTAAAACATTCATAGAAAAAGCTGGAAGTGGTGCTGTGGCTCTATCCTTGAGAAAGCCCAAGTGTTCTGGCCCTGAGTTCAAGCCCCAGGACTGGCAAAAAAAAAAAAAAAAAAAAAAAAAAAGAAAGAAAGAAAGAAAAGAAAAAAGAAAAAAAAAAAGAAAACAACAACAACAAAAAAACCCCTCAAAACTTAAAAAAGCGGTTACGTTGAAAATTTCATCATACACACACACACACACACATACACACGCACACACACACGTGCGTTCTCTCTCTCTCTCTCTCTCTCTCTCTCTCTCTCTCTCTCTCTCTCCTCTCTCTCCTCCTCTCTCTCTCTCTCTCTCTCTCTCTCTCTCTCTCTCTCTCTCTCTCTCTCTCTCTCTCTCTCTCTCTCTCTCTCTCTCTCTCTTTTGTTAGTCCTGGGGCTTGATCTTAGGCCTGGGATCTGTTCTTGAGCATTTTTTTTGCTCAAAGCTAGATCTCTACTACTTCCAGCTTTTTCTGTGTATGTGGTACGGAGGAATCAAATCTAGGGCTTCAAGCATACTAGGTGAGCACTCTAGGCCACATTCCCGGCCATGTTCTTCCTTCTCTGTAGGCATTAAGTTCTCATCTCTGTAAAGCATACTGTCTGAAGTTTAAATATCCTTCCAAAGGTACCTTATGCCTATGTAAGGATATATATGTGGATACTTCTCTGTTTTTTTATTTATGTGAATGGTATCACACTCTTCACACTGTTTTATATCTATATTTGTTTTTACTTTATATTTGAAATCATCCCATACTGTTAAATTAAGAGCATCTTCATGAATTTTTACAGCTGCAAAGTATTTTTAAGTGACTCTATAATGATTTCTATAACTAGTCACATAATGGTGGGCATTCAGGATTTTAGTTTATTGGTGTATCAAACAATGTGATGTTAATACCTGTACATAGGTATATAAGCAAACGTATTTGTAGGACAAGTTCTCAGGAAACAAATTTTTATTTAAGAATAGATAACACCTGTAATTTTTATAAGTACAGTAGAACTTTAAGAGATTGTATCAATATACATTCCCATCAGCAATATATCCTCACAGCCTTTTTAGAGGTTATAATCCACCTGCTATTAAATCTACCATTATAAAGTATTCAACTGTATAGTTTTTCTATATTCACAAGGTTATGCAACCAGTAGTCTCAGAATCTCAAAAACAAACTACATAACCATTAGCAGGTACTCCCCATCTGCTCATTCTACTAGCCGCTAGACACTATTTTGTTTTACTTTTGTTTTTGAAATTCTGAGGTTTGAACTCAGGGCCTTATACTTGCCAGGCAGGCATTATATCAGTGAGCCATACCTGACAGTACCAGTCTGCTTTTTAAATATATTTCTAGATTTGCCTAGTTTGGATACAAATGGAACCACACAATATATGCCCTTTGACATATACTGTAGTGCGAGTTGTTTTCTTTTATGACTGAAGAATACTTGTAGTCATATGTGAGTATGCCATACTTAACGTTTTCTTTAGCCATCTTAGCAATTGATGGATATTAGGTTTTTCAACTTTTTTTCAGGTGATCAGTAATGCTGCCATTTTGTTTTGTTTTGCTTTTTACTTAGTTATCAGATAGGATCTGAAGCTGGTCTGGTAAAAAAAGACAAGATCCTATCTGATAACTAAGTAAAAAACAAAACAAAACAAAACTAGAGGCATGCTGATGTAATAGTGTGTCCATTCAGCAAGTGCAAAGCCCAAAGTTCAAACCCTAGTGCCCCTCCAAAAGTGAAAAAGACAGTTTTAAGTTGGAGAATGCAAAAAGTCATACAGTGAAAAAAATAAGTCTCTTTCAGCCTCTTCCAAGGAATAATATTGTTAATCTTTCATAGGTAATCTATGCATATGTGAAGTATAATATAAATATGTATTTTCCTATTTAAATTTCAGTGGTAGCATTTTTCATGTTGTCATACACAAGGCTTTTTACCAATTCTTCATGTGAGTAGACTTTTAAAATGTGTTGTCCTGCCCCACAGTCTCCTTTTATCCCAGTAGACATATTTGTATCTCCTGATTCTACTATTTTAAGCAGATAGCAATGGTGCTGTATTGGGTCCAGTTCCTCTTCAGCTGGTGTGATAGACTTCACCAAGAGTCACAGTGACAAGCAAGAAAGCAAAGGTCCATCACTTTCCAAGGGAAGAGAGTGGCCACAGGCAGTGTTGGTATGGTGCGATTTTAAGGGCTTTGTAAGAACGGTGGTAGTGTAGAACGGGTCATGGGTCTCTTTAACAGATGAAGGGGTGTGCATTCTTGATTAGACTAACACACTGACAGGGTGTGGTTTGGCTCAGGGACATATCTTCTAAGTTTCTGGGTACTATGGTTTTCTCAGACTAATACAAAGGAGTTACTGGCTTGGTCTGAAAAGGAAGATTAAGCAGGAGCTCACACAAAATGGATTACAAATATAAAATAGGCCTGTTGGCTTTACAGTCATTGTCTATTACTATATGATACAATTGACTTTGTTCACTATGAAGTATTCATTATATGTCTGCATTCCCACCGTTTTCATGGTGGTTATTTGCTCTAAGGTCTGGCTTCTTCATTAGCTGCTCTGCTTCATTCTGGCCTAGAGAAGCACACGGGTAAGTTTGTGCCATACTCTATAACAGGAATGTTTCCTGGAGGACTTCAGTTTTTTAATTCCACTGTTAGGTTGAGCTGTGGTAGGCAATATCTTTACTCTAACATTTATAAAACTGAGGCAGGAGTATTGAGAATCCAAGGACAGCCTGAGCCACACAGTGAGACCCTGTATCAAAATCAAGAAATTGTGATATGTGAGACTTCATTTCTAATTAACCAGCAGAATGCTAGACTGGAAGTATGGTTCACGTGGTAGAACAATAGCCATGCACAAGAAAGCTGAGAGTACAAGGCCCCAAACTCCAGCACATAGAAAATAGTAGTATTGGGGCCAGGACCATGGTCCAGTGGTAGAGTGCTTACCTAGTATGCACAAATCCCTGGGTTCAATTCCTCAGTTCTACATACACAGAAAAAGCCAGAAGTGGTGCTATTGCACAACTGGTAGAGCACTAGCTTTGACAAGCCCAGGGACAGTGCCTGGGCCCCGAGTTCAAGCCCCAGGACTGGCAAAAAAAAAGAAAAGAAAATAGTAGTAGTAATAATAATAGTAATGTTTATGCTGTTAACTCCTTTCATGGCCCATTGTCCTAATGTCCCATCCAAAGCAACTGTGCTTGATTCACCCCATCTCTTTCCAATACCATTCCTTGCCTCAGTCTTCACTTATTGCCAAAGTCTCTAAACACATGTGTGTTTCTCTCTCTCTGTCTCTCTCTCTGACTTTCTCTCTCTCCCCCACCGCTTCTCTCTTTCCAGAGCCAAGAATGGGATTCTCTGCTCATGTGGCAAATCTGACACCACCATTCAGACTTAAGAGTAGGCTTTATTTCCTCCAGAACCTTTCAAGATGGGGATTATGGTCTCAGACCAACCTTTACTCAGGCCTCAGCAGCCTGTATTAAATACAATAAAAATAGAACTAAAAATTAAATTAAAAAAAAGAACCTGTTAGAATTTTATGTCATTTCTGGTCTTCTTGCTTCCTAAAGAAAGTTAAATGATTGGGCTGGGAGTTTGGCCTAGTGGTAGAGTGCTTGCCTAGCATGCACGAATAGCCGGGTTCGATTCCTCGGTACCACATGCATAGAAAAAAGCCAGAAGTGGTGCTGAGGCTCAAGTGGTAGAGTTCTAGCCTTGAGAAAGTCCAAGGACAGGGCTCAGGCCCTGAGCTCAAGGCCCAGGACTGGCAAAAAAAAAAAAAAAAGAAAGTTAAATGATTAAGTCTTTATTCCTACTTTCTGCCTGGGGAACAAGAAATGTATCTCTTTTTTTTGTTGTTGTTGTTTGCAATTTTTTAATTGTAATTAATAGAAGGGTTACATTATATTTGCCAGATAGAAGGTGCATTACTTTGCAAGCATTGATACCCCTTTTTATGTTTTTGTCCCCATTTACCTTCCCCCACCCCTCCCCTCTCCTTTCTTTTTAAAGAAAATTCTCCCTATTTTATCCTGTCAAGCTAAAATTAATCCTTGCTAAAATTTCTCAAGAGAGAAGATAGAAGGAAGGAAGGGAGAGCAAGAGGAAAGGGGAAGAGGGAAAGAGAAAGAAAAAAGAAGAAAAGAAGGATGGATGGGTGGAAGAAAGGATGAATTTGAGTGATTAAGGAAGAAGTAATAGGTCTTACTAGAAACACTTCCTTCTGAAAAAAGTAAAGTAAGTCCAGTTTTTTACTTGTTCTTCCCTAGGGACTGAGGAAACCACTCCACCAGAACTCTGTAAATGTTGCCAGAATATATGAAATGAAAGACAGGCCAAGGGCTGATTCTTAAGGGACCCCAGCCACATTTTTCTTAATCACATTGATAAATGGACAAGACATTGTTATGGCTTTTCACTTATCCCTGAAACACAACCTTGGATAGGAAATGTGGATAGGAGGCTGTGGACTTTAGCTTCAAGTTTTCCTTGAGAGTGGCTGCAGGCAGGACCCATAACTTGCAGCAGAGGAGGATGTGTTGCTGCAGATCTGCCTGTGATGGCCACTGGTTCTTCTCATTGCTCTCAGCATCGGCCTGCTTCCCTCAGAGGATTCCTGTCACTAGCTGTCTCTTCTGGACCTGCAGTTAGAAATGAATCAGGAATGAGGAACTAGAATAGGTGGAGGATACATGGTGCTACCTGAGGGTTCACAGGATTCTCTAGTTAAGGCATCCAAAGAGGGAGAAGTCAGAGAAACATAGAGCCAGAGAGCACCGGGCCCAGAGTTCAAACCCCACGACCAACAGAACACACACACACACACACACACACACACACACACACACACACACACACGTACAAGGGTGCAGGTAAAGAAAAAGCTCTTCTTGGCTTTTATTCCTGTGCTCATTTAGGGGGGAGAAACTGGATACATTCACCACTAAAACATGTCAGGGTGCTAGCACAGTGCAGTCAGGTAGTAAGTTGCTCTGATGGGTCATTCTTGTTTGGTTGCTTGCAGTACTAGAGATGGAACCCAGGGGCCTCTCCTTGCTAGGCAAGTATTCTGCCACTAAGTCCTGGTTTTTATTTTATTTTTATTTATTTATTTGTTTGTTTTTGTCAGTCATGGGACTTGAACTCTTCAGTTCAAGGCTACCGCCCTACCCCTTGAGCCACTGTACCACTTCTGATTTTCTGGTAATTAATTGGAGATAAGAATCTCATAGACTTTAGTGCCTGGGCTGGTTTTGAACCGTGATCCTCAGATCTCAGCCTCCCATGTAGCTAGGATTGCAGGCATGAGCCACTGTGCCCGGCTAAGCCCTTGTTTTCTTTTTTTTTTAGACAAGGGCTTACTAGTCTGGCCTTGAATATATATATTTGTTTGTGCCTTTCTTGGGTTTGAACTCAGGGCCCAGGCACTATTCTGAGCTTTTGTGTTCAAGGCTAGTTAGTACTCGACTACTTGAGTCACAGCTCGGTTACTCTGACTTTAAAAAAAATATATATATATATATATATTTTTTTTTAATTTTATATCTTCTGTTTATGTGCTACCAAGGAATTGAACTCAGGGCCTCATGCATGCTAGGCAAGCACTGTACAACTAAGCCACATTCCCAGCCTCAGCTTATTTTATTTTATTGTCAGGGTGATGTATAGAGGGGTTACAGTTACATTCATCAGGTAATGGGTATATTACTTCTTGAAAATTGTTATCCCTTCTCATATTTTACTCCTACTTCCCTCCTCTACTCCCCCCACTCCTCTTGTTTTTCCCTATTTCAGATAAACAATTTTTTTTGTAGTTAATTGGAGATAAGAGTCTCAAGGATTTTCCTGCCCTGGGTGATTTTGAACCATGATCCTCACATCTTAGCCTCCTGAGCAGCAACAATTTATAGGCATGAGGCCAGCAGCACCTGGCTTGGCCTGGAACTTTCAGTCTTCCTGCTTCCAACTCCTGGATTCTGAGAGTATAGATTTGCATCACCACACCTAGTTAGTGGTTTTTTGATTTTGCTAAAACCAGGTATCCAACTTAGGTTTAGCCAGAACCAAGAGATATTTTTTGCAAGAAAAAAGGCAAGCTAGAGACTTTATTCTGCAAATGCTGTTGATATTTTAAAATAACATTTATATTTCATGTGTTTTACCTCCCAGGAAATTGAAAATAAAATAGGTTTGGGGTTGAGTAGAATGTAAATGGTTAACTTGTGGGATTTTTGTTGTTTTTGTTGATATATATATATATATATATATATATATTTTTTTTTTTTTTTTTTTTTTTTTTGCCAGTCCTGGGCTTGAGCTCAGGGCCTGAGCACTGTCCTTGGACTTTCTCAAGACTAGAGCTCTACCACTTGAGCCTCAGCACCACTTCTTGCTTTTTTCTATGTATGTGGTACCGAGGAATTGAACCCAGATCTTCGTGCATGCACTCTACCACTAGGCCAGACTCCCAGAAATATCAAGAATCATTTTGCAGGGCTGGAAGTATGGCTCAAGTGGTAGATTGCTTGCCTAGAAAGTATAAAGCTATGAGTTCAGAACCTACTATTCCCCCTGAAAACAGCCACAACAACCACAACTGAAAAACTGAATAAAAGACTGTTGTTACACACAACCTGGGACAGTATGACAGGATACTGGAGCCAAGGAGATGAAGTGAAGTGGGTGGGTGAGAGAGAGAAAGAGAGGGAGGGAGAAGAGAGCCCGGCACTGGAGACAGGAGAGTGAGAGAAAGCAAGGCAGTGTAGAGACCAGGAGTTTCAGTGCTCATCAGCTGGCTTTTGAACCCCAAGTTCTATAAGCAAGCTTATTTATTAGGTTTAGTACAGGAAAACAGGGAAAGTTGCCATAGGTATATGCAGAAAATAAGGCATTTATACTATTATTACAATCATAGAGACAAAACAGAGTTTGTAAGAATAATTGGCTCCCTCATTGTTTTGGGAGAAAAGACTACAACTCAGGCATAATTCAAACATGTTTTCTACTTTTATCTAGTTTTCAAAGTCCAGCTCTCAGCCCTTCCCACTCTAAGGAAAGGGGAAGCATTTTAGTGTCTTAACCATCTCCAGAGATTGCTGTTTTAACCGTTTCCTGACCAGTTCTCAGTGTTCCGAGTAATGTCAAGTTGAGTTCCAACCTCTCAAACCTTTTCCAGGTCTCACAATTCAGCTTCAGAGTTGAATACACAAGATATTTCTCTCTGGTTGTTATCCGTTAGTTTCTTGTTTCCTTAATTACAGCCCTATAAAAAATGCATCATCTTCCGCTTTCTTTATAAATTCCTATTGCAGTGTATGATTTAAACGAGGTCACTGAAACCATTTCTGACTTGTTTATTCTCTTTAACAAAACATCCCTTTGTGCATTTAGTCAGAGATTTGCACTTTTACTAATCAACACCAAAATAAAGAGAGTCTTAAAACTGTCAGTAAGATGGCCCGTTCTGCAGCTTCAGTATGGACAGGCCCAGCCAGATGGCCAAGCCAGGCTCCTAACACCCATAATGTGTGTTCTGTAGCTCTTGGCTTCTCAGCAGCATGGGCAGCTGACTATTAAAAAGCTTCAGGGGAAAGCAGCAGATTCTCTACTCTCTATTTGTTCTTTGGAGCTTCTCCAGAAAAAAACAAAAAAAACAAAAAAAACAACAAAACAACCCTAAGTTAGTAAAAGTATCACTTGATGATAGCTGACAATTGCCGTATTCTGGCCAATGTGCAGGCTGGAAATTCTGAACTCCCGGGTAGCCACAAGCTCTGTTCTGGTCATAAAGATTCCTTCTGGTGTGCAAGGTAGAGGGGCAGGACAGCCCACATTTCAGATTTTTCCAGAACTGCAGATTCATGGTTACGGGGAAAGGTGTAGGTTCATTTCAGACCAGTGAGCTGGACTGGACAGAACCTCCCTCTAATCAGCTGGATGCTATTTTACCACTGCTGAGATCGGGCGAGAATGACTTTCACTACCATTTCTGTAACAAGTGGTTTACTTGCTCCTTGGCAGTGTTTCTTATGAGGGTGGCTGAAATAGTATGACCAGAGCTCCCAAATAGGTGCTTAATAAATAGCCTGCACTAAGAAAATCTATGACATTGGAGCCTACTGCCCTCTTTTATTCCAAGAGGAGATTGGCTTTTCTCTTTTAAGCTCCTGACACTGCTGCAAATCATTCACAGGTCTGTAGAGGACAGAGTAAGTGATGGGAGCAAATATGAAGGGAGCATATAAAGTGTGATAAATACATAAACAAGGAGTTCTCATCATTTATCTCATGGAAAGAGCCCAGAAACAGTCAGGTCCCCCTCCAGGGTTTGTAGATCCATTGCCTTGAATCCTTAATGATCAAGTGAAATTTTATTAAGCTGGGATATCTTTCACAAGATTTGGTTTAATGCAAAAATGACAGCCACACGTAGTAGATAAGAGAAACTTCTTTGGACTTTTATTATGCATAGTACCTCCATTCACATATACTCTCTGCACATTGGAGAAGAATGTTAGAATAGAATTGTTTCATATTTATTGTGTTGACAAGGGAGCTCTTTTCTTATTTTCAATTCCTATGGGTGTTCTAGTATCATCCTGCCCCATGAAGCATGGAGTGACTCCATTGTGCTGTGTTGGTTGATCTAACGTACTGCATTGGAACCAGCTTGGCATTCTCCTGTTTACTGCTTTACACATTACAGCTTCCTGACTTCAAATAGTGTTTGAACAGACCAAAAACATGATTTTGGCTGTCATCCAGAATTTGGCTTCTGCTTCCCAATAATACCATAAAAATTCTCTGTCAAATAAACTCTCAGGAACTAAAAAGAACAAATTCCCTGCTCCATACAATTGTAGATAATGTGAACAGGCTTCAGCTGACCACATGGCTTAGTGCCCTTGGTTTAGGAAAAACAATTTGCAGAGCATCTCTTGGCAGTACTTTCTAGCGATCAGACTTAATTTGTTGCATGTGATGGATGAGCTTTCCATTTAAGGAAATTTGCATATAGCATTTATCTCCACTGGGGCTTTTGGATTCCATGAAAAACATCATTTTTACCTTTGCTGTTTGGTTGCCAGTTAGTGCGTGCGTGCGTGCGTGCGTGTGTGTGTGTGTATAGCATATGTATATGCTATATATATTATATATATGTATATGTAATGAAGTTTTTGAGTCTAGGATCAATTTTCTGTTGAATAAACTTATATGTTGAAAATGGAAAGAAACAGTCTTTGATTTGAAAGAAAAAGAACTATAGTGAAAGTGGGAAGGAAAAGGAGATGGAATGGGGGGAGAAGGGGAGCATGTTAAGTGTTTTCCAGAGTCCTTCCTGGAAATAAATGTCATATTCATCTTAGAATAATTTAGGGAAAGTTTAATAACAAATGGACTGCTTTAAAAGGTACAAATGTGTGGGAAAAATAGAAGAGGTAGTTACCACCTGTAGACCAAAAGGGAGAAGTGGTTACTAGAACCTAGGAGAGAAGCTGCCTTCAGAGTAGTGGAACATAGGTAGCCAGATGGAAGTAACCTGGCAGCCACAAGCCATTTACTGTCATGGTCTTCTTGCTTTCCATTGCCTGAACTCAAACACAAGTTAAATGGCAAAAAGCTAAGTGGTTTGGCCCTTAGAGGTCAGCCTCTCAGGTAGAGGGCAAGATTAACAGAATAGAAGATATCTGGGACACATCTCAGCATCCATGCCAATTATAAAAATTTGAGTAGAAAAAAACCCCACACTTTATTTTTGAACAGCCTTATTGAAGCACAACAGCTGTATAATAAATATTACATTAAATATATAGTATGTAAAGTGTTAACATGAGTCTATACTTGGGTCATCACCATAGTAAGTTAATACATTTATCTATAATCTCCTGAAAAAGCCCACTTTAAGCTGGACACAGTAGCTCAAGCCTGTAATCCTAGCTACTTCAGAGACAGATACCAAGGGATCGAGGTTCGAGGACAGCCTGTGTATAGAAGTTCAGGAGAATCAATTTAAACCAATAGCTGATTGCAGTGGTATGTGCCTATCATCCCAGTTAGAGGAAAGCACAATGGCTGGGCTCATTGGTGTGTGTTTGTCATCCCCAATGACAAGGGAGAGCACAGTAAGGAGGGTTGTAACCCAAGCCACATAGGCATCAGTTGAGACTCCTAAAATAATGCAAAAAGGGGCTGGAGGCATGGCTGACAGAATAGAACACTTGCCTACAAAGTGCTAGGCCCTGAGTTAAGTCCTCAGTACTTCCAAAAATATTAAATATGTTTAAATCTTTAAGATATTCTATATGGTTGCCTTCCTCCATTTTTTTCCTTCCTTCTTTTCTCTTTTTCCAAGTACTGTGGTTTCAACTTAAGGACACCTTGTTTTCTTGTTTATTGGATGTAACAGATTTTTCTGCTTGGGCTCACTTTGAACTGTAATCCTCAGATTTCAGCTTTCTGTGTAGCAAGGATTACAGGCTCCTTACTTCCATTGGTTCTCAGAAGATAAGATATGATCAAGCCATAGTAGGTATAATTTTTTTATGTTGGTTCTGAAAAGATACACAAAAAATAAAATCTAAGACTAGGTCAAAACTTTTGAAACCCATCTATTTACAATAAAAAAATTAAGCATTAAAAGGTAGAGGTATAACCTTGAGCTGAAGAGCTCAGGGGCAGCGCTCAGGCTGAGTTCCAGCCCCATGACCCGCAAATAAATAAATAAATAAATAAATAATCATACAAACTTTTGAGAAATTTGTGGGCTTCTACCCCTCACCCCACCCCAGCTTGTACTAGACAGGAGATTTGAACCCAGGCCTCCATGCTTGCTAAGCAAGCACTCTACTGCATTAGCCATTCCTCCAGCTTACTGTCACTTTTTGCCTGAGCTGGCCTGGATCACAGTCATCTTATTCATGCTTCCCATGGTAGCTTGGCTGACAATGTGAACTGTTATTTTTAGCTTTTATTATTGAGAGAGATTCTTGTGAGCTTTTTGCCTTGGTTGGCTGGAACTATGGTCTTCCCCAGCTAACTTGCACCCTGACCCAATCAGCTAGGATTACAGGTAGGAACCACCATGCTTGGCTTTGAGAAAATGAATTGATTATAGCTTACAATAAATAAGAAAAGCAATGATTGTGAATTTGAGCAGGTTTTTTTTCTCTGTGCTTTGTACCTATCTCAAAATAAAGTAAAACCAAACAAAAATCTGTGAATTTGTCAGAGGAGTTGGCATCTAAATCTGAGAAACATCAATGATAAATAACTATGTAGTTTGTGCTGGCACAACTGTGGATTGGCAGTTCCAGTGTACACTTTGTATGATGTCATGTGTACTATAATGACTCTGGGGACAGGCCTAAGTGTAAGGTGGCTGTAGAGATACTTTTTCCTTGAGGAAGTTCAGTTTTAGAAGGAGTGATATATTGTTGATTACATAGCTTACACTTACTACAATGATTGTTGTTGAGTGTGCAAGGCCTTGGATTCACCCAACACCCCTCTTTAAAAACTCTACCATGTCTTCAGAGATTATGTACAGATGTTCTTGTAACCAAACATCAGCTTTTCATGGAATAGTGTTTACTTGATAGACCCACACTCCTAATATTATTGCTCATTTTTCAGGAAGTAAAACTTTAAGTTAATGGTTTCTGACATAGTACTTTGATATTTGTTGAGAATATCTAACACTTGTGGGACTCAGGGCCTTGAATTTATTAGGCAGGCACTCTCCTACTTAAATCACATCCCCAGCCCCTTTTTCCTTCAGTATTTTTGGAATAGGATCTCTTATACCTCCCATGTAGCTAGGATAACAGTTATATGCTACTGTACCCAGTTGTTGGTTGAGTGGGGGGGGTAGTGGGGGGTTCTCATGAAATTTTTGCTTTGGCTGGCCCTGAACCATGGTCCTTCTGGGCTCCACTTCCTGAGTAGATAGGATTAACGGTATAAGCCACCAGCGACTAGCACTTTTTGAGATTAGATCCTCCTATATAGCTCAGATTGGCCTTAGATTTACAGTCTTTCTACCAAGTACTGGGATTACAAGTATGTACACTACATCCTGTTTATTGAAATGCTTTTGTACATCCTTTCAGGTTCTACTTATGTCTATTACCTTGAGACAGGTCTCAAGCCAGAACAGAATTAGAGGTCAGCAGATCAACAGATATGTCCAATGAATTAGGCAGCTACTTTATTTACTTATTTACAATGTTTCAGTGACAATAACCCACTATTTTGTTTATCTTTTGAAGATCCATATGGGTCTACAGCACCATTTAATCATGACCTGTCAGCCCAACTGTGTTCCTCTGGATGAAAAGCTCCTTCCCCAACTTCTAAAAGAAGCAGGCTATGCTACTCATATGGTCGGAAAATGGCACCTGGGAATGTACCGGAAAGAATGCCTTCCAACCCGCCGAGGATTTGATACCTATTTTGGTAAGGGAAATATTTACTTTTTTTATTGTTGGGATAATGTATAGAGGGGTTACAGTTACATTTACCAGGTAGTAGGTGTATTACTTCTCACACAGTGATACCCCTTCTCATGTTTTTTGTCCCCATTTCCCTCTTCCCACCCCCTCCCAATCTTTTTTCCCCCCTTCCCTTTCCTATTTCAAATAAACAAACATATATACAATAAATATACCAGGTGACAATGTCAGATACAGTAACAATATGAGATTAACCACAAGGACAAAAAAAAAAGAGAAATAAAATAGTACATTAAGAACAACAATCACACAAGATAGAGCTCTTGTTTCCATATCCTGGAGGTCCTTTTTTTTAGTCTCATTCTGTATGATTTATGTACCTAGGTTTTGAGCTATTGTAATCCTCTGCTAGGAGAGTACTAGATGTGTACTAATTATTACAAATGAGGGAAACCATTGAGCCCATGTTCCTTTGGGTCAGGCTTACTTCACTTAATATGATTTTTTTCCAAGTCTTTCCACTAAATATTTACTTTAAAAAATACTCAGATTAACTGTAGCTATCTCATAAAACATACCCAAGTAGAATCAAATGAAATAACTGGAAAGTGAAGACAGAGGGAATCAAGGTACACTACAGTGGGACGCCTTCTAATGTTACCTCTATCCATGGCTTTGCTCTCAGCTCATAGAGGGCATGAGTCCACAGCAAGGCAGTGCCAGAGCACTCAGTGCCACTGTAGGGCCATGAAGAGTTCCCTGCTTCCATATCCAATGTACCCTCTAGAACTTTCTTATCTAAAAGGGTACAACTGACTTTGATTTAATTATAGGCAAAACTTAATATGACTATTTCATTTACAAACATGTATAGTTTTTTTTCTCTCTATGAACTGTATTGAAAACTTTTAATCCTTCTTGAGAATTTGGAAGAAAATACTTCTCCCTTGGCATCTTTTTCCCATCTGTGAGATCTGTTGTGAAAACACTAAGTGGGGAAAGATCAGTTTAAAAATTAATATTAATAAAATAGGGAGGACAAATAACAAATGGCAATAGGTATAATAACTAGAAAATAATAAGTACTTTATAAACTTGGTAGCCTTGTAAAAATAAATATGAAACCTGGTTTACTTTCAAATGTGCCTTCTGAAACCTGTTATAAACTATGCCTTAATTAATAACCTATTTATCTTGCCAGTAGCTGTATATCTTTCTGTCAAGTTCTTTTTATGTTGAGCTATCTTCCTGTCTAGTTACTTAGCTACCTACCTACCTGCCATCTGCTTCTTCATTTATTTACAGTCTTCCATAGCCAGAAAAGAACACACACTGAACATAAAAACTTTAAATAGAACAACAAAAACAGTGTGGTTATAAAATGATGAGATAGTTTAATGGCACCAAATTGCAGAAAGACTGCACAGTCTTAGGAGGGGTTCATATTTAACATTAAGATTCAAGACTTCTGAAGTCCAAAGTAAAGAAAAAAAAAGCAAAGAGAAACAAGCTGTAAGAGTCTCATTATTCACAAGAGAGATCAAAACCAGATGTTCAGGAAGAGTAAAGCATTTTCTAGCTCACAGGCTTGAAGGGAATTTTTCCTTTGGGAGAAGGTGGGTTGGGGGACAACATGTCTTAAAAACATCATCTTGATAAAGTTGTGGTTTTCTTGTAGATGTCTCTTGAGGTTTTTTTTTTTTTCCCTTTTAAGTTAGGGCAAAACACAACAATACAATATAGTTAAAGGAATATATATGGGGAGAAAAACGACGCAATCAAAACAATGGCTCTATAAGGGAAAAAAAATCCCATAACCTTAGGTTAAGATCAAGATACAAAGATATCATACAGGCTGCACCCACCTGCACTTCATCCAGATGCCCTAAGTAGACATTACTGATCAGCCTTGGTGCTATTTCTGGTTGAGAATATATATATTTCCTGAGTACAAGCCCTACAGCTGACAAAAAAAAGACTAACCATGTCCAGTGCCCCAGCCGCTCTAATAAACCTAGGAAAAGGCTGGAACTATTTTCAGATACATCACATATGTATTAACAGGTATGTTAGATTTTTAAAAAATTTCTGCTTTTATAAAGCAGAAAATTTACCATATATTTTTCTTTTCCTTTTTTTCAGTCCTGGGCTTGAGCTTACTATTAAAAGGGAAACATAGCTAGATGCCAATGGCTTCATGTCTATAACCCTAGCTAGTTAGGAAGCTGAGATCTGAGGGTCTTCGTTGAAAGCCAGACTGGGCAGGAAAGTTCATGAGATTTTTTTTTTTGCCAGTCCTGGGCTTGAGCTCAGGGCCTGAGCACCGTCCTTGGACTTTCTCAAGGATAGAGCTCTACCACTTGAGCCTCAGCACCACTTCCGGCTTTTTTTTCTATGTATGTGGTACCAAGGAATCGAACCCGGGTCTTCAAGCATGCTAGGCAAGCACTTTAACCACTAGGCCAAATTCCCAGCCCCATGAGATTTTTTTTTTATATCCAATTAGCCACTAATAATCCAGAAGTGGAGGTGTACTTCAAGTGGTAGAGCATTAGCCTTAAGCAAAAAACAAACAAACAATAATAAACAAATAAACAGGAATAGTGCCCAAGCCCTGAGTTCAAGCCCCAGGACCAGCACACCCACACACACCCACACACACACACACACACACACACACTGAAAATTAAAAAAAAAATAAATAATGGAAGTGTAGGACTAGAGAAAGGACTTTGAGATTAATACACATATTGTGTGATTCATTCAATGAATCTCTAGTGTGTCCTTACCATTCCAATCCAACTGTAAAATATTTTCCCCACCACCACCCCCTAAAAAAGAGGCCAAACTGCATTAGCATCACCAACCCATCCAACCCTAGGCAATCATTAGCTACTTTCTTTTTCTATAGATTTTCCTGTTCTACACATTTATATAAATGGAATCACAATATACAGCCTAGCTTACTTTAATGCTAAAGGAAAATATGGAACAATTGCAGAAACAACTGTTAATTAAGAAAATTTGTTTTCTTCACTGTGGAGTGAGGGTAGGCAAATGATACTATTTAATAGTAAAACTGAGGTGATTGAAGTAGAAAAATCTAACTATTCTTCAGTTTGATCTTCTGGCTTGGTTCAACTGCATCTAGAGGTTCTCTAGTTAGAACATTTGTATCTTTCACCAGTGGGTGTCACCATTTGACAGAAGATAACTTCTAGTGGTATGTCTATAAACAACTTGGAAGCCAGTCTCTCAAGCTCAGTAACAATGAATGATAGTATTTGAATCCTGGACTCATTTATGTAATTACCTCAGTAGAAATTTATAACAAATCACATTAACCATATACTATTTTTGTCCTTATATAGATTTAAAAGATTACAGCGGTTTTTTCTTTGTTGTTGTTTTTGGTTTTGTTTTTTGCTTTGTGGGTCATGGGGCTTGAACTCTGGGCCTGGGCTCTGTCCCTGAGCTCTTCAGGTCAAGGCTACTGCCCTACCCCTTGAGCTACAGCCCCACTTCCAAAGATTACAGTGTTCTTATCTGTACTAAGTTTGACCTCTGACTTTAAAAAAAGTATTTATCAGGAATTGCCCATTTTGAGAGTTACCTAATAGAGCCTATGTTCTGAAAGGCTTGATGGAGAAATGAAATTGTTTCTTCTATACAGTAACATTTTAGTGAGCTTTACTACTAAATATAGAGATGTTTCCCTGATTAGTCTTGTCATTTAATTAACCCTGTCACAGGTAATCAATTACATTAGGCAATTAAATGCTAGAACATTAGTTTGTTTGACAAGTCTTATGCCGTGCTCACTGTTTTGTCTACTATTTTTATTGCAGGATATCTTCAAGGAAATGAAGATTATTACTCTCATGAGCACTGTGCATTAATTGAAGCTTTGAATGTCACATGGTGTGCTCTTGATTTTCGAGATGGAGAAGAAGTTGCAACAGAATATAAAAACATATACTCAACGAACATATTTACTGAAAGGGCTACATCCCTCATAGCTAAACATCCACCAGAGAAGGTAATTTTGCTTCTTTAATTATATTAAAATCTTGGTAAGATAAGAAAAAGCCACTGTTGTTTCAGAAAAAACTCTTAACAGATTCTCTTTCTTGGGGAAGAGTCTGGTTCTGGTATTTGAACTCAGAGCATTGTGCAGGCTTAGCTTACTTGTTTGGTTGGCATCCTACCACTTGAGCCACACCTCCACCCTGGCTTTTTGCTGGTTATTTTGGAGGTTTTTGAGGACATTTATTTCCTAGCTGGCATCCAGTGGCAGTCTTCTCCATCTCAGCCTTCTGAATACCTGGATTACAGACATGAGCCACTGGCCTCTAATAGATTAATTCTGACATCTCTGATCAACCATGCCTGTGGTTGAACATGAGGAGGGGGAACATCCTCTCAAATACATAGAAGCACATACGTTTTAGAAGCTAATATTTAAACAGTGAGAACGTTAGGTAATTGGCTTATACACCATGGCTTAATACCAGAAGAACAAGCTAAGGTGTTAAGAGAATTGGTAATTATCCTTTCTGGTGGGTATCATTTGACACTAAGCAAACTGGCTTACAGAAATCAAGTACCTTGTTGAAGGTTACAGTTACTGAAAGTCAGAATTTAAACTCATATCTTCAGAATTCAAATCTTATGGTTTTTTTTGTTTTTTTTTTGCCAGTCCTGGGGCTTGAACTCAGGGCCTGAACACTGTCCTTGGGCTTTCTCAAGGCTAGAGCTCTACTACTTGAGCCACAGCACCACTTCCAGCTTTTTTTTATGTATGTGGTACCGAGGAATCGAACCCAGGTCTTGGTGCATGCTAGGCAAGTACTCTACCACTAGGCCAAACTCCTGGCCCCAAATCTTATGTTTTTAATCAGCTTCCCCAATGTCTAAGACCTCAGAGATTCTGAGTCCCCATTTATGATTTAACTGAATGGTTCCACTCCCAACTAAGTGGTTCAACTCCTATGTTATTGAAGAAACTTGTAAGAAATACTAATGTCAATATTGTGGTTCATTAGTCTGAGATGAACTCAGTCATTGCCGCCCCGACTTCCTACCAGTAATTCTGGACTTCCTACCAGTAATTCTGATGTGCAGCATACTCTTCCATGTGTCATTTGAGGCATACTCCTCAAATCAGAGACAGGCAGGAGCCATCTACTTGTTGCTGTTTACCATCTAACAATACCTTAATTATGCAACAAGGATAATCTGCCTACAATAAAAATGCATTCCTATTAAAGTACAATAGGGTATTCCAGTAGAGTGACCTCATAACATTAAGTGGATAAGGGGAAGCAGCTGGGGTGAAATAGTGCTTTGTGGGTGGTCTGGATCAACCAGGGAAAGCACCTGGAGCTGAAACAATGAGGGACCCCAAGAGCTTGCCAAGGGGTGTTGTTAGCATAATACTGATACAATTATGGAAGTCACCAGAGGAGAGAGTAATTTTCCCTGTAGCGTCGTTGTCCATCAGTACTAGAGTTCTCAGACTTCAAACAGAAATGAATAGGATAATCAGTAGTGCAACAATATTTGCTAAGATAGTATGTGCAGGTGTTTATGGTTTCATCTCACAATAGAACTTTGAAGCTTACTAGTTTCATCTTTGAAGCTTACCTTTACATCATTTTATTCCAGTGTTTAGTCTAATTCTGTGTAGGTTTCTCCCTCCCCTCTCTCTTCCTCCCTCCTTCCTTGGTATTGGGGCTGAACTTAGGCCTCATGCTCTTGCTTGGCTTTCTCACTCTAGACTAGCTCTCTACCACTTGAGCCCCACCTCCTCTACTGGCATTTTGCTGTTAATTGAAGATAAGACTTATACAGACTTTTTTTTTTTGGCCTGGGCTAGCATTAAACTGTGACCCTTGTGTCTCAGCCTCCCGAGTAGCTAACACTTGTGGGCTAGTGCCTAGCATTAGGTGTATTTTGATAGTTCATAACATAGACATCTTGTTCTAAGATGGAAACCATGTGTCTACAGCCTATTTTAAAAGGACAGCTGAGGAGGAACTGAGGAGCATAGAGAGATGTTTGCAAACACACAGTAGTGATGCTGGTCAGGGAGGTTCTGTACATGTGTTACGAAGGGATGTCCTTCCTTTTCATCAGAGTAATTCCCATAGTGGTAACACTGAAAAGGGAAAGTTGAATTTTAATAATGCAGCTTCTTATTAAAAACAGGCCCACAGCAGTTTGCAGAATTAATACAGAATTCTAGAACATTTCCTAAAGAAAATGGTCATTCTTAGAGTACAACTATTGTTTTTCTCTGGCATAATTTGAGAAGACATACTTTAATTTAGATGTCAAAGATGAAATAATAATTTTTTCTTGTGAGTCATGGGGCTTGAACTCGGCCTGGGCACTATCCCTGACTCTTCAGCTCAAGGCTATGGTCCTACCCTTGAGCCAAGCTCCATTTCCCATTTTCTACAGGTTAATTGAAAGTGAGAGTCTCAGGTCCTTTTGTGCCCGGACTGGCTTTGAACCTTGATCCTCAGATCTCAGCCTCCTGAGTGCTAGGATTATAGGCCTGAGCCATTGCACCTGGCAATAGAAATAATAATTTTAAAACTTATCATCTACTTTTTTTCAATTTATACTATAAGTTAGGTAAATATACAAAGAAATGAAAGTAAAACTTTAATTTTCACTATTTTCTTAACATGATGAAGATATATAGAGTATATGTTTTAGGGTTCGAATAACAATCTAAAAAGAGAAAGAACCATTTACATCTTAAATTTGATCATGCAAATAGCTTTAGGTGATACATCTGAGTTTTAAGTAATATTTTTTCATGTAACATTATACCTAGGATTCTTGATTTCTGTTGTAATTATTTGGTTGTTGTTGTTGTTGTTTTTTGCCAGTCATTGAGTTTGAACTCAGAGCCTGAGCACTGTCCTTGGGCTTTCTCAAGGCTAGCACTCTACCACTTGAGCCACAACACCACTTCTGACTTTTTCTGTGTAATGTGGTACTGAAGAATCAAACCTAGGGCTTCATGCATGCTAGGCAAGCATTCTACCACTAGGTCCTGTTCCTGGACCTAGGATTTTTTATTTCTCATGTACATAAATATTTATAATTAGGGCTGGGAAAAAGTAGTAGCTATGACTGAGTTGGGCAGAGCAGGTATCTAGACCCAAGAAAACACAAAGGACAGATCAGATTCCAGCATGAACAAAAAATAAGTAGAACCAAGAACTCCTGTGTTTGAATGAGAGTTTCAGTAAGGTTAGAATCAGTTAACAAGTCTCCAAAGCCAAGGCATAAGACTGTTGGAGCTCAAGTCTATAGACATATGGTAATTATGAGCCTATCTCCATAATAACAGCTGCTTGTTCTGAGCTAGCAGTAACGTGGGGCTTTGACTAGCAGGTGTATGGAAAAGTGGCTATGCTACTTTCCAAAGAAGAGCCACTGGGCAAGTGGCTGTAGGCAGGATCCCAGTGGAGGTTGGAAAACTTTGAAACCCTAGTTAATTGTGCCTTCCATTGGATCACAAAATAATAGTTAAAATGCTACTTTTTCCCAATTTAAAAATAGTAATGAGCTGGGCAATAGGGCCTCGTGCCTGTAATCCTAGCTACTCAGGAGGCTGAGATCTGTGGATTGTGATTTGAAGCCAACCTGGTCAGGAAATTCTGTGACTCTTAACTCCCATAAACTACTCAAAAAGCCAAAAGTGGCGTTGTGGCTTGAGCAATAAAGCTCAGCGACAGGTTCAGAATTCAAGCCCCAGGACTGGAAAAAAAAGTAATGAAATGCTTCTATTTAGCAAATGAGTTGACCTATGAATACATTTTTTAGCATTTCTAATTGTTGAAAATAAATTTTATTGTATTAGAGGGAAATATTTAAAATGGATTGCATGATTGCATTGATCCTAACTTCATGAAATGGACTGCAGTACTTATGCTGTTTTCTGTTGGTTCTGGGCTGTACAGATGGGAAGGGCTGTTTGCCCATAGAGTAAATGACTCCACACTGGTGCTGATGAGATGGGGAAAACAAAAACTTTTTTTGTTCAAGGATTACCCATCCTTTCTTCTTTCCTAGAATCTGGCCAGAAAGTAATGTAAGACCTTTGCATGATTTGTGACAGTCACCTGATATGCTGGTCTTTACCCTGGAGATATGATTCTCACTTTTTCTTCTTACATTTAAGTCAATAGAAGTTAGGTTACTAGACGAATGGGATCACTATACTTTTATACTTTTAACCCTTCAAAAATTATGCAAATGACATTTAATTACTAAGGAATAGTTTTAGGAAAGAAAAGATTTTATATAACAAAACTAAGACCCAAAAGTTAGTCAGTTATTTGTATATTGAGTTGGACAAAGAATACAGAGTAAGCTGTGACTAAATCATGGGGAAGCTTAAAAGATAGGATTATTTAATAAGTTCTCTTTGTTTTGACTTCTTGTTCTTGAGGATAAGGATATGACTTTTCTTTCTAGTGTAGGGAGAGTGTCTTTTACACAGGAATTTAATCTTCTCCCTTTAAGAAACAACATGATGGTCAAAGAAATCTTATACCTACTATTTTTCAAATGTCTTTAACCTGGTCTGTGTGTCAGAATAGTGTATTTTAACCCCTTCATCTTTTCTTCTCCATCCTCCATTCTTACCACATGCCTCAGAAGTGAGGTCTTTGGAGTGGCTGTATTCTCTTTCACTGTCTCTTGCTGCTCTTTATTCCCTGGGATAGGCCATTGGAATCTCTGCCTCTTCTTCAAGTTAGGCCATAAAAATCAGATTCCTGTTTCCCCAAAACCAGTCATTGACATTTCCCTACCTTTCTATGGAAAAGCTGGCTGTAAAGAAGTTCTGTGATCCATACTTGTTTGATAAGTTACAAAACTCATCCTAGGGGTTCTGACTCATACCTGAGAGGAAGAAGCTATATCAAAGAAGTCAAGAAGACTTTGAACAGGTAGGCTTTTCAGGATTTCTCCACTTAGTAACCTAATGGGAATTAGGTTACGCCTTTTTGGTCCAGTTATGTTTCCACATAGCTGTCCCTGCTTCATTGAATCTAAGCATCAAAATGGACAGATTTCTCTATATCTTTGGATCTTCATTCTGAAGCCTCCTGAATCACAAAAACTTTAAATGAATGCATTATACTTTTCTCTTGTTGATCTTTTCTTACAGCAGGGTCTACTTAAACCCTTCTGATGGAGGCAGGAAGATATTGTACTTTGAAGTGTCAGATGCCTCTGCCAAATATATAAAGACCAGTAAGGGAAAACCTAGAACCTTTGACAGAACATGGGGATGGAGCCTTGGTTGCTCATATTATATCATTTTTTTCCCTCCTAGGATGTGGGAATACAGTGATTTGATCCTGATTCTGACTGTTTCTTTTAAAGAAAGAAATTTAAAACAGATTTCTTGTGGTATTTTGGATCCTTTTTTTCAAACATTTTATGTGGGCTGCAAATTGTTGCAGCTTTCAGGATTTTAATCCTGTCCCCATCTAGGTTTTTGGCTGGTGTCTGGAGTTGACTTACTGAAGATCTAGACCACTGCTTCCACTACAGATCCACACATCCACAGTCCTTCCTTACTGCACTCTGGAAGGACCCTGGGGTTTTGGTGTCATGTGTGTTATGACCTGTGCTTGAAGTATGGAAAGGATTGCTTTGGGTAGTGGAGGCATGTACAGATATACAATTCTGTGTTCTTTTGTTGTTGTTGTTGTTTTCTGGTTCGTCATAGGGCTTAAACTCTCAGCTTGGGCATTGGTCCTGAGCCCTTCAGCTCAAGGCTACTGCTCTACCCTTTGAGCCACAGTGCCACTTCCAGTTTTCTGGTGGAGATGAGTCTCACAGACTTTAGTTTGCCGGGTTGGCTTTGAACCACGATCCTCAGATCTCAGCCTCCTGAATAGCTAGGAATATAGGTGTGAGCTACTGGCGTCCGGCCCAATTCTGTGTTCTTCTATTTTATCACCAACCTTGTTAGTTTAGAAATATTTTAAAACTGTGTCATTAGTATTTAAAAGCTATTTTTAACACTTGATTTTTGGAAAAATTTTTTACTTCTAAGTTTTTTGTTTTGTTTTATTGCTGGTACTGGAGCTTGAACTGCAGACCTCTTACTCTCTTTTGGCTTCATCCCTCACTTTTTGGCTTCCAACTAACGTCTTCATATCTCAGCCTCCTGAGTAGTTAAGGTGTAAGCCACTAGGTCTCAGCATATTTTTGTGTTCATCTGAAAGTATTTGAACTATAAATAAACTTTTGTCTATCAGCACTTTTTGCTATAGTTCAGGAGTGTATAATCTATTTAAAACTACTTATCAACCATAAAAATGAAATATGAGTGCTTCCTAATGGCTTTCTTACCTTCTTTCACTTATTTATGAGCTCTAGTACTTCAAAGAATACTTTGAATACTTCTAGGAAATTGTATGTTTATTCCTAAGGAGAGTTCTGCCTGCTGGAGAGTTCTGTAGGAGGGAACACAATGAAAACATTGCTTTCAGAAAAGGCAATGCTAGGCAGGAGAATGTCCTACTATACCACCCATGTTAAATGCTATGGACAGGTGAAGTGAAAAAAAAAAAACAGTGCATTACTGTTCTTGGTTTCAGGAGTTGCTTTGTTCTTATGTTAGGTACTACATCAAAGATGAAAATAGTATGACATTTCTTTGTTTGTTCATAAAATATATTAAAAAGACCTATAATCCTCTCCTATAAGATGGGCACTTGTTTTTATATAAAGCAAAAAGCTAAGCCATTTATTGGTACATGCTCACATTATAATCATGGAATTTCCAGAAGGAAATTACTCTTCAGAGATGTGGGCTTGGGAAAGTCATAACCTTTCTATGCCTCAGCCAAAATGTAATGTAAACTATAACTGAAAAATCGATATAACATTGAATAATTCTGAGAATTAAATGAGTTAGGGTATCTCTCTTGTGGTCAGAGTATCAGCTACATAGACAACATTTAATATATGCTTGCTGTTGTTGATATTACTTATATCTATTTAGATCAGAGCCTTCTAGACCATTCTAGAACTCTGACTTTTATTTTTTTATTGTATCTTTCATTTCCTGCTAGCATTTTTACTAACACTTAATTTGTATGCCATATAATTAACCCCCTTCTTTTTTTGTGGGTCATGGGGCTTGAACTCGGCCTGGGCACAGGCCCTGAGCTCTTCAGCTCAAGGCTACCGCCCTACCTTTGAGCCAAGTCCCACTTCCTGTCTTCTAGAGGTTAATTGGAGATAAAAGTCTCAGGTACTCTTGTGTCCGGGCTGGCTTTGAACCTTGATCCTTAGATCTCAGCCTCCTGAGTAGCTAGGATTACAGGCATGAGCCACTGCGCCCAGCTAATTTAAACTACATAATTCATAGGACATAGAAGAAGTATACAATCAAAAGAAACTTCTACTTGTTATCATTTGCTCACCATACCTCTCTTTATAATCTCTACAGCCCCAGCCAACCACCTGTCCACATTCTACTTCTGTAGACTTTTATTCTGGACATTTCATATAAATAAAATTTTACAGTACATGATACTTTATGATAGGCCCTTTTTACTTATTATATTTTCAAGGCCCACCTACGTTATTATATTCCAATTCTTTTATTGCTATATGTTACTGAAAATATTTCATTTTGTATTCTATGCTTCAGCTGATGGAAACTTGGGTTTTCTCTTTTTGGCTATTATGAATATTATTGCCATGAACATTTCTACAGGTTTTTGTTTAGAAATATATGCTCATTTCTCTGGGAATGAAAATACTTGGTCATATTCTTTTCTGTTTTAAAAATTATAACTGTTGTAGTGGATACAAAGTGATATCACACTCATTTTTTTTCCCTCTGAGATCAAGATTTGAACTCTTGATCTTACACTTTTGCTCATTGGCTGACTACTACCACGCCCCCCCAACTCTCATAGTCTAGTTTTGATTTGCAGTTCTTTAATGACTAATGAAGTTGGCCATCTTTTTATGTAGTTAGGACAAATTTGTATATATATTTTTTATCCATCCTGGGGCCTGAACTTAGGGCCTGAGCACTGTCTTTGGGCTTTCCTTAAGGCTAGTGCTATACCACTTAAACCACAGCACCAATTCTGGCTTTCTGGGTATATGGTACCAAGGAATCAAACTTGGGGCTTCATGCATGCTAGGTAAGCATTCTACCACTAGTCCAAACTCTCGTCCAATTTGTGTATCTTTGAAGAAATATTTATTAAATTCTTTTCAGGACTTGACAATATTATATGCCTATAATCCTAGCTACTTGAGAGGCAGAGACGAGAGGATCTCAAGTTTGAGGCCAGCCTGATTAAAGTTAGGGTGGTTCTGTCTCAGAAACAAAATGTATAGGCCCTGGGTTCAATCCCTAGTATATTCCCCACTCAAAATTCTTTGCCCATTTTAATATTAAGTTGTAAAGGTTGTTTTTATATTCTGGATTGAATTTCCTATTATGTACTAATTCACAAATATTTCCAATGTGCTTTGCTACTATTTTTATTAACTGGCAACTCTTGATTATCTTATTTGGTTATATTTAATCATTTTATGCTCTGCTCTTACCTGACATGCACATATTCTCGTTCCAGCCTTTGTTTCTCTACCTGGCTCTCCAGTCTGTACATGACCCACTTCAGGTCCCTGAGGAATACCTGAAGCCATATGACTTTATCCAAGATAAGCATAGGCGAATCTATGCTGGAATGGTGTCCCTTATGGATGAAGCAGTAGGAAATGTCACTGCAGCCTTAAAAAGCTCTGGGTTATGGAACAACACAGTGTTCATCTTCTCCACAGGTAAGCCTGTCAATAAACTCATCTCTTGGTGAAGCATAAAACATGGTGTTCAATAAGTGGAATGGAGACAGATTAGAGCAGTTAGCATTCCTTATTAAAATAAATGCTAACTATAGTAGTGGAGACCTGATTGTAATGGATAGAAAGATGTGCCTAAGAAAAGAGAATTAAGTGCTTTTTCTCCTTTCCTTCACATATCAGAATATTCTAAATACTCAGTAGCTGCATAAATGAGTGGACGTCATCCATCCAGTGAGCAGCTGGATGGCGAGTCCCTGAGGTAACGTAGCTGGTTCTATATTCTTTATATCCCAGTCATCTTCTATGACTATGACTACTGCTAACTAGGGAGGTCTTTGTACCAGTGCAGAGGTGGATTATGACATTATAAAAACAGGAAATGGAGCCAGTTAAACTTAGAGGCTCCAAGTACTGATTATTTTGCACAGTAAAAGTCCCATATGTTGAATACAGATAAAACAGATAGGAAGGGAAAAGAAAATTCAAAATCTTGGCATCCAGAGCTAATTTTGGAAAAATCTTTATTATGGCAGTACCTTTCCAGTTCTTAATGTATTATATATATGATCCCCATACTCACCCATTAGACACAGTTTTCTAATATTTGCCTTTAGGTATAGATTTTTGCCTGTTTACTATGCTGAATACTCAGCAGTTTCTAAATAAAAATGCAGAAACTTTTAAAATTGTGTGTTCACTACCCTTCCCCTCTTCTATCTTTGTAGAACTCCTATTATTTGGATTAGATCAGTCTTATAATGTTCTTAGTTTCTCTTCCTCTGTTTTCTTTGTATTTCTCTTACTATTTGGAAAATTTCATTATATAAACATTCTACTGAATTTATTTCAATCATCATCTTTTTTAATACCAAGAACTCTTCATTTTCTGATAAATTGGATTTTTTGTGAAGTTTTGATTTTACTTTATAGATATAACTTGTTTCTCTGAAGCTTATGTTTTTGCCATACATATTTGTATATTTTGTATTTGTATATATACATATATTTGTATATACATATATTTTTATTTATTCATACTCCTGACACTCATACATTAATTAATTCCCCCATCTTCTTTGTTTTGGTGGATTGTTGGTACTGGGGTTTGAACTCAGGACCTCATGATTGCTAGGTAGGTGGTCTACTACTTCAGCTATGTCCCTACTACCTTGTCTGTCTGTCTATCTGTCTGTCTGTCTCTTTCTCTTTAATATGTTTGTGTCTGTTTTAGTCTGACTTTCAAGTGAGTGGATCTCAAATCCCTTGTAATCCTTGGTTAAAAGCTGAAAGTCTTATAAACTACCTTTATGGAATCAAGGCTTATCATTTGGCAGATTTTACTGTAAAGTGACTGTGTAAGGATACAATGATGTTGAGTAATTAATCTTGGTATTCCATTTGTGGGTTTCTTTTTGTTTTGTTTTATTGGAAATTGCTTTGCTTTGCTTTTAATCAGGCATAGTTATTTGAATCTAGCATTTATTGAGTACCTTCTATACATAAGTAGTTCAATTAATCTTCACAATGATTTATTCTGTTAGGACTGTTATCTTCTTGTCTTACAGATGTGAATAGTCCTCTTGTCTTACAGATGTAAGAAATGAAACACAAAGAAGTTAGTAACTTGTTCTAGATCACCTCCAGTCAGAGCTAAGAGACTTTAATATTTCTGTCTCCACAGGTCACTAAAAAGACCTTGTCAGGTCTCATAGTATATCTTAGCCTGGCCTGAATCTGATCCTTCTGCCTCAGCCTCCTGAGTGGGATTTGAGGCATAGTACCATCACCTCTTAGTGAGGTGATGATCTTGATCTAGGTGTTCTTCTTCTGCCTCCTCCTCTTACTCTTCCTCCTTCTTTTCTTTATCTTTTTTTTTAATCTAGGCCAGTCATGAGGCTTGATTTCAGGGCCTCGGGGGTATACCTCAGCTTTTGTATTCTATCACTTGAGCCACATCTCCACTTGCAGCTTTTGGTAGTTAATTAGGAATAAGTTTCATGGACTTTTCTCTGTGGGCTAACTCAAACCATAATCCTCAGATCTTAAACTTCTGAGCAGTAGGATTCCAGGCATGATCCACCAGTACCCAGCAATCTTGATATTGTTATTGGACCTTCTTCTTCCTGGCACTGAGACTTGAACTCTGAGCCTCAAGCTTATTAGAGAGATGGAGTCTCCTGATTTTTTTCTAGGGTTAGCTGTGGTAGTGATGTAGCTAGGATCACAGGTGTATGTATCCTCAAAATTGGCTTATTGGTTTAGAGTCACACTCATTTTTTTTTTTTTGCCCCAGAATGGCCTTGAACTGTCTATAATCCACCCAATCTCTCCCTCCTAAGTAGCTGGGATTACAGGTATGAGACATTGTGCCTGTTCCTTATTGTACTTCTGACACAACAGAGCTTTGATTAGAATGTACTATAGTAGAGATATACTGAGCTAACGGGGCAAGACCAGGGAAGTGGGCTATGTCTACTTGAATATCCATATTCAGTTGCCTTAGCACCATCTAAGTATTATAATTTTCTGTGTATTCCTTGCTGTGAATAAAGGTTGAATGTAAGACAGGTTCCCTTCCACCACCAATTTTATCTTTTAAAAAATAGGAAGGCATCTTATATTTAATTCCTTACACAAGGTCTCATAAAATGGTGTCCATCTAATTTATTATTATTATTATTGTTTGTTTGTTTGTTGGTCTTGGGACTTGAACTGGCCCTAAGTGTTGTCCCTGAGCAATTCAGATCAAAGCTACCTTTGATCTACTCTGTAAGTCACAGCGTCACTTCCAATTTTCTGGTGCTTAATTGAAGATTAAGTGTCTCACAGACCTTTTTTTTTTTTTTTTTTTTTGCCAGTCCTGGGCTTGAGCTCAACACCTGAGCACTGTCCTTGAACTTTCTCAAGGCTAGAGCACCGCTTCTGGCTTTTATTCTATGTATGTGGTGTCAAGAAATTAAACCTAGGTCTTTGTGCATGCTAGGCAAGCACTCTCCCACTAGGCCAAACTCCTGGCACCATTTACTAGAGTTTTATCAAGAGTTTTTTTTTAATTAATTAATTTAAAGGTTGAAGTAGGTTTCCTCATGCTTTATTGTGTTAGTTCAGTTTTCCAAAATAATTTGGATGTATTTTCTATCTTTCCTTCAATCTAGAATATACGTTTCCAAAAGTTTACTAGATCCTCCTGAAGCCTCCTTCAGAGATATTAAAAAGAAACATTATCTCCATGCCTGGAGATAATTACATCTGTAATCTAGTTACTCAGGAAGCTGAGATCCGAGGATTGCGGTTCAAATTCAGCCCAGGCATGAAAATCCCTGAGACCCTTACCTCCAATTAACTACCTGAAGAACAGAAGTGGCGCCGTGGCTCAAATGGTTCAGCCTTGAGCTGAAGAACTTAGGGCCAGAGCCCAGGCCCAGAATTTAAGTCCCATGACTAACCCTTCCCGCCAAAAAGGTATCTCCATAGTTCACATTTTTTTTTTTTTGCCTAACTATATTTAGGTATGGATTTAAAAAATATTTTTTAAAATTACTTTTGCCTGAAATACAGTGAGCCCTTTAATCTGCATGCTGAGATTGTTCTTCACTCTAGAAATTTCATATTGTAGCTTATTGCGTTTCTTCTGCTTGATTTATTTTCTTGAAAAAATCATTAATTAATAGGGATAGAGTATCTGTTTATTGTCTAAGTGGGTTTTTCTCATCCTTTTTCAGCCTTTTATCCTTTTCCCAGCCTTCTGGAGCCCTTCTACATTAACAGTTAGTCATGTTTGCTGTTTTAGTTTTCTTCAGTATCTTCAGAGTAGATTGTTGTGCCTATATGTTTAGGTTTTTTCTTTATAGCCTTTGTTCCTTTTTCTCTTAAGCTTCTTAGTAATAATAATGACCAGTGTTTATTTAGTAGTCTTTTTTTTTTTTTTTTTTGCTAGTCCTGGGCTTGAGCTCAGGGCCTGAGCAATGTCCTTGGACTTTCTCAAGGCTAGAGCTCTACCACTTGAGCCTCAGCACCACTTCCGGCTTTTTTCTATGTATGTGGTACCAAGGAATCGAACCTGGGTCTTCATGCATGCTAGGCAAGCACTTTAACCACTAGGCCAAATTCCTGGCCCTATTTAGTAGTCTTAACTGCATGCCCAGACCCTTTCCACTTTTACGTTTACTTTTGTACTGTCGCTTATAGTATAAACCTTTAAATAAAATAAAACCTTTAAAATAAAAATAAAAACTCAAAGTATCCTAGTACTAATAGCTCACCCCTACAATCCTTGCTACTCAGATGGTTGATATCTGAGGATTGTGGTTCAAAGCCAGCCCAGACTATAAAACCTGTGATACTCTTATCTCCAGTTAATTACCACTAGTAGGGGGCAGTAGAGGTGTAATTCAAGTGGTAGAGTGCTAGCCTTCAGCACAAAAACTCAGGAACTGCACCTAGGCCATGAGTTCAAACACCAGGATGGGCACAAAAAAGAGAAAAAGGTAGGGCCAGGAGTTTGGCCTAATGATAGAATGCTTGCCTAGCATGCCCAAAGATCTGGGTTCAATTCCTTGGTACTAAGTACATAGAAAAATGCTGGAAATGGTGCTGTGGCTCAAGTGGCCGAGCTCTAGCTTTGAGAAAGCCCAAGGACAGTGTCCAGGTCTTGATCCCAGGCCCAGGACTGGCAAAAGAAAAAAAGGAAAAGCTCAAAGTAGGCTTGTAAGAAGTTCCAATTATTCTTTACTAATAAAGAACCCAAAACTTAAGAAAGTCATTTACCATACTTGAAACAAACCAAAGAGCCAAAAGTGAAGCACAGTACAACTTCAACATAGTCGATTTGTCCCTTTGCGTCTCATCATCTTTTCCTTTTATCTCAGTGCATTTCCAGCCCCGGTCCCCTACTTTGGCTTGCTGTACTTCCGTTCCCATACTTTCCCTTTCCCTGACTCTTTCTGGGTAGAACTTCTCAAAAATCTTCATTTTTATGCTAAATTGTTGACAATTAGCTCCGCTTCCTCTGAATAAAAGCAATGAAGGATAGGCCAGCCTTATTCGGCCTAACTCTTTAGCCTTATAGTTTGTGAAAACCATTCCAAGATTTTGTTTTTGTCAGCTATCTGTCCATCATGGTTTCTAGTGTTGTGAAGGGTTTTCTTTTATTTCTTTTGTTGGTCATGGGACTCGTACTCTGGGCCTGGGTATTGTCCCTGAGCTCTTCAGCTCAAGGCTACTGCCCTACCTCTTGAGCCACAGTGCCACTTTTTTGGTGCTTAATTGGAGATGAGTCTCAAGGACTTAAGTACCCAGGCTGGCTTTGAACCTTGATCCAGCCTCTTGAGTAACTAGCATTGCAGGTGTAAGCTACCTCACCCAGCTTTGTGATGGGTGTTCATCTTGTAATGTGTTTACTGTTTTATAAGATGTTGGTTAAGAGAAGTAGCACTAGTGGTTATCAGGAAAACATTCTTTATCCTGGACTACTGTCACCACCACTCATCTGTCTAGATGAAACCTGAAACCTCCAGAAACCTGACTCTGAGTAAACAGTTAAAATGAGAGCTGACTCTTGAACAGCTAGGTCATGAGTTAAAACTAGGAAATATGATGCTTGAAACCATAAAGAGAAAAGAGAAAACAATTGTTGATGCCAGTATCTTGTTGCAGCCGCTACATACATATTAACTCTTAGCAGAATAACCAGTTTCATGTACCTTTTTTTTTTTTTTTTTTTTGGTCAGTTGAAGGGCTTGAACTCGGCCTGGGCGCTATCCCTGAGCTTTTCAGCTCAAGGCTAGCACTCTACCACTTGAGCCATAGCACCATTTCCAGTTTTCTGGTGTTTAATTGGAGATAAGAGTCTCACAGACTTTCATGCCTGGGCTAGCTTTGACCTGCATCCTCAGATCTCAGCCTTCTGAGTAGCTGGGATTATGGGTCTGAGTCACCAGCACCTGGCTCATGTACATTTATCTAAGGTTTTGACTCTAAGAAGAAATCTCTGCATTTCTTATTGCAGACTTTTTTGTGCCTGTTCACATTTATTATTAAAAGTAGAATTTAATAATGTGATATATGATTAAACTCAAGGAGAGAAGACCTGGACTAAAATCAGAGCAATGATTCATTTTTTTCCCCTAATTTTTCTATTTTTTCCAGTTATAAGGGTAAGAATGCTGGCTGCATCCAAACTAGTAAATGTTCAGTGTGAACTAAACTGTGAATTAAACTAACACCTTTGGATCAAGCCTGTATTTAGTGACAAGGTAGAGAGGAAAGGAATTAGTTTTAAGTTTTAATGTATAAGGAAATTTTTTTAAACTCATTATCTGAGAATTTATGCAGCATCTTATTCTTTGTCTCTACCAGTCATTTGAGTGCTTAAGTGGTCATTCTCTCTGTGCCATCTGGAGACAATCACAGCATGCTTTTGTTAAATCTACATTTCCTACAGGGTTAGTTGACTCATGCATGTAACTCTAGCTATTTTAGAGGCTTGGATGCAGTTGATCACAGTCGGAGATCAGCCAGAGCAAAATATTTGCAAGACTCAATTAATAAAAAAAAAACTGGGTGTAGTTGAATGTGTTTGTCATTGCAGGAAAAGGAGCGTTAGCTGGGCACAGCGGCTCACACCTGTAATGCTAGCTACTCAGGAAGCTGAGATCTGAGGATCGAGGTTCAAAGCTAGTCCCAGTACTAAAGACCTTAAGACTCTTCTCTCCAAATAACCACCAGAAAACCAGAAGTGGGGCTGTGGCTCAAGACGTAGGGCGGTAGCTTTGAGCTGAAGAGCTCAGGGACAACACCCAGGCTCAGAGTTCAAGTCCCATGACTGACAAAAAAATCCTTTATTTGAAAAATAAAAGTAAATTGGACTGGGGGCAAGGTTCTGAATTCAAACCCTGGTACCCCCAGCCTCTTTTTCCTGCAAAAAAAAAAAAATCAAACCCCAAATCCTTTACTTGCCAAGGTAATAGCTGCAACATATTGTGAAATAGTTACCAATGTAATGTGAATATCACTTCAATTATAAAATTATATCTTCTTTTTTTTGTATTGTTACCAGGGCTTGAACCAGAGCATTGAATGCTCAATCATTAGATTTTTCATTTATGGCTAGCTCTCTACCATTGGAGCTATAAATATAGTCTGAAGTTTAAATTCTTAAATTCTATCATAGGCCTTCTAAGTCAGAAATCAAGAAGTCTAGGCCTGGGAAATTTTTCCTCCCTCAAGGCTAGTGTTCAGGTGTGAGCCACAAGTGTCAGGCTTAGGCCTAGTAATTTTTTTTTTTTTGGCCAGTTCTGGGGCTTGAACTCAGGGCCCAGCCACTGTTCCTAACCTTCTTGTACTCAAGACTAGCACTCTACCACTTGAACCACAACACCACTTCTGTTTTTCTGTGTATGTGGTACTGAGAAATTGAATCCAGGGCTTCATGCATGGCTAAGCAAGCACTCTACCAGTAATCCACATTCTCAGCTTAGGCCTAGGAATTTTTAATACCAAACAATCCAGGTGACAAATTTGAAAATCTCTAGGCTGATGTAACTCTTACTTAGGAGTTTCTCAATTTGTGTGCACATATATATATATATATATATACACACATATATGTGTATATACATGGTACACACACACACACACACACACACAACAGTGAAAATAGATACAATTCTCAGAAATGAAATAGGGTTGAGCAGTTTTCAAGAAAATGCATCCATTTCTAGATATAAACCCTTCAAAAAAAAGGTGATTAGAAAACCTTAGATTTTATTGTTTTGCATGTCCTTACTGCATGTAAATTACAGCCTTGATTGATTAATGCCACTGTTTAGTATGTAATTAATACTATTATTAATAAATATTCCTGTCTGCAGAAACACACTAGGCAAAGATTTTCTTCTAATTATCTGGTATCATGTGGTCAGCAGTCCAATCTTAGCTATCTTTTTTTTTGGCCAGTCTTAGGGCTTGAACTCAGGGCCTTGGGCACTGTCCTTGGGCTTTCTCAAGGCTAGACTTGAGCCTCAGCACCACTTCCAGCTTTTTCTATGTATGTGGTACTGAGGAATCGAACCTGGGTCTTCGTGCGTGCTAGGCAAGTACTCTATCACTAGGCCATACTCCTGGCCATCCTAACTATCTTGATAGTGAATTATGTAAGTTCTAGCTCAGTTTCAGCATCTGTTAAGTGAAAGCTGTTTGACCATTTACTCATTCACTCAGTGTCCATGGAGGAAGAAATTATTGAGGGCATCTGATAGTGGTTGGGAATGCACTGGTGTGTTTTAAGCAGTCCCAGATTTTCATTTTAGGCTTGATTGGGTATTTGGAAGCAAGAAGGCCATTTGTAGACTCTGACAATAAAGATGAGTGAGAGAACAGACTGAGTGAATCTGATCAAAGTACGCGTTGTATGCATAAATGGACATGTCAAAATGTACAACTAATTGATGCCAATAAAAATACAGGAGGAAAAGCATAGGAGAATTTTGACCTAATAATGTCCTGTTACTAAAAAAGAGGATTGGCTCTGTTATTTTGGAGGGTTTCATACTTTTGTCAGTGCTGCTGTCAGTCTTAGTGGAGTCAAGTCTTCTGGGGACATTAGGATGTATTTGCAGAGAGCTGAAAAGGGCCATAGCTCATGGCAAGAAAGCTTAGCATAATCTGCAGAGCAGAATTTTCATAGCCCATGGAGTCCTAATGGACTGGACAGTGGGAGTAGGGAACACTTAGAAATGTATGGTAAAATACAAATAAATTCAATATATCAGATAACAAAGTGAGATACTATACCAATATGAGATAACCAAGGGACAGCAAAGGAGATGAGAGACAACATAGTACATTAAGGACAAGAATCATTCATTATATGGCTTTTGTACCAAGACATGTGAAAGGGTATCAATGTATGTGAATTAATGCACCTTCTATCTGGCAAATATCATGTAACCCTTTTACTAATTACAATAAAAAAAATAAAATTTATAAAAAAAAAAAGAAATGTATGGTAATGCTTTGGATGCTATAATGATTTGAGAGTAAAGTTTTCATTTGTTGGAAAGGCGTCATTGTTCAGGCCAATCCTGAACATTGAAGAGTCCTCACCCAGACATCAGTAGCACTACAGTTATGAAATGCTGGATCTTCTTGCATAACACAAGCAATTTACTGCAAAACCTAAACTTTTAACATTTGTTACCCAAGCTTTCACAAAATTAGATAAAATTTAATACCTCAAATGGAGTAAAAATTAATCCTAAGTCCCTTAAATATTAAGCCTCGTTCTTCCTTTGGTATAGAATTCTCTTCAAAATAGATAGCTGGCGATAAGGAAACAAAAGCCATATAATGAGTGACTGTTGTCCTTAATGTACTATGTTATCTCTCATCTCTTTTGTTGTCCCTTGGTTATCTCATATTGTTACAGTATTTCACCTTGTTATCTGATATATTGGATATATGCATATTTGGTTATTTGAAATTGGATAGGGAAGGGGGGAAAACAAGATGAGGGGTGGGGGTGGGGGGGAGGGAAATGGGGACCAAGACATGATAAAGGGTATCAATATATGTGAAGTAATGCACCTTCTATCTGGCAAATATAATGTAACCCTTCTATTAATTACAATAAAAATATATGAAATAAAATAGATAGCTGGAAAATGGAAAGCTAATTCATAGGTTTAAATATGCTTATAAAATTGACAAACTTACTAAAATATTATAGAAATTCTGTACCAGAGATATAGCATTTTTGAATTCCATCAAGAGTCTATCTAAGTATTACAAACCCTTAAATGAATTTCTGACAAAGTTAAGGAAAATCTGATTATGTGTCCATACCGTTTTTCTTTCTATAATTATATTGGTATTAAACATATTCATAAATAATACATTTCTCAAAACTCTGAGATGGCAGTACTCTTTTCCTAGCCAATTATTAACTTTTGTCACCCCTTTAGATTTTACATGGTAATGTCCACAACAAGAGTTTCTTGGATCATTTTGAAATTTTATTAGTAAGGATTTCTAATCTTTTGATTATTTTATTGAATGAAAATAAAGGGACCAGGAAAGTCTTGCATTTATATTTTCTTTGATGAACCATTGAACCCACAATCCCACACCTCTCAATTTCTGTATTTCTCAGACTGTCAGTGTTTTGTTTTTTTAAGAAACAACAACAACAACAACAAAAAACCAACTATTGCTTAGCCTGGTACGGAGGCTCACACCTGTAATACTAGCTACTCAGGAGGCTGAGATCTGGGGATCTAGGTTCAAAGCCAGCCTGGGCAGGAAAGACCTTGAGACTCATCTCCAATTAATCACTAGAAAATGGAAGTGGGACTGTGGCTCCAGGGGTAGGGTGGTAGCCTTGAGCTGAGGAGCTCAGGGACAGCACCCAGGCCCAGAGTTCAAGCCTCATGACCCACAAAAAAAACAAAAACAACAACAAAAAAAAAACAACATAAAAACTATTGCCTAATTGATACAATAAGTTGTGGTTGATACTTTGAATTTTTAGGAGGAACAACATGAATTAATTGATATTTTTACACTTCTGTGAGGATGGAACACTGTGGCCTTTCTCTGAGCTTATAATTAATACAAAGCATGTATCATAGTTATTGACTAAATAGCAAGAAGGTTTATAATATATTTGAGTTTCATTTTCTCCTTTTCTTTTGTATTTCATTTTAAAGGTCATTTTAAGATGAATCTATTCCTTATATTGTACATTCATCCCAGAGCTCATTGGAGGCAAAATTCCCTCCGAGGCTAGAAAGATATCATAGGCTACATGGGAGGATAAATCAAAATGAAAAATAAATTCTGTGTAGAAATAATCACCTCGAAAGCCATGGTTGCAGAAGAGCAAAGGGATGAAATAAGATCAGGACACCACTAGCTATAGATATTTAAGTTTACATGTGTATCATGTGTACCTAACATCTGCTCTCTCCTACAGTGGTCTGGCCAAATAGTTAGCTGTTCATAGGAGAGGCATGTACTGCTTTGGCAGATGCATATATGGATAATTTCATGGTGGCCTTAGTGTTTTCCACTTCTAGAATAGTTAGCTCAGCAGATAACTGAAAATCATAAAATCACCATTTTCCTCCTCCAGAAAAACAGTAGTTGTAGGACTAGGACTTGGGAATGATAATTAACTACTTATAACATTGTAATTTGGAAGTGACTGTGAAGACAATATTATCTAATAGATGCTCTCCACACTATACCTCAGAGCTTTTGAAATCAGAAGAGCTGGTTTTTGTTTTCTTGAGAATCCATGCAGTCTACTAAGGAATTTTGTTAGAAATCCTGAGAATACGATTTACAATATAAGAAGCTCTGAATAATTATTAAAATTGAGTTCCATTCCCCAGTTCATAGGTGTACATTTGACACTATGGTTTCTTGCATTAATCCTTTAAATAAGATAATAACTTGTATTTTTTAATAAGTGAATTTATTATTATTTATTTATTTATTTATTTTGCCAGTCCTGGGGCTTAAAATCAGGTCCTGGGCACTGTCCTTGAGCTTTCTCAAGGCTAGTGGTCTACTGCTTGAGCCATAGCACGACATCAGGCTTTTTCTGTGTATGTGGTACCAACGAGTTGAACCCATGCTCAATGAACACAGTACCATTAGGACACACTCCTGGCCCCTTACCTGTACTTTATTGAGCATCTTTTTTGTTGTTGTTGGTTATGGGGCCTGGGCGTTGTCCCTGAGCCTCTTTCTACTTAAGTCTAGAGCTCTATCATTTGAGCTACACTACTACTTCCAGTTTTTGAGTGGCTAATTGGAGATAAGAGTCTCATGGGGACTTTTCTGTCTGGGCGGCTTTGAACTGCAATCCTCAGGTCTCAGCCTCCTGAGTAGCTAGGATTACATTGAGCATCTTTTGGGTGATGAACAGTGTGTTCACATACTCAGATAAGTTCCAGATTCTGCTTTCAACAGTTTTTAATGTTTTTACTGTTTTTATCTAAGTAGTAAGAGTCATGTGCCCCAATTGTTAGTAAACTATATTCTTTATAAACTATGTTGATAGATACAGTAAGTACTACAGCACTTAGTAGCTAAAAGTGGAAGTGGGAGCTTGAGTAGTGTGAGGATTTTACAGGTGAGGTGGGATTTCACTTAGAAATGGAAGGATGTCTAGACTTGAAAAGGCGAGGGACCAGAACAGTGACTTACATTTGTAATTCCAGCTACTACAGAGGCAAAGATCTGAGAGGATCATGGTTCAAAGGCCAGCTCAGGTGAAAAGTAGGTAAGACCCCAAGATACTCAGCTACTGAGCAGATGTGGACAGAAAGATCACAGTTCAAAGCCAGCCCCAGTCAAAAATGTGAGATCCTGGGCCAGAAGTTTGGCCTAGTGGTAGAGTGCTTGCCTAGCATGCAGGAAGACCCAGGTTCAATTCCTCGATACCACATACACAGAAAAAGCCGGAAGTGGTGCTGTGGCCCAAGTGGTAGAGCTCTAGCCTTGAGAAAGCCAAAGGACAGTGCTTCAGGCCCTGAGTTCAAGCCACAGGACTGGCAAAAAAAAAAAAATAGTGAGATCCTGTCTGAAAAATAACTAAAGTACAACAGAGTTAAGAATGTGGCTCAAGGATAGAGTACCTATCTAGCAAGCTCCAGTACTATTCCCTTCTTCCCACCTCACCCCCCCCAAAAAAGAAAAAGTTGAGAAAGAGGAAAAGGGCCCACTTCAGATGTCTTTGTGAAGATAATAATGAAGATGAAATGATGGTAACATGATAAGCATTTGCTGTACCCTAGGTACTGTGCTATGTACTTGACAGGGGACACTCATTCGGGAGGAACTTCTATCACCCCTACTTTTTTTTTGCCAGTCCTGAGGCTTGAACTCAGGGCCTGAGCACTGTCCTTGGTTTTCTCAAGGCTGGGGCTCTACCACTTGAGCCACAGCACCACTTCCGGCTTTTTGTATGTATGTGGTACTGAGGAATCGAACCTGGGTCTTCCTGCATGCTAGGTAAGCACTCTACCACTAGGCCTTATCACTCCTAGTTTCTAAAGGAAAAAGTAATTGCTTAGAGAACAAAGTAATTTGTTCAAAGTCATGCAAAGCAACTCCCACATGGAGAGGTGGAATCCAACTCAGTTGGGTCCAATTTTAAAACGCACACAGCCACTGTTTAGGTAGAGGAGAATATCCAAAGGAGAGCAGAGGTCACCTGATAGCTATGTATGGAAGTCTAAATAAGTGGAGTTCTAGAAAGATACAGTCAGACAGGAATTTAGAGATCTCCTTGAACAATTTTGCATTTCACTTTGAAAGTGAGAACACAGAGTCCTAGACAAGATGAACAGTGAACTGGTGTAATGGAAATCTGACTTGGTCTCTTCATTTCCAACCCAGTGTCCCTGCTGTCTGACTTTGTTAAGTGGGTCCATTTGGTACCAGTGTAAATAACATTGCCTCATGGGTGGAGGCTGTGGACTTCCTCAGTCACAGTGTGGGTAAAGTGATGGCACCATAATTCCCTGGGAATGGTTTCCACCATGGGAGCTTGCTGAATAGCTTTGCTCTATTCAACTGAAACTGAAATACAGCTCTTCATTATTGGTAAACTTTTGGCAGAAGTATGTCTTTTTTTTTTTTAAATCCAGTTCTGGGGCTTGAACTCAGGGCCTGAGCACTGTCTTTGGGGCTTTCTCAAGGCTAGAGCTCTACCACTTGAGCAACAACACCACTTCTGGCTTTTTCTATGTATGTGGTACCCAGGAATCGAACCCTGGGTCTTCGTGCATGCTAGGCAAGCACTGTACCACTAGGCAACACTTCCAACCCCCGAAGTATGTCTTTTTGACAGACGTGCAGCCACCTTTAAGAGTTGGAAAGGGTTGGCTTAGGGAAAAAACTGTTTGCCAATGATGTGAAAACATAATATTTTTATTATTCTTTTCAAGATTTTATTCTACCTGCCAACCACTGGTAAAATGGGCTGCTGTGTTTTTCCACTCTCTTGCTCTTAATTTGCAGTAGAATTATGAAGGATTCAGAGGGAGGTGGCTGGAGAAAAGAGTGGCAAAATAATCTGGGAATGCTAAGTTAGGAATCAACCAAGAGTGGATTGATTGCAGATGGCTTGGGTCTGGAATTTTCTTCCTTTGTTTCTGTTTTTGGTCATGGAGCTTAAACTCAGGGCCTAGGTTCTATCCCTAAACTCTTGCTCAAAGATAGTGCTCTACTACTTTGAGCCACAGCTCTGCTTCTGGTTTTCTGGTTGCTCAATTGGAGATAAGAGTCTCATGGACTTTCCTAGATAGGCTGGCTTTGAACCATGATCCTCAGATCTCAGCCTCTTGAGTATATAAGATTATAGGCATGGGACACCAGCTCCAGGCTGGGTCTGGAATTTTTTAAGCAATGGTACTAGCAATAGAAGACACACCTTACAGCTTCAAAGGAGGTTAACAGTATTATCAATTGAGAAATAATAAAAGCTACATGTTATTTACATGTACTTCATTTAGTATATAAAAATGAAGATTTACTTGGTAGTATATTTTTGTTTTGTTTTTAAATTTTAGCTACAAAAGCACCAAAAGGATTGTGTTTTTCCTCATCTTATCTTCCACATTGTGGGATTCTCCCTGGGGCCAGTGGTACTGCTATATACATATGTGGAATATATTTGTAACAAGGATTTGTTCCAAAAATAAGTGAATTTAAGGGAGAGCGTTTATTGGCTCTATCCATATTCATCCTCACTGTGGGTTTATACAGAGTTTTCTGTGGCTTTCTGACATGATTTGAGGCCTTGTCCTACTCAGCTGAGAAAAGACTACAGCTTCCTTCCCTGGGGCAGTTGTTCAGGTCTCTCTTCAAGGAGGGCCTGGGAACTGGTGCTGTGGCTCTTGGTGGAAGACTGCCCTGCTGTGTTTGGCCTCAGTCAGGGTTAGTCCTCTGCTTTCAGAAGCATGAAATCACCCCACAGGGCCTAAAAGCAATAATAAAAGTGAATTTGAAACAACCCTTGGTTGCTCCTCCTGCTGACTTTGGCAGTTAGGTATAAAGCAACAAAATGTTGTGTACAGAAATTTTGCCTCCCAGGCTTCTTCTCTTCTTACAGAGCAATCTTTAACCTTGAAGGGCTCTTCTTTCATGTTTTCTTAATGAGAAGATATTTCTGAGATTATTGGCACCACAGGTTTATTCCTTTCTGGTGGTTTTCACTCTTAACCAACTGTAATCGCAATGATCTCTTTTGTATTTTTTTCCAGTGTTACTGAGCCACATATAATTAACCTCTATGATGACTACTCAAAGTACAATGTCTTTTTCTTCCTTTCTTTGTAAAAATCTTTTCCATCCACACAGCACTTTCTGTTTAGGTTTTTGTGGTAGTTGTAGTTGTAGTTTTTGATGGCAGTTCTGGCACCTGAACTCAGGGCCAATAAGAATCTCAGATTTTCTCACCCAGTCTTGCTTCAAACCTTGATCCTCAGATTTCAGCATCCTGAGTAGCTAGTGTTGCTGACATGAGCCACCACACCCAGCTATATATAGTTTTTAAAAGAATTATTTTTTTAATGAAAGTGTGATCCACTGCTATGAGCTTTCTCTATCCCTCCTAAAAAGTTATTAATCTTTTCTCAATTCAGCTTGTGATTTGGTGACATTCAAAGACATACAAAGTAGTTAAAAGTATGAAAGAAATAAGAACAGGGGGGAAAGAATGCAGACTCACTCTAGCTGGCTGTACTAAGTCATTTAAAAATCTCTTTTTGTCATGTTCACGTTGGAAGGTTCTTCTTAACTCTGGCAATGATAGACCTAGCTGAATGATAGGGTCCAGCTCCCAAAGTGCTCTTTGTGCTATACATACACTCATACCAGTGAGTCCTTGAAGGGAGTGGTAAGATTGGTTACTGTGGTCATAAGACTGCTAGTAGATGAGATAACAAAACCACATCACTGTGTTTTGGGTAACAAGGACTTGTCCATTAATATACATATTGAACAAGTATAATTCTAATATTTTATTAAATCAATGAACTAGTTCTGAGAGGATCTGACGCAAATTAAGGCATGATCTATCTTAAAGATCACTTAGTGTAGTGGCAGCAGGATTTTTCTATGTGAGGTGCCTATATCAGGTTATAATTTCTACAAGTGCATGAATAGAGAAATTGTTGCCATGCTGAGGCTGTGAGCTTTTCTGGCAGGACTTGTGTTTAGTCCCTGACATCCAGGCTGAAAATCTCATATTGTGAGGAGAAATGTTATTGATAGGAAAATAAAATGGGAAGAGGGTAAATAATGGAATGATCTTTGCTGGCACTGTGCCTGGTAAAGAAGTCAGTAACTGTGGTAGAAGCGTGTACACACACTTGCCCAGATACACGTGTCAATGGACAGAGAAGAAAGATGAGTTTGGAGAAGAGATTCATCATCCAGAGTGCTTCAGAGGAGAGATGATACAAAAACTTGTGTTTAATGGATGGCTAAGATGTAGCGAGGTGGATGAAAAAGAGGGCAGGACATGCTGGACATGGGTAGTAGAATGAGCCAAGAAGAGAAAAGTAAAGATGCATTCTGGGTGTGGTTATGAGGTCAGTTCAGCCTTTCTATGGGTGTTCAATGGGACACATAAAACCAGTTATAGACAAGGTACGTTTTCCTGAAGTGTTCATTTTTATATTAAATTGTAGTCTTGGTGGGGAAATGTAGTAATTTAACTGTGAAACTTCTTTTTTTTTTTTTTGTCGGTCCTGGGACTTAAACTCTGGGCCTGGGTGCTGTCCCTGAGGCTCTTCAGCTCCAGGCTATCACCCTACCCCTTGAGCCATAGCCCCACTTTCCCATTTTCTAGTGGTTAATTGGAGATAACAGTCTTTAGTACCCAGGCTGACATTGAACTTTGATCCTCAGATCTCAGCTTCCTGAGTAGCTAGAATTACAGGCGTGAGCCACCACACTAGCAATTGATTCCTTTTTTTTTTTTTTGGCCAGCCCTGGGCCATGAACTCAGGGCCTGAGCCCTGTCCTTGGGCTTTTTCCTCAAGGCTAACACTCTACCACTTGAGCCACAGCAACACTTTTGGCTTTTTTCTGTGTATGTGGTACTGAGGAGTTGAAGCCAGGTCTTTGTGCATGCTAGGTAAGCACTCTACCACTAAGCCAAACTTCTGGCCCATGAAGCTTCTTATATTAAAACAAAAGTAAAGTGTAAAACAAAATACAGCTTTGTGGACTTTTTCTTTCAAATCTCTCTTTTGGTCCTTCAATGAAGAGGTAAAAGTTTTTTTTAAAGGAGATCAGCTTCATTCTCTGATTCAGAAAATTAGAGTTTCCCACTGCTCCCAACATAGAGCTTGAGATACTCTGTTTCTCTTAATTGCTTGTGGAAAGTGGGGATAAAGCGTCTGCCAATTTTACATGTTTGTTGGAAAACCCTTATTGGGGAACCAGGCTCCATGTCCTCCCATGGACACCGCACATATCATACATGATAAATCTTATCAGAGATGAGTGTGATTTTTCCTAATCACAACAGACTCTACATAACCATGTGTATGGGCCTGGGTTGTCAATTCTGTATTATGGCAAAAAGCAGAGACAACTGGTTGCCTTATCTATCGCCTGGGATTAATGAAATTAAGGGCAAGGGGAAAAATGTCAATTTCCTCCCCTTTCTGCCCTGCTGGTCCCTTGCGTGACATTTCCACCTCTATTTTTTTTTCCCAACCCACTCCCTGCTTTCTTTGGTTCTTCTTGCCCCAGGAAGTCCTTTGTTTCTAGCCACTTTGTATGTGAATCCTTAGGTAACTGAGATAACAAGATTCTGGTTTTATATTCTGCACAATGGGGGAAACTGTCCCCCTGAAAGCTATCTGATCATTTTCTAGAAGCCTGATCTAATTCTCTCCAACTAGAGTGACATAAGAGGCTAACCAGAGACAGATTATGGTGGGTGAAAGATCCTTTAGCCCTTATCATACCATACCATCTTTGCTTTAATTTCCACATAGTTAGGCATGTATCATGTTGACCTTGTGAGGTTTTCATTGTTAGAACACCAAACTGTTACAAATATTGTTCTTATCCGAGAGTCCTCACAGGTTAGAAGAATTAAGAAAATGGCAAGAACTCAGTTACTCCAATCCTAAATAGTACTCTGGCCTTCATTATTCAGTGAAGGAAAGGTCCTGAGTCTTTGCCGTCTAGTGGCAGCCTTTAGCCAACCTGCTATTGAGTATTTGAAATGTGACTAAGTTGGATCAAGATTTGTTGTATTGTAAAATACTAGATTTCAAAAACATTTTGAAAAAGATTATAAATACCACTTCAATAAAATATTACATTGATTACACTTTGAAACAGGAGTGGGGAACATCTGACCCTCAGGCTATATAAGGTCTGTGAGATCATGCAGTCCAGTCCTGCCAAAGCAGCTATATGCAGGACTCTAAATACAATCAATAGAAGATCTAAGACTATTTCTATAGCGACATAAATTTATATTAAGTGAATCATTATATTAACATAAATTTTGAGGGATCAGCAAGGATATTATAGGATACACAGGGCATATATAATATATAACCATTCAGACATTTTTACTTTTTTTTTTTGTGGGTCATGGGGTTTGAACTTGGCCTTGGCACTGTCCTTGAGCTCTTCAGCTCAAGGCTACCACCCTACCCTCGAGCCAAGCCCCATTTCCTGTTTTTTGTTTTTGTTTTTGTTTTTTTAACAGGTTAATTGGAGATAAGAGTCTCAGGTCCTTTTGTGCCCGGGCTGGCTTTGAACCTTGATCTTCAGATCTCAGCTTCCTGAGTAGCCAGGATTACAGGCATGAGCCACGGCACCAGGCCTGTTTGTTTTTGACACAGGAACTCCAAACCAATGTTTATTCACACATCCAGAACCACCAAGCCTTACAAAAACTGAATCTCAGCTCTCTACTTTAAGACATAAAGCCATTTGAAGCTGAAATAAGGCTGCAGAAAGTACAGGAATAATGGTGCATTTATGTACTCCGGAAGGACAAAAGCCTTCTATGATATTTGAATGTACAAAAAAAAGCAGAGGCATTTAATGAAAGAATTAATGAAGGATAAACAAATGGAATTGAACATCTTTGCAACATTTTTCAATGTGGAACCAGCTCATGTCCCTGTAACCGTACATGAAATCAGTTAGATGCAAAGTGATGATGAGCTGCAAGTTAGGTACAACTTCCCACTGCTTGAGTTCTAAAATGTATAAGCAATGATTAGTTTCCCACATTGAGGAGATATGCCATGTCATATGTATTTGTGTTTTGAACAACTTATTGATGAGAACAGTTCCTTCCAAACCCACCACCGAGTAAACTGTGCTCTGGACTGACTAATGCAAAACTGAAAAAGCAACGTTATCCATACCAGCTGACATCACCTTCCTCACCAAAGAGAAGTTGTTCCTGCTCTCACATCAGGATGAGTTAATTAGGGGTTGACCAAATATAATAGCAGGCTAATTTTATATGGCACATGAATAATATTAATACTGAAATGGCTCTTTGAAGAAAAAGAGGTTCCCCACTCCTGCATTAAAATGATATTTTGGATATGCTGAGTTGAAAACAAAACTTATGAGATTTGAAGTTAGAGCTTCATTCTTGCTGGGAATGTGCTTTACTACTTCAGCCACATCCCAGCCTTAAATATCTTTATAAAATTAGTATTAGTGATCTAATTCCTAAAAGTTTTTAAATTGTTTACCAGATACACATTAAATTTCTTTTAGATAGTGTGATTTTAGTAACTTGGATAATTTCTACCTTCCAAGAGTTCCCTAGAGATTCTTTATTGAAGACTATGAATGACCAGGCTGAGGTGGGACCAACACAAAGGAGTCAGGGCAGCTTCTTTGGAGGCACCAGTGGTGAGATCACTTTGCTTGGGAGACTTACAAGCTAGCTTTGAAAACAGTTCCAAAATCAATTTCATGTATTGACAAAAAATAGGGACTGCCTCCCCATGACTCCACTGAAAGACACAATTCGTTTGTTTGTATAGGTCTCTGGTTTAAAAGCAGCAGCAGCAACAATCAGTTTCATTACTTGAGGTCCATACCTCCAGAGGGACTCAGCATGTAGAATGAGACTTGATGGAGACAGACAGAAAGAAAATCTTTTCCAACAGTGCAAAGAAACCCCCCAAATGCTTTAATTTGTTTTCTGTGATATGATACCCCTTCTCCTAAATAAACAATAGCCTTCCTTTTTACAAAATATTTTCCCTATTTCAAGAAAGAGATTATGGGCCAGCCAAAACATTCTTATACTCTAAAGAAAGAAAACCAGGCACGTAGCATGTGTCTGTAGTCCTGGGCTACTTAGGAGACTGAGGTAGGGTTCAAGGCCACAATAAGAACTCCTCTCATAATGAGACATCTCACCAATATATTGAAATTCTATCTTAAAATAAAGAAAAAGGAAAGAAACAAACAAAAAGAAATGGAAAGGAAGAAAGAAAAGAAGAAAAAGATATATGGAGAGCATCTTCAAACTAATCATTGGAACTAATGATTAAAATTTCAATGAAAATATATGAGCATCATATAATATATTGAGCCATGATTCTATAATGCTATTGATTATATATTGTAGCAATTTTTCTTCTCTAGGATAGGTTAAAAAATCACTTTTTGTAAATAGAAAATGATCATGGTTATTATAAATTAAATATATTATTATAAATATTTATGAGGTTATTTGTTGAAAAACACAAGGTATCAGAAATGGCTAACATGGGATTGGCTATATGAGTACTAAAATGTCTTTTGTTCTCAATAGAACATGATTTTCTGAAACCTAAGGAGTTGTGTCTTGTTTTTAAGTGAATTTCCTTTTCATTCTACATTGTGGTGATTTGTTTAGTAATATAGTCATTTATAAAAAAAATAACAGCAAAGAAAGGTAAAGAAGAATTGAATTATCGATCCTGGGCCTTTTCCTTCTAGCAGTAATAAAAAGGATCTTGGCATCCTTGCTAGCTTCTCAAGGCAAAGTCACTGTAAAGCTACGAGACCTTCATTATCACATTCCCACTGCTTTGTCAGCTCATATTTGTGAGGAATTTAATCAGTTTTTATTGCTGCATATGACTGAAAAGCAATGGCATTTATTTTCTCAGCAGGAATGTATTTGCTTTTTTCTTGGATGGCAGTCCCTTTGTTGATAATATTTTCCCAAGTCTTGGAGGCATTGATTGATTGTGGAACTTAGGCAAGATCATTCATTACAACTGAATGCAGAGACTCTGTTCCTGTGGATTAGTGAGCTGGCTGTGTAACCATGAAGTGGAGATCCTGCTGAGAACTGTAGCTGAGAAAGAAATTATAGTTCATGATAATAAGGTGCTCAAGTCTGAAGATTCAGACATAAACAGCCTCTTCCTAGCAGATACCCTGCCAGTCAGCCAAGGTGTATTTCCTTAAGCATTCAGGACTTGAAAAATGTATGGAACCTTGAAAGTAAATTTTACCACATGTAAAAATAACTTCCAGTGGATCTTTCTCCCTGGCATGTATCTATACAAGGTGTGAATAATAAGAAATACATTTTGGATAAGACTAAAAAAATTATGCACTGATATTCCAGGACAGCACTTTGCTTTCAGGGTTACATGCCATTATCAAACCCTGGTTAAATCTGTTCCCCTAAGTACATTCTGCTCTTTTCAGACTCTCATTTACTATTCTTAGCTTTGGAGATATGTTGCTCATCATAGGAACATGACACCAAATCTAGATTTTTATGCTAATACACAAGGAATTTGTATTACATTTTAGTGTTTGGGGTCTTCTCAAGTCAAATCCCTGATAGAGCAATATCAAATGACTGGTACAGCTATATAATGTGCCCAAATTGGTTCCAGGTCCAGTCAGTATAGAATTCCCTGGAAAATCTCATTAATAATAGTAGACTCAGCAACTTGAAGTGTTGGGAGAGGATAGAACACCCGATCGGTGCTCGGTGCAAGGACATGGATAAGAAACTGAGCTTGTTATAGGACTGGCTTAAGGAGATTGAGATAGATAAGTGGATAGACAGATAGATAATGTCTATCTATATATCAGACTCAGGAGATACAGCAAGTTTGAGACCCAAGTTGGAGTATTATTCTAGCACAATGGTTAAGGTGGATCAAGGGACTCCAATCAGACAGACCTGAGCTTAAATCCTCATTCTGCCTGTGTGACTGTGATTAAGGGGCATTACTTTTATGAACATTATTTCTTTTTTCTTTCCTTTTTAAAAAATTCTTTCTCTTCAAATCATCCAAGGTTAGGCTTTTTGGAATTTTTTTTAATTGATAATGACATTCAGAAGGACAAGAAAGTACAGGGTCCAAAAAATCTTGAAGGTATATGTCCAGTTTAGTGCAGGGGTCTTTTAAAAACCACACTTCTTAGGAAGCTGAGATCTGAGGATTGTGGTTTGAAGTCAGCCTTGGCAGGAAAAGTCTGTGAGACTCTATCTCCATTTACACACCAAAAAGCCAGAAGTGGAGCTTTGCCTCAAGTGCAAAACTGTTAGCCTTGAGCACAAAAGCTCAGGGACAGTGCCTAGTCCCCGAATTCAAGCCCAGAATCCACACAGACAAAGGAGACAGCAACAAAACCCTGCAAGGAGGTGGCATGGTCAGTGTGTCAATGAATGGCATGTGCTTCAAACTTTGTAGAAGAGGCTGATGAGAGATGAGGATAAGAAAGAACTAGGAAGTGGGGTAGTGAATAATAGGGCTGCAAAGGAAGCAGTGTCTTGGGGGAAAAGTGATTTCAGTGACAGCCAGAGGCTCAAGATGTAACTGTGATGGTACCTGTGGGAAATAGCAGCACAGATGAAGGGATGCAGGACAGAGCTTGGGTTTGGGGCCCTTGAAACAGGGGTCCAGGTGTTGAGGGATGTCCTTGTTCCCCTGTCCCTGCTGTTACTCTTCCAGCCGTGTGCTGAGGGTTTCCCCAGCCCTGCTTAGGTATGACACAGGGTCTTAGCCCCTGAAGTTGCCATCAGAATGTGACAGATGAGTTGATCCTGGGATTGGTTGGACACACATTTGACAAAATAAAGACTACTGGATCCAAAAGCTTACCCTATTGTGATCACTGCCCTGTTCGGGATTTTACAGGCTCCCAGTAGGAATGTAGGTGCTCATACCTCATCCCTGCTACACTGAAAACATTCATACAAGGATTGTGGATCCAGCCTGGCTCAGACAAAAATTAGAGCCTTACTGAAAAATAATTAAGGCAAAGAAGACTGGGGATGTGGCTCAAGTGGTACCTAGCAAGCACGAAGCCCTGAGTTCAAATCCTAGTACCACAATGAAATAAAATCAGAAAAAAAGACAGAGGCAGTCCCACCAGGGCATATTGCACTCCACTTCCCCTGCCCAATCCCCACCTATTTTCTCAGACTGGAGAATAGGGTTCTCAGCCTCTTGGGCAACTGTCTATTTATGGGCAGTCTCTCTCTGAGGGAAAAAAAAAATTAAGTTTACTTGACTTGGTATGTTCTCCTCTACTACCTCTACTGGATTACCAGCATTTCATGTTGGTGTTGTCAGCCAGAAGGGAAGGATTAATTGAGGTCATCTTCATCAGTTTCAATTTAAATACTTCATGCTTCTATGAAAACTCAATTAGTACTCTTTTTTTTCAATTAGTATTCTTTTACGGTTATAATTTTTAATTACTTTCTAAGCTGAAAAAAAACATGTTTTTGTTAATTATTTGCCAGTAACCTTTTGATTAAAAATTTTCTTTGAGCCTTAAAAAGTGTATAGAGAAGAATTACTCAATTTAATAAACATTGTTAAAACTTCTAAAGAAACTATGACATTAAGAAAGGCTTTGAAAGCTGGGCACCAATGGCCTTTAATCATAGCTACTCAAGAAGCTGAGATTTGAGAATCAGGGTTTGATGCCAAACCAGGCAGGAAAGGCCATGAGACTCTTTATCACCAGTGAACTATTCAGAAAAAGGCAGATGTGGCTCAAGTGGTGAGGTTGTGTGGTCTACCAAAACTCCTTATAGTCAGAAGTTTTTCATATACTAAAAACTATTCTAAAACAAGGAGTGTGTATATATGTATATATTTATTTATTTATGTTAGTACTGGGGCTTGACTTCAGGCCCTTCAGCTTTTTTGCTTAAGGTTAGTGCTCCACCATTTGAGCAACAGCTCCCTTTCCAGATTTTTGGTAGTTAATTCAAGATAAGAGTCTCTGAGACTTTCCTGCCTGGGCTGGCTTCTAACAGTGATTTTTAGATGCCAGCCTCCTTAGTAGCTAGGATTACATATAAGGCATGAGCTACTGAGACCCAGGAACAAGAAGTTTAAAAAACAAATATATGAGAGGTTCTTATAATCAAATTCAGTACATCTTATGATGCACTGAGTGAGGACATCCCTGAATATTTTCTTTTTTTTTATCCCTGAATATTTTCTATGAATGAAATTCTACTTTTAAAAAAACAAACACATAATTTGGGCCAGGAGTTTGGCCTAGTGGTAGAGTGCCTGCCTAGCATACACAAAGACCTGGGTTTGATTCCTCTGTACCACGTACACAGAAAAAGCTAGGAGTGGTGCTGTGATTAGAAGTGGTGCTGTGGCTCAAGGGTAGAGTGCTAGCCTTGAGAAAGCCCAAGGACAGTGCCCAGCAGCTGAGTTCAGCTGAGTTTGGCCTCAGTACTGGCAAAAAAAAAAAAAAAAAAACAAAAAAAAAAACCATCTAAGAAATTGATGATGTGTCCTATTCAATGGCTCAGGCTTATAATCTTACTTGCATTGAAGCAAAACTCAGGAAATCATGAACCTGAACAACAACAAAAAAATCTTCATAAGCCTTCATCTCAATAAATGACTGGGTATGATAGTGTATACCTGTCATCCCAGCTATACAAAAAGGATTAGGGGCAGATGTTCCTTAAGGACTAATAAATATATTAACTACGAAATTTCAGGTAGAATAGTTAGTTGTTATATGGAAGTTACAATTTCTAAGGAAAACAGCCTACTAATTAGCATGCTGTTTATTCCTGAATGTAACCTAGAGCTAAAAGCTATGAGTTAATTGTGTATGAGTTTTAAAAAGGCTCTCATGTTGCTGATAAAAGTCTTGTATCAGCAAGTATGATTAGAGTGTGGCTTTATTTTTTAATACATATCTTATGATTAACTTTGGCCAAATTTATTTAAAGATTATCCAGTTTTTACTGATTTCTCTTAAACTTGTAGTTGAATAAATCACCTTCATATATAATTTTTAAAACAATTTCAATTTTTTCTTTTAATTTTTATTATTTGTTTTTGTTTATGGTACTGAGAATTCAAACCCACTTATGCTTGATAAGCATTCTACCACTAAGCCACATTCCTAATCCCACACAATTACTTTTTTAAAACAAGATTTTAAATGGATATATATCTTATACAAACAAATTTCAATGAAAGAATGTATATAAATATAGATGAATGGTTCAGATAATGGAAGAGAAGTTACAGTAGTCATTAGTCTTGGTGGTACTGGGGTTTAAACTCAGTGCTTCATGCTTGCTAGGTGTGTTTGAGCCATGCTTCTAGCTCTTTTTACTTTGTTTTTGTTTTTTTTTGTTGTTTTTTTTTTTTGAGATAGGATCTGTCTTTTTTTGCCCAGACTAGCCTGGATTATGATCTATTTTATGCTTCCCACTATATCCAAGGATAACAGTTATATACCACCCATGCCCAGATTTTTCTGTTGAGGGAAGTTTTCAAGACCTTTTCTTCTTGGGCTGGTCTTAAATTATAGTCTTCCTAAACTCTGCCTCCTGAGTAGCTAGGATTACTGTTTCTTGGAAATTCAAGATCTCTTTGTGATGTACTGCTAAGCACCATTTAAATTAAATTAAATCTTTTTTCTTTTTTTAAATTTGAGAATTGAAATCAAGACCTCATACTTTTGAATTTGTGAATATAAAACCATCAGAAATATAGTTAATATAAAAATGTTTTGGAAATATTGAAGTTTGAACTCAAGGTACTTACCAAGCAGGTACTCTTATCACTTGAGCCATGTCTCTAGTTCTTATTGATATAAATTTTAATTTGAAAGCAACTTAGACACAGTATATCTATATATATTATATTGAGGAGGATCTTCAAGCTTAATTTCATTCTGTGTAGAACTCTGTACCCCATCCTTTCCAGGGCTGATGCTGGTCATTTTAGTGAACTCCTCAGCTGATCTTGCCCATCACTGTCCTTCATGGTCTAGTCTGTCACTGTGTTTGGTTTTCAGCATGGCACTTATCATGGTGGGAATTCTCTTTAGTATTTGCTACTTTCCGTGTTTATCTCCCCTGTCTCCCTCACAGCATCTCCTTGAGAATAAGGACCATAATTAACTTGGTCAATACTAATTTCCACTATTCTGAACATAGTGGCACATGGTAGGTTGATAATTGAATGTTTGGCACTGCAATACATATGTACAAGCACCTATGCATTTATAATTACTAGTAGAAAACAGCCAAAAAAATCTTACAGTTACTAAATATTTTTCTTATTTTTTGCTCCAGTTTCCTCAGATATGTATATAGCTTTTAGGAAATGACAAATGATACTACTTTATAGGAAAATGATAAATCTCAAGGAAAATGCTTGGCAATAGAATAACTTTTTCTACAGAACATATTTTTTTAAGTTCTCTTATCTTTTTTTGATAGTTAAAATAAAAATGACTTTGGGGATAGGAAGGAAACAGTCTTGGGCCATTAGCTCAGTGACCTCTTGTTCTATCTGCATATTCCCAGAAGACAGGCAAGTTTTGCATTTCACCATATTAACCTGGAAAATTGGTTCCATCTGTCTTGGGCTCTAGAAAGTTTGTCTGTCTGCCCAAGACCAGTTTTCTTTGCTCTAGAGTGAACCAAGCTGGGAGGATCTGTGAGACTTTGTCCATGTATGTCTTTTTGCTCTAGTGAGAGCATCACCATGTAGCTTGGCCTGTTACCTGCCTGAGCACTTGCTTGGGATGAAGGCACAGTCCTACGTTAATATAGATGTCAGAGGTTCCTTTGGATTTTATGTTAGGCCTCAGCACTTGATATACTCACCCAAAACTTCAGTAGTTTCAGTGAGTCACTGTAGAGAGTCACTTGGTAGTAGAAGCTAATTTCAGAGTGTAAATAAACCACAAACATATTTTGTAGGGCTATACAGGTAAGCATGCATTATATCAAGTGATGTCAGATTCCATTTTATCTTTTTATCATTTGCTCCTTTGCTTTCTTTTCTGTGTCAGTGTAAGCCTACCTTACCTTCTAATTATTGCTTAGGATATCTTTTAATACATAAAGTTAGCTTGCCATAGACTGACTTAGGCAAAGTGTTTGGTTTATTGTAGAGTTCAGTGTAAAGTTCAGAAACATCCTAATGTGATGACAGGTGAAGCTAGCAAAACAAACCACTGAAGATTTAGAAACGGAGTATGCCCACTGAAGAGTGTCCATTTTCACTCCCAAGTAATGATACAGGTACTTGGTCAAGTGGTTAACAGATAATACAAGGAGGAATCTAGGAAATAACTAGGAAACAGAAACCTAACTAATGCTATTCTGATGGTGAAGACTAGGTTTATTTAACAAAAGGGAAAGTGTCAGAATTGAATTAGACACACTCCCCTTCCCCCCCCAAAAAACCTCAATTCCCCCCACCCGCTGCATACACACACACATGAAAACCCAACAAAGAGGAATAAGAGCAAGGCCCAAAATGGAATAGTCCATAGTCCATTACTTGGCAAATTTACTAGAAACTTAACAGAAGTACTTAATATCTACAAGAAGAGTTCGTGAAATATAATGAACAATAAGATAATGGGGCACATTTGGTGCTAGTATGTGGCACAAAGTATTTGTGGACTACTCTTTCAACAAGGAATGGCATCAGAAAGGCTTGGCAGAGGCACCAAGGACTTGTTTTATTCTCTTATGAAATGTACTCATTTTTTGATTTTTGTCCTTCATTGTAAATTTAAAATAACAATACTTCGCAATTGGTTAATGGTCAGATTAGAATTTTTTATGTAACAAACTATATTCCATTTATAATTATGTCAGTTTTTGAAAGGATCCTTCATATCTGTTCACTGATTTTACTTAAAAATTATTTTAATGAAAGGATTCTGATATAAAAATTAGCATGAGCAATAGAAAAATTACCAAAAGTTTTATGAAGAGAAATACATTAATTGTATACTATCCTATTTCCTAAGGTTAGTTAACCTTGTGGTGATTTTTTTTCTGATATTAAAGTTTCTTTAAAAACATGAATTTGGGGTTTCCCTCATTTGTAATAATTAGTACACATCTAGGACTCTCCTAGCAGAGGATTTTCCTCATTTGTAATAATTAAGTACACATCTAGGACTCTCCTAGCAGAGGATTATAATAGCACAAAACCTAGATTCATAAGGTCATATAGGATGACACTAAATGAAGGAATCTCTAGGATATGGAAACAAGAGCTTTATTGTGTGTGATTGTTGTTCTTGATGTATTATGTTATTTCTCTTCTCTTTTGTTGCCCTTTGGTTAATCTCATATTGTTACTATATCTGACTGTGTTACCTGGTATATTGTATATATGTTTGATTATTTGAAATAGGAAAGGGAAGGGGGAAAACAAGATAATTGGGAGGGGATGGAGGGAGAGAAATGGGGGAAAAAAACTTGAGAAGGGGTATGAATGTGTGAGAAGTAATGCACCTACTATCTGGCGAATGTAACTATGATCCCTCTATATATTATAATAAAAAAAATAAAAAACCATAAATTTTGGGTCAGGACGATGTAACTCAGCGATAGAGTAGTTGCTCACTTACTTGTGACCTGCAGTGTTTGGGAGTCTGGGAGGGGGAGCCATGGAAAACATGGGTTTTAACAGTAACAATCATTTTTAGAAACCACGAGATTTGAATGACTATATCCTAGCAAAGAAAGGTGTTGTTTTGCTAAAATCTTATGTGATACTTTGACATAAATATTCATAGTGTTAGAGAACAATTGGTGGATCTGAACTAGCTCCAAACATACATATTTGTCTATACCAAAATGTGAATCAAGTGGCCCTAATTTACTTTTGCAAGAATTACTAATAGGGGGCCGGGAGTTTGGTCTAGTGGTAAAGTGCTTGCCTGGCATGCACAAAGACCCAGGTTCAATTCTTCGGAACCACATACATAGAAAAAAGCCAGAAATGGTGCTATGGCTCAAGTGGTAGAGTATTAACCTTGAGAAAACCCAAGGACAGTGCTCAGGCCCTCAGCCCAAGCCCAGGACTAGGAAAAAAAAAAAGAAAAGAAAAGAAAAAGAATTACTAATAGGAATCATGCATTTGTTTTGGATCACTATATGGGAAACCTGAGACCCGTGTGAGATAAATAGGTTCCATAACAGAATAGAAAAAATACTGAACACACCCAAAACAGCTTACTAATCTGTGACTCAGTCTTCTTGTACAATTCACCAGGAATTAGAATTGCATTTTAAAATGTACTCCCATCACAGTGTTCGATAAATTGTCTCTTCTTCCTAAAGCCTTAAATATTCTTTCAGCAAAGTTACATTAAAAATAATTTCTGGGGCCGGGATCATGGTGGTAGCATGCTTGCCTATCATGCATGAGTCCTAGGTTCAATTCCACAATATCACATACACAGAAAGAACCAGAAGTGGTGCTGTGGCTCAAGTGGCAGAGCACTAACCTGGCGCAAATGGTATCCAAGGAAAGTGCCCAGGCCCTGAGTTCAAGCCCCAGGATGGGCAAAAAGAAAAAAAAATTCTGATGATACAAAACAGAAATGGATAGTATTACAAGTTGGTTCCATAAAGACAAAGCTTGAGTCACATATTTGGAGCTATTACAAGCTCAAAATGCCCCTTCTGATTGGCAGTGTGTCTCGGGGTTGTTAGGCGAAGTGAAATGCTGCTGTTGCTGCAGGAACTGCCATGAATGCTATGTTTCCAATCCCACCTGCCTTGTTGATAAACCTGAAGCCATCAAGGCAAATACATTTATTTGCCCTTCCCTGAAATGCACTGTCTCTTTTTACCTCCTGCAGATAAAATGACAGAGATCCTTTTCCTGCTAGCCAGAAACAGAGATGAAAACCAGGTGCAAGAGATAGCTTTTAAAATGTGGTTTTAATTTGCTTTGAGTTTCATAAAGAGGGCTGAGCCACAGAGAAGCTGCATGCCTCACCAGACCAACTCCGTAACCTCCCTTTCCTCCTGGCAACCCCCTCAGTGCAGTGAGGCTATATCACTCTTAGTGTCACAAACACCTTACTCCAGGGGGAGCTGCCTGGGAGCTGGTAAGGCAGCCAAATAAAATCACCCTCGTGTGCTTTTGCTGGTGGTGACCAGTCTCTGCGGAATTGGTTGGATTATAAGTAGCGAGAATCCGGTGACATTACAAGTGTGACTTTGGAATTGATGGAAGCCTATGTTGATTACTTGGTATTTAAAAAGCATATTATTAAGTAATTGTACAAAAAGGTTACAATTCAGGTTATAAGTCAGGTTATGAGTACAAGCATTGTTTTTTGCCACTCCTGGGGCTTGAACTCAGGGCCTGGGCACTGTCCCTGAGCTTCTTTTGCTCATGGCTAGTACTATACTATTTGAGCCACAGTGCCACTTCTGTTTATCTTATTTATCTTCATGTATGCTAGGCAAACACTCTACCACAAAGCCACATGCCCAGCCCCAAGCTTTTTTTTTTTTTAAAGTACCAGTCCTCAGGGCCTGGATGCTGTCCTTGAGTTTTTGGATTAAATAATAGTGTTTTCCCACTTGAAACCCAGCTCCCCTTCCAGCTTTTTGGTAAGGTCCATGTTGGATTTGAGCCATGTTCCTCATATCTGAGCTAGGATTACAGCAGTGAACCACCAATATCTAGTATACAATTCATCTTAATTAGAGACACCCCTTTCAGATTCTCCACCATTTCCCCTCTTCTATCCCGCAAGTTACATAATCCAGGTTTTTTTTTAATAATGTACATTGGCTATAATGACTGCATTTATTCATCCTTTCTGTCTCCATTCATCTATCCCTCCCATTCCCCTCCTCCCCCAATACATTTCTGCTTCCTGGTATTTATTTTACCATTTTCTTTTAAATTATTATTGCTGTTGCAGTCAAATATTACAGTAGACTGAAATCTGGATAGTTTCAAGAGAGTGGTGTAATTGTGGCTTTGCCTCTGACAGTTGTATGACCTTTTTCCTGTCATTCCATCTTGCCTCATCATCTTCATGGTGATCTCTTAGACACTTTGTCAATCTGTGGACCAACTGTGAGAATTCTAAGCTCCACTCACAAAAGGCTGTCATTGTGTGAGTGGACATTCCCTTTTTCCTGCGGGCAGGGGATCTCCAGAGCAGGATCACAGTCTTCTATACATCCCTCTCCCCATTGCTAGGTCAGGGATTCTATCATGTAGCCAGGATGAGTGCTAGACTCAGAAGCTCATTGTTATAAACCCTTTTGCTCTGCCACACCTTTTCATCCTGGCAGTTTTGATTCTCAGAACTGTTTTATAATTAAATCCTCACAATTTTTAAAAAGAGGCTGCTGTTTTCTTTTTGTGTGACTTGCCTGAATATTCTGCATTGATTTAGTACCCATTTCAGTTTTGCTTTTCATATTTTTTCAATATTGGGTCATAGATTGAGGGCCATGGTCCTGCTAAGCAGTGGCTTTACCACTTAAGCTATGCCTCTAGCCCTTTTTTGCTTTAGGTAGGGTTTTATCCTTTCCTGACCTCAGACTTGAGTCCTCTTACCTATGCCTCCTGCCATAGCTGAGTTGGCAGGCACATGCCAGCATGCCCAGCTTATTGAGATTGGGGTCTCACTACTTTTTTGCTCAACTGGTCTCAAACCACAGTTTTCCCAGTCTTCATCTCCCAAGTGTCTGGGATTACAGACATGAGCCACTGTTCTCAGCTTCTTGCTTTTCTTCCCCTCACTCTCACTGTTCAACCACAATTGACTAGTAATTCAGAAGATCCACCAAAATAGATACAGAACAAAAGTATTCTAGCTATTAAAATCTCTTTGGAGCAGTTGGTCCCAAAATATTGTTTCAGGAAGAGCCCTATCACCATCCCCAAGGAACTGGTGAGGAAGAAAATCCTCAGGCCTCCTCCTGAATCAGGATCTGTGCAATCCGCCAGCCTTCTAGATGGTTTTGAATGCTGCTCTGCGAGTGCTGTTTTATCAGAGGACTTTACATTTTCAGAGTTTTTGTTTGTATGGGTTCAGGTGTTTTTAAGTAACCAATGTCTGAACTTAGTGGTCTGGAAATAGGAAATATTATTTCTAAAAGAACTGTTTTCCAGCTTTTTGTCTCTTTTGTTCATTAGAACTTTCACCTTCTTTTCTGTACTTAGAAGATCTATTTCTATACTGTAATTTTAGACTTAAGGTCTGTTACCATGGAAGCTTGGTAAGCAATGATATGTCAGGGATCTATTATTGTGACATGATATAAAAAAGATGGAACAACATTAATAAAACATTTTATTTCCTCAAACATATTTGTTTGTTTTTTGGCTGTGGGCCTTGACCATTTGAGCCACAGCCACTTCCGGTTGTTCTGATGGTTAATTGAAGGTAAAAGTCTCACGTTCTTTAGTGCCTGAGCTGGCTTTGAACCATGATCCTCAGATCTCAGCCTCTTGAGTAGCTAGGATTACAGGCGTGAGCCACATACGTGAGCCATCTATTTGAGCCAGCTTCGAATAGATGGAATTGTTTCACCTTGCTCTTGTCAGAGCAAAGTTTCTAGTAAGTGGAGCACTCTCTGAAATAAAGGAATAGTATATGCTGGTATCAGAAATTAGACAATGAAGGAGTGGATAAAGACATCTGAGCCTAGCCAAAGAAACTTTGGCCCAGTGACAGGATGTAACTGAGAGTCCAAATCTCCCTCCTTCCAATGAAGTATTATTCCCATGAAACATCACTGCCCTTAGAGACTCCAGTGCACTAGATTGGTTGGATCTTTGTCAAGAGCTTGATCTGAGCGGTTTTTAAGTGATTTTTTTCAACATATAAAGCATTCACAGATTCTTTCAAGGGCAGCACAGAGCTTTATTTAACTCCCTCAAGCCCTCTCACCTCTGTCAAGTTGCAACAGGAAATTCAAGGTCTAGCCAGAGGCCCCCAAAGAGTTAAAACCTTAGCCTGCAGAGTAGGAGAAATTGATGTTGAAAACAGATGTGCCTCTGTGGACCTTAGGATTCATAAGTCAAGAAAAGCCAGCATATATGAATGCATGTAAAAAAAATCTTGGCTAGTGTTTTGAAAAATGAAATGTTGTCTCATCTGCAATTCCTCTTCAGGCCTCACTGGTTGGGTTCCCAGGAGACAGGTGGCCCTGACACTTGAGCCATTAACTCAGAAGGCCCTCTAATCCCTTGTTTTCATTGTTGGTGTTCCGGCCTAGCTGCCCGCATAGAGTCTGCCCATTTTCATTGGCTTTAAGGATTGTTATTGGAGTGGCTGACAGCTGTCTGCCAGGCTGTCTGCAACTGCCTTCCTGCGCTCTCCACCACCGCTCTGCTTCACAGCACTATTGTTCCTATTTGAGCCTTTTTCTCAAAATCTTTCCCAGCTGTATCCTATATGGTAAACCACTTAAATTAGCTCCAGATTGTTCTGTTTATTTTATGGTAGATAAGCGACAGAATACAGTCTCAGCACCAGGCCAAGAGGACCGTGGAGTTGGGGGATGGGTCAGGGGACACAAGGTCTTTTACAACACAAGGTAGAGTTCCCAGAGAAAACACTGAAAAGACACAAGTGTGATTCACTCACGGGTCCTGCCACAGAAACATGATCTGATGCACTGGCCAGGCAGTAACTTTATGAGCATCCTTTGAAAGGAAAGAAAATGAAGACCTTAGCAGGAAGCCACCTGACAGAAGCTAAATCTCCTTTATCAGAAATAGATACAAGTGCAATGTCCTGGGCTCGATCCCCAGTACCAAAAAAGAAAAAAAAAATACAGTTAAAAAAAAACAAACAACAAAAAAAACAAGACAAGTAGATAAAAGATATCTCAGGTTAGCTGCCCAGGTACCGTGCTTGATGTTCTGATTTCCATAGAAATCTAGCCCCTTTTAATATTGTCATTTGATATGGCAAGTCATAGTGACTGACTTACTTAAAACTGGCCCAGGCCTTCAATCTCCCTAAATGCTCAGCATTTGAAAATGCTTGCTTTCCTGCTGTAATTTAAAGCTAGAAATCTAAAGATGTTGAGTCACCAACAAAGCTATTTTCCACACAGCTGCAAGTGAAAACTCACAATGAACTTGGCCTCTTTGCTTAAGCTTGCCATCTGTGCAACTGCTTAATCATGGCCTCTGTCTACCCTGTGGGGCTGCCTTCTTACAGTGTGCTTCTCCATGCACAGCCTTTTTGAATGTTCAGCAAGAACCAAGAAAATGTTTCAAATACAATAAATACTGTCCTAATGAGTTTTAGGAATAAACACAAGTAAAATGTGAAAAATAAACTTTCAAGTATCTGCACTCATCTGATGCACACAAGTAATAGCAGCAGTGAGGTGTGTTACAATGATTATTGAGTTTTGTCTTTTGTAACTCAAGACTCCCTAGGAAAGATCTTTATTCATTCCAGCATGACCAGATCTCCCATCCCCACTGAGAACCAAGATCCTGGAAACCTTTTCTACCATGTTTAGAGATGGATAGAAGAAAAGAAAAAGACTAGTCAGAAGTGATAAGACAAAACTAAGTGCTAAACCAACTATGGAAGACCAATGACTTCATCAAGGCCTCTTGGCCTCTGGCAAAATATCCTTTTCTCCTCCATTCAGATCTAGAATGAGTTTGCCTGGCCTCCAGGTCATCTGTAGTTCTCCAGTTTCTGGCTCCCTTTTCCCTCTCCTGTTTAGCCTTTGATTGTGAACAGCCTTGTATTTTCCCATATCCCATAAATGTTTTGTTCCTGGGGAACAAGATCTATGTATAGAACCTATGCTGTGTGCCACCACAGTATTAACAACACTGTGGGCACCTACCAGAACTTTAATTAAGGCCTTCCAAAAAACTGTTTCCTTTTCAGGCTTACCTGATGTGCTTTTTGTGTTTATTCATAAAGACTTAAACAACAGACATCACAAATCCCATTCGTTGACCAGTTTTCATAAAAATCATCGTTCAACTTCCCTATGCTGGCTAAGAGGTAGTCAATCATGTATGGCTTTCTTATCACCAAAAACTCTGGAACATACAGAAAACAGCTACTCAAGGTTTCTTTAAAGCAATAAAGGGTTAAAACAAGTAAGAGATGCAATCAGAGCCTTATTAATTGCTTGTAATATATTTTGTGAGGTTTGTTGTTTCTCCCTCTATCATTCTGACTGAGAAAGATGGAATTATGAAAATATGTAGCAGGCATTGTCAGGAAAATATCTTGGATAAATCTATTCTTACTAGTGGTCAAGGAAGTGATCCCTTGCTAGGAAACATCCAGTAATTCCATTTTATTTGTTTATATTTCTTTTACTTTTCTCTCCTGTCCCTATGCTAACAAGCCCTGGTTGAGAATTTGCATTGCTATTGTGGAGTTTGGAGGACCTAAGACCCAAAAGAAGATTCATTTTTGGCCAGAACACGAGCAAAACCTCGTTTCTCTTTTCTTTTGTTGCCTATTCTCCAAGGCAGCTTCCATAATGCAGAAGTACATTACAGAACAGGGGACTAGATTATCTTGAAAGGAAGCTGTCCCACTGACACCATAAAGAAACCTTGTAAAGGGGACCCTGGGAGGAAAGAATGTGAAGGAATCTAAGCATAGGAAAGAACTGGAGAAGAACATTTCTACTTCTGTGTATGAGCCAAATAAGCTGGGGCATGGCAGTGCATGACTGTCATCCTAGCTATGTAGGAGGTGTTACTAGGAGAATTGTAGTTAAGGCTGACATAGTGCAAAGGCATAAATATAAGACTCTATTAAAAAAATAACTGAAGCTACAAGGGCTAGGAGGGTGGTTCAAGTAATAGAGCACGTGTCTCATAGTTAACTCTAAATTGTTCTGATTTTGTGATAATGCAGATAGACTGTAAAGCTACACAAAGATTCAGATAGCTCTTTAAATCTAACATTAGCCCACTTCCTCTATCAGGGTCAACAAAGAAAGTATACAATAACTTTAGGATTTTTTTCTGATTTAGTAGCAAAGGTTTGAAAGCTAGATTGACATTTGTACCACTCTGAGACAAAATTATGTCTGAATCTAACTGGACTGAATTTATGCACAGACAAACGTATAGCAACATCCTCAAGAGGATTTTAACAAGACTGGGAACATATTATCCTAGAACATAGTATTCAAAATGTCCAGGATAAAATAAAAATTAGTCTTTCTATAAAGCATCACTTCTCAAGGAAAAGGAAAAGTATATGAACAACTTTAAGGTGAATCAAATACTGTAGTTGTCAAATGAAAACTTCAATGCAGCCATCATAACCATTTCCTCTGAGATCAAGTGGAACACTCTTGAAATGAATGAAGAAATAGAAATTCTCAACAGAATATAGCATCTACAACCAAATGAGCAATTTGGATGACTATATGAATGAAATCAAATGGAAAATTCAAAACAGTATCTGAAAGTTAAAATGTACTCTAAGAGCTCAGCAGTTGCATAAATATGTTAATGAAAAGAGTCAGTGAGGGGCCGGGAGTTTGGCCTAGTGGTTAAAGTGCTTGCCTAGCATGCATGAAGACCCAGGTTCGATTCCTCGATACCACATACAGAAAAAAAAAAAAAAAAGCCAGAAGTGGTGCTGAGGCTCAGGTGGTAGAGCTCTAGCCGTGAGAAAGTCCAAGGACAGTGCTCAGGCCCTGAGCTCAAGCCCTGGACTGGCAAAAAAAAAGAAAGAAAAGTGTCAGTGAATTTCAAGATACAACTGAAAATTACACAACCAGAAAGACAGAGAACAGAATTTTTTTAAATAGTCAATAGGGACCTATAGAGTAATATTAATAGGCCTAGCACTAACATCATTACCAATCCTACAAATAAAGATTAGTGCAGAAAAATGCTATAAATTTGGTTAAAGACTTGTATAAATTGTGAAATACAAATAGATAAACTCAAAGGAAGCTAGGCCAACTTCGTAATCAAATTGCTGAAGACCAAAAATAAAGAAAACATTTTTAAGGCAAGAATTCTATTTGAAGGGATTTAACAAGAAGAGTGGAAACATGCACGTACAAAAAGCCTATACCCACCCGTTCATAAAAACTTTATTGATAAGTGGTAAATACAAAAATCATATCTCCTTCAACTAGTAAAAAGATGAACATAATACTACCCTACCCCTGGGTACTATCTAGTAAAATGGAAGGATACATAGAATGTAATGCCTTACAATAAGAGAAAGAAGCTATTCTAAGAATATTATACATTATATATCTTTTTAAATATGTCATTTTGGAGAAGGTAAAACTTTAAAGATAGAGAAAATATCAGCGATTGCTAGAGATGGAGACAGTGTGTTGTTTGACTATGAAAAGGCAGTAGTGGGAGCAATGCTAGTTCAAGGAATGTTCTGTCATCTATATCCTGGCTGATTGTGAACTTAAACTTCAAAGAAGTACACACAAAAACAGTGCATTTTATTGCATGTAAGCTTACAAGTAAAGAGGAGTAACCAACACAACATTTCACATTTGATAGAGTTACATACTTTTTATGGCTACATGAAGTATGGAAAAGATTTGTGTTAATCTTATCTATTTTGAAGTCATTTTCCATTTGATTCTATAAACTTGTAGGAAGCCAAAGACGGAATAAACAATGAGACAATTCCTTTGGATACATACAGAAAACCTTCCTGAAAGGAATTTTATATTTCACATGCCAGGCAGATGTTTTGGTGGGTTAGATTACCATAGAGGTCTCAATGAAAAATTGAGGTATCAAAGGAAGGGTCTGTAAGAGAAAGAGAAGACAGAGTGACTCTAGGAAAGATCTATTTTAAAAAAAGAAGTCAAATCCAAGTGATGACTGGTGAAAACAAGAACAAAGAATCTGCCATGTCTTAGAAGCTCTTGTTTTTGATAATTAGGGCGGTATTGAGACTGCCTGTCTAGAGGAATCATATCTGCTGCACTGAGATAGATGCTTGCCTGTGTTTTGGCTAGGGCAGCCTTGGATTACCTCTGTGCAGTAGTCTGTGTGTGTGTTCTTGTGACACCAGGAAGAGTTTTCCTAGAGGTGGGATTTCTTTTTTTTATCCTTCCTTCCCCTTTTTTGTGCTGGTCCTGGGTCTTGAACTGTAAGCACTAAGCACTCTCCCCGAGCTTCTGTGTTCAAGGCTGGCACTCTACCACTTCCAGTTTTGGGGTACTTAATTAGAGATAAGGATCTCACAGACTTTTCTACCTGAGCTAGGTCTGAACTACCTCCTCAGCCTCCTGAGTAGCTAGGTTTATAGGTATGAACACTGTCTTCAGTCAGTGTGCCGTTTCTTTTCTTTTCATCCTGTCTCTCCTCTAAAGGGCAAAATGTGCAGAGGCTAGGTATTTAATTTCAGAGGGAGCATACCAGCTGACCATAACTGCATTCTTATAAATGTTACATCATCACTCTCCTTCCTCTTATGCCATTATGAGCTTTATTAGTTTTTATAAACGAAGATTGTTATAAAAGAATCTTAATTTTTTTTAACCTATCCCACGACGTAGTTTTTTTTCTTTTTCTTTTTGTGGGTCATGGGGTTTGAACTAGGCCTCAACACTAAGGCCTAGTTCAAGGCTCAAGGCTACTGCCCTATTCTTGAGCCAAGCCCCACTTCCTGTTTTCTAGAGGTTAATTAGAGATAAGAGTCTCAGGATTGGCTCTGAACCTTGATTCTCAGATCTCAGCCTCCTGAGTAGCTAGGATTACAGGTGTGAGTCACTGCATCCAGATAAGTTTTTTTTTTTAACCTATCCCACGACATAAAATATTTTCTTAAGCCTTCCTGTTAAAGTTTTATGGCTTTACTTTGTATTTATTTTGGTATTCTTTGACCTATCCTCTTCTTGTCATATATTTTTATTGAGATACAATTTATTTTATTGTTTATTTGCATGCCATTCACTACTGTTTAGTGTATTCATCAAGTTGTGTAGAGTTTAGCCCCTCTGTTGGGACTTAGTGCTATATCTCTTGGGGTTTTTATTTTTACCTTCCTGGTGGCTAATGGCACTGAACATCTTCTCACTGTCTTTTGACCATTTGTATATCTTATTTAGAAATTATCTGTTCATATCCTTTGTCCATATTTTAGTTGCATTTTTGTCTTTTTGTTACTGAATTATATAGTATGACTCATCTTTATATTTTATGTATGTTGCCAAGTAGGAGTTGGCCAAATAATAAATGCCCCATAATAAGCCATTATTCCAGCATTATTTGCTGTGAAAAAACTTATTCTCTGTGGGTTTGTTGACACTTCTATTAAAAGTTAAATAGCTATTTAAAAGTAGTTTGTTGCTCTGTGGATGAAGAAAATGTGGAGTGAAACAAGCTAAACTTAAAAAGCCAAACATTTTGTTTTCATTCATAGGTACAATCTAGACCTAAAACAATAATAAAGAGAACTTTTTCCCTAAAGAAAGGAAAAGATTTTGGAGGATGAAGTAGAATCTGTCTGTCTGTCTATCTATCTATCTATCTATCTATCTGTCTGTCTGTCTGTCTGTCTGTCTGTCTGTCTATCTATCTACCTATCTATCTGATGTTAGTATAATGAAACCCACCAAATACTGCTTGAAAATGTGGGAGAAGAAGGAGATTTGCTTAAGAAATATAATTGAGAGGGTGAACTTGCTCAAATTATGACCACAAAACCCCTTTATTCTACTAATGTGGTTATTTTAAACTTCATCACAGTTACATGATGTCTTGATTACTGTAGTTCTATAATATTTCTTGAAATTGGGAAGTGTAATTTTTCCAGTTTTATTCTTTGATTTGAAAATTTGTGCCATCTTGGATGAACCTTGCTTGGTCATCATGATTGTGGTGTTTAATGTGATCCCCACACAAACCCCACCTCCACAAGATGTTTATGTCTAAACCTAGAACCTGTAAATGTGCTGTCTTAAACCAGAAACATTTGCTTTGATTTGATTGTTGATCTTGTGTTTTGGTTTGGTTTTTTAACCTGGTTCATGACTGTTAGTGTCCCTTCATCTCCTGCTTTGTTTAGCCACTTTTCCATTTGGAATTCTTTCACCAAACTGCTTCCTGTTTGAGAGTATAAAGTTAATTTTGTACATACCATTGAGTGTTTCCTTCTCTGATTGTTCTTCAGAGAAAATGGAGCTGGTCAATGTTCTGATAATATTTGTCAGCCTCTTCCAACATTAAACACCCAGACATTAGTGAGCCCGCTTTCATACTTGGCAAAACTTCAGAGAAATACTCCGGGGAAACAAAACACTGCCTGTCCACTTGGTTTGGTTTATTGATTTTTCCTAGTAACAAAAAAAAACATGCTACTTGTAGAGATTAAGTAAAATGTTGAACATTTTACTTGTGTTATTTAATAATAATTACTTAAAATTCAACATATTTCACTTGTATCATTTATTTGAAAACAAAAACAAATAGTTGACGATTGCCCAAGCAGCATATTATATCTTTCTCTAGTTTATTACTTTATGGACCTTAGTTTATTAGTTTATTGACCTTAATTCTCATCCTTTTCATCAGAAGAATAAATACTACTCTCATTATTTTAAAACTATAATTCTTCCTTTTTTCCTGTTTGTTGATAGTAGTCCCACTTTCTTCCTACTGTTCTTGAATGTAACAGGCTCTCACATACTTCTGTGGTAAATTTTATCATCTGTTGGTTCTCAATTTAGCATCACTACAGTATAAACATGTGTCTACTGAAAAATTATCTGGTCACTTTAAATGTGTTTAAGATTTAGAATGAGAGTCAGACCATTTGCGAGTTAACTATAATATTCCTGAAGAGACCAAGAATTTTAGTTTACTCTGAAATTAATTTTAAAAATTAGAACGTATTCTTTCAAGATGAAACTACAGGAAAAAACAAAAATAATTTTAGATTTAAAAAGAGGTTATAACAGGGGCCTGGGGCATGGCCTTGTGGTAGAATGCTGTCTAGCATGCACAAAGACTTGGCTTTGATTCCTCAGTACCACATATCTAGAAAAAATCCAGAAGTGGTACTGTGGCTCAAGTAATAGAGCTCTAAGATAGTGCTCAGGCCCTGAGCTCAAGCCCAGGACTGGCAAAAAAAAAAATGGTTAGAACAAATAGCACTTTAATTGCCATGAACATACAAAATAAGGCTCCTCTATACTACTTATTAGAGGGATTCAGAATGTGAAGATTAAACTTAGTGTTACCAATTATAATACTTTTAAAGTTCTGGATTCTGTTTTAAAGAACAAATGTTTTTGATCTTTCAACAGACTTGAGTCTTTTCATCATTAATACATTTGCAATGAGAGATAACATCGCATTGGTATCTCATCATTATAAGTAATGACATTAACCCCATTAAAATGAGGAAACCTTTTACTACAATTCTTTATGAGCTTTTTCTTTTTAATCCTGATCCTGGCTTTTTCCCACATCCATCTTCCTTATTTTCAACTATTAGTGGATATATCAATTATTTGGTGTCTGGTTTCCAAATACTCCAAGCCCTTGTTCTTGGTCAGAAAGATCCTTTTGTCCTTGCTGCTATTCATCAAGAGCTGAGTGTTACAGTATTTATGTACCTTGAATATCACATGCCATTGTAAACCTCTATAGGAAAATTCATTGAGTAATTCAGTTTCTGATGCTTATTCTGAATCCCAAGCTCTCAGTGTGCGACTCAATTCCTTGAGAGCCAGTCTGCCTTATTTGAACTCATAGAAAGAGAAGGGAGTCATCCTGGGTCTCCTCCAATAATAACAAAATCCATCCCAATTCATTGTGCTTTTATGGCTCTCAAATTAACCATAGAACAGTGAATATAACCTATTAGGGAATTTAGGAGTGTGGCTTTGGAAGAGTGGCTATAATGCCTAAATCTGGAATGTATAAATGTACAGAGAGGATTCTGTTCTGCTCTGCATAGTTTGCCAGTCCTGATGACAATGGTCAATAACAAACAGCTAGTATCAACTGAACACTTCTGTGCCAGGCACTTCATTAAAGTAGCCATTGTTGTCCTAACTTTTCAAATACACTTAACAGATTGAGTAACTAGTCCAAATTCATGTTTTATGTTTAAAACTTGAATTCATGTCACTTGAAAGCACTTAGTAAGATGATTCTAAGATGATGGAGAAAATGATAACTAGACATCTTTTTGTCTATATTTAATCCCAATTCAGATCTTTTATTTTTTAACTTATAGGAACACATGTTCTTTAGAATGCAGTTAAGGGGCAGGAGTGTGGCCTAGCAATAGAGAGCTTGCTTCACATTCATGAAGCCCTGGGTTTGATTCCTTCTACAAGATACACAGAAGCTGGAAGTGTTGCTATGGCACAGGTGGTAGAGTGCTACCTTGAAAAAGCTCAAGGGAAGTGCCCAGGCCCTGAGTTCAAGCCCCAGGACTGGCAAAAAAAAAGTGTAGTTAATTAGTCTTCAACTAGAAGAGACCTTAGTGTGGAACAGTAGCTGAATGAAACTGCTGAGCCTCCTGCTCACCATACCTGGGTTCCCTCTCTGACCATCACGTGGCTGGCTCTGCTGGTCATTCTGGCTTCAGGTCTTCTGTCTTGCCTGGTCATGGAGAAACTTATTTCTCTGACTTCTCTATTGGAGAGAAAATCTTGTCTATTTTTTTTTGTCAGTTGTGGGACTTGAACTCTGGGCCTGGGCATTGTCCCTGAGCTCTTCAGCTCAAGGCTACCACCCTACCCCTGGAGCCACAGCCCCACTTTTGGTTTTCTAGTAGTTACTTGGAGATCAGTTTACAGACTTTAGTGCCAAGCTGGTTTTGAACCTCCATCCTCAGATCTCAATCTCCTGAGTAGCTGGTATTACAGGCATGAGCCACTGCACCTGGTGGCCTTGTCTATTTTTAAGTTTCCATGTTCTAAAAGCTAGTGGCCTTGTCACATTGTAGAACTCAAGTCAGATTTCTTAAGGGGTAAGCAAAACCAGTGCTTTCTCAGATGTTCTCCACAAGCCCCCTTGACATCTTCATAACTCACCAGGTGCCAGAATAGATAAACAATTCTGGTATTTTGTTGGATGACCTTTATTGAAATCTGCATGGGTCTTGGAAACTTTTTGCCAGTGTCCTGTAAATCTAGCAGCATTTGTATATGGAACCACATCCTAAAAGTCAAAGTCATGAAGTAACTGGACAAAACCTTAGGAAAACAAACCCGTAGTAACCAAAGTTAATTTTTAGTGCTATCGACCTCTATTTTTGCTGAATGGCCTCTTTTCTTTTTTTTTTTAGATATATTTTTTATTGTAATTAATAAAAGGGTTACATGATATTTGCCAGATAGAAGGTGCATTAATTCACATATATTGATACCCTTTCACATGTCTTGGTCCCCATTACCCTCCCCTCCCCTTCCCCCGCCCTGTCTTGGTTTTCCCCCCTTCCCTATCCAATTTCAAATAACCAAATAAAAATATATCCGATATATCAGATAACAAAGTCAGATACTGTAACAATATGATATAACCAAGGGACAGCAAAAGAGATGAGAGATAACATAGTACAGTAAGGACAACAATCATTCATTATATGGCTTTTGTTTCAATATCCTGGGGGTCTTTTCAATTAGTTTCACATTATATGGCCTTATGTATCAAGGTTTTGCTCTATTGCAGATCTCTACTAGTAGAGCCCAAGTTTTCTACTGATTATGACAAATGAGGGAAACCATTGAGCCTAAGTTCCTTTGAGTCTGGCTTACTTCACTTAATATGATTTTTTCTAAGTCTTTCCATTTCCTAACAAATGGGGCGATGTCGTTTTTTCTGACAGCAGCATAGAATTCCATTATGTACAAATACCACAACTTGTTGATCCACTCATCAACTGAGGGACATCTAGGTTGGTTCCATATTTTTGCTATGGTGAATAGTGCTGCAGTGAACATTGTTGTGGTAGTGGATTTAGTATGTCCTTGTTTCTGGATGGTTGGGTAAATGCCAAGTAGTGGAATTGCTGGGTCATAGGGGAGTTCTATGTTTAGCCTTTTGAGGCACTGCCATACTGCTTTCCATAGTGGTTGGACGAGTTTGCACTCCCACCAACAGTGTAGTAGTGATCCCTCCTGGCCACATCCCCTCCAGCATCTGTTGTTATTCGTTTTCCTGATCCTGGCCTGAATGGCCTCTTTTCTACTGTACTCCCCATTACTGAGGTTATCTCTTTGGCAGATCCTGTGACAGGTCTTGGAAACAAAGCAAAACTATTTCACTTTACACAGAGATAAGTACAAGAGATGTGATGTATACACTGGACAGAGGAAAAATTGCTTGGAGAACTAGGCTTGTAGACTCACAAAATACTTAACATGGCACTTAAAATTTATACCAGCCAGGCGCAGTGTCTTACGCCTGTAATCTTAGGTACTCAGGAGGCTGAGATCTGAGGATCAAGGTTAAAAGCCAGCCCTGGCACAAGAGGACTTGAGACTCTTATCTCCAGTTAACCTCTAGAAAACAGGAAATGAGGCTTGGCTCAAGGGTAGGGTGGTAGCCTTGACATGAAGAGCTCAGGGACAGTGCCCAGGCCCAGTTCAAGGCCTTTGACTCACAAAAACAAGCCAGCCTTGGCACAAAAGGACTTGAGACTCTTATCTCCAGTTAACCTCTAGAAAACAGGAAGTGAGGCTTGGCTCAAGGGTAGGGTGGTAGCCTTGAGATGAAGAACTCAGGGACAATGCCCAGGCCCAGTTCAAGGCCTTTGACTCACAAAAACAAAACAAAACAAAAAGATGAAAGATAAAGGACATATTTTAGGCCAGAGAACCAATATGTTCAAAGGCAAAACTATCAAGAAAGGAAATGGTGTGTTCTAACAGGAAGGATTTCGTTCTATGTGTCTGAAGCATAGAACTCTATGGGAAAGGACTGTGTTGAAGCTCAAAATATCAGCTGTGGCCGGGCACAGTGGCTCACTTCTATAATCCTAGCTATGCAGGAGGCTGAGATCTGAGGATCTCAGTTCAAAGCCAGCCCAGGCATTAAAGTTTGTGGGACTCTTCTCTACAATTAACCAGTAGAAAACCAGAAGTGATGTTGTGGCTCCAGGGGTAGGGAAGTAGCCTTGAGCTGAAGAGCTCAGGGACAGCACCCAGGCCCAGAGTTCAGGCCCCACAACCAACCCTCCTTCCCCCCAAAAAAAGATCAGTTGGGGCCAAATAAAAAGGATTCTCTCTGTTGGGATGAAGTTTGAAGTTTATCCAGACTGGAAAGCACTCATGTCTTCAAACATAGATGTGGCCTGATGGGTTTAGGGCTTAACGGAAACACCTCAGGTGCAACTTGAAACTGTAGGATCCATTTACCTCAGGCACCCAGGAAAGACGCAAGGCTATAGGGCTGGAGATGGATAGGAAATCGATTTTAAAGTTAGACTTTACATAACCAAATTTACACAGAGATGACTAAACGTAGAACAAGAGGGAAAAACTGGAAAAGAACATCAGGTTATATAGGTAGATAAATATTCTCTCCAAAATCTTTTAGCAGAACAAAATCTAGTTTGCTTGGTCTTTTAGGTGACATTAAGATGTATGTTAGTTCTCTGATTTGATTTTAGTCCCAGCCTAAAAATCTAAAAGCATTACCTATCAATAAGCAAGCACTGTTTAGGGATGCAGAAGCTGGCTTTTCTGTTTTGAAAACAATGTTGCCTGCTCATCATCAGTCACCTGCATCATGCCCAGCGCTGAGATAAGGCCAGACTCTGGCATGAGGATTCTGGAGCGGAGCCTTCCTTGCCTGTCTTTCCATGTTCCCTGCGACAGAGTTTGGAAAGCCCAGCTGAAGCACCTGTGTGTGGAGAGGTAAAGGAAGGCTCAGGGTAGCCTTCAGCAGCCAGGCTATAGCTTCCCATGTCTGGAGAGTAGTCCCAGGAATTTTTGTTGTTATAGTTTCAGTTTAACTTTTATCAGCTGGACAGGATGAGCTCTCATGGTCATGTTAATGTTTTTGCTAAGATCGTTGGCTGATCATATTTTCCATGATTTTTGACAGCTATTTTTGTTAAATTATGAATAATAAAGTGAGGTTTACAATATGTATATGACAGCATTTGTTTTATCTTGACATTTCTTTACTAGATAGCAAGGTTTTATAATTAGGTTTTCACCCTGCCAAAATTTTGCTGGGAAAAAAAAGCTTTCTCTGAAGAAGAAATATTCTAAAGTTCTCTTTATTAGCTGGAGTCATCTTATTTTGATTTGAAAGTCTTTTCACAAGTCAGTCAGAAAATGAAACAAAACTTTATCATGAAAACAAGTTCTTAGCAAGAAAAGAATTAACTGGCTAAATAGAAAATTAGGAGGGAAGAAAAAAAATGCATTTGATATACTAGTGGTTCCTCTGTCTTAAAAAAAATTTTAATCTGAGGCTGGGAGTGTGGCTTAGAGGTAGAGTGCTTATCTAGCATGCACAAAGCCCCGGGTTTAATTCCTCAGTACCACATACACAGAAAAAGCTGGAATTGGTGCTGTGGCTCAAGTGGTAGAGCTCTAGACTTGAGAAAGTTCAAGGACAGTGCTCAGGCCCTGAGTTCAAGCCCCAGAACTGGCCAACAAAAAAAAAGGAAACTTTGTTTTCTACGTTGTTTCAAATGAGCTTTTTGAAATCCTGTTGTTGTTTTGATTAATTTTATGTTAAATTCCCTAAAATGCTCAGGAGATGATACTAGGGCTGACAAATAGTATAGTCCAGACAGAATCCACAAACTTCTCACTTATTTAACTAACTAAAGGCCTAAGTATATGGATTCCATCCCTATGAATGTGGGGCCACTGGTGGCCAGGCACTGCCTGCAGAGGTGAAGCACACAAAGAAGGCTGAATTGCTTGCTCTCCACGAACAGGACAGCTGTAGTCGGCTCTGTGATAGGAGAGTCAGTTGGCAAGTTTGTCAGTTGACAATGCTTTCCCTCTGGAGTGCTCTTGAAAAACATGATTGAGGAATCCAGTTTGATAACTGATTTTAAAATTGTTTATCATTGCTAACAGCAAAACCATCACTGTGAATTAATGAGGGAAAGAATCACTGTCTAGCGCCTTCCCCACCTGATGTGTGGATACACCTCCAGCTCCTGCAAGTAATTAGAGTAGCCAAATTACCTTTCCAGCCCAGAGCACTTTCCTTTCTGACTCCTATCTGAAGGGCTGTTCTCCAAACCTGAATCAGATTCCAGGCTCAGTGCCAGATTCTACACTATCTCTACTATCTCTACCTGGAATCTTTCATTGGTTACCAACAGATGTAGAACTGAAGAACACAATACAATAAGCATCTTTTAAAAACTTGCTCAAGATCATTAATAGTAATCCAGAAAACAGTGAAACAAGAACTATACTCTCAGCCATTCTTGACCTGGAGTAATGTGCAGATACCAACTTCTGGCATGGTTTTGAATCACATAAACAGCAGTTTTTTGAAACTTTGCTTTATATCTGACTTATACCCAGTGGAAAACTGAATGTGACATGGAATATATATTTCATAAACTCACTTAGGTGAATCCATGAACCTTGAATTTCTGTCTAAGCAAAGATACTATGAGGTTTGAGGAAAGAGTCTAACAAACTCTAGTAGCAAATGATTAAACTGATTGTCACTCAGCCATGTGTTGTGGTGTTACCTTCATCTAACATAGCTTAGGACTCTTCTCCATTCCCCTTTGTGAAGCATTAGAGAAGAATAGAGGAAGAGTGGTCAATTGGATTGACCAATTCTTGTGGCTTTCACAGGAAATGAAATGTTTATTTGGTGTGTGTGTGTGTGTGTGTGTGTGTGTGTGTGTGTGTGTTGTGTGTGTGTAGTATGTCTACATATGCATGTACAACTCTTCACTGGGGACTTTAACGAGTGGCACTATAAGGGAAGAGGCCTTTGGAGTCACAGACCAAGTTGGAATCCTAGCTGTCTACCAATTGTTGGCCATTTCAAATTCTTGTCACATTATTTTTGTTGTTGTTCTGGGGTTTGAACTTTAGAGCTCATATTGCTTGGCTTACTGGTGCTTATGGAATTCTACCACTTGAGTCATGCCTTCAGCTCAGCTTTTATACTGATTAATCGGAGATGACGTCTCCAGGACTTTTCTGCCTGGGCTGGCTGTGACTTGTCATCTCTGGATCTCAGCCTCCTGAGTAGCTAGGATTACAGCATGAGCCACAGGTGACCAGCTAAATCCTGTTTGTTGTTTGAATTTCATTTTGTTTTCAAACAACAAAGAAATGATAAGACTATTTAGGTTGGAGGGAAAGGGTGACATTATTCAAAAAGAAATGTATTAATTACCTGACTTATGCAACTATAACCCCTCTGTATATCACCCTTACAATAAAAAAATGTCTATTTAGGTTGCTGTAAATGCTCAGAATAGCAGCATTCATTACTATTTATTGAAGACTCAGGAGGTCCAGAGGGCCTGCCAAAAAGGATCACAAATGGTATCGCAAAAGGATCACAAATGGTATCGCTTTATTCTTACCCTAAAATATGTAGTAGGTATTATTATCTCCACATTAAATATGAGGAAATGGAGGCAGAACATTGCCCCTGGCCACACATCTAATAAGTAAAACTGTAAGATCTCAATTCTAGCTTTGGACAACCCCTTGAACAATCTTGGAAAACCCCAGTAGTACTGTCTTATGGAGATGGTATTACCAAATATAGCTTCTCTTTCTCCCTAGGTGCACCTCATACTACCTACAGTAGTTCCTCAAATCCACAATTTCACTTTCTGCAAAAAAAAAAATCCACAAATAATAATTCATGGTTTTAAATTATATACTGTTCTGCGTGATATCTGTGTGATAAATTCTTGTTCGGTCCTCCTCAGTCCTGCCCAGGACATGATTCATCCCTTTGTCCAACACATACTACTGTAAAATATTTTATGAGAAAAACACAAAATTACTCATGATTGATGGATGGATTAATTCTTATGAGACCAAGTCTCACTCTGTTTCCCAGGCTGGCTTTAACTTCTGGACCCAAGCAATCTCATTGCCTCAGCCTCTGAATAGGTGGACTGAAGGCACATGCCACTGGTTCTGCTTGACTTACTTTTTGTTACAATACATTGTTATGACTGTTCTATTTTATTATATCATTGTGCCTTGTTGATAAACTTTGTGTAAGGCACGTACCTATATGGAATTTAAAAAACATGGCATATATGACGTCCAATATAGTCTGAGGATTTGAGTATCTACTGGGGGTCTTGGACATTGGACAAGTATAAGAGAGGACTCCATTAAAACATGCAGTAGAGAACATGCAGAGCAGAACCGGCCTGCCACACTGCCCTCCTGTGGTTCATCTGGACAACAGTAGCTTTAAAAAAATATTTAGGGAAAATACACATGCAAGTAAGTATTTGAAACAGCTATTTGTAAGGTTTTACAACCTCCATATGCAAGAACTATCCGTCTTCTACAGTGCCAGTGTAACATCTAACTCTGAGCCCTCACCTGGCTAGCAAGATACCTAATTCCAGTCAGCTGGAATTGCACTACACCACTGCCTTCTACCTCTCTGTTGTCTTTGAAAAGACACTTTTTTTCCGAGGCATTTTACTTCATGAATGTTTGTCTTGACATCCTGTTAACAAGGGAGACTTTTTTCTAAGAATTACCTTTTATTCTCACCTAGTCTGTTAATAGATTTTTATCAATCACAGGAAAAATCTTTTTTTTTTTTTTTTTTTTTTTTTTTTTTTTGTGGTCGGTCATGGGGCTTAAACTTTGGGCCTGGGAGCTGTCTTTGAGTTCTTCAGCTCAAGGTTACCACCTTACCCCTGGAGCCACAGCCCCACTTCCCATTTTCTAGTGATTAATGGGAGATAGGAGTCTCAGGTTCTTTAGTACCTGGGCTTGCTTTTAACTGAGATCCTCAGCCCCCTCAGTAGCTAGATTTACAGGCATGAGCCACCATGCCCAGCCCAGTCATAATCTTAAGACTGGAATTCAGCTACCAGTTATAAATTTTTTCAGGAAGAATTTTCTAAAGTCTGCTGGTCCTGACTCTCAGAACCTTTAAGTCACTAAATGAACTTTACCTGCAGTTTCCTGTGCTCTAGAGTTGTACACATGTGGATGGAGTGCTTGCCTAGCATACGCAAGGCTCCATCTGGGCTTGATTTCCAAGAACACACACTGAAATATCTAAAGTGTTGCTCATAGTCACTGGAGACTTGATTGTATGGCTCGGACCTGTCCCCAAAGTATAACGTGTGGGGGAATGCCTTGTCTTCAGGAGACATACCTGTAGAGGATTAAAGGTATTGTATCAGAGATGCACCATGCTGGACCCTGATTTTTGTCTGTGTAACTGTTAGCAGTTACACAGGTGGGAGAAGTGAAATTGCTAGGAGAGAGAGTAAGGGTACAGTGTTCATTTTTATTATCCAAGCACCATTTAATAGAATTCTTATAAGTTCTGTTCTTCAGAGTATTTAAGAGTTTTTTTTTTTTGGAAACAATGGAACATCCTTATTGCAGTTGAGGTGCCTGTGCCAGAGTAAACTACAAACATATTTTAAAAGGTTGAGACAAAGGCTAAGGATCATTACATAAATTACTTTAAAACCCTAACTTCTTAGCTCTAGGGATTACTATCAGGAATAGTGGCCCAGGATTGAGCACAAAGTTGATGGACAAACATTCTTGTCTGACTATTCTTGTAGAAGGTGTGATAGCCTTTGTAGTTAGGTTGTAGTTCTGGAAGGTTTTTTGGGATAGCTCTTGTCAGCTCTTGTATATAAAATCCCCCCTTCCTTCCCTCAGCTTCATTTATTATTATTTTTGTTTGTTAGGGCTTGATACAAGTGATTCTATTTTGATTCTGATATCTTTCACATCCTCATCCCAACATTTAATTTTGTTTCAGATAATGGAGGGCAGACATTGGCAGGAGGCAATAACTGGCCACTTCGAGGAAGAAAATGGAGCCTGTGGGAAGGAGGCATCCGAGGAGTGGGCTTTGTGACAAGCCCTCTGCTGAAACAGAAGGGTGTGATAAACCGGGAGCTCATCCACATCTCTGATTGGCTACCAACACTCGTGAAGCTGGCTGGGGGACACACCAAAGGCACCAAACCTCTGGATGGGTTTGATATGTGGAAAACCATCAGGTACCTGCATATCTTGCTCTTTTCCTCTTCAGACAGAAATTCCAACTCAATACTCAACTCAATTGAGTAAGAATGGTAGTTCAGCTACAAATACATGATTTTTTCTTTTTAAATAAAATTTTTAAAGAAACTGTAATTATATGTTTTTTAATGTCCTAAATTTGGAATTGCAGTTCTGCCTATTACATGAAGGACAGGATTGTCCTCAGTTTTGGCCTTGGAAGGTCTTTGGAGCTTGCTGGGGGTGAGGGTGAGGGTGGGGATTATAGGCATGGCTCCTTTGGTAGAATCTGAACCAATGAGTAAAAGAGGCTTCAGTACTGAGTTTGAATGCCAGTCTCAGACCAAGAAAAGAAAATTGTAAATACTTGTTTGTGTGTTTGTTTTGTTTTTGTGATATTGGGCATTGAACTCAGGACCTTGTACTTGCTAGGCATGTACTTTACTACTTGAGCCATATATCCAGGCTTTTTTCCTCTAGTTATTTTTCAGATAACTCTGATGTTTATGCACAGGAGCAGCCTCAAGCAATGCATGATCCTCCTATCCGTGGCCTTCCATGGAGGATGATAGATATATGTATTGCCATGCCTAGTTTATGATTGACATATGGGGTCTCACTGAATTTTTGTTCAGACTGGCCTTAATCCAAAGACCCTCTGTAGCTCTGTTTCCCAAGCTAGGATTACAGGTGTGAGTAACTGTGTCTATCCTAAAAAGCATTATTTAAAAACCTATGTCTTCTTTTAAAACTTTTAACAGTTTCTCATTATTAAAAAAATTCTTAATATTAAAATAAAGTAAAACTTGAGCTCCAGGTTGTTACCAATATGACTTTAAAGAGGTAGGAGAATTACCTGTCTGTAATGCAAACATTTGGGAAACTGAAATGGAACAATTACAAGTTTGAGGCCAACCTGAGTTATATAGTAAGATCTTATCTTTAAAAGGAAAAGTAAGAAAACTTCGAACGGTTCTGACCTGACACCACATGCTTGATCTCCAGTCAGTTTTTATTTTTGCTTGGGTTTGGTGATTGGTGTTGTAACCTTGGCTTTTATGAAATAATAGGTAGCTTGCAGAATCAGAACTCTGTGGCACACCCGCTACAGGTGAGCTGTGCAAACAATTGAATTCATTTTCAATAACTTCCCTTGTCCCCAGTTTACTGAGATTATTGTCTTTGGCCAAGTCTATGTCATTGATATTTATCTCTATTGCCAATTTTGGATATAAACCAATCCATATTCAGATCTTAAGATTATCTTGATCAGAGGTAACCTTTAAGAGTTTAAGTTATGTTTGCTTTTGCCTCCAGAGAAACTGGCAAAATGTCCATCCCCCTTATCTCCAGCATTAGAATGTTCCCCTAGTGTGCAATCTGCTACAGAGCAGTAGGTTTGAACTCTTCAGCAGCACACAATGTTGTCTTCAAGGCTGTCACCAGGAAATAAAGGCACGGATATTATCCAAGTGTGATAAATCGATGAGAGAAGTGAGCCTATCCTAAAAAGCATTGCTTTTCTTTTTTTTCTTTTTCTTTTTCTTTCCTTTTCTATTGAAGACAAAAAAAAGAAATTTCTGTCCAGATTTTAATCAAGCATTTCAAGATTTGTTCTGAAGAAATTTGGCAAATTTCTAATGAGTAGTCCCATTTCTTGATGTAAGTAACTGGATCACTGGTCCCTGCCATGCATAGCACCAGTATGAGGGCATTGCATACTTTGCCTACCAGGGCAGAAACTGAATGGCCACACTGATTTCTGGGGCTTCCAGAGCAGGCAAAACAAATGGACAACCAAGTATCAGTCTTTTTTTAAATTTATTTTTATTTATTTATTTATTTATTTATTTATTTATTTATTTATTTATTTATTGCCAGTCCTGGGCTTGAACTCAGGGCCTGAGCACTGTCTTGGGCTTTCTCAAGGCTAGAGCTCTACCACTTGAGCCTCAGCACCACTTTCTGGCTTTTTTCTATGTATGTAGTACCAAGGAATCAAACCCAGCAATTCGTGCATGCTAGGCAAGCACTCTACCACTAGGCCAAACTCCCGGCCCCCCAACTATCAGTTTTACTGATTTGTGCCCAAAGACTAGAAACTTTTTTTTCCACAAATGGAAATACCATTTTTAAGATGATAGTAGTTTTAAGAAATTTCAAAAGGAGCTCATGAAATTGGAATGCTATAACAGATAAAAGACAGTGTTGGCGGTGGTGAGAGCATCAGAGGCTTCACTGGTTGCATAGTTGTCAATTCCTCTCAAACTTCCTTCAGATTATTAAGCAGTTAGGAGAAATATGAGAAGTCCTGGGGTGGGTGTGATGGGAACTCTTCAACTACTTGAGTTTTTCATCTTTCTAATCTAAGACCATATTTGACATTCCTAGGAGACTCAAGTTGTTCAAGCTCCTTCCAGTTCTATATAATTTTTCTACTTTTAAATGAATAAGCAATTTGTATGTTGTTTGGGGCACTGCATAAACTGAGATGACAAAAAGAGGAAAACGGAAGGACTAGTACTTCATATACCTCTAATTTTACTGTTTACTTTGCAAATAAACTTAGTATAAAACAAAAGCAGGGGCTGGGAGTCTGGCCTAATGGTAGATGCTTGCCTATCATATACAAAGACCTGGGTTCAATTCCTTTGTACCACATACATAGAAAAAGCTGGAAGTGATGCTGTGGCTTAAATGGTAGAGCTCTAGCTTTGAGAAAGGCCAAGGATAGTGCCCAGGCCCTGACTCTGCTCACAAGCAAAAGTTCCCAGTCATTATGGTAGGAATGTGTTTTTGTGAGTGTGCCTTTTTCCTGATGGTTGAGGAACTCCTTTAGGTGTTACAACATGACAGTGGTGTGACAGTCAAATGAAGGTATCTTCCCTTCTATAGCTCATGTACAAGCAGGAACATAAATCACTTTCTCCTTCCTTCCATAGATACCCAGTGAAGCCCAATGAAATGAATAGTCTCTGAGTTAGAAATTAAGAACTTCCGTTCTTTATTCTTTATTCTGTGTTAACAAAACAACCCAGAATGATTATTGAGTAATATTTTCTTTTCACCCATTTATTGCATCAGTTTAATTATGTTCTTAAGTTCTTGTAGTGCCACATTTGGTTTTTAGGCTACATGTCATTACTTCACTGTTGTAATCTCTGTCTTCCTGGAGTATGTTAAATGCCTATTAGACATTTTTTTTTTTTGCTGGTCCTGGGCTTGAGCTCAGGGCCTGAGCACTGTCCTTGGACTTTCTCAAGGTTAGAGCTCTACCACTTGAGCCTCAGCACCACTTCTGGCTTCTTTTTTTATGTATGTGGTACCAAGGAATCGAACCCGGGTCTTCGTGCATGCTAGGCAAGCACTTTAACCACTAGGCTAAACTCCTGGCCCTAGACATTATTATCATCTCTGTTTCATTGTATTTCTTTATAAAAAATGTCTTAACAAGTTCAACTTTTTAATTTTTTCTCTGATGAACTCTAGAATTCTTTTTCTAAATTCTAAGAACTTATATATCATTTAGACTTATAAATTAATTTTTGAAGAAAAGACAGTCATTCTTTTTACCTGGGCACTAAATTTCTCCCCAGCTTACTAAGGCTTTTTCATTTAATTTCTTTCTGTATTTATTTTGAATAAATTTTCTTCATAAGCCTGTGTGTTAGTCAGACTTTCATCATTGAGAAAAAAAATTGTGACATAGTAAACTTAGGGAAAGATTTATTCAGCTCATGATTTTAGAGGTTTCAGCCGTGATTCCTGGGTCTCCATCACTTTAGGCCAGAGGCAAGGCTAAATGTCATAAAGGTTGAATATCATGGTGGCAGGAATGTATGGCAGAGGAAAGTTGCTCATCTCATAGAAGCTAAGATTGGGATGCATGCTCACTACCTGATGGTTTAGGCTCATCAGTGGGCACCCCACCACCCAAGCCACACCTCCAACTCCCTATTTTAGATTTTTAAGGTTATAGTTTAAAACTTAAATTCCATTGTCCCAGATTTCTTTGTCAGCGACTCCAACTATAGATTTTGTTTCTGTCAGTCATTCTGATTTTGTCTATTCTGTTTTTTTGGAATTATCTTCTCTATTTCTCTTCTCTATATGCTTTCGCCGACTTTCATTTTCACTTATATATATCATGTAACTTCTGAGACTTTGTCCTTCTTCACTTCACTCAGTTTCTTCCTTTAGTTCAGTATGTATGTTTTTTTAAATTCAGATTTATGATGTTTTTAATATTGGCAGTTACTGATTTAATTATATTTAATTCCTGTTCAAATATCATGTAACTGTTTTCCTCTACTTTGTGATATTTTCCATAGTGGAAAAGTAGTTTTAATTTGCCAAAAGTTTTACATTTTCCTATGCTATTTTTTTAATTTGTATGGTAACCTTATATACATGCTGTTGTTATTCACATTTATTATATTTGATTTTTCCTGGACCTGCAATAACAAATGATCGATGGAGTAAGATTTATCTCTTAGCTAAAAAGCACCTTTTATTACTACAACAAAATATGGTTTCTTTAATAAGCATTTCTCCTTTCTTGGTTACCTGGTCTCTTGTGATTTGTTAGTAGAATCTTGCTGTCTGCAACTTCCTACTTTCCCTTTACCATCCTTCTTTCCAAAGACACTTTTTCTCCTACTTGCCCTCTCTCCAAGTTGGTACCACTCTTGTCTTGCACAGTTTCCAAGCCACTTTCAGCTCCACATTATCCAGTGCTCTGATTCCCAACGTCTCAGAGCTGCATCTGCAATTTGTCACTTTAAATCTTATCAGACGTGATCTGAGTCCCTCTCCCTCTTGACTCCCTCACCTTTTCTCTATCCTGTCTGCACTCAGGTGGGCACTAGCATGACCTTTCTAGGTCTCAGGATTGTTGATATTATAGGCTTGCACTTTGAGTATTCTTGTTTTCTTTCTTTACCAATATGGATTGTAGGGGATTGTATGACAAAATGACTACTATTGTTCTATAGATATATTGAAATGTATATTTTTGTTCTACTTTGGCAAAATCAGCACTAGATAAAGCATTACACACATGACTCAAAGACTACCAAATGACTTTATGCATATATTTTTTCCAGTTATGGGGCTTGAATTTAGGGTTTTGTGATCTTGGTTGACTCTAACACTTGAAGTCATCTCTTTCATCCTGTATGCTTTTTTTTTCTGGTTAATTGGAGCTAGAGTCTTTCATATTTTTCTGCCCAGGCTGGTCTCAAACTGCCATCCTCTGGCTCTCATGTATGCATGCATTTTTAAGTTAAAACTTAATATTCAAGATATGGTGAATTATTTTTGATTCCATACTTTATCATACTTTTTGATGATAGAGCTTCTAGCCTATGCTAGATGTGTGTTCTATGCTCTGATGTGCTTGGAGTGTTGCTTCAGAATGCTTGATTAGATTACTCACATTCTAGGAAGTTATGTTATTGTGCTCTTTCCAAATCTGCTGCCTGGGTTAATGTTGTAGGAAGGTAGCATCTGGGTTGAGTGTCAGGGAAGCAAGAAGGACTATCTCTGCACAATTGATGGGAATCATTGGTCATTTTTGCTTAGTGTGGACCCTAACTGGTGCAGTTAGAGCAAAACAAAGTGAATCCCATCTTTTTCTACTTGATTTAGGGTCAAGTTAGAGTCTGTGACCGGAATATCTTTTTAGCATTGGCCTTAGTGAGAGTCCCTCAGGACTTTGGCAGCTAGTCTTCTTTCCATTTCCAATGTTCTTGTCGGTTTTCATCTCTTTTTGTTGTTGTTGTTGTAATTCTTTGTATTAAAATGAAAATGAGGGGAAGATCATATTAGCACTGTGGGTTTGTCCAAGATACTAGCCCAAAACTCCTCACAGTTAGTTTTCAGTAATCAGGAAAAGATAATATTAAAAATGTGATTCAGTGGTTTTTAACAATATTACTTTTTTCCCTTGAGTAGCCTGTTTTAAAAACTTAGTATACCTCCTTAATAAAAATGAAAAGTAATGATGAAATATCTTCCTATTCTATGTCAAATTAATTCAATTTAGAAATTTCCCTTCCAAATTTAGTCAAAATTTTGTAATTTCCATGCCTAAATGCTTTACTCATGGTAATGCTGTGTGCTAAAGGGCTTTTTAAAGGACATGGAATTTCTACAAACTCAACATTGCTCTCCCAACACAGAATGCTGAAAGTAAGTCTTACAAGGAACTTCACTAGTATAGTGGTTTAAAATGTACACTCTCTAATCAGACCTGGTTCAAATCCTGTCTCCCACATTATTCATGTCTTCTTGGGAAAGTTTCTTAATGTTTTGAATCATTCTTCAGGTGTAAAATGTGACAGCAGTGGTATCTATCTTAGATAGCTACAGAGTCTACTTATAGCAGTAGCTGTGCAGCTGGAAGTTACAATGATTACAAAGATGATACATAGTGTTTACTTGGGTTCAGGTCTCATCAATGTTTTTACCAGGAACTAGGGATTTTTTCCACTTCAAAATTTTTCCCTCAGAAAAATGTTACCACAGCTATTTCTTTTCCTTAAAATTTGATATTGTGTTCCTAGGGTGTGTCTTCTATGACAGATGGTCAACAGACAGTTGTAAAAGAAAATGGAATGCAGTCACATTTCATTTATTTGTGGGAAATGTTTTACTGCCCCTCCCTTCAACACATAGGAAAATGAAAGTCAAAAACTGGAAACTCCATTATGAACGGATAGTACTGTGATCTCATCATTAAACTGGAGACTTTTAGAAAATATTTATAGCATATTACTAAGTAGTTGACCAGTGTCTCATCTTGTGTAGTGTTTGCTTTCTTTCTTTCTTTCTTTCTTTTTTTTTTTTTTTTTGGTGGTACTAGGGTTTGAAGTAAGGATTGTATGGTTGCTAAGCATGTTCTTTACTACTTGAGCCAGACTGCTCATCCTGTTTTAAAAATAAAACTAATTTAGAAAATGTAAGTTTGGGGTAAATTTAAATTGAATGCTAAGATGTTGCTAATGGCAACTTTTTTGTCTAAAGAGATGATGGAAAAAATGACTAACACTGTAGCCAACAGATATATTTGTGAGTGCAACATAAGACATTGATGCCTTGATTACATTTAGTGAAGACACAATTTAGCAAATTTACTCTCACTGCTCCATCTCAGGCATACTTTTTCTTAGAAGGGAATTCAGCAATAGAACTTGAGAATGTAGTAACTCTTAAACCTATTACTGTTTCTATCTTTTAAGTTAAGGCAATCTTGTTTTTAAACCTGTAAGGAAATTTCTAGATTCCTGAGAGGAAACCATATGATTAGTTAAGCAATAGCTTGTAAGTGAGTAGATTGCATTAAAATTTAAAAGTTAACGAATGTATTCAAATACTGTAGGTATATACAGCTGTAGTTAATTCAAGCACTATAGTATACATACATCTGTAGTTATAGGTCTTCTGTCTTTAACCTCTTAGAACTCTGTAAATATCCAAGTTTCCTTTTTATACTTTTATTTTGTTGCTTATGGAGCTTGAACTCAGGGCTTGGGCACTGTCCCTGAGTTTCTTTGCTCAAGGCTAGTGCTTTACCACTTTGAGCCACAGTGCCATTTCTGGTTTTCTGGTGATTAATTGGAGCCAAGTCTCACAGAGACTTTTCTGTCCAGGCTGGCTTTGAACTGCTATCCACAGATTTCAGCTTCCTGAGTAACTGGGATTACAGGTGTAAGCCACCAGCATGAGGCTCTTTTTATACTTTTAAATGTTATTTTTATGGGAGCTTAGAAATTTCCACAGATTATATGTGTGTACTTTTAAAAAAAGCACATTTTAAACTATGCCAGGCACTGGTGGCTCATGTTTGCAATCATAGCTACTCAGCAAACTGAGATCTGAGGATCACAGTATGAAGACAGCCTGGGAAGGAAAGTCTGTGAGACTCTTATCTCTGACAACCAGAAAACCAGAACTGGAGATGTGGCTCAAAGTAGCAGAGTGCTAGCCTCTAGAAGAAAAAGCTCAGGAACAGTGCCCAGGCCCTGAGTTCAAGCCTCACAACTGACCAAGAAACACCCTTCAATTTATTGTTATTATTTTAGTCAGGATCTTGCTATGTTGCCCAGGCTAGCCTCAAACATGTCATCCTCCTTCCTCAGCCTCCTAAGTGTAAGAATGATTTAAATTATTCTTTTTTTTTTTTGAGGCTTAATTTGTTGCTTTATTTTTTTTTGCATTTTTTTATTGTAATTAGTAAAAGGGTTACATGATATTTGCCAGATAGAAGGTGCATTAATTCACATCATTGATACCCTTTCACATGTCTTGGTACCCATTTCCCTCCCCCCCACCCGTCTTGGATTATTCTTGACTTTTTAAATAATACTTACTAATTGTTAAAAAGCACTGTAGAAAATGAAAGTTCTTATCGTCTTCTCTTCATTAATCCCCCACTCCAGATACTCACAGTTTGGGGAGTATTTTTACATATTTCTATGATTACATTTTTCCCTTCTGTGTGTATATATACACCTATATATATTTCCAAAAATCCATTGTTTTCCAAAGAACTAGCCACTTAGAATTAATTAGTGAGCTTGCCTAGGAATTTTAATATTCTCTCATATCTTAAGGTGGGGCAGCTCAAAATTTAAGATACTTTATTTGATGTCCTTAAATGTGTTTTGGGCTTTCTTGATTTAATAACCTAGAGTTCCTAAGTGTATTTAGTCATTGTCTTAATCACCGTCACATATTGTGTTTTCTTGGGTCCTATCTTTAACCACATCCTTAACAATATACCTCATTTGTACACTTTAAAATGAGTAGAATCATACATACTATGACGATTAGGGTTTGGGGACTCCATGATGACTCTACTTGTGAAAGTTTTTCCCAATTAATAATTGATACAAGGCTTATTCATAAGAATTTGGGCTCAAAAAGTCATCTCATCTTTATTAAGATTTTTGAAATATTTTTGAAATACTTGTGACTCTTATGAAGTGAAAAATTAGAAAGAAATGAATAATCATATAAATTCACTTACTAAAACAGAATTTTATTGGTTTTAAAAGTTACAGCAATCTTAAAAACTATCCTTTATTTAATTGTGCCTAATATTCTGAAGGTATTTCAAGAAATCCTGCTTTTAAAGATGAGTAGTTACTTAATGGCACATTATATAACCTGAGATTTGGGGGCCTTTTCCTGTTTATTCTTGCCTTCTTTTGAATTCAGTGAATTTTGTTTCAATAACTTATTTCTCTTTTTTTTTGCAGTTCATAAAAATCCTGGTTTTTAATTGTTGCCCTTAAAATTTAACACACAAATTTTCCTTATTTAAATCTAAATTTAATTAATAGCTTTGTCTTCCTCTCAAACAATATAGACTTAATTGTGTTTTAATTCGGATTTCTCCTCTTGATTTCCTTATTTTGTTGCTTGTCTATAAGCCCAGAAATAAGACATTATCATTATTCTCTTTTATTTTCTTATATCTGTTTTTTCTTTGCATATCCTCCTTACTTGCACTCAGAGCTTTTGGGATCAAACTGTAATTTGGGACTGGCTTATAATTGGAGTATCATATATAGGTATTTCGATGTCTCAAGAAGAAAATGAGAAAAAAAGGGCCTCTACCCCCTCTGTAGTATTGTCTCTATATTTCCCTCTTACTTTTCCTAGTTGGTTTGCTTTATGAAGCACAATGAAATATGGTAAAATAATAAATATTCTCATTTTAAAGGACTTTTACTTGTTCTGAGATTGTGTCCTTCATACTTTTTTTTGACTATATAAAATTACCTTCTTAAGTTTTACAAAACAGTGATAATGATAATTAAAATTCTTTTTTTGGCTTGGCTTTTAAATTTATTAACTGAATTTTGTTTTAACATTTACTTGACAAATATAAGTTACAAATCACGACTCAGCATTTTTTAAATTGTACTGGTCTTCAAATCTCACATGATTGCTATAAACATGCCATCATGGTTACAACAAGAACTTTATTGATTCTACAGGATGTGTATAAAACCTGTGGTGTTAACAGGTGTGGCCACCTTTAACACCTGCCTGAACACTGTCACATTATCACGTATCCCTCAGTGCTCTCCTGTCAGTTTCAACTGTGCTTAATAATTTCCACTAGGCTGATTCTCCTATATGCACAAAATGACCTCAGAATACAGACATTTTGTTCATATATCTAGTTTTTTTTATACTCCCAGATTTTAAAGAACACTCCTTCGTGAGTTATACAACCCAGTATTCTACCAGTAACTTCAGAGGAGTAGCTTGGACTAGTGACCTCAAATTTTTTTTTTCAGCAATAATGTAATTGCAACTATAATTGTAAGCACACTTTTTTGAAAAGTATTAAAGTCATCCATTTCATGGGTGTTCGTATTAAATCTTTTGATCCATTAGGATATGGAAGAGATTTAAAGTTTACTACATAGGCCAGTCTTTCAGAGATAAATACATCTGTAATATTGATGCCGCCATTTTGGAAGATGTTCTTTCTTTACTTCCTTTAGTAAGTTCTCATTTCTCTGGGGTGTTTATTTTTATATCATCACAGGCTTGACACCAATCTTTTTACGTAATGTGTCAGTCATTGCTGCAGGGTAGAGATGCCCCAACCACTGTGTTTGGAGACTTCTGAATTCATGACAAAATGGCTATTCAGAGGATTTTTATTTTAATTTCGACTAGTACAATAAGAGGCAATATTAAAAGAACTCAGGCCAATTGTAGAGAAGAAATTAACATGTCCTAAGGGTGAACCAGTATGACAGCGATATTCACAGAACAGTATGTTGGGAATGGACTTTACATCTAGGGAGGGGTTGGGGTGAGAACATGGGAAGGGGAAATTGTGCAAGAAGTAATGTACTAACTACCTCATGAATGTAACTGTAACCCTATTAAAAATAATAAGAGAAAAGACAGTTGCAAAACCAGGATATTTAAAATGAATCATAAAGGGATATCATTGCTCAAGATACATTGTATTCAAATACTGCTTTGTTAAATGGCAGCATCTATGTACCATTACTTAAAGATAACAAAAGAAACGAAACATTTTAAACAATAAAAAATTACCCTGTTCTAAAAATTTCTTTTCTAGTGAAGGAAAGCCATCCCCCAGAGTGGAGCTGCTGCACAACATTGATCCAGACTTCATAGACTCTTCACCATGTGAGTGCCCACTCCTTTGCTGCTATACTGAGTCCCTGTAACTCACAGAGAAGTTATGCTACCCACTTTTCCTCTGCTCTTCCTTTTCTTTCCACTTGAGTTGTTACAAAGGTGAACATTTGAACCCAGGGCCTCTAGCTTGCTGAGTAAGTTTGCTAGCAGTTGATCCATACCCCGAGTCTATCTTATCAGATTATTTAAGGATTTAGGATAATTGCGAAGAAAAGTGAGAAATAAAACTTTGAAAAATATTCTGGCAATTAAGCTGGCAAAACTGACTAAATGGTCTGCCTTAAATTTCCATAGGGCAAGATGTTAGTAATCAAGCATTTATACACTGAAGACTGTAGTTACCTTGGCCTCTGTCTCTGAAGAATCTTTTGCATCAGAAAAAAACATAAATGTACAAGAAAAGAAATTAACAGGTGGTAACACATGATAAATTGGATACATACGAATTAAAGAGAAAGAAATGAAAGCAGTTGGGGGTGACTAAGAAAAATTTATCCAACAAAAGACATTAAAATTTTGTCTGTTGTTTTAACAGCTTTTTTTTTTTTATTATTATAACCCCTTTGTACATCATCATGTTTGGGGGGGGGGGGGGGAGAGGCAGTCCTGGGCTTGAGCTCAGGGCCTGAACACTGTCCTTGGGCTTTCTCAAGGCTAGAGCTCTACCACTTGAGCCACAGACCACTTTCAGCTTTTTCTATGTATGTGGTACCAAGTACTCAAACCCTGGTCTTTGTGCATGCTAGGCAAGCACACTACCACTAGGCCAAACTCACAGCCCACAGCTTTGGTTTTATCTCTGTGTGTATGAAGGGAAGTAGTATTGAGACTATATACAGTTTTCAATTCTGAAAGTTCAAAGACTGATTTGGCCTTACTGAAATCCCACTTGCATTGCTTGGCCTGTGGCCTCCTCCTCCATCTTCAAGGCCAACAGTGGAACACTGAATCCTTCTGGAAGCACATCTTCCATCTCTGCTTCTGTCAGCATGTCTCCTCTTCTGACCTCTTCTCTTTTTCAGTTTCTCAGGAATCAAGGTCATGAGGCCCAGGTAGACAGCCAAACCTCTCCCTACCAAAATCAGCTGTTTAGCAGTCTTCATTTCATTTCAGCCTGAATTCCTGTTTGCCTTGGAACTTAGCCCAGTCACAGGTCCTGGGGAATAGGTTCCAGATACCTTTGGGGGCATTATTCCATCTACAATGAACACCTTGGCTGTTACCCCAGGCTTTATTTTTACAAGTTAAAGAATAGCCTATAGCCTAGAGGGGAGCAAGAATAAACAAATCAATGGTTTCCCTTCATTTGTAATAATTAGTACACATCTAGGACTCTCCTAGCAGAGGATTACAATAGCTTAAAACCTAGATACATAAGGTCATATAGGATGAGACTAAATGAAATGAACTCTAGGATATGGAAACAAGAACTTTATCTTGTGTGATTGTTGTTCTTAATGTACTATTTTATTTCTCTTCTCTTTTGTTGCCCTTTGGTCAATCTCGTATTGTTACTGTATCTGACTTTGTTACCTGGTATATTATATATATGTTTATTTGTTTATTTGAAATAGAAAAGGGAAGGGGGGAAAACAAGATGATTGGAAGGGGTTGGGGGGAAGGAAATGGGGACAAAAAACATGAGAAAGGTTATCATTATGTGAGAAGTAATGCACCTACTACTTGACAAATGTAATTGTAACTCCTCTATATATTACCCTGACCCCCCAAAAAAGTCTGGCAAGCAAGCACAAAAAAAAGAAAAGAAAAAAATAGTTGAAGACAACAGTGGTATACAAATGTTATGCACTGTACTTAATTACCGGGCTGTTTCCATAGTCAGATAGAGTTGCTCTAGAATAGAGGTGTGACTACCACAGGCTGGCTGTTAAGGGGAAGGGGACTTGCTCTGCACTTGTTGAGGGGGAAAAAGCTAGCACAAGATGTAGAAAACAAAGTATGTGTGTGCCTGTGTGTCTGTCTGTTTGTCTGTTCCTCTGTTCAGGAGGAAGGCTTATTTTGTCAGATTCACTCAGGAGACAGGACATGATTCTGTATGCACTGAAAGAACTTTGTATAATACTTTTGTGCAAGTAATGTGTATATATTTTGTAATATACAGAAATCTATGATGAAGGTAAAAATCACATTAATCCACTATCCTGCCAATCCCCCAAAATGGCAATTGTAAATATTTCAATGTGTTTTTTCTATTTCTTTCTTCTTTTTTGCTGCTTTTCCTTATTAACACACAAAAATAAAATGTATCAGTCAGGTCATATATTTTAAATTAGCGTTAGCATAAATGCATTTGGACATTTATCTTAAAATTCATATACAACAACTTTATTCATGCATGGGATAGTTTGGGTTTTTTGTTTGTTTGTTTTTACCAGTCCTGGAGCTTGAACTCAGGGCCTATGCACTGTTCCTGATCTTCTTTGTTTTTGTTTTTGTTTTTGCCAGTCCTGGGCTTCAACTCAGGGCCTGAGCCCTGTCCTTGGACTTTCTCAAGGTTAGAGCTCTACCACCACTTCTGGCTTTTTTCTATGTATGTGGTACCGAGGAATCGAACCCGGGTCTTCGTGCATGCTAGGCAAGCACTTTAACCACTAGGCCAAACTCCCGGCCTGTTCCTGATCTTCTTTATGCTCAAGGCTCGTGTTCTACCACTTGAAATTCTCACAGACTTTCCTGCCCAAACTGGCTTCAAACTGTAGTCCTTAGATCTCAACCTCCTGAACCGAGGATTATAGGCATGAGCCACTATTACCCAGCTAATTTATCTCCTGCTGTACAGTTTTCTTTCCATGTACATTTGGCGACTTTGGGGCCCATTACTAGTTCTTGATGTTTTTTTTTTCATGATAAGGAAAACTATTTTTCTCATCTGTTTGTAAGAGCTTTATATGTATTAAAATATTTAGTCTTTGTGATCATGCAGCAAATATTCTGTTGTTTGACTCTTTAAATACAAATTTAAAAGTTTTATAGATTTTTACCATGTTTTAAAAATAATTTATCCTAAATTCAAATACTCACCTGTTTTCTTCTCATCTGAAAAAGATTTAATGTTTATACCTAGATTTTTTTAATGTTGTAGGTATAACAAATAATATGCAAAGTCAGTTTGCAGGTTAAAAGTATCAACAGTATAGCAAGATGCCGATGGCTCATGCCTGGAATCCTAGCTACTCAGGAGGCTGAGATCTGAGGATCAGGGTTCAAAGCCAGCCTATGCAGGAAAGTATATGAGACTCTTACCTACAGGAAACTAGAAATGGTGCTGTGGTTCAAAGTGGTAGAGCACTAGCCTTGAGTGAAAAGGCTCAAGGACAGTGCCCCAGTCCTGAGTTCAAGCTCCACAACTGACAAAATACAAAACAAAAAATAGCAACAGTGAGACTGGAGATTTATAACAATATCAGATCTTCTCCATGAGCAAAATATGTCTCTTAATTTGTAATGCATACGTCAAGTGATGGTAGGATTGTTTAATTTTTCTCTTTGTTCTAGAGCCCGAATTCTGTGAATTTAATGCTTTTACCCAGATTTTCAAATTTATTTGCTTTCATTTGTTCAAAATAATTTTTAATAAATTAAGCCACAGGAAATTGCTGATGTTTGATTTTTCAGAATCTATAAATATAGTTTCACATGGCTCACACAAATACTATATAATCTCTTTTCATGTCATCTCTTAGTGCTTTTTATTTTTCCATGACTATTATTTTGAGATTTTTTTCTATTTTATTATTTTTTTCAAAAAAATAATCTTTTTTTTTTTTTTTGGTGGGTCATGGAGCTTGAACTCCTCCTGGGCACTATCCCTGAGGTCACTATCCCTGAGGCACTATCCCTGAGGTCCTTGAGCTGAAGACAGATCAAGGCTACAACCCTAGCTCTGGGCCTAGACGTTGTCCCTGAGCTCTTCAGCTCAAGGCTACTGACCAATCCTTTAGTCAAGCCCCACTTTCCTTTTGCTAGAGGTTATTTGGAGATAAGAGCCTCAGGTTCTTTTGTGCCTGGGCTGGCTTTGAACCTTGATCCTCAGATCTCAGCTTCCTGAGTAGCTAGGATTACAGGCTTGAGCCATTGCACCCGCTTAAAAAAGATATTTATTTATTTATTTTATTGTAATTAATAGAAGGGTTACATTATATTCACCAGATAGAAGGTGCATTACTTCACAAATATTGATACCCTATCTCATGACATGGTCCCCATTTCCCTCCCCCCACCCCCCACTCTTTTTTTTTTATTTTTTTTATTGTAATTAGTAAAAGGGTTACATGATATTTGCCAGATAGAAGGTGCATTAATTCACATACATTGATACCCTTTCACATGTCTTGGTACCCATTTCCCTCCCCCCCCACACCCCCCACCCGTCTTGGTTTTCCCCCCTTCCCTATCAAATTTCAAATATCCAAATACAAATAAATTCAATATATCAGATAACAAAGTGAGATACTATACCAATATGAGATAACCAAGGGACAGCAAAGGAGATGAGAGACAACATAAACATAGTACATTAAGGACAACAATCATTCATTATATGGCTTTTGTTTACAGCTGACCCCTAGCCCTTTACTTATCTTGTACAAGTGAAACTTGATCCTCCTTGAATAGCAGCTCCTCATCTCTATTCCTCTGCAAATCCTGCAACTACCACTCTTTGGAGAAATATCAAGTCCTTTATTCATCTTTTAATGAGGTTACTTCTGGTTTTGCTGTTGAATTGTAGAACTTTCTTAACATCTCTGATGTAGTGTTTTAACTCTTCATCCCTTTGTATATGACTTGCAAATATTTGTCTTATCTTATCAGTTGCCTTTATATTTCCCTTTTGACCATATTATCATTTATACACTACACACACACACACACACACACACACACACTTTATTTTCACTTTTCTTCCAATGAATAAAAAAAGCCAGGTTAACCAAGATTGAGTGCTTTGTACAATATGACTTTTCTGTGGAGAATATAAGCTTTGTGAGAACTCAGCTGATAAATGACAAGAGGCTTTCCTTATCTCACCCTTGGGACACAAATGAACATTCTTCTCAGCTGGAGGCAGAACCTCTGGCTTGAGTATTCAGACAAAGAGATACAATTAGGTCCCAATGGCCAGAGTAATGACCCATTTCTTAGTCACTCACAAGCTTAAGTGCAGTTACATCTGGCCAAGGAGTACATGGCCTCATACTCTGACTCTGCGGCCCTTTCCCCCAGAATAATTTCTTTATCCAGTAAACCCTTAAATAAAAAGGATAACATAAGCAGCATTACCATGAGGATGATATTGCTATTGTTCATGGAAATAAAAAAAATGAGTGAATTATGTGTTCTAGGATAAAGGGAAATCTAACTTTACAATAAGTTTTATAGAGGCTAGAATTTCAGTACTTCCTTTTAACTAGAAACTCAGTGAGCTATAGAGTATCTCAGAAATCATGTTATGAGTCATTAGAGACTGACAGACTTGTTTTGCATTTGGTTCTTTCTAATCCTTGACCTAGCTGAAGCCGGGGTGCCCTCTCCCAAGGAGCCAGTCAAACACTGCTTTAGGTGTTGCTGAGAAATTGTGAGTCCAGTTTCTTTAGTTACTCAACAGGAAGGATATCTTCCATGGGCCTGACTCAATCAGTGATGGCAAGATTTGCAAAGTTCTTCCTTACAAAGAGAAATACCAGAACTCAGAAAGAGAGCAAAAGATATGCCCCAAATCACAAAGCAAGTGAAAATGCTGTCTAGCTCAGACATTTTTCTTTTTTGAAAACCCTGATCTTGATACCCAGCACCTACTCCCAAAGTAGGACATTAGGAAAAGTAGTGAAATTCTGCCTACATGCCACCCTGAGCTGCCCAGCCCCACTGCATGCACTGGGGCCACAGGGAAGAGGCAGAACCAAAAGAATAAGAAGCCCATCGTGTGGGCTGAACATGCTCACTTCTAAAGTACAAGAAGCCAGCTAGCACTCAGCACATCTTCCTAGCTCCTGTCTTTAACTCCTGCACTCTCTCTGCATCCCCTCTCCCTCCTGTGTACACCTTCTGTGTATTCTTGACCTGCTGAGACTCTTCATTGGTTCATAAGAAGCATAAGACAAGAGACCAGTGGGAGAAGCATGCTAAACACTGGCACTTAAGCAGTTTTCTGTTTATGAGAAGAGCAGGAGACAAGAGATGGCAGAACAAAAGTTTTAAAGTACAAGGTCTCTGAGAGCAATACCCCAAAGGCCAACTATAAGGTGATGTCCCCTGGAAGGACAGGAAGTTCAATGCCAGCAGAGAAGGAACATGCAAGGTCTTCCCAAGCCTGCCTTTGCTCCATATCTGCATCAAATGTTCCCAGGCAGGATCACTTTCAAGGCTGTCCCCCAGAACATAGACTCTACCATGGAGTTTACCCTAGTGAAGGCTCTTTTCTTTTTCTCATTGTTCTTTTTTAAACTATCAATAGTATATGTTTTTCCCTCTTTGAAAATACTATCTAAACCTATAAAATTATCGATGTATACTTTGCCAGCCATATCCCATATATTAATAAATTTTACAACTTTATTATCATACATTTATTATCATTATATCTTTTAGTTTTCTTAAACCTCTGAGTTGTTTAAAAATGTGTTTTGAAACCTGGAAATATATGGCTTTTCTCCTTTGTTTTAAAATTATGTCTTAAAATTTTATTATCGTCAGAGCTTGAAATTATCTTGTTTTTTTTTCAAACTTTACTTTAGCAGAGTAGTCATTTATTCCTTTTTGTTTTGTTTTTGTCTGAAATTTTGTTAAATTTAGGCACCCCAGGTCCTTTTATCTCTTTGGATTAGTATTCTCAGTATTGAACCTAATAACCTTTTTACATATAGTCTTTTTACATTCTCATCTTCGAATACAATTGTCTTTGCATATAAAGCCAACTTTGTTATAATTTTTCCCTCACCTACAATAATTATATAATTCAAGTCTTTTTCTTCAGCCCAAGAACATTTCCATGTGATATAAAAGACTTTCAGTTACTCATTCAGGAATACCACCTACATGTATTGGATATCCATCAGCCTTCAGTATTTTGCTCTTTCACTTGTCACTTTCATCTCTTTAATCCTTGTCCCATACAATCTCATTGTTTTTATTTACTTTTATTTTATTGCTAGAGATCAAACTAATGGCCTTTGTATATGCAGTTCTGTAACACAGAGCTATATTCACAGCCCCTGTTCTCTCCTTCCCTCTCTCTACCCCTTTCTTCCTTCCTCTCTTCTTTCTTCCTCCCTCTTTTTCTCCTACCTCTCTTTCTTTCTCTCCTCCCCTTTCCCTTCTCTCTTTCCTTCTCCCTCACTTTTCCATCTTTCTGCCAGTATTAGAGCTTAATAACCCTTTACCATTTTTGCTCAAAACTGGCACTCTACCACTTAAGCCACACCTCCACTTCCAGCTTTTTGTGGGTCCAGTGGGACATCTTAGTAAGAGGCAGGCTCCAGGTGGTGTCTGTATTTCATGAAGTCATTGATCTGGAGCCAGCTTTATGGTTTCTTCTTAGCTTGGACTGTGTTCCTCATATGCAGGTGACTGTACCCAGACTCTTCCCTGTTGCTTCTGTACACTATATATACCCATGCATACAATCCTTCAGTCTAATGTGTTAGAAATGCTTTTGAGTTTCTTTTTTGTAGGTGACTCCTAATACTCTTAACCCATAGTGACAAAAGAAGTTCTCAGTTGGACTCTTCCCCTTCTGTCCTATAACCTATCCATCCTTAATTCCAATTAGGAATGCTTGTACATATCTATTATAGTACTCCCTGTCCCTTACTTCCTGAAGAACCAAACTTTTTTCAGGAAAGGAGCTTTGGTTAGTGTCAGTATGTGAGCTATGAGGCATAAAAGGTACTCGGGCTAGTTGTCCTCTGCCATTTCTACCTGCAAATAAGCAGTAAGACTATTGAAAGAAAATGTATGGAGAAAAATTAGTAGTTGTTGACAGTGTTTAGGTGCTATAGAGATACCTCCTGTCTTCTATATCTACCTTTTTCCTTTGAGCACATAATCAGTTTTACACAGTAGTTTTTAAAAATTAAGTTTAACCATGACAGATATTTTTTCTTTCGTGCTCATGATGTATCCAAGCAAGTAAACAATGGCATAACAAAATGTACTTGTGGAATAATTGCCTTTTTTATTTAAAAAAGTAAGAAGAAATGAACTAAACAACCTGGGGGGTTGAGGAAGTTGGGAGGGGAAAAAACTGGGAGAAAATGAGAGAGGGGAGTAACATTGTTCAATAAGAAATGTACTCATTACTTGACTAACATAACTGTAACCCCTCTGCACATCACCTTTACGTTAAAATCTAAATTTAAGAAAAAGGTAAGAAAAAATTTAAAGTGAGATTAGATGATTGTAATACTTAATGTTAGTGAGTAAAGTGAGATATAAGAAAGCTTTAGTTTGCAAAACAAAACAAAAAAGAAGGCTTTAGTTTGCTTAATTGATGGGAAGTTTAAAAAACTTCTTAAGTTTGCTTGATTCTGAGTCATAAATTTATAGTAACTTGAACAGGAAGTCATGACTATTCCAACTACATATTTTCATTCCTGGCTCTTTCTTTTATATCATTTTGTAAAAACTCCTTCCAAAAACAACTTAATGCTTATCTGACTTGGATTTCCACTCAAAAGAGAAAAGATGTAATTAAAAAAGGCAAATCAACTCAAGTACCATTTTCTTTATATTCTTTTGAACTGAAATATAGGAATTATTTATAACATAAAAATATTTTTAAAAGTTGAGGATTGCAGCTGGGTTGTTTCTTGGACAGCTTAGCAAATAATACTTTTTAACTGACTATTAACAATTAATGTTTTAATATGTTAGAGATAAAAAAATCTAAACTTTCCCTTTTATCTAACTTTAGATTTATAGGGTTATTTTTTTGAAAGCTTTTCACACATTTTAAAGTGTAGATGTTACCCTGAATTGAGCTCAAAGAAACAGACTTTTTGCCATTGAAAATTCATTCATTCATTTACTTATTTTTTATCTTTACTTAGTTGTACAAGTTAAGTTTCATTTAATAAAACAGTATCTGAATAGTATACCTTTTAATCTGTGCCACCTCCTTCTACAATCTCCTTTCCCTTCAACCACCCCTTCCCTTACATTTCTCAAATTTGTGGAATATGCAGTGAATTTTTTTTAATATTTTTTATTGTAATTAATAAAAGGGTTACATGATATTTGCCAGATAGAAAGTGCCTTAATTCACATACATTGATACCCTTTCACATGTCTTTTGGTACCCATTACCCTCCCCCCCCACCCCCCCACCCGTCTTGGTTTTCCCCCCTTCCTTATCAAATTTCAAATAACCAAATACAAATAAATTCAATATATCAGATAACAAAGTGAGATACTATACCAATATGAGATACCCAAGGGACAGCAAAGGAGATGAGAGATAACATAGTACATAAAGGACAATAATCATTCGTTATATGGCTTTTGTTTCAATATCCTGGAGGTCCTTTCAATTAGCTTCATACTATATGGCCTTATGTATCAAGATTTTGCTCTATTGCAGATCTCTGCTAGTAGAGCCCAAGGTTTCTACTGATTATGACAAATGAGGGAAACCATTGAGCCTAAGTTCCTTTGAGTCTGGCTTACTTCACTTAATATGATTTTTTCTAAGTCATTCCATTTCCTAACAAATGGGTGGATGTCGTTCTTTCTGACAGCAGCATAGAATTCCATTGTGTACAAATACCACAACTTGTTGATCCATTCATCAACTGAGGGACATCTAGGTTGGTTCCATATCTTTGCTATGGTGAATAGTGCTGCAATGAACATTGTTGCGCTAGTAGATTTAGTATGCCCTTGTTTCTGGATGGTTGGGTAAATGCCAAGTAGTGGAATTGCTGGGTCATAGGGGAGTTCTATGTTTATATGCAGTGAATTTTTGACTGCATTCTTCCTCCCCTCACACTTCATTGTGTACCTCATTCCCCTTAGCCCAGCCCTTTGGAAGAACCCATTTCTTAGTGTTTATTTTGTTGTGCTTCAACATTATATTTTAAATGAAAATATTGACAGTGAAACTAGTTTAGAAAAGAAAGAAAAGTCACTAGTGTTTTGAAAGAATATGTAAGTAAATCTAAAATCTATGGTTTTTTTTTATAAATTTACATTGTCCCCTTTAAAAAATACATTTTTCATGTTGTTGGTAATTAGACTACTTCAATAATGGCATCTTTTTCATTATGTAGTATATTCTTTCTTTTACATAACTTGATGTCATTGCATCAAGTTTTGGTGAGTAAGCTGAATGAAAACCCAACTGTGTAAATTTAATTTCCCTAAATCAAATGTATTTTAGACCTTATACCTACTTTTGAACATTCCCAAAAATTTATATTGCCTGTAGACTGCTCTATTTCTAGAAACAGAAATATGTGACAGAAAAATTCAGTGTTACTAATTGTATCTGTCAGTTATCAATGCAGTGTTCCTGGAAAAAGAGTAACAAAGCAACCCTAATTCCAGTAGAAGGAAGCAAATTATTAAAATCAAAGCAGAATTAAATGATTTGGAATCCAAAAAAAGTATAGAAAGAATCCACAAAACAAGGAATTGGTTCTTTGAAAGAATTAACAAAATTGACAAACCCTTAGTAAATCTTACCAAAAAAAAGAAGAGAGCATACCGAAATAAACAAAATCGCAGACGAAAATGGTAATATCACGACAGAAATTACCAAGATCCAGAGTATCATGAGGGAATACTTCTCAAACCTTTACTCCAACAAATTTGAGAATCTAGAAGAAATAGATGAATTCCTAGTCAATATTAACATACCCGCATTGAACCAAGAAGAACTGTCCCAACTAAACAGGCCTATTTCAAGCACTGAAATAGAAATGGCAATAAGACATCTTCCACCTAAGAAAAGCCCAGGGCCAGATGGATTCACAGCTGAATTCTATAAGGTCTTTAAAGCAGAGCTCACACCAATACTCCTCAAGCTCTTCAACAAAATTGAAAATAAAGGTTCTTTACCAAACTCATTCTATGAAGCCAGTATAACCCTCATCCCCAAACCAGACAGAGCTTCATCAAAGAAAGAGAACTATAGACCTATTTCTTTGATGAACATCGATGCAAAACTTCTCAACAAAATACTGGCCAACCGTCTACAACAACTCATCAAAACAATTATACACTATGATCAAACAGGATTCATCACAGGGAGGCAAAGCTGGTTCAACATACACAAATCAATTAATATAATTCAACACATCAACAGGAGCAAGGACAAAAATCACATGATTGTCTCAATAGATGCGGAAAAGGCATTTGACAAGATCCAACACCCTTTATGTTAAAAGCTCTGGAGAAACTAGGAATCCATGGAACATTCCACAGCTAGTATTATACTTAATGGCGAAAAGCTAAAGCCATTCCCTCTAAAATCAGGAACGAGACAAGGATGCCCACTCTCTCCACTCCTTTTTAACATAGTATTAGAATTCCTAGCCAGTGCAATAAGGCAAGAAGCAAGCATAAAGGGGATCCCAGTAGGGAAAGAGGAAGTAAAACTATCCCTCTTTGCAGATGACATGATCCTGTATCTAAAGAATCCTATAGACTCTACTCCCAAGCTCCTTGAGCTGATTCAAAACTTTGGAAGGGTAGCAGGCTATAAAATTAACCCTCAAATATCAACTGCCTTCCTATATGCCAACAGGGAGAGGAATGAGGCAACAATCAGGAAAGCAACTCCTTTCACAATAGCCTCAAAGAAATAAAGTACCTAGGAATTAGCTTCACTAAGAATGTAAAGGACCTTTTTGATGAAAACTTTAAAACCCTGAAAAAGGAAATTAAAGCAGAACTGAGGAAATGGAAAAACCTCCCATGCTCCTGGATTGGAAGAATCAATATCGTGAAAATGACAATCTTGCCAATGGCTATCTACAAATTCAACGCAATACCCATCAATATCCCAATGTCATTCTTTAAAGAAATAGAAGAGGCAATACAAAATTTCATATGGAATAGCAAAAACACTTCTTAGCAGAAAGAACAGCGCAGGAGGAATTTCAGTACCAAACTTTAGACTCTATTACAGAGTTATAATTCTCAAAACAGCTTGGTACTGGCACAGGAACAGGCCTGAAGACCAATGGAATAGAACTGAGGACCCAGATATTAACCCACAGACCTATGGCCACCTAATCTTTGACAAGGGAGCCAAAAAAAATAGAATGGAAGAAAGACAGCCTCTTCAACAAGTTGTGCTGGCAGAACTGGTTAAGCACCTGCAGAAAACTAAAGTTGTATCCTCCTTTGTCACTCTGAACTAGAATTAACTCCAAATGGATCAAAGACCTGGAGGTAAAAGCTGACACACTGAAAACTTTACAAGAAGGAATAGGAGATACACTAGACCTCCTTGGTACAGGTCGAAACATTCTTAATAAGGACCAAGAATCACAACAAATCAGAGAAATGCTGGATAAGTGGGACTGCATTAAACTGCAGAGCTTTTGTATGGCAAAGGACATAGCTAGTAAATTAATTAGGAAGCCTACAGAGTAGGAGAAGATCTTCACCAACCATACAACAGACAAAGGCCTCAGATCTAAAATATATCAACAGCTCAAAAAATTGAATCACTCCAAAACTAAACTCCAAAGAAACAACCATCCCATTAAAAAATGGGCCAAAGACTTAAAGAGAGTCTTCTCTGAAGAAGAAACAAAAATGGCCTATAGACACATGAAGAAATGCTCAACATCTCTGGTCATAAAAGAAATGCAAATGAAAACAACACTAAGATTGCACCTCACTCCAGTTAGAATGGCCAGGATCAGGAAAACTAATAACAAGAGATGCTAGAGGGGATGTGGCCAGGAGGGATCACGGCTACACTGTTGGTGGGAGTGCAAACTCGTTCAACCACTATGGAAAGCAGTGTGGCAGTGCCTCAAAAGGCTAAACATAGAGCTCCCCTATGACCCAGCAATTCCACTACTTGGCATTTACCCAACCATCCAGAAACAAGGGCATACTAAATCCACTAGTATAATGATGTTCATTGCAGCATTATTCATCATAGCAAAGATATGGAACCAACCTAGATGTCCCTCAGTTGATGAGTGGATCAACAAGATGTGGTATTTGTACACAATGGAATTCTGTGCTGCTGTCAGAAAAAACGACATTCACCCATTTGTTAGGAAATGGAATGACTTAGAAAAAATCATATTAAGTGAAGTAAGCCAGACTCAAAGGAACTTAGGCTCAATGGTTTCCCTCATTTGTCATAATCAGTAGAAACCTTGGGCTCTACTAGCAGAGATCTGCAATAGAGCAAAACCTTGATACATAAGGCCATATAGTATGAAGCCAATTGAAAAGACCTCCAGTATATTGAAACAAAAGCCATATAATGAATGATTGTTGTCCTTACTGTACTATGTTATCTCTCATCTCTTTTGCTGTCCCTTGGTTATATCATATTGTTACAGTATCTGACTTTGTTATCTGATATATCGGATATATTTTTATTTGGTTATTTGAAATTGGATAGGGAAGGTGGGAAAACAAGATGGGGGAGTGGGGGTGAGGGTAATGGGGACCAAGACATGTGAAAGGGTATCAATGTATGTGAATTAATGCACCTTCTATCTGGCAAATATCATGAAACCCTTTTATTAATTACAATAAAAATATTTATAAAAAAGAAAATATTCCAAATATATCGAAGCAATCAAAGCAAGATGATTTTAATGATGATCTGAAGAAGAGATTTATTCCTTCTTTTTTTGTCCCCCTGGAGTTCAATGACATCGACATTCAGAAAGAAATTCAAGCTTCCAATCAGTTATAGTGAGCTGAGTATCACTGCCCTAGAAGTGGTTTATAATTTTAAAATGAGGTAAAAGTCTTCTCTGAGATCTTGCTTTGGGCTTTTGAGTTCTAATTTCTTTTCAATATTTCCTCTAATAGATGTAGACGAACTCCCACAATCCCCTCATAAAATACACAGAGAAAGAAACACATAGAGAAACCACATGAATAGTCAAATCAGTAGATGTGTGAAACATGTTTCATTATTCTCTCCAAAGGACACAGAGCATCCTCCCCCAATGTCATCATGAAATAAACCTATCTTGTATCCTGGACTTATTTAGCCTGCCATCTCACCTCTGAAAAATAAAAATATGAACACACCTATAACTTCAGAGATTATGAGAAAGTATAATTCTTTACCCATTGTCAGAGGATAATGGTAGACTTTAATGTTTCTATAGTTTCCTGGAGAATCCAGAGTTTAGGAAAAAAACAAATTGTGCCATATTTAAGAGAAAAAGACTAAAATTTATTTGTAGTATCATATCAGTTTTATAGAAAATAATAATGGAAGGAATATACGGAGATGGCCCATTTGTTTGGGGGAGTAAGACTGTAAATGACTCATTATCCTTTTCATTTTACTCATTGTATGTATTACTTTCACAATTAAAAGTTTTCACAAATAAAAAGGAAAAAGGATGAACCAGAATAACAGCAATATTCACAAGACAATATGTTGGAAATGGACTTTACAACTTGGGAGGGGGTCGGGGGAAGAAAATGGGAGAAAAACATAGGAAGGGGTAACAATGTTCAAGAATTAATATACTCACTACCTTCTGAATGTAACTGTAACCCCTCTATTTATCACCTGATAAATAATTTTTTTAAGTACAAAAAAGAAAAAGGGGGGGCCGGGAGTTTGGCCTAGTGGTAGAGTGCTTGCCTAGCATGCATGAACACCCGGGTTTGATTCCTTGGTACCACACACATAGGAAAAAGCTGGGAGCTGCTGAGGCTTAAGTAGTAGAGCTCTAGCCTTGAGAAAGTCCAAGGACAGTGCTCAGGCTCTGAGCTTCAAGCCCAGGACTGGCAAAAAAAAAAAAAAAAAGAAAAGAAAAAGAAAAAGAAAAAAGAAAAAGAAGAAAAAGGAAAAAAGTCAAAGCAATCCTATGATCAGGTTGAAGTCTTCAGAAACCATACTTTGCTCCCACCCCACCCAAAGTATAGTAATCTTTGTTTAGGGAATTGAGCTGTACTTAATTGTTTAATGTCTTCATGTAATATAAATATACTGTTTTGATAACAATAATACATTAGAGTGTCTTGAGAAAAACCAAACTCATCTGTTTTTCCAAAATCTGTATTTGATTAATTCTGTAAAGAGCCAGGTCAACGTTATTCCTTAAGCCTTATTATTTTAACAAAGAAGCCCAAGGTTTCCAGATTTGTTAGAAAATTCATTGTTATGGCAAAGCAGCAAAAGGTCACAAAATGCCTCCTTCTACTAAAAAATCTCATATGAGAAAAACCTCTGTTTCTCAACAGTTTATTACCCCAGCAGAATCAAGAGAAATCACTGACATTTCATATTTTTGTGCTTCAGGGGAAATAAATGTTCCATAGATCATGGAGAAAAAAATGACAAACAAACTAATGAAAAACAAATATACTTCTGCAGCATACCAAGCTATGCCAGCTCAAACACAGTCAAAGTCAGCTTTTACTTCTCAGGTCCTTCCAACTCGGAAGAGTGACAGCTTCCATAATGGCATCAGCGCTGTAGTTACAGAAAGCTGAACACACACCAAAGGATCACAAATTAAAGAAACATGCAGTACAAAAAAAAACAGAAAGAGAAATCCTACCATATCAAGACTATTTCCTGAATTTTCCCTGTAGTGGGAAAGTCATTGCTGGCAAAATGTCACTGAAATCTTGAGCCAGTAAGTGGAAGCATTTTAGAAGTTCTCACAGTGCTTTATACAGAATTGTAAGTTGACTGAATTTAGCAGTGCTCAGTTTTCCCACATCCTAAAAATTCCTTTAATTCTGGCCCATTCATACCATTAAACGTCAAGAAGTTGTTTATATGTTCTTTCTTTGTGTCTTCAGTTTCATTGATTAACAAGCTAATTTTATTTATTTTTTATTTTATTGTTGGGGTAATGTACAGAGGGTTTGCAGTTACCCCTTCCCATGTTTTTCTCCCATTTTCCCTTCCTCCTTCCCCTCCCATTCGGTCAACAAGCTAATTTTAGTATTAACTACATTTCCATTTTCCTTAATGTTTAGATATATCACTTCTGATAAAGCCAAAATTCATTGACACTTAGGCCCAGCCCCTCTTTATAGGATAACCAATGTTAACAATTTGACCTTCCAGAACACTGTATATGTGCTTACTTCTACAATATGGAATCATGGAGTTACATGTATGTATATAATACTTTTTTCACATAACTGATTTCATATAAATGTAGGGCATTTTTGTTTTTGTTGTTTTTCCTGCTTTTTATCCCTCTCAATAGTCTGTCTTGGAGTCTTCCTATGTCTGTTAGTATAGTTCATTAGTAGCTCTCAGGCAGGGTTGTTTTGTCTCCCTACACCTTACCTTCCACCTCCCTGCCAGAAGAAATTTAGAGATGCCTAGAGACCCAAAATATCTCAAAATCATTTGGTATGGGACAGGACAGACATGTATGTTTCTTGTCAGTTGCTAGTGGCTATCTGCTTGTATGAATAATTTTGTGTGGCCCTCAAATGATATTATAAACACCCGAATGACCCATGGCAAAAAAAAAAAAAGGTTTACCATCCATGATGGGTAGAGACCAAGGTTGCCATCAGATATCCTATAAAGCACAAAACAGTCACAAGACAAGGAAGTACCTGCCCAAAATGTTGAAGGCCAAGGTTCCTGTAAGGTTGAGAAACCCTGATATGCTTCTACTCGCTTTTTTAACTGCTGCATAACATGACTTAGCTAGTCATGTCCGGGTATTTGTATATTTAAAACATGACTATTTGTGAGTGTTTCTTCAATTTACTTTGCACTCAGCTGCAATCAGCTGAACATTCCATCTTAGAGTGTTCTGGGTGCTATAACAAAATACCACAGACTGCGTAATTTGTAAATGATAGAAACTTGTCTCTTCCATTTGAGAGGCTAAGAAATCCAAGGTGCTAGTAGATTTAGTGTCTATAGAAGGATTACTCTGTGCTTCCAGTATGGTGCCATGATTCTACATCATTGGGAGGAGAGGAATGTGATGTTCTCATGTAACAGAAAGGCTACATGGCAGTAGCAACGTGTCATTGAAATCTTGAGCTAATAAGAGATGTATATCTCCTTTGGGCTTTTTGGTAAGAACTCTAGAACATGGTGGAAGAGCTCCTAGTGTCTTATCTATCCCCTGCTCACTTCATCTCTGAATACCTTGGGGTTTAAGTTTCATCATATGAATTTCAGAAGGCTACATATATGCAAACCACAGCATCCTCTGCAGGATATCAGAGGATTGCCTAATCCTTTGACTTCTTTTTCATGGAGGATATATTCCTGTCCCCCTAGCTCTGCTCCTACCTTTCTACTTCTCATGCCTCCTGTAGTGTCAGGCTGACCAGCAGCACCCATTCCTGTGCTCTTGTGTTTTCTGGGTACTGTGCTAGGCACAGGGCATGTGGAGGTAAACAGTGCAAGGTCCCTGCCCTGCAGACTCTCTGGCCTAGAATGAGTGTTTATGTCAAGTTTGCTGAGTGACTTAATAGATGATTAACTATAGTATAAAAGATTGTGATTGAATAAAAAGGCTAACTGTAGTTTAAAAGATTTTAGAGGCCAGCAGGAAATGTTTTTCTTTCATGATTCAGAATTTACTACAGTTTATCTTTTTGACTCTTCTCCTACTTACATACATTTCGAAAAAATAAATCAAGAAAAAGACTTTGCTTATTTTTGTCCCCCTACTGCTCTTTTTTCCTGCCTTTATACAATAACTGTATTGTTTCATATTCACTTGCAGAGAATGCACTTGGCCTCTGCAAAATTCGGAAGGATCACATTAAGAAAAGTAGCCTTGCTTGCTGATGGCTGAGGGGTGGGAAAAAAGATTGCTCCAAAGTTTTCTTCCCCTGTGTCTCTCTTTAGCCTCTTTTGGGAGTATGGAATCTTTACCCTCTGTAGCCTATCTCTCCTGAGAGGAGATTCCAAAAGTGCACTAAGCTGAAACTGCCACCTGGTCTTCATCTCACTGGATCAAGGGACCTTAAGCACCTGAAACCTGACAGCAAAGGGAATCTCAGCCATAAATCCAACTGAGTGCTGAAACTAAACTCTTTAATTGTGTACTGGATGCTCACTCTGCAGACCCTAGTTAGGAAGATAGAAAGATAACGCAACATGACTCCACCCCCAACGAGCTGACAGCCTTAAGATGAGTCAGGGATATATAATATATATACTATACATATACATATATACACATACATATGGCCAGCCACTTTCCATGCAAAACTGAGTAGTTAGCTCTAGAAAGAGGATTGAGAAAAGTGGCTTGTGGAGAAAGGGAGGATTAGATATGATACAGGGATCAAGAAACACACTTGAAAGTCATTTTTTCTTTGTTACAAGAAAAGAAAAGCTTTATTTGATTGATTATTTCCATTTAAGTACAAGGGAAAGGGATTTCTGAAAGAAGTACTGGAATATCAAAGAACTGAATTCTAGAGCATCATTCTGCTGAGCACCAGTTTGGGTGGGGCCCCAAATCTTAGAAATGGGAGCTTTTAATCTTAGAAATTTATCTCAGACGTAAAATGTTCATCTCAGATCTCACCAAAAAGTGTCCAGTATTGTAGCTGTCACTGTTTTGTGATTGTTTAAGGCCAAGCTGTTCTGGTTTAGTAGCAAGGATCTCATTTCTGTTCAAGTCCATGACCAGATCTTAAAGGCACACATACACATTGATCATTCCAGGTCTGACTGGGAAATTCCGCAAGACCTCTGTATACATTTGTTGATTGTGTGTGTGTGTGTGTGTGTGTGTGTGTGTGTGTGTTAAGAGGAGAAGGAGACAGAATCTTGCTATGGAGCCCAGGCTGACTTCAAACTCACAATCCTCCAGCTGTCTGAGAGCTGGAATTACAGGCAAGTACAACCACACCTGGCTTACTTACATTTATCATTGCTTACCTACTTTTTATCTTTACCTACTTTTTTTCTTTTTGAAACACAGTGAGTCCTGGGGATATAAAGAGCATAGCTCAAGACAGATGCTTTTACCTTAAAGTATCAAAGTCACACTAAACAATGAAAGCTTTGGCAAATATAAGGATTGGGGAGGGAAGCACAAACCAAACAGAGAATTAAAACACAGGAACAAATGGGTCAGTGAACAAGGACCGGTATCTTGTTTACTTTTGCTCTACTAAGGTCATGATTTAGATCTTAAATGTTGCTCCCAAAGCCTATGTTGAATCCTTAGTATTGAGCTGATGGCACTGTTGGGAAGTAGCAGAAACCTCAGGTATAGTGCCCTAAAAGGGTACAGTGCCACACTAGCCCCTTTCTCTCTTCACTTTCTGGCTGTTATGAAATGAGCAGTGCTGTACTACCACAGAAAACCTACTGTGACACTTGACCTCCCCACATACCCAGAAGCAAAAGGGCCCTGGTGCCCATGGATTGAAATCTCTGAAACAAGATAACTATTTCTGCCTTTTAAGCTAATTTTTCTCAGGCATTTTGTCATAGTGACAGGAAGCTTACTAACACAACCAACGCTATCACAGCCAATTATCTCTCCAAATATAGACTTCACTGAGTTACAATTAGAAGTATTTCTGTAAAAGTAGAGCCATGGCATTCATAGCCTGCTGCTACAATCACAAATTGCACACATTTGATAGCTTGAAATCTCCCATTTATTACTTCTCAGTCTATACATCAACAAGGTAGGCATCTCAATTGGTTTTTTGCTGAGCTTCCTAAGGCTGAAAACAAGGTGGCCATCAGTTTGAGTTGTTACTTAGAGGCTCTGGGAAGATCTGCTTCCAGGTTCACACAGACACTGGAAGACAGCAGTGGCTGTGGATGCCAGACTGAAATCCCTATTCTGTCCAGAGAAATGATTTTTAGCTTCTCAAGTCTTTGCCTCATGGCAAGGACTCTAAGTTTTGGACAGAGAACCTTTTGTGCTGTTGCATATATCTCATGTAGAGTTAATGATTGCCTTTTCTTCAGCAGCAGGCTAGAGAAAATACTGTTTCCAAAAGGTTCCTGTGATTAGTCTAGGCCCACCCAACTCACTCTCTTACAGATCCTAAGGTCTGCAAGAACCCCTCTTGCACCTAATGTAAAGTGCTTACTTAGCACTACCAAAGGTCATGGGAACCACTTTACTATTTGTCCATAGCTGCCCAGGAGTTTGCTCCATTTAACCTTGAAATGACACTTGGATATTGTAGGACTAGAAAAATGTGACTGAAGGGAGGTGAGACAGTGACACAGGAGATGTCAGAGAATGGCTTTTGGAGATAGAACCAAACAACTGCGTTGATAATGAAAACCTGTCAGTCAATATGCACTTTCATGGGGGAGCACAGCTTCTTTTCTAGGGCTAATTAGGTAACAGAATAACAGAGGAGACTGAGTCTCTGTCTCATAAATGTTCACTGCTTAGAGAGATTCTAAGAAATCTCTTCAAGTACAAATGCTTTCCTGATGTCCTTTCACCTATCTATATTTGTTTCATAGGCTGGCCTGAGCAGCTACAGTTGTTTTAACTGTCACCAACTTTCTTACTAGTATGTAATAGCAGGGGAGTTGGAAATAAGAACCGGGGGCAGACCTCTGTCCTAATGTAGTCCTGAGAGAAGATGCAGGTGACCCTGAAACATATCGGCAAGATTAAGTCTGCAACCAAGGGGTAAAGGACCAAGGGGTAAAGAAGCCCAGGAGGCTGCCTGACTCCAATCAACCATGAACTACCATAGAAAGACATTTCTTACACTGTTTCAAACCAGTTCCAGAAAGAAGAACTTCTCTCACCCTTTTGTAGTTCATATTTCTTGATTTTACCTTTTCCCTTTATTCATCTCTCTGAGGAAATAGAGTGCAAATCCCTCACACTTATTTTACAATAATTGTCGCATGCAATTGTTTCTGGCCATTCAAATGAATAATGTTTGGGTGCTAGCTTATTGCTCAATGACATTTAGACCTGTGGAGAAAAACAGGAAGTCAGCTAAAAAAAAAAAAAACAGACTTGAGTAAGCCATCTCCAGGAAAAGAAGGGTTAAGGATGATAGGCTCAGATACTTTCTGCCCTTTTTTTTGGATGTTACCAGTTGCATAGTTCAGTGACTATACAGATATAGCCTGCCCTTTATTTGCCAAGTTGTACTTCTTAGCACAGAAGGGAATATCTTGTTGTAGTTTGAATATAGCACTCTGAAAACTTATGGGTCTCTACTTCATATGACTTGTTCTCTCCTATTTTGAACCTGAGAATCCCAGTGACAAAGGTAGAAATCAGTTCACTAGACAAAAAGCAGTCAAGGAATAAGAGGGATAAGAAGAGATGCTAAAATCCAAAATTTCATATGGAATAATAAAAGACCCCGTATAGCAAAAACACTTCTTAGCAGAAAGAACAGCGCTGGAGGAATTTCAATTCCAAACTTTAGACTCTATTACAGAGCTATAATTCTCAAAACAGCTTGGTACTGGCACAGGAACAGGCCTGAAGACCAATGGAATAGAACTGAGGACCCAGATATTAACCCACAGACCTATGGCCACCTAATCTTTGACAAGGGAGCCAAAAAAACAGAATGGAAGAAAGACAGCCTCTTCAACAAGTTGTGCTGGCAGAACTGGTTAAGCACCTGCAGAAAACTAAAGCTGGATCCTTCTTTGTCACCTTGCACTAGAATTAACTCCAAATGGATCAAAGACCTGGAGGTAAAAGCTGACACATTGAAAACTCTACAGGAAGGAATAGGAGATACACTAGGCCTCCTTGGCACAGGTCGAAACTTTCTTAATAAGGACCAAGAATCACAACAAATCAGAGAAAGGCTGGATAAGTGGGACTGCATTAAACTGCAGAGCTTTTGCATGGCAAAGGACATAGCTACTAAACTAATCAGGAAGCCTACAGAGTGGGAGAAGATCTTCACCAACCAAACAACGGACAAAGGCCTCATATCTAAAATATATCAACAACTCAAAAAATTGAATCACTCCAAAACTAATCTCCAAAGAAACAACCATCCCATTAAAAAATGGGCCAAAGACTTAAAGAGAGTCTTCTCTGAAGAAGAAACAAAAATGGCCTATAGACACATGAAGAAATGCTCAACATCTCTGGTCATAAAAGAAATGCAAATCAAAACAACTCTAAGATTCCACCTCACTCCAGCTAGAATGGCCAGGATCAGGAAAACGAATGACAACAGATGCTGGAGGGGATGTGGCCAGGAGGGATCACTACTACACTGTTGGTGGGAGTGCAAACTCGTCCAACCACTATGGAAAGCAGTGTGGCAGTGCCTCAAAAGGCTAAACATAGAGCTCCCCTATGACCCAGCAATTCCACTACTTGGCATTTACCCAACCACCCAGAAACAAGGACATACTAAACCCACTAGCACAACAATGTTCATTGCAGCACTATTCACCATAGCAAAGATGTGGAACCAACCTAGATGTCCCTCAGTTGATGAGTGGATCAACAAGTTGTGGTATTTGTACACAATGGAATTCTATGCTGCTGTCAGAAAGAATGACATCGCCCCATTTGTTAGGAAATGGAAAGACTTAGAAAAAATCATATTAAGTGAAGTAAGCCAGACTCAAAGGAACTTAGGCTCAATGGTTTCCCTCATTTGTCATAATCAGTAGAAACCTTGGGCTCTACTAGCAGAAATTTGCAATAGAGCAAAATCTTGATACATAAGGACATATAATGTGAAGCTAATTGAAAGGACCTCCAGGATAGTGAAACAAAAGCCATATAATGAATGATTGTTGTCCTTAATGTAGTATGTTGTCTCTCATCTCCTTTGCTGTCCCTTGGTTATCTCATATTGGTATAGTATCTCACTTTGTTATCTGATATATTGAATTTATTTGTATTTGGATATTTGAAATTGGATAGGGAAGGGGGGAAAACCAAGACGGGTGGGGGGTGTGGGGGGGGGAGGGAAACGGGTACCAAGACATGTGAAGTGAAAGGGTATCAATGTATGTGAATTAATGCACGTTCTATCTGGCAAATATCATGTAACCCTTTTACTAATTACAATAAAAAAAAAGAAGAAGAGATGCTAAGGACCTGGCTACTTGGGACGAAGAGAAGAGAATCAAAGATCAAAACCATTCCAGAAAACATTGCTGAGACTGCCTGAAAAACAAGCTGTGCAGGAGTTCATATTTATAATACCAGCTATTTGTGAGGTGGAAATAGGAAGATAAAAACTTGGGATGCCCAGGCAGAAAGTTTGTGAGACAGTATCTGAAAAAAACAAAATACAAACTAAAAGGATATGGAATGGATCAAGTGATAGTAAGTGCCTGCCTACCAAGATTGAGGAGGAAAGCCAAGGAAAAAATTCTCAGAGAAATGGAAGAGTAGAAGAGGAAGAGGGAGAGGGAAAAAGAGATTGACTATACAAACTCCTAATTAAGAGTTTAGGGAAAGGACTGGGGATATGGCTTTATGGAAGAGATCTTACCTAAACTGTATAAGTCCCAAGTATAATGCCCAGCACTAGAAAGAAAGAATTTTTTTTTTGCCAGTCCTGTGCTTGGGCCCAGGGCCTGAGCACTGTCCTTGGGTTTTCTCAAAGCTAGAGCTCTACCACTTGAGCCACAGCACAACTTTTGGCTTTTTCCTATATGTGTGGTACTGAGGGATCTAACCCGGCTCTTCTTGCATGCTAGGCAAGCACTCTACCACTAGGCCAGACTCCTGACCAAGAAAGAATTTTTTTTTTTTTTTTTTTGCCAGTCTTGGGCTTGAGCTCAGGGCCTGAGCACTGTCCTTGGACTTTCTCAAGGCTAGAGCTCTACCACTTGAGCCTCAGCACCACTTCTGGCTTCTATGTATGTGATACCAAGGAATTGAACCCAGGTCTTGGTGCATGCTAGGCAAGCACTCTACCACTAGGCCAAACTCCCAGCCCCAAGAATATTTTTAAGGAAGTGGTATACCATATTTTGCAACTACAAGACTAGAAAATAAACATTCACTTTAAAATAACATCATGTTTAGAAAACTTCATGAGTAGATCACGGAGTTATAATCATAAAATTGAATACTTTTAATTCATCATGTTATTTTTTGTTATTGTTTTAGTTTGATTTGGGAGGGGTTATTTTGTAAAATACTTACATAGTCAACAGATACTTTTTGGTACCAGTTCAGTTCATGGTTGCATGAGTCCTTCATGGTCCTTGTACACAGTGGCTGTCAGTCTTCAGAGTACAGGAAAGTTGCCTGGCAGCATGCTTATGGTATGGCTTTAGGGGCCTCCCTCCTTACAGTTCCAGAATCACTGAGCTACATTTTCATGAGACCCCTAAAGGCAATTCTGTGATTCAAGGACCCTACTTTGTGAAATTTTGTTATCGTTTCTTGTCCAAAGAACTCATCATTGAGTTATGGGATAGAGCTCTGACTTATATCGAGAAGAAACAACAGGAAAACCAGATAAGAAAATACTAGTTGAGAAGAGGAAGCCTAGTCTAATGTGAAGTTCTCAAAAGATTTCAAAAAGAATTGGGTTCTAACTGGAAAATATACGAATAAAAGCAAGTGGCCTTATGTTCTGGCAGTTAACTCAAAACAATGTAGGGGAGACTGAATTAGTACCTTCTCATTATTTTGCTGATTATCTTTCTTGAACCAGAGCCTCATTCTTTTTCATTGTTAGGTTGCTTTCAAGAATATTTTGTAAGAGAATGCACATGAACATGTAAAGAGATTAATCATCATTGAAATGTATCCACTGAGTTATGTATAATTTCATCTTGATTTGTTTAAACATCTATGTTGTTGAAAAATTATATGAATTCCAAATGTCTCTTTTTATTAAGTTCAGATGCCATAGCTTTCCATTACAGTTTTTCTTTCTTCTGTGTGTTTTCCTTCAGAAGTAGTAGGCCTATAGACAGCTCAGACTTGCACTGCAAATTAGTGAAATGGGGTCACAAAAGTAAACATGGCCTTGTAGAACTTGGACCCTTTGTATCATCATATAACCATGCCCAGTGCTGCTTATTCTCATATTCCCGCCCCCCCCCCCTCTTTTCTCTCTCTCTGTCTTGCGCACGTGCCTTTCCTGGGGTTTGAACTCAGCATTTGAATGTTTTCCCTAAGTTTCTTTTTGCTCAAGGCTAACTGGTGCTCTTATCACTTCAGCCACAGCTCTACTTCTGGCTCTTTTTTTTTTTTTAAGTTTATTACTGGTAAGAGTCTCACAGACTTTCCTGCCTGGTCTTGGCTTCCAACTATGATTCTCATATCTCACCTCCAGAGTAGCTAGGACTATAGGCATGAACCACCTATGCCCAGTTAGTGTTCATTCTTGTTAATCCATCATCATTTAAGCATTTGTTTTAGAGAATGTTTGATACCTATGCCTGTGTTTTATAATTTCTCTCTCAAATGATTTTGAATACTAGAATGCAATTTCAGCAATATTTTATATTTAGTAAAATTATACAAAAATAAAGAAAATCTTTTGCTGATACAATAAATTGAGAATGTGAAAAGTGGAGATTGAATACTCTGTGGCTATTATTTAGAATACAAATGACTTGTGAGTTTTGATAGAAAATGCTGGATTGCTTCACATAGAGATTATATTTAATGTTTAATCTGTACAATCAAAAGAGTAAAAAAACCTATTATAATGGTTGACTCCCACATAGTTGAAGGTTGAAAAAATATATATATATATCGAGAGGGAGAGGGAGAAGGAGAGAGAGAGAGGGAGAAGTAGGAAGGCTGGGAGGCTGGGAAGGTAGGAGGAAAAGAGAAAGCAAAGCACACCGTATGGACAAAATGGAGTCCTGTGGAGCAAGATAGTTTATGGCAGGAGGAGAGAGATTATATAGGGGATGTCAGGGAAGGGGTAACCTCAGAAGATGGGGAAATCAGCCTGGGGGACTCCCATTGCCCCCACACATGGCAGTTGCCTGGCTTATAGGTGCTAGGTGGGGACTTCTATGGTGCAAGAGGAGAGAACCAAGGGAAGGGGCCATTTCTCCTTGGCAGACTTAACAACTGTTAGTGAAAATATGTGCAGCTATAAGCTGTAAATATTTGTTATCACCCATTATTATTAAGAGCATGTTTGCCTACAACAATTGTAAGCCCTCTCAGTCACATGGAAAGCTAGCTACATCTAAATGTGTGTGTGTGTGTGTGTGTGTGTGTGTGTGTGTGTATGTGTGTGTATGTGTGTGTTTTAACAGAAAGTTCTATGACTTTCTTTCTGAATTGTGTCTGTACAGATATTTAGGGTGATTTTAATATTTTAGCATTTCTACCAAGTTAATCTTCTGGTTGTTGCTATTTTCAATATACAGATTAGTCAAACTTGAAGTTTCTTTGAGCATCTTTCCCAGTTAGTTTCAGATGGCTGTTTGTTGAGAGGTTTTGTCCACTCTCCTCTCTATATTATGAATAGTCTTTTCCTGGATCAAGCGGCCCAACCCTCTAGGACACAATGCTCCAATATGACCATCCTTTTGACACTTGCACCTTGTCTTATGTTCCTTGCATGCCCTTCTCAGAACCTTGCAGAGAGCTGGGTACTCACCCACTGCTCTGTAAATTCTGCCCCTCACACAATTGATTTGCCTATGGATCATATATGGGAACATATATATAGATGACCCTGAGGGTACTCATTTCTGTTTGAAAGCACATACAAAGATGTGACACCTTCTGAAGTCTCTTGAAGAGTTTAGATCTGAATTCATATCTTTCAGGTAGCAGATGACTGAAATTTCTAAATAGTTAAATTGATGTTTAGTTGGCAGATATCCTTCTACTTTAAAAATAGATAGATATGAATAAATATGGATACACTGTTTTTCATCTGTATTAATATTTTTCTATTGATTTTTTTAGGGACAGTGTATTCACAATTCTATAGTCATTGCTTCACATAGTTTCTGAGATCATGTAATTCTGAGTGTAGATATACCCATAAGAGAATTTTCCTGTCTCTCTCACACATCTGTTTTACTTTAGGGGAGAGAACTTTCTCATGCCAGAATAGTTTTCAGTGGATATAGGCAATCTGCTTTATGTTGAGCCTCTACAGTTCACAGATGCAGATGTTTAAAAAGCAATGAGGTTAAAGTGGTTATTTCTTCATCTACAGTGTACCTAATTACTACTTTTGTCCCCTCCCCCCAAATCTTACTGTGTTACAAATCCACTGTGAGCAAACCTTGTACCCTTGTCTATAATTCTTAAATCATAACTAAATTAACTCTTTAGTGTCCTCCTGTAACAAATGTCAGTGCCCTACTAGTTTATGTTGCTAGTTTGATTGTGTCCTTGATATAATTTGAATTTCTCATGGAGAGAAAGAAACAAGTAGTTTCAATACACAGAATAGAATTCCTCTAACCCAATGAATACCTCCACACACACACACACACACACACACACACACACACACACACACACACACACACACACACTCTATAGTCCTAGCTTCTCAATATGCCTTCAGCTAGTTCAACAACAAATGTGACTGAGCACAACAAGGAATATGAGTTAGGCAAGGAGAATAGATGGTTACTAACTTCAAAAACTGAGCAATCTGGGAGAAAGAGGAAATCTAGGAAATCTACAATAAGTAGGATTGCAGTGGGTGATAAATGCCAAACACAGACTTTTGTCCTTGGCTCTTGCTGCCCTCTAAGCAAGGAGAGTTCTCAGTTCATCATGCCCACAACTCTGGGCATTTCTCTCAAATGTTAATGTTTAAACCAACATGTTAAAATCTGCATTTTCTATAGGAAATGTTACCTAACATTTCCTGTGCTTCTTTGTCATATTGGATCAAAGCTCTGTGTAGGTGAGTTTTTTCCTATGTTAGCAGTACAAGGTCAAAGATTCAAGACCTAAGCCAGGAGCGATGGCTCACACCTGTAATGCTAGCTACTCAGGAGCCTGAGATCTGAGGATCAAGGTTCAAAGCCAGCCAGGGCACAAAAGAACTTGAAACTCTTATCTCCAATTAAGATCTAGAAAATGGGGCTTGGCTCAAGGGTAGGGGGGTAGCCTTGAGCTGAAGAGCTCAGGGACAACTCCCAGGCCCAGGGATAGGGCAGTAGACTTGAGCTGAAGAGCTCAGGGACAGCACCCAGGCCAAGCTCAAACCCACAACCCACCAAAAAAAAAAAAAAAGATTCAAGACCTTTGGAAGCATGGGAGAAATCCAACCAGTCATTTTCTGATACAACTGAACACAGGATTCCATGTTTGAATGTTCCTAAAATTTCCAAAGCATGGGGAGGCTGGCTATGGATTCCATTAAAGTTGTTTCACTAACATGAAACCTGGTAGTGTGTTTTGCAGAAGGAAAGCTTTGTATTTTCTTAAAATGCATCTAAAATAAAAACTCAAGGGCCATTCGGTACTTATTAAAGTTATGTGGTTGAAGGTGCAGCTCTATTGGCATCTATAATTAGAACCATGTAGAGTACATCCCCCAGAAAATAAGCTCACATAGCAAAAACAGACACAATTTACCCCCTGCCAAACTAACTGTCAGCGGAAACCTGGCCTGCTTTCTGAAATTGCTCCCAAACTCTCTGAACAGACTCTTTCCAATGCAAATGAGAAACAAATAACTCAACAGTTCCAACATTTTCCATACAATGCGGGAATTGTTGTTATTGTGTGTGGAAACTTGTCTTTCCCCAACAGTTTTTTGTTTTTGTTTTTGCCAATCCTGGGGGTTGAACTCAGGGCCTGAGTGCTGTCCTTGGTCTTTCCTTAAGGCTAGCACTCTACCACTTGAGCCACAGTACCACTTCTGGCCTTTTCTGTTTATATGGTACTGAGGAATCGAACGACGGGCTTCATGCATGGTAGGCAAGCACTCCACTAGTCCAAACTCCTGGCCCCCTTCCCCAACAGTTCTGTCTGAAGCCCTCCATCCAGCACTGCTAGAGAAACCGTTGGGATCAGAGAGCTTACATTATCTCTCTGATCATAACCCTCCTTTCATTCTTTCTTCTGCTCTGCCTATTTCTGTCCTCCAGACAGAAGTGACTGTCTACTCTGAACATTTGCAGAGATGTAAACTAATATTCTAGCTAGGGGACCTCAGGGTTGAAAGGAAAACAAAAGTCAGTAGAGAAGTTTGCTGAACAGAAGCTATGGAATGGACTTTTCTTCCTGTTACAGCAAAGGAAAACTTTATATCAGGTCAGGGATCCACTAGAATGCTTACCAACTTGGACCACCAGACCAATATTGAGTGGAGAGGGCTAGATATGGGCTATACTTGTATGGTCTGTGCCTTCTGCTGACATCAGCTAGCACCAAGTCCTTTCTTGCCCCAGTCTCAGGGTCAGCGACAGAGCCAGGCAGTGGTATATAAATTAAGCAGTGTGTCAGTAAGTTGGGGTCGAGGCCAAACCTGCAATGGACAGAGCCGGCATACCCCAGGTCTGCTGAGCATATGGTCAGGACACCATTATCAGTGGGAGTCTGGAGTGAACCAGATGCCTCAGACCAAATAGCAGTAGTGACTCCACCAAATGTCAGCCCAGGAACTGCAGGATGGTTCTCTCAACTCCAGCTAAAGGAGAAGCACATCATCAGATGACTCTCCCTCTCTCCCTCTAGCTGGATCTGAGCCTGACTTTTTCATGAGAGTCACTTGCCTATTCAGAGTTCCTCTGTGACTCCACAGTACCTGCTCCGGAATAAAGGTGGACACCAGGCCATACTGCAGAGCTTCAGAGGCCAGCCAGTAGTGCAGCCTCCCTCCTTGCCTGCTCTATTCTCTCACTGGCTATCTGATCAGCAGTGTCAGATTCTTTTGGTTCTCCTGCGCTTCTGCCTCCAAACATTCCCTATAGGAATAAAAACACAGATGCTGTGCCTGGCCTAGACACTTCTTCTTTGACCTTGACTCCCTTTGGGGATTCTCTGCCTGGTGAAACTAGGTTTATCTTCAATGTCCTCTTCAAACATAACCCTTTATGTAAGGCCTTCCCAGCCACTACCAGCACATTTCCCAGCAGAATTTAATCCTAACTATATACCCCTCCCCCACCCTAGAAGTATTTTCTATGTAATAGCCCAGTACAAGAGGATTATTATTTATTCACATTCTTAGATTGTGTACCTTTCAAGGACATGTTCTTGGAAAGTATGCTCCCTAGCACCCAGATGGTCACAGGACTCCTCAGAAAATTTGTCTGAAAACCCCGAGGAAACAAACATTTGAATACCAACTGCATATGTGGATCTACTAGTGGATTAGAAAGCATACTCATCTTTACACATTTGTGATGATATTATTGTGGTCATGAGTGTGTGTGTATTTTTTGCCAGTCCTGGGCCCTGAACTCGGGGCATGAGCACTGTCCTTATGCTTTCCTCGAGGCTAGTACTCTACCACTTGAGCCACAGCACCACTTCCAGCTTTTTTCTACGTATGTGGTACTGAGGAATTGAACCCGGGTCATCGTGCATGCGAGGCAAGCACTCTACCGCTAGGCCAAACTCACCATTATATTTTAGAAATTTATATTGAAAAAACTTATGGATGAAAAAATGACTGAGCATAGCTATGGAATAATATGGGAAAGAGAGAATGAATGATAAAGATAGAAAAAGATTGAGGGCACATTGATTATTGTAGCTGAGTTTTGGATATATCATGTTTAATATTTCTATTCAATTTATTTTGTGTCTGAAAATTTTCATTTACAAAATGGATTTTGATTGTTATTTGGGGCTTTGTTTGCTCGTGTTTTGTTTTTGTATATAGAATAGAAAGTTGAAATATTACTTTGTTCTCAGCCCTTCATTTCTTAGATTTCCTTTATTGTTTCCCCTTGCCCTTCCCAAGGTCACCTGTGAGGATCTACCAGTTAGGGAAGAAGATTATCCATCCCCTTTGGCATCTTGTTTAAAGACTTTTTCTTCAGTTTGCTCAAGAAGGTTTAGTTGGCTTTGAAAATAACATCCATTTCCCCAGTTGGTTGAGGCAGGGGTGAGGGGGATCATGAAGTATGCAAACTAGAACTGTATTCTGAGAATTAGGCTTAAGCTCCTTCTCAGATTAATCATTTACCTGTCTCTAGTGAGGAGTCACTGCCTTCCAGATGACAGGTTCTAGGAGAAAAATGTGCTTTCCACTGTGTCTATGTCCCAGGGGAGCTGGCATGAGGGTGTTTATAAGAAAGAAACCTTTGTAGAGTAAAAGTGTTTTTTTGTTTTTTGTTTTTTTTCCTTATGGGCCCACCAGCCAACTGGGAACAGAGTGCAGAGGGCAAAGTCAGCATTCAATTCCTGCTGTGCTTCCTTTTAGATCAGAAGCCCTTAAAGTCCATTAACTTAACATTTTTCGGAGTAGATTTTTCATCGGCCTTATTCTCACCACAGTCTTGTTTTCAAAACTCTCTCTCTACTGCCCCATCCCTAACATAGAATGCTGTGTATTCCCACTTAGTTGTCTTTAGCCACTTCTTACTTTCAAGGTCTAACTTTCTGCCCCTACAGACCACAGGTACACGTGGAAAAGAGCAGAGAAAGACTGGCTGATTAGTGGTGATGGGGTGTAAAAGTAAACACAGACAGCATCAGTGTGCCAGTTGATAAAGTCTTAAATAGCATGGCAGGATTCTCAGGGATTGTTTTGGCTTAGTCATGTCTTCCTAGCCATGTGCTACTTTCTGTGGTGTGACACAGAGACTGCGAAAGCTATATATATACCATCCCAGATGCCACAAGTGCTGTGGATGACAGTGAACACAGACATAACTAAGTCAAAACCCAAGGGAATCTGGCAGTTGAGAATAATGAAGCAAATCTACCAGCCTGGCATGTAGTGAGACCAATGAAGAACATTATGCTTGTTAAATGTAGATTATTCTACAGAATATTGGGTAGGAGGAATGACTGAGAGCTTCGTAGGAGGCATCAGTTTGATGTGGTTGAAATCAAATTTGAAAGTATAAAGAGGTTGAAAATGTCACTGCTGTCACATACAGAGAAGGGTGTCTCCATCTAGAAATCATATTTCATATCCTGTGGGCCTCTGAAAGAGTCATCTTATCCAGAGGTCACTGGTAGTACAAAAGTTGTTATATTTACCTAACATTAATTTGATACTGTATATTGTGTACAAAAAATGATATATAAGGATATTTGCCTATTAACAATTCCATGAGGTCTGTTATGTATAAGATTATGCCTACAAGGGACACTGTGGCTCTGTTGTTTTTCATCTTCTTTGAGAACTACCTACTTGGATTTTATTGTTGTCTGAACATTCAGGAACTAAACAATAGGGTGGTAGTGAGGAAGATAAACTCAGAGTAGCTTCTACAACAATAACAAAAAAAGACTACCCATTGTGTTTGCCATTTTGTGCTTAGTATGTGACTGACATTCCTTAGCCTACTCCATGAAGGCATATTTTAATGCTGTCTTCATTAGACAACTAGTCAGTCTTCAGAAGTTAAGTTCCCCCGCCCCTCATCCCCTACACAGCTAGAAAGCGACAGGATTGGGATTTCTGTTTCTTCATGGCCAGAGTCCAGGCTCACAGTGCTATTCTCAGTGTTACCTTTCCACAGTTCTGAACCACTGCTCTCTTGAGCTCTCCTGGTCAGTCCCACAACCAGAGCTGTGTGTACCGCTCACCAGAGCCTCCAGAACCTGATGGATGCTCAGTAAGTGACAGTCATAATTTTTAAGTGAGTTTCTATTGGACATTCCAGCTCCTCCAGCCACTTTACTTTTCTTATCAGAAGACAATGTATGTTGACCATGTACATGCATGTACATGTATACGGATGGATGCATGTGTATATATAGTCAACACATATGTATAAATATATCCTCTAATATCACTCTTTGCTTTCCTATTCAGTCAGTGAAATCCACAAAAGTCTCACACTGGAAATGTGCTTTGCTTTTTTGGAAATTGTTTTCACTGTCTTAGAAATTTGAACTATGCTCTTCTTAGGAGACAGAAGATGGATGGAAGGAAGATAATTAGAAATCAAAGTAATAAATCAAGACAAAAGACAAGATTCTTTTTAACGATCTCATTTTAATGGTCTCACTCTACCCTTATTCAGTCACTATCAAACATCTGGTGTAAAACCAGTAGCTACAATGCAGGTTCTGATCTTATCATTATAGCTGTCTGTGTGCATCACTAACTTAATGCCTCTCTGACCTGTCACTGCTAATGTCCAATTCTACCATAGACGAGTAGCACACACAGAAAATTGAGCATCCGATAAACCTAGTGTGGTTATAGAATTAAGCCTGTTCCTTGTTATTCAGGAAAAGGCTTTGGTGCTTTCATTAGCCCTTTAGAAATGTTAACAATATTATGCCGTTGACCAGGACTCTCATACTGTTGCATGAAACCTATAAGGAACTTCCTACTTCTAAAAGTATAGTGTTCTACAAAACCCTGAAAAATCCATCTAAGATCTCATCTGTGGTTTCTGCCTAGTAAATATTCAGGACTCTGTGACCCAAGTACCTAGTAGTATGGACGTGGGATTTATTGAAAGGAAAGCCATGCCTTCAGCACCACTTTTGGTTTTCTAGAGGTTAATTGGAGATGAGTCTCACGGTCTTTAGTGCCTGTCTTTGAACCCTAGTCCTCAGATCTCAGCTTCCTAAGTAGCTAGGATTACAGGTGTGAGCCACTGCGCCCAGCTGGTACTTTTTTAATTCCACATTTTGGTTCCATATACAATCAATATCAATCTAATCCTAAAATAATCCTTCACTGGTATTTTTGTATTATTTCACAAGAGGCTGATTCTGTATAAGTCTTTGAGGGTTTCTTGAAACTACAGCACATTCATAGCTAAAAAGCCTAGAGCCCATCTGGATACTCTGCTTGTACTACAGCTTTTGTTACCAGGACTGCCAAGGGCCTTGTCTAGCTCTACCAGATACCCATATGTAGTATAGTTGAACAGACCCTTTACTGATCTTCACACTCTGGATCTGTAACAGACCAGTTCCTAGCACATAATGGGTAAACAATAAATCACCATTGAGTGGAATAAACCTAGTTCTTGCCCCAAAACGAGGAAAGGATTGGTATTTAATATGTATTTGTTGAAATAAGTAAGTTTCTGTACTCCATGGAGAAGAGTTTCAGTCTTTATAGAACTTGAATATTGAATCTCTAGAAGGACTTGGGATCTTACCTAGCAAGCACTCTTACTATGTGAGCTATACCCCTTGCCTCTTGTTTTTATTTAGGGTCTTGCTAACTTTGCCTGGACTGGCTTCAGAATCATCCTGGCCTCAGAATCATCCTGCGTCTGGTTCCTAAATAGCTTGGCTTATAGGCATGTGCTGCTATGCCTATATTCTTCTCCACTGACCATTTGGGGCTATGAAACTAAGTGGTAGACACTGTAGCCAAGTATGTGTTTCCACTCAACATCTGTCCCTATTTAGATCACTCTTGAAGTCAGCCAGAATTTTGTAGCCAAAAGCATTTCTTTATTTAGCAGTATTTATCAAACACCTCCATGGGACTAGGTACTGAATGCACGGTACACTGCTGAACAAAATAGTCACGATCCCTACTTTACCATGCTCTCATACTTTCAGAAGGAGGATGTACATTGAACAAATAAGCATATAGTTAAACTGTAATAAGTTTATGAAACATTAACAGGGCCAAGTTAATTTGAGTGGGCAAAAAAGGCTGCCCTGAAGGCCTCTAGCCTGAGAGCTGGAGAAGGAGCTACCTAGACAATGAGTGATACAAAGTTCTCTAAGAGAAGCAAAGGGTAGATCAGAGATCCCTGCAATGAAAAAAGGCCAGACTAGACTAGCAGAACTCAGTTTGCTAGTCAATCTAAGTGGGAGCAATATATGCTGTGAGACCTAAGAAATGATCAGCTATTGAGACCGTGCTCACTGCTCTAACAAGCCCAAACTGCAGCAGTTTAAACAGGATTGACATTTATGTTTGGTTTGCAGCCAGTGCAAAATGGGCATCCTGAGCATCAGACAGCCTTTTTAATGAGCTGCCAAGGCCACATGTTTGTTTACATGGAGAGCTATGCAAAGGGGAGTTTTCTGGGACCAGTCTGCCTGGCATTATTGCTCCTGCTGAGCTCTCATCCCCTTCCTATTCATTTGTCTGCCCAGAGGCTGAGACACATGCTTGGTGAGTGATCCCAGGGAGAACCAGAACAAGTGATGTGGGCTATGTTGCAGTTTTGCCTGCATTCTGAGTTCTTAGACTGAGACTTCACCTACAGCTGACTCTTCCTTCACATCTGAATCCACACACTCCATCACTGCTGTCACTCCCTAGTGTTAGTAGCTAACACTAGTTACAGGGTAAAGAAACCGAAGGCTCAGGGATAAGTTCCTCCCACCTGCCCTCCCACCTGCTTTAATGGAGGCCCAGCATCCCTGAAAACTAGGCTGGCCCCTCCAGACTCAGCCTGCCTGAGTCACTTCATAATTATACATGAAGTACCTAATGACTTGCATTGCATAGGAAGCTCCTTGGGATCTGGGATGTAATGGCGAACTTGGGTTGTGGGGAAATGGCTCAGGCTTCAGGAGCTTCTGAAGAGTTGTCTGTTGGACTCCATAACCAAACTACCCAATTCAAATCAGCATCTACAATTTCAGGGGCATTTAAGACAGGTACTCTCTGGGATGAAAACTGCCCAGAGCTGAGTTGAAGAGCTGCTGGTACTTTAGCTTTTTATTTTATTTAAGTTTTTTGCCAGTTCTCGGCTTGAGCGCAGGGCCTGAGCACTGTCCTTGGACTTTCTCAAGGCTAGAGCTCTACCACTTGAGCCTCAGCACCATTTCTGGCTTTTTTCTATGTATATGGTACCGAGAAATTGAACCCGGGTCCTCATGCATGCTAGGCAAGCACTCTACCACTAGGCTAAACTCCCAGCCGGCGTTTTATTTTTTGTATATCTGTTGTAGAGCAAAGAAATATTCTTTGCTCAGTGTCTCAGACATGCTTCCAGTTTTCTTTGGAAAGAGTAATTGTGTTCTGAACCTCAGTTCATGTGAGGCCCTACCTTTAGTTTCATCTGGACTGCTGCCAATGACAAGGACAGGCTAGAAGGAACTGTTCCAAATGTTTGCATTTTTACCTTTGGCAAGTTGTACCTCACGGCCCCCACTGCAGTGATTATAGGGTTTGTGTGACGTGCTGGGCTTTGGGCTGTGGACAGCAGTACTGTGGAGGGCTGTGGTTGGGAGAATGCCAGCCAGCTGCAGTTTTCTGCACTGTAATTGTCGCTGCTGCTACCCAGGGTAGGTTTCTGAACTTGGGGTGGATAGCATCCCCAAGCAGCCCCAGAAACCAGTGCCCTTCTAGCCACCATCATAGACTGAACCATGGGCAAGACCTTCTTTCTGAATTAAGTCTGAAGTTAGCATTATCTCATCCTTCTCCAGAAATGTGCCCAGAGACTAGACATGTCTTCCTGCACACTAGAATATGAACTGCACAACACAGGAAGAGCTTGGCCTTCAGCAAGGCGTTTTGGAACAGGAGACTTGTGGTTGGGATTTCACTAAATGCCATGTTGGGTGAGGGGAGAGTCTTTCTTCTTTCATCCTAAGCCAGGGAACAGACCCAGTCTGCTTCATGCTCATCATCTTAATCACAGACTGAAGATGAATATTTTGGGTTAGTTTCCTTTTTTTGTACACACAATACTTATTTATAGCCATTTGTTGACAGACTCTGCCAATTACTTGAAAAACGTGTATTTAGAGAGAAACAGACTAAAAATGTGAATTCAGGGATAGCCATAATCCTATATTAGATTAGCCTGTTGTGAGGCAGAATTGGAAGGGAGATGGGAGCTGACATATGAGTCCAGTGCTAAGACAAAACATCTGTTATCATTTTAATTAGAGAATGATTAGGGAAAATGCTTACCTGCATTCTTCTGTTCAGCTTACTGAACAGCTTACTGAACAGCTTGTAACTATCCAGTTACAAGCTCACTGGATCCAAGTTCAAGTTTACGTGGGGATCATGAATGAGAAGCAAGTGACAGCATCTCCATGTCGTCACACTTGCCAAACCCAGAGCTCTCATACTTGTTTGTCTCCTACTTCTATTCTCTTGACTGCTTTCTTTTTTCTTTCATTCTGCTAAATACAAAATTTAAGTTCAAAATAACGATAAAATAGTAAAGAATGAATATTTGGAAGCAATGACAGTAAGAGTCAGTTAAGTGTAATCTGCTGGAAGAAAGATGCTGGATTATTTGGTGGGGTGGGGGAAGATTATTATATCTAAATTTTACCAACTTTCTTCTTCTTTCCTGATTTGTGAGGAATTTCGATTGGCTTATAATTCAAAATCATTTTCTCCCTAGGATTTTTGGCTTCTGCAGTATTTGGCTTGTAGAACTCCTTTTCCTGCTTAGCCTTTGGGGGCTCTTTCCCCTTTCTCTCAGCATTCCATTCCCACTCATTGTTCTTCCTATGCCATGCATTTCTATTACTTACAAACAGCTAGAGTAGAGATAAGGCACCTAGGTTTGGAGTCCAAGACTTGGAGATACATATAGGACACAGGAGAGGAATTACCAGTTGAAGTGTCCTCATGGGAAGTCAGAGATACAGGATTTCTCTGATTCCCACTTCACCTTACCCCAGGCACAGGGCTGAAAATGAAAGGGCAGCACTTAGGGGCAGCATAAAAGTGAAGAAGCCAGAGAGAACATATAACCTATCTGTGGAGAAAGAGGTAAGAGCAGGTTAAAGAGGTCAAATTTGTTGGCCATGGCCAGGATGGATGACAAATTCCCTGTCTACAGAAGCAGGGTGAGGGTGACTAAAGGGCAATATATGACTGGAATACGAAGCCTGGACACAGGCCACTATGTTCTTGGGTTAGGTTAACCTGGGTTTAGAGACATTGAGGATTCCACCCACAGAAAAATCTGGATAGGATACAAGGTGAAGTTTAGAAAGTCAGTAGTCTGGAGCTCTAGTGGTGCAAGTGGTTAGTGCGCAATACTTATAAGAAAGTCAGTAGAATGTTGAAATAGAACATTAGGAAATGAAAACATTAAATAGATGAATAGAGAGAAAAGAAAAAGCAAAGGAGACTGACAAGGAATGTCAGAAATAACAACTTAGCCTGATGGAGCATCTTTCCCTCCGCCAGGTACTGTGGCAAGTGCTTTACGTGCATTTTCTCACTTGGACTGAAAAGGAGACTCTTTAGAGAGAAGAACATTCCAAAAAGAAGTCTTATGCCAGGGTCCTCTCTCCTTCCCTCCCTCCTTTCTTTCTTCATCCTTCCCCACCTCTTTCTCTCTTCCTTTCTCTGCCTTCCTTCCTTCCTTCTTTCCTTCCTTTTTCTTTCTCTTTATGTCTTAGCATACTTTCCCTCTTTCTTTTTTTTTTTTAGACTGGATCTCACAGTAAAGCCCAGGCTGGCCTCAAACTTTTCAATTCTCCTCCTTCAGTCTCCAGTGTGCTGGGATTATAGATCTGTGCCACCACACTCCACTGTAATCATAATTTTATTACCTATCACATTCATCCTTTCTTTAGGTCCCTGCTCAATAAGCACTACCTTCTGGGCCCTCCTCAGGGTTCTTGAATCCCCCTTGAACTCTACTAGCACTTCATATTTTAAAATATACAACTATATTACCCACAATAACATAAATATTTATAATAAAGTAAGCAATATGCAGTTAGGTAACATCCTGAATGCTACAAAGTTGTTTTTTTTAGCTTTTGTGAAACCCATAACCAATACTAAAAAGATTATGCTAGTATTTTTTATTGTTGGAATAATGTATAGGGGGATTACAGTTACATTTAGATTATGTTTATATTTAAGGAAAGAGTTAAGATAAAGGAGGAAAACATGCAGATCAATAATTACAAAATTTTGAGCCAGGCACCGGTGCTTGGGAAGCTGAGGTATGAGGATTGCAATTTAAATCCAGCCTGGACAGGAAACTCTGTGAGATTCTCATCTCCAATTAGTCACAGAAAAATACCAAGCTATAAGTGGCTGAAGTATGCTAGCCTTGAGCAAAAAGGAGCCTAGGGACAGCACCCAGGCCCAGAGTTCAAGCCCCAGGACCTGCAACAGATAGATAGATAGATAGATAGATAGATAGATAGATAGATAGATACATACATACATACATACATACATACATACATACATACATACATATATACATACATACATACATACATACATATATACATACATACATACATGGATGGATATGCCTCCTGCATAACTGGAATTATAGGCATGTACCAAGCCAGTTTTGTTAAAAATAATTTTAACAAAATTATTTTTGTATTATCTGCTTTTTAAAATTCATTCTGAGAATTTAGTATCTGTCATATATAATGATCAACAAAATAGATATTTGTGTTATAATGAATAATGTAAATTATTCCATAGTTAATTTAAATGAACTCATAAGAAGGCCTCTGATCAGTTCAATATCACTGGCTTATGAATGGTCATGAATTGAGGATTCATTCTGTGCTGGCTTTGTGTTTTGGGTTCTTGGTATTCAATTGATACTCCTGGCTAAGGTCAGATATTAACTAACTGGTAAATTTCCCTATAAACTAAGCACATTCTCTGAATACTTATTATGCACAATTCAATAATGATTAACATTTGAACTCTGTCTAGTCTGAGAAAGGCACATCAAAGCTCTTTGTTTCACTGGGAACTTTAAAAATATCAAATATGGACTGAATTGAGTAGGTGTCAGAGAAATTGACTTTGTAAAGTAAAAACCATAAACTTAGAGTCATGTCAAGTCCATACATAAAAATTATGAGTATTTTGATTTTTCCCTCATCAGTAATAAATAATGCCTGTAATATTCCTCTTCACCTTTTTCTGATTAGCTTCATGTCTGGCACATTTTGCCCAACACTCCTGTTTCAAATTGCAAGGATCTTGCCAAGGACAGACAAGATTCTAAATGAGTAGTGTGGGAGTCAGAGAGAACTTGTGGCAGAAAATCTTTCCCAGAAAGGGAGAGGAGTTTTAATGGAATTTGGGTCCCTTTTGTGCTTTTCCAGATACCCACCGGTCTTAGAGGTGGAGCACCTGGAAGGGCAAAGGGCTTGTAGTCTCACCTAACCTCCCTCCCACATGCAGAGGGCAGGTGACTCCTGCTCCCTTTCCCCACTAGTACTCTCTCTGTTCTTGTTCTTCAGCTTTAGCTATGTGGCTTCCACAAACACTACACTTTGGCACATGCAATTTCAATCTTTTGGATTCATCCTATTTCTTCTAACATAATATATGAGATGGTATGGCCCTTTTGAGTCAAGATCCTTGATGTTATTGTTCTTAAATAGGGTGGTAAGACCAAGAATGTCCATTTAAAAAAAAAGGCAATCCATAAAATTAATGGCAAGTAAACTGAGATTCATGGACAGCACCTAGGTAAGACTGGTTTTAATAGTGTGATTTAGTATTTCAGAAGATCTCAGGAAATGTTTATGCTGACTTCATAGCAGAAATTATATAACAAGAATTTCTGGAGTTTAAGTGTAAGAAGATTATAGGCATCCAGGCCATGCCTGTAATCCTACCTACTCAGGAGGCTTGAGATCTGAGGATCATAGTTTGAAGCCAGCTGGGACAGGAAAGTCTGTGCAACTCTTATCTCCAATTAATCACGGGGAAACCAGAAATGGCATTGTGGCTCAAAGGGTAGAGCACTGGCCTTGAATACAAAGAGGCTCAGGGACAGTGCTCAGACTCTGAGTTTAAGCCTTAGGACCAGGAAAATAAAAATAAACATAAATAACCCCCTCCAGGATTGTATCCCTGTCCATATCATGATACCACACAGAAGTGGTAAGAGAATTATTTTTAGTGCCTTCTCGGCCTTCCAGCTTCATCCAAACTGTTGGAGTTTTTTTGGAGGGGAGGAGAAGGAATGAGACTGTATGTTCTGAATGAGTCAAAGTTCCCCACTTTATGTTTCTAGAACTGCCATTTCCTGTCACACACAAAATAACTTATTATTACAATGTATTGTTGCTTTTTCACTTGTCTTCCCCCACCTGGCAGTATGCCCTGATGGTAGTGTGAGGTCCAGACATTTTCAAGGTTTCTTTCTTTCCCCTTCCTTTCCAGTCCCTGATTCCCAAGCAATTTTTGTTGCTTTGGTTCTGAACCTTACTAATCAAGTTAGAATGAAGATGTTCATAGACATTTATTTGATTTAGCTATAAAGTCAATTATGTATGTGATAAGTGTACGATGGGGAAAAGAGCTTTTTCTTCTAAAGAATGGAGGTCAAGTACCCCTAGGTATCCATGGAAGGGACTGTAGAAACAATTGCATCTTAGAGGAGGCATACTGAGGAACTTTCAAACTAGTACAGATGCCCATCTATAGAATGTGCTCCCTGATGAGACAGGAAGTCCTCTGTGGTGCTGTCCTCGAGCAGCTATGCAAAGAGCAGCACAAACACAACTAAGGCAGCTGAAATGGAAGTCAGGTTGTTGACAATGTCACATGACTGTGTCATCCAAGGGCAGAAGACTTGAAGCTCAGCTTGGGTCAGGCTGATCAGTTAGAATTGGTGCTGAGCTGGACAGGGTTTAAGGAGTCAGAATTAGATGTTGACATTATGTTACTCCAGTATAGAATGAGAATTTGGAATACCTGTTCACTCTGTTTTCATACTTTGAACCAGAACTGTGATTTGGCATATAGAATCGACATGATGTTGCCACATCTCACCCCATTATTTTCTAACAGTACTTCCCTTGGCAGTGGATTCAGACCTCAGTCATCATAAGAACTGGCAACAAGTAGCACCTTGACTTTAATGACACAGGCCATAGGTTCAGCCAAGTCTAACAATTTCTTTTAGTTGATGTTTTGTCTATGTTCTCAGTCAGATGGCAAATGGAGTAGGTTAACTCAAGAGACCTGTAACTGGGATCTTTAAACTTCGATGCACACAATGCCCACCATTCAAGAAATCTTTTTTCTTCATTGCATTCCTCCTATAGACTAGACAGTATTTTTATCCTCATTTTATATAGGAGAAAACAGAAATTAAGATGTCTTGATTAGACAACCAGCCGTTGTTCTGAAGGATTCTGAAATGTGTAGTACTCTCTACTGGTTCCCTTTTAGCACTTAGCACTAGCAGAAAGGCACTGGATATAGTGCAGCTAAACTCACACCTCTGTTCATCACTGTTTAAGAGCTGGGAGAGCCATCCTATGGCTGCTGTGGGCTGTCTTCAAACGCTAAACAGAGTCAGGAAGCATCAGCTCAGAGTGCAGAGATTCCAGCTATTATGCTTTAGGAAACTATTTTTAAAGAAACATCTATATTGGGATCTATAGTGTGTTACAAAATAAGAAACAAGACAATAGCATACATACTTGCCTCTGGGTCTGTAAGTGCTTACCACACAGCAAGATGAGAATGCAGCCTTGACCAGAGCTGGGAGAGGCGAAACCACAGCCTGGAGCAGCTTGGAGATCTGAGCCACATATGTGATAAATGAGCATGCTCATCCAGCTGCAGCCTCATTCTGCTTAGGGCTGTTGGGGCCACTGGCTCTGGCCAATGGCCTCGCACCAGCTACCACAAGAAAGACTAAAGTGACTTGAATACACTTAGAGTCTGGGGTTCTTTGAACTTTTGAAATTGACCAGAAAGAAGTAGTCAATGTTTAAACTTAAATGTAAACTTTGAAAGCCTCTTGATTCACATAATAAATAAGCAAGTAAGTTGCTCTTAAACAGAAAAGTTGGCAATGGATGTTACTAACTAACCTAAAGTTTTCCTGTACATTACAAACATACTGGACAGGATTCCATATTAGAAAACATGTTGATTAACTCACTCTATGGAAAAACTGGGGGGGGGGTTCTCCTTATCTAGCCCAAATGAATAAATTTTACTGTGAATATGTGAAGACGGCATCATGCTGACAGGAAAAGGCAGGGGGTTGGTAACCATAGAAGGAAAAAGTCAATTTATCTCCATAAATTACAAAAATAATTTATAGAGAGAGCTTGCAGGTGGCTCATACCTATAATCTTAGCTACTTCAGAGGCTCAAACTTGAGAACCACAGTTAAGAGCTGCCTGAGCACATAAATCCCAGGATTCTTATCTCCATATAATCAGTACAAGGTACAAATAGGAGATCTATAACCAGCAGTGAAATGCCTGAGTGATAGCAAGCACAAGAGCATGAGACACTGAGTTCAAGCCCCTGTACTTTCACATGCCTCTGTGTACATGTGTGTGCCCTCCCCCCCCTCTCTCTCTCACACACACACACACACACACACACACACACACACACACACACACACAGAGCTTGGTGGAAACAGAGAAGACCAAGCAATAAGACAGGAAAGGGACTAACTCCTCCAAGTAGCAAACTCCTCCAAGTAGCATCCATCCCTAAATAATCTTTCCTCAGCATTGATCAAATTCTGGAATATGCTTATAAGGGAAATAGAAGTCTTCTCCAGACCTAGACAAGAGAAGTAGTTTTGCTTGCATTTTTTTTTTTTTTTTTTTTGCCAGTCCTGGGCTTGAGCTCAGAGCCTGAGCACTGTCCTTGGACTTTCTCAAGGCCAGAGCTTTACCACTTGAGCACCACTTCCGGCTTTTTTTTATGTGTGTGGTACCAAGGACTCGAACCTGTGTCTTCGTGCATGCTAGGCAGGCACTCTACCACTAGGCCAAACTCCCGGGCCCCATTGCTTCTTGTTTTTGTTTTATTTTTTTCTGGTTTAACAATGACTTCTGCCAACTTCCTTCTGCTCTCTTTTCCTACCTTTTCTTGGGTATAAGAAGATATTTTTAAAAAAGCATATTGTACTGATGATTGCATTCAATGCTAATTGCTAAATATCATTGCCCATTTCATGGAGCTATTGCAGAAATTGGGCTCATATACATCTTATCCTCAAAGCAATATCTTACATCTATAATCACATGGTAGGTGCTTATAAGTATTGGTTGTTATGCCGGGAGTTTGGCCTAGTGGTAGAGTGCTTGCCTAGCATGCACGAAGACCCAGGTTCAATTCCTCGGTACCACATACCTAGAAAAATGCCAGAAGTGGTGCTGAGGCTCAAGTGGTAGAGCTCTAGCCTTGAGAAAGTTTAAGGACAGTGCTCAGGCCCTGAGTTCAAGCCCAGGACTGGTAAAAAAAAATAAATATTGGTTGTTATTACCTTTACTGTTGATGGTAAACTTAGCAATATATCACATAGTTTTCTCAACACCATGTATATCTCATGTCACTTACTATTATAGAACTAATTTTATAGATAATAAACTGAAATGTGAGAAGTTCAGAGAGTTACCTGAAAGATGTCTAATTGGTAATAAAGTTTATCCCACGCTTTCTATATGATTGACCTAATATTAACCTTTTTCAGTATATTATCATGATGAAAAATGCCATAGACGCTATTGTCCCCATTATACAGATGAGTAAACTGAGGCCTAAGGAGGTCAGCTAACACAGGATCACACAGCCTGTGAGGCAGGAGGTGAGATTCAAACATAAGCAATCTGACTCCAAAAGTACCTGCTATATATGCATATGGAACATGGCCTTGGAGAGCAGGATGGTGGGATTCCACTTCCATCTCCTAGCCCTTTCTCACATCCTCATTAATGTCCATAGTGCTGTTTCCTTCATGGCCACTTCTGAAGCCCTACTTTCCAACAATGCCCCACTCATTCTACTTGGGCATCATTTCAGAGGGGAAGAGACCTGGCTAACCCATTCACTCTGTACAGCTGCTCAAGAATCCCCATCATCTGCCTACAACCTTCCTTGTAATCCTTAATTTCAGATTACCTACTCCCACACAAGCCCATTCTTCCCAACTCTGAGTTGCTTTGACTATAGAAACATCCCTGCATGATAGAAGCATGGCTTAAGAGGTAGAGTACATGCCTAGAAAGAGTAAGGCCCTGGTTTGAAAAGCTTCAATTATGCCAAAAATGAAAAGAAAACATAAAAATATTCCTTATTATATTAAGCCAAAATGGTACTTAATCTCTCTGTGATTCATTCTCATCCATAGGACAAGAAATGATGGCTTATCGGGCACTGAACTGGATGAAAAGCACTTAAAATAATGTGTGATCTGTGTTATGTTTGTTAAGGGTTTGCAGCTAGCACCATCATTTCAATTATGTCTCCATATTGCTTCCACTCTAGAAACCGTTATAGAATACATCCAGTCCTTCCTGAATTTATCCTTTCATTATTTTGTCAGCTGCAGCTTTCATCTCTTTGGATCCAGGAGATACTTGGTCGTAGGCTTCTTGATGACTTATATAATTCTTATTCCGTATATAATTCTTATTCCGTAGCATTCCATTGTGCCCAATGTGGATTGTTAAAACTACCCCTTCTTAGGTGCTGTTTGATACATCAGTGTCTGCCTCAGAAGCAAACTGGCTCTAGCTTGCTTTCATAATTGGATAGATATAAAGTTCACTATTCCTTTCTTGACAATCCATATAAGTATGTTATTTTCTTTGACATTAAAATATACTGCTTTCACTAAACTTCCCTTTCTTCTTTGCAGGTCAGTTAAGTTTATTTTTAAAGCATTGTCATTATGTTGTTAAAAAATTGGAAAGTTCCTGAAAAAATGTTAAATGAATTAAATCAGGCCGGGAGAGACAAAGAACACATGTTTTCCCTTATATATTTAGCTTATAAATTTAAAAGTAAATATGTTGGGTGACATGCAAGTAGATTCAAGGAAGAACTTATATAGTGTAATTCCCTAGAATGGCAAGGTCAAAGTTCAGAAAAATGAAACACTAGAAGTGAGTACTTGAAACAGATGGGATTAAGGGGAAAAGGGTAGACAAATAAAAGAGAAGATGGGAAAATGAAGTCAAGAATCTAATGTATATCCTACAAAATTAGGAAGAATGAGGGAAGAGGTGAGTAGGGGAGGAATGGGTGAGAATGTTGAAAGGGATGACATTAATCAATACATATTGTATTCATAAACTGATTTGTTAAATGGCAACTCCTGTATATAATTATTTAAAAATAATAATTTTTAAAGCTTCAGAGATTATGCACCAAAATGTTAATAGCAATTAATAAATTTGTAGGTAATTTTTATTTTATGCATTTTATGTTCTTATTATGTTTCTCTGTATATAAATTATCTATTAGAAAAGTGAGGTATTATAAAATACAATTTAACTATATTCCATTGTAATTTACAGAGACAGCTAAGAGAACAGAGTTGCCTTTTCTGGAGATCAGAATCTTCCCCGAGTACTCCTGAACCTTTCCCAATTTAGTGAACACCATTAATTAATGCCTTTCAAGCTACACAGTAACAAAGCTACACAAAAAGGATGCCCCACATTATTCTGAAAACTCATTAACTGCTTTCAGATTTTATTCACCTAAGAAGCTCTGTATATTTACTACCTGGTAATAGGGTGGGGCTTACCTTCATTTGCTCTAAAGATTTGTGCTTAGGTTATTACTCATTTCTAAAATCAGCACATGTGGCTAATCCATCTTATCACAATATTTCAGTCTGGTTAGAAAATTTTATTATCTGATCTGGATGCCAGTGACTCACGCTTCTAATCCTTGCTACTCAAGACGCTGAGATTTGAGGATCATGGTTCAAAGCCAGCCCTGGAATGAAAGTCTGTAAGACTCTTATCTCCAATTAACCACCAGAAAGCCAGAATTGGTGCTGTGGTTCAAGGGTAGGGCAGTAGCCTTGAGCTGAAGAGCTCAAGGACAGTGCCTACGTCCAGAGTTCAGGTCCCATGACCGACCAAAAAAAAAGAAGGAAAAAAAGAAAATTTTATTCTCTAAGATCACAGTTTAGAAGGAACAGCAAAAGGTTTCTGTCTCTGTTTCCCTTGAAATTCCCTGGTTTCTTCCCCAAAGTTAACAAACCCAGTAACGCTTTCTTTTCCAGAAAACTGGTGAGTTGATTATTTGGCTCTTTTCATGAAGGATCTCTAATCCTCTGAACCAGTTTTCTGCTCATGTTCTTTCTTCTCCTTTCCCTCATTTACTAACATACTCCTGTCTCTGGAGTTCTGCTTTGCTTTTGCTCTCCTCTCCAGACAGCTAATCCATTTCCAGGGTTCACCGGTCACTACCTGCAATAGGTAAATTAGAGTAGACTTTGAGCCTCTTATGCAGGGTCTGATCCTGCACCTCCAGTATGTAGTGGTTATCTCTGCTTTAAGCTCATATTACTTCCTCAGGTCAGTATTTTCAGTACCAGAACCATATTCCTCCCACTATTTCCTTGCCTATATTTATTCTACCAACACCAACAATGTTCTCCCAATCACAAAGCTGAAAACCTTAGGATATTAATTGTGTTATGTAACCATATATCAAGTATCTTGGGTTTTAACCTTTTAAATTTCTCTTGGAGCCAGGCACCAGTGGCTCATACCTGTAATACTAGCTACTCAGGGGGCTGAAATCTGAGGATCATGGTTTAAAGCCAGCCCAGGCAGAAAAGTCCCCATGAGACTTTTTTTTTAGCCAGTCCTGCCTGGGCCTTGAACTCAGGGCCTGAGCACTGTCCATGGGCTTTCTCAAGGCTAGAGCTCTACCACTTGAACCACAGCACCACTTCCAGCTTTTCTTCCTATGTATGTGGTACTGAGGAATCAAACCTGGATCTTTATGCACTCTACCACTAGGCAAAACTTCAATGCTCTATTACCATAATCATTAATCAACAAGTATTTCTCAAATCTGAATCTAGTCCAACTCTTCAAAGAACTTTTTAAAGTTTGTTAACATTCTAAGACATCTGTGCTTCATTCATTTCAGTTATTGGTCTCATACACTCAATTTAATAATCAAAACATCAAATTTAATATTCCAGTATTTCTTATTAATATAGACACAAAAATTCTCAACAAAAGACTAACAGATGGGATTTAGCAATAAATAAAAGGATTATATACCATAACCAAGTGGGATTTATCCCAGGAATGTAAGGTCAATCTAACAGCTGAAAACTAATTAATATGCCATGTCAACAGAATAAAAGGCGCACATATACACCATAATCATAATTGATGCAGAAAAGCCTTTGACAAAACTCAAAATCCCTTCATAATAAAAGCACTGAAACTAAGAATAGAAGGGTATTAACAGAGAACATTTACCAAAGACCTACAACAAACGTCATGCTTAAAGACTGAATGGTTTCCTCCTAAAATCAGGACTACAAGAATGTCTATTCTCACCATTTGTGTCACATATAGAGATTCTAACAAGGACGGCTAGGCAAAGAAAGGAAAATGAGATACCTAGATTATCAAGAAAGTAAAAAGTAGTGTTTGGTACCAGTACTGAGGATCAGAACCAAAAGGTTCACTATCACTTTAGTACTTGAGCCCACATCTCTGTTTATTTTGCTTTCATTTTGTTTTTTGAAATGAGGAGTCTTGTTAACTTTGCATATCTGATCTCAAATGCAATATCCTCCTGCCTTCACTTAGCCTGGAATTCATAGATGTGTACCACCATGCCTGGCTGAGGCAGGTATGCTAGAACTTTTTTATTTCAAAACTTATTTCCAGTGAAAGAGTGGCCCAGAAGTCTAGTACCTACCTAGCAAGCAGGAGGCCCTTAGTTCAAACCCCAAACCAAGCAAAAAACAAAAATAAATCCATTTACTCCTAAGTGCAGTCAGTCATCAAAACAGTGTCATTCTGGAGTAAGAATTTAAGCACGCCAGTCAATAGAATAGAAGTAAGCCCATAAATAAGCCTTCTACTTATAGTCAGTATTTGACAAAGATCCAAAATAATCAAGCAACAGTTTCTTCAACAAATAATGCTGGGACACCTAGAAATCTACAGACAAAAGAATGATGTTATGCTCTTGTCTCCCACATCCATAAAAGTAATTTTAAATAGATCAAAGCCCTAAACCTAAGAGCTAAAACTATAAATTCTAAAAAGAAAGCATATATGTAAGTCTTTGTGATCTTAGATAAGCCAGTAGTTTCTTAGATATCTCACCAAAAATAATAACAAAGTAGAAATTTATTAAAATTAATGGGTGAGGTCATGGCTGAAGTGGTGGAGAGCCTAACTAGTACAAAGCCCTGAGTTCACAACCTTCCAAAAAAGGAAAAACCCACCAACTTTTTGTTTCAAAGGATACCAACAAGAAATTAAAGGGACAATCTACAGAAAGGGATTGTTTGCATCTGATGAAAGACTTGTATCTAGAATATATAAAGATTTCTTACAACCAAATGTCAGAGACAACTCAAAAGTGGGCTAAAGATTTATGGTAAGATAGAAAAACCTAGAAGACATTGTGCTAAGTGAAATAAGCCAGCTGCAGAATTACAAAGACTGAATGATTTCTTATATGTACATCTAAAGAAGCAGAACTCAGAAAAAGACAAAAGAACAGTGGCTTCTAATGGCTGGTACAAACTTTTAATTATAAGATGAAGTTCTGCAGATCTGATGGTGATTGTATTATATTATAATATATTATATAATATGATATTATATATCATACATTTGAAATTTACTAAACAAGTAGTTCTTAGGTATTCTCACATAAAAGTTAAATATGTGGGTGGGCACTGGCACGGCACAGCGCGGGGTCACCATGGCAGAGATGCAGCAGCTCCAGGCGCAGGAGGTGGTGGACTCCCTGGTGAAGAGTGTGGAGAGAGAGAACATCTGGAAGATGCAGGGCCTTATGTTCCGGTGCAGCGCCACCTGCTGTGAAGATAACCAGGCGTGCATGCAACAGGTCCACCAGTGCATTGAGCGCTGCCATGCACTTCTGGCCTTGGTGACCAGTGAGTTGGAAAAGTTCCCGATGCACTATGCATTGTAATGACAAAGCCAAAGATTCAATAGATGCAGGGAATAAGGAGCTTCAGGTGAAACAGCAGCCGGACAGTTGTGTGACCAAGTGTGTGGATGACCACATGCACCTCATCTCAACTAGGACCAAGAAGATGAAGGAGTCTCTATCATCCATTGGAAAATAAAAGTCTTTGCTAGTGACCATGGGGCTCAGGGCAGGAATCTATTTAATAAGAGAAATGGGAATTTTAGTCTTATAAGCAAAGTTTATAAATGAAGAAATTAAGGATGACAACAAGTTTAAGGCATATTTCACTTGCCTGTGGACCCTGGTTCTATTATGTTTTCATTACAGAAAGTGAAATGGAAAACACTGGTGCTAAACTTTGAGTCATAATACCATGGAAGAGTGTTCTAAATTTATGTGGCAAATGCTTTTCTTGAATGTAGAGATCTCCCAGGTAACAACCCAGAGATCCTTCGAGTACCATGTTTTCACTATTACACAGGTTGCGAGAATTTGGCATGTTCCTATAACCAGACGCCAATCTGGTCAAGTTTGAGGAGAGATGTGTCTATGGCCAATTCCTGTTTACTATTAGGTATCAGGACATAAGTTTCTATGAGTTGTAAAGCAAATTCCAGTAGAACACTCATTTAGAAGGGGAAAAATGCTTAGTTTTGCTCAGTTTTGTTTTATATACAATTGCAGGGGGCAGATTTAAGCTATAGATTTAGAAGAAACAATAGTTTGGATGAGAATGTGAATGGTTCCTTTTGCCATCAAGATATAAATTTGAAATTCTGACATTGAATTTCTCATTACAAAATCATAATGGTCAGTGTCACACTTGAGGGTGGAAAGCAAAGCTGCCTCCACTAGCTAATAGACCCTGCAGCTTTTTGTAACAGAGGATAAGGTGGTCTTGACAGTCATGCTTCTCATTGCAGGGAGGGGGATACATAAATGCAGTATTCAGTAATAAATACTAAAATAGGAATTATTATCTAGTAAAGAGAATTGTAAAATACTAGAATCCAAAAGCCCTAGATTTTGTAGAACAGAATGGAATAAAAGCCTAATAAACCCAACATGATTAACGTAGCCCCTGAATTAATAGAGCCCAATGGAAATCCTACCTTGGGCACAAGAAAATCGAAATTTAAGCAACTTAAGGTGAGAAAAGCTATGATTCCTTTAGAGCCAAGAACATAGACACAAATTCATTAACAGATAGCAGTTTGCCTGGAGTCTTTACCACAAGTGGTGTTCTGACCCTAACATAGCAGGGCACCTTATCTTTAGGGACTATGTTATCTATCTCTCTTTTTTTTAACCAACTTATTACTTGAAATTATAAGAGCCTATTTGCTGTGCCAAGGCTGTGAGATATATATAGATATATATAGATATAACTTTCTCAGTATGCTTGTTACATGTGAAATAAATTTGTTACGATATCCAAAAACAAAAAAGTTAAATATGTGAAGTAATGAATATGTTATTTAGGTTGAGGAAATTATTTCACAAAACATATTTATCAAAACACCAAGTTTCATATGCTAGATATATGTTGATCATAATTTTTTTAAGTTCTTAAAAATGAGCAAAGGATGGACTGGGAGTTTGGCCTAGTGGTGGAGTGCTTGCCTAGCATGCACAAAGACCTGGATTCTATTCCTCAATATCACATTCATAGAAGACAGTAGATAAGTAACAATTCTTAAGTCTGAAAATATTAAGTATAAGCTGTGAAGAAATGGTGACAGTACTAGTAGGAGGGCCAATTGGTATGTGCTATAAAGTTGAAAGTATAGGTACCTTTCAAATACACAGTTCTATACTCAGTCGCCAGAGAAATCCCCACATGTGTGCAAAAGAAATTATGTTCATTGCAGGATAATTAAAAATAGCAAATAATAATGATATGAATTTTTAATGCCTATCAAAGGAGAATAGATAATGTGTTATTTTATATAGTGTTATTGAATAGGTAAGATGAATATATATGCATACATAATAACAGTTCTAAAAACAATAGCAAATGACAAAGCAAGATGTAGAATATGCATATGTATTGCAGAACACAACGTACATATATCCTTCTAAAAGCATAAAGCAGCACTGTATATATTCCTTTTCACATACACATGCTCCTGCATTTTCAAATAGCTGAGGGTACACTGACATTATGACAGTAGCAGCTGCTGGGGAGTGGCTACAGGGACTAAACCAAGGAGGGAGAAAATGAAAACTTTGTCTTTGTTGTCCAATTTATTTTATTAAAATAAATGTAAATATGGAAAAATATAACCCCTATTTATTATAGATGATGCCTTACAAGTGGTCATTATATTATTCCCTGATACTTTCTAAAATTCTCCATTAAAAAAAATGAAGTTGAGATAGTAGTATTTTTCATTGTTTAGTCTTAAACTTATTTATTGTTTGGGTATTTTATGATCCTGTTTGTTTTAAGGAAAAGATATATATATAAGGCTAAGATAGCTGCTTCCTTCGTTTGCTTATGTTCACAAAATGTGTTTGTTTTATTTAACATTCTTTAGTATGAAAGCATGGCCTTTATACAAACTTGTAAGGAGTAAGATATAAGGGTTCACGGTTTCACCACCATCTGTGTTTTAAGAGCTTGCTTCCTATGATAGACATCCTCACTTACCTTGCTGGAGCCAAAATATTCACAAGCTGAGAAGCAAGAGGTCAAAAAGGTTTTCCTCTTGGTGTGTGATTCTTAAGGCTAAAACTGCTGATGTTTATTTGTCTCCTCCACATGACTCCTCAGGGTTGCTTGTCGAGACTGACCACATGTCTCTTTTTCCACCCAGTTATGCTTTCTGTGTAAAACTGCACAAATGGAAGAACACTACTTAGAATGCATGAGGCTCTGAGTTCAAACCCTAGTACCACACACATATACATATAAACACATAAGTGATTTAAAATTTATCCTTATGCCCATGGTTATCCTGTCTGAAGAGTCAGCTAAGTGTTCACTTACTCTTAAGATTTCCTCCATATAGTTTAAACATAAATATATGTACTTTTTTCATAGCAGGCTTAAACTCCATAGCTTGAGATAATATTTTAGGGGCTGGAGGCATCATCTAAATGGTACAGTACCTTCCTCAAAAGCACCAAGGCCTGATTTTAATCCCCAATACCTCAAAAAAATGAGTATTTTATAATTTTTATACTATTATATAGGTATAACTATACACAAAACACATTTAATTTATACGTTTAAGAAGAAAAAACCACCTACCCTCACAGAAACCACAAACACAGCTCACTTCTGTAACAGAACACTGTTCTGCATATAGCCATCTGTATATTGGCAGAACACAGCGATTTTAGGGATGAATTAGTATTCTAATCTCTGGGATTTCCTTTATATTTGTGGTGGTTTAAGACTGACAGTTAATGTAACTATAGCTTTCTGTTTATATTTAATAAAAGATTCATTTCCGTGGCAGGACATATTTGCATGCCAATGTTGAATAGAAGCTACTGTTCTTCAAGAATGATATAAAATGGCGATTTATAATGACCCAGTCCAATAATAGCAATCTAACTGCTTCAAACTTTTTCTTCCCAGGTCCTGGTAACAGCCTGGCTCCAGCAAAGGATAATTCTTCTCTTCTGGAATATTTAGCCTTTAACACTTCTATCCATGCTGCAATTAGACACAGAAACTGGAAACTCCTCACAGGCTCCCCAGGTAGAAGATTTTGCTTAGTCAACATCTCTTCTGCAATGGATAGGGGAGGATTGTGTCCTCTGGATGCGATCTCCTATCTGCACTCTTGGGATTCCCCTTCTTAAATGGAAAGGGAAGACCTTTAGCCTTATTTTTCTAACCATTCCTGCCTCCTACCTGGTTTCACAGGGCTCTTAATCTTCACTCTCCTGTCATGTTGCTCAAACACCAGAAATGGTAACTAGCCCTTTAAACATTTTATGATTATGATTAAAATTTGTCATTAGAAAACAACTCTATTCACGGGTCCTTAAGACAGCCTGTTCCTGATGATACCTTTCCATTGTTGTCATGGGCCAAGTAGGCCGTCCTACCAGAACATCAAGGAAAAGCTCACCAAAACAATGACTTCCCTTTCAAAAAAAATATATTTCTAGGGCTGCTGAATGAAGTAGTAATGAAATTGTTTCACTGGCAGTCCTGACCCCAGAATAATTTGGGGGGAAAGGAATTAACTGTAGTGAAATGTAAAGAAGAAATGCCACTCAAATGCTTCATAGGAAAAGATGGATTTCAAGTTATATATGGGAGTCAAGTACAGCACATCTAGCTAACAGAGAATCCCTGGAAGCTAAACTCTCAGCTGCGGAAGGAGGCTGTTTCCCTGGTTGCTTTATCTCAGAAAGACAGGTCTCCCAGTGCCCTCGCTCCCTCCCTCCCTTCCTCCTTCCCTCCTTCCTTTCCTCCCTTCTTCCCTTGCTCCCTCCCTCATTTTAGAAAGGATTTATTTTTGTGAAACAAGGTTAAAATAAGGATAAATGGAGGCGAAACATTTACTGTTCCCGTCAGGAAATGGGAATTTAAACATTCCAAGTGACTATTCTTATCTAGTTTTTATATTTTTGAGTTGGGCAATCTAGTGGTCTTGCAAATCCTGATCCTTCTCTGATGGGTTTGGGTGGGTAAGATGGGTAACCTTCTGTATCTGCTAATCCTGTCACTTGAAAAAGGAGGTGTGGTGAGAGGAGTACTTTTCCGCTTTTTCAGTTTACCTCCTAATTTTAACTTCAAGTCTGGTGCTGCAAAAGGACACTTTTTCAAAACATTGTCAATATTGGGAATGATGGCTGAAGCTATATATTAGCAATGCTTAGTATGAGAGTATTCTTGGCACTTACAGTATAACAATTCTTCATCATTTGGAAGTAATGTGAGACATTTTACGTTACTAGTTTATGCTTACTAAATACCAGCAAATGGTTACCCCCGTTCATTGTGACAATTAAAAATATTCCCTCACATGGAATATGTACACACATTTCTAGATGTCTCTGGTTATAAAGCAATAAGATACACACACACACACACACACACACACACACACACACACACACATATTTTTTTGTGGGTCATGGGGCTTGAACTCGGCCTGGGCGCTGTCCCTGCGCTCTTCAGCTCAAGGCTACCATCCTACCCTTGAGCCAAACCTCACTTCATGTTTTCTAGAGGTTAATTGGAGATAAGAGTCTGAGGTCCTTTTGTGACCAGGCTGGCTTTGAACCTTGATCCTCAGATCTCAGCCTCCTGAGTAGCTAGGATTACAGGCATGAGCCACTGCGCCTGGCAAGACATGTGTTTTTAAACACTGAAAGTCAGAGTCTATGGCAAGTCTAGAGATGGCACCAGGGGTCACATCTTTACATGTCCACACACATAAGCCAGCACAGCCTTGTCCCCAGACTCTCCCTGAAAGTAGAATCTGCTCTAATGCTTGTCTCCCACAATAAACACTTCTGTTTCTTTGCCAGGATGCGGTTTCTGGTTCCCCCCACCATCTCAATCTAATAATTCTGAGATGCCTTCATTGGATCCACCATCCAAGACCCTCTGGCTCTTTGATATTGATCGGGATCCAGAAGAAAGGCATGACCTGTCCAAAGAAAACCCCCACATCGTCAAGAAGCTCCTTTCTCGCCTGCAAGACTACCAGAAGCACTCAGTGCCAGCCTACTACCCTGCAGACGACCTCCGTTGTGATCCCAGGGACACTGGTGTGTGGGGCCCTTGGATGTAGCTGAGGTTAGATTTGGGGGAAGTTGTGACATCTTTCTGTTTAAAGCTGGAATTCAGGCCTTGATCTGAAGCTTATCTCCTTTATTGTCCTTCCTGGGTTCACCTGATCCCTTTCCTAACTCCAAAACCACACCAAGGAATCCAGTGTCAATTACTAGTGCATTTCAGAAGCCAATAAAATCTGGAAGACTCTGCTGTTGGCTGAAGTTTGTGTGTGGGGACTAGAGTTGCCAGGTTCATTGCTGCTTCATAAGCTGAGGGGCAACTGGAAATTTGACTTGACATAGAAAGTTCCTATTGAGTCCTGGATGCTGGAACAGCTGGCTCTTTTTGCCTCAAGTTATATTTCAGATTTCCCACTCTCATTAAACCAGTTTTATTGGAATGACTCGCATTTCTTGTAACAAATGAGGGAGCAGACAGTTGTTCATGGCTCTGTTGGCCAGGCGCTCGTCCTGTCTGTGAGAGATCATGTTCAGGCATTTCAAGTTAGTGACCCTCTCAGCTCCTCCCCGCCCCCGCACTCAGCTCATCATTGCATTATAAGGCTCATTTCCTTAAGACATAGAAATGTTGACCTTACACCTTGGTTTTGGCTTCTGAAATAAAAATGTGTTTATCTTACCCTTGCCCCAGCCATTTCTCATGCTATTTTAGACTTTTCTTTTGTGTGTGGGGGGGGTCATGGCCTTGTCACTGTCCCTGAGCTCTTCAGCTCAAGGCTACCACTCTACCCATGAGCCAAGTCCCACTTCCCATTTTCTAGAGGTTAATTGGAGGTAAGAGTCTCAGGTCCTTTTGTGCCTGGGCTAGCTTTGAGTCTTGATCCTCATATCTCAGCCTCCTGAGTAGCTAGGATTACAGGCATGAGCCACTGTGCCGGCTTTCTATTTGGACTTCTTATCACCCCAGTTCCCTAGTGACTATTTCCTGCCATACCTTATGAGACCAGTGTCCTAGGCCTGAGAATGCTACATTACTGTCCATTGTGAGTACTCTGAGCTGTGGAATACCCCTCAAACCTATCCAGAAAAGGTGGCTGAGTCACTTTGTAATTATGTTTGTGAGGAACCCAAGAGGAATGGATGGGGAGCAAGTGAGTCTGTGAAATCTCTTTAGGGAGATTTCTTCAAAGTTGCAGGGAGTTCCGCAACTGTTTTGGCTATATTGCCTACCACTTTATGAGCTGTGTTGCTATTTCTGAGCAGGAAAGGAACAGTTTGTCCAGAAACGATGGAAGTGACCGTTTGAATAAGGAAATGGCCAATGTCTGGATAAAGCAGAGGAAAGCCACTCACATTTCTTATTCTCTGCCTTGTTGCTTGTATTGGGATTCTGGGAGAAAAGAGGTACAGTTTGACCTTCAACCCTTTCTCAGTCTCACTGACATTCTAGTAATGTCAGAGTGACAAATTAAGTAGAAGTACAAAACTCTGTTCTTTGTTAGTACCACTTTTACTCTCAAGCCTGTGCCAGAGAATGTGAACCACTGATCCTAAATATTGCCTCTTCAACCTCCTTATCCCAGGCCTATAGTGGCATTAGTCTTCAAGGACTGGAGGCCTCACTACTGTCTGTCACACACTCCCTGTCATAATCCCAAAAGCTGTCCCCAATTCTAGATCGTAGTTGTTGCATATTGTAAGAATGTTCTGCATTGAGTAGATTTTAAAAGAGTTTAAGGAGAAACTATTTAAAAGCCATTATCTAAGATTTTGTTCTGTCCATAACAGAATAAGCTTATTAGATTTTTTTCTTTAAGCAAAGATTCACATATTGTCATTAGGAGTATTAATGTTATTTCTTTATTTTTTAATTTTTTTTGGCCAGTCCTGGGTTTTTAACTCAGGACCTAAGCACTATCCTTGGGCTTTCTCAAGGCTAGAGCTCTACCATTTGAGCCACAGCACCACTTTGAGCTTTTTCTATAAATGTGGTACCAAGGAATCAAACCATAATCTTGGTGCATGCTAAGCAAGCATTCTACCACTAGGCCAAACTCCCGACCCATGTTATTTCTTTTTAAATTGGTTTAGCTTTGAAGGGTTTTTTTTTTAATTTAAAGTAGTTCTTGATTACTCCATGATTGTTCTAGACTTGAGAAACAAAATCAAATGATAGCCAGAGCTATGGGGCTGCTACTTGGAACAGTGTCAAAGTTCTGCACCCACATAGTAACAGTGACTTCAGAACATTGTGAATGTACTTAACACCACAGAACTGTACACTTAGAAACTGGGACCATGGTAAATTTAATGTTATGAGGGTTTATCACAGTTGTTTTAAATTCGCAAATTTTATGGTGTGTGAGTTATAGCCAGTAAAACTGTTATATAAATAACTATAGCAAAAATATCAGTCAAAACAGTTGACCAGGGCCGGGAGTTTGGCCTAGTGGTAGAGTGCTTACCTAGCATGCACAAAAACCCAGGTTTAGTTCCTCAGTACCACATACATAGAAAAAGCCAGAAGTGGTGCTGTGGCTCCAGTGGCAGAGCTCTAGCTTCAGAAAGCCCAAGGATAGTGCTCAGGCCCTGGATTCAAGCCCCAGAACTGGCAAAAGAAATACAGTTGACCAGACATTGTCCTAGATACCACTATAGTTGAGTTAATGGTGCACTTCTGTGGTTCCATCTACTCAGGTGGCAGAGGTGAAAGAATCTCAATAAGGCCAGCACAAGCAAAAGTGCAGGATCCTATCTGAAAAACAAACTAAAAGCCAAAGGACTGGGAGATATGATTCAAGTGGTGGTAGAGCATTTTTCTGCATGCAGAAAGCCCTTCATAAATCTTTAGTACTAGGGGGAAAATGCTGTAAACCATGGTATTGACTAGGTAGGAACAAAAACAATGTGATAAAAAAGTGTCTAATTTTCTGTTACAGTGTAACAAATTAGTTTCCCAAGTTAAACAGCTTAAAATAATACTATTGTTTCACACACTGTGAGGGGACTTGTGGCTTTTCATGAGCAGTTTTCCAGCAGTTACACAGAGATATAAGCATATGAAGGTGTGGGTGGAACTGGAGGGCCCCCATCTGAGATGAGTCACTTGCCAGGCTTTTGGCCAGTAACCTCAGTTCCTTGCATGTGGTCATCACCAGAAACTGCTTAAATGGTTTCACAAAAGGCAGATGACTTCCACCACAGCAAGTAATCTGGAGAGAGAGGTAGCAAGGAGTGGCTACAGGACCTTTTATCACTTACTCTTTTGTTGCACAGTCACTTCCAGCTCTTTACTGTTCATCATAAATGTCACTAAATTCAGCCCATAGTCAAGGAGAGAAGAATCCTACTTTATGAAACAATGATTATAGTTACAGATGTGTTTATGGGTATAATACACATTGTAGCCTCCTGGTGAAGAGATCATCTAAGCAAGTCCATGTACATTTATCATATACCATATGCATACCATATATATTTATTAAAGATAGGTGGTAGGAAAAGGAAACAACTTTGCTACTTAAAGGTAAAATGACCACAGATCTCTTAATATCTATGACTCACTTTTCCCTTTGTAAAGAGATACGAAGATTTAGATAATCCCTATAGTCTCCCTATTTCCACAAAAATGCCTGTCGTGGTAGATGCTCTTTAAATGCTAGTTTGGTTGACTGTAAAATGGCTGAACCTCAAGGATATGAAATAATATCATACCAAAAATAGTCTGAGGTTATATGCAATTCTAAAAACATTCATTTTCAGAAATGATTATACTACAGCTTGGATCTTGACCATCCTTGAAATAACCACATTTGAGAACTTCGTTCATGGACCATGGTGTTGTTGGGATGTGGTGGAGCCTTTAGCAGACAGGGCCTAATAAAAAGAAATTAGTCATTTGGGAGTTTGCCCTCACAGAGGACACTGGAACCCTGACCCTCCCACATCTCCTTTCTAGCCAACATGAGGAGAGGAATTTTTTCTCACCATGATGTGCTGATTACCACAGAACCAAAAGCAATGGCCAAACAACTATGGACTGAAGATGTCGGGATTGGATGCCAAGTAGAGCTTTTCCTTTTTATTTTTTTCCCAGTCCTGAGGTGCCAGGATCTTCTGTATGCTAGGCAATTGCTTTACTGATGAACTATACCCCCAGCCCAAACCTTTTGTTTTTATAAGTTGATTTATAAGTTGTATTTGTTACAGTAACAGGAAGCTGACTAACCCATATTATAATAAAAATTACTAATTTTTTGAGTTTCTTCTGTAATTCAGTCATTATGCTATGTGCTTTATTTAATAGTTAGGATAATCTTGTTTATTGTAATGTAATTATAAACATAATTAATGTATGGAAAAATGAATTTAATCTTGTGTGTTTATTTATGTTTTGTTTATGTTTTGAGATACTCTCACTGTGTACCCCAGGCCAGCCTTGAACTTGGAATCCTCCTGCCCCAGCTGCTGAGTGCTGGGATTACAGATGTGTCTCACCATGTCTGACTCTCCATTCAGTCATAATTGTAAAAGCCTTACTTGACTTTCACCTTTTCCATTGTTCTCAATATCTAGTCTTTGTAAAGTTTTTTAAATGAAGAAAACAAAAGGAATGATTTTGTATCTTTTTATAGGGAACATCAGAAAAATAACTCTTCTTCATCAAAAGACAGATGGACAAACAAAATATGGCATATTTGTAATGGAATATTTTTCACTCATTAAAGGGAATGGAGTTCTAGTACATTCCACAACACATACTAACTTTGAAAATACTATTCTAAGCAAAAGAAGACAAATATTATATGATTGCACACATATGAAATGTTAAGACTAGGCACATTGATATAAACAAAGTAAATTAGAGGTTGTCAGTCTCGGGGCGACAGATGAGGGTAGAATGGTTTAGGGATATGTTTTAAGTTTTGCAACTGGATAATTGTGATGATTACACAGTATTGTGAATATATATACTCAAGCCACTGAGTAGATTACAGCAGCAAATTTTATGTTCTATGTGTATCCTTTGTGGGGTTATCCATTTATTAGAGTCTGGCTAGAAATGCATTAATCTACTTATAAGGCACAGATGATTTGAAAGAACCTCACTAGATGTTAGTGTTTTCTGTATAAACACTTTTATTCTTTTATTCTTTCCTCCCAGTATGAACACACTCCATCCCTTGAATCTGGCCCTGAGCATCCTCTTAAATCCGCCAGTGTGTCTGCACGTTGTGCTTCAAGGTCACTGTGGGGCAGTTCATCCTTCTCTCTTCTCTGCTTTCTCTTCATTTCCAAACCTAAAGATCCCCACTCATGGAAAGATTTTCCTAACCCTGAGGAACTGGGATGGATGTGCCTGACCTGCAGGTCTCAGTAAATATCACCCTGTGTCATATTGTATGTCTAAATGTCTCCTGTCTGTTTTGTTTAATGGAATATCTGTCTCATAATCCAATGCTTGGCACTAAACACTAATAAAGTAGTGTTCGGTTTATTGGTTCCGTAGGACCCAATCAGCTTCTGATTTGAGGATGCCATTTTAGTCCTAGGTTTCATAATCTGGTTCTTGTTCCAAACCCTTATTTCTGACTGCTGGCTCCATGCAGCTGGGAAGTCTGAGTCTGGAACCTTGGCTATCTGGAAGGACTTCAACACCTGCATCAGAACAGGGTGAACCATTACATTCTCCAGACTCCCTAAGCCACTTTTGTTTACCCTGGGATCTCCTCCAAGATATCAACTCATGGTTTCAAACACTTTTTATGGTCTCCGGATTTGAACAATCTCAGATTTTTCCTCCTCAATCTTCCAATCTTCCCCAGTTACTACCCCCCAACTCATTTATTCATACTTTATTACAAATGCTTTGCAATGTCTGATTTAAAACTGGCTTCATAGCTTATATCTAGTGTTGACATAAGTCTTGGAAATACCAAGGACTAGCTGATTTACAGGTAGCTGTTTTGTCATAGATTTCTATCTGCAGAGGCTTTTCTCTTTCCAAGGGATTTGTAGGAGTAGTGGCGTGTGGGAGTCAGGTACAATGGAGATAAACTAGTGGATTTTTAAGAAAAGTAAAGAACATAGTAGATATACAAGTTTAGTCACCTAGGTGCAGACTAGGACAGCATACATCTTGACCAAACAAAAGTAACATGACATCAATGTGGCTAAGATGTATATACCTTTACGTTAGTTGAGCACCTGCTTGCTGTATGTGCTGAAATCTGGCAAAGTGGATATAAAAGATAAAACACAGTCCTTGCTCTTTAGGTGTTCATGGTTTTTAAGGATAATGACGGTTGCTGTGTACAGTGGGAGGCATGTATAGGAAAAATAGAACCATTTTGGTGACACTCATGTACCTCAACCTGGCACTGCTGCTACTCATTTGGAACTGGAACATAAAAAATATTCAGAGCCTGGTACTTCCTTTGGTCATTAAGATTGGAGATTCTGATTGTTTTTTCTCAGTTGTCCTTATAAATCAAGGAAATAACCTACATAATACCCTCTTCCTTCCATATTATCTATTGCTACATCAGTTATCACAAAATTACATCTAGAAGACATATATATCTCAAGACATAGCTTGTTGGGTTTGGTTTTACTCTCCCAGAAAGAGTAAAAGTGTACATGATAGAAGGCACGATCATTTATAGTTAATCTCTAAGAAATGGCATTCTTGCTATGTTTTGTATATGAATACATGTGAATCAGGTGCTAGTGTTTCATGCCTATAATCCTGACTTCCCAGGAAACATCTAGAGAACACCAAACCTTTATTTGTCCCTTAGCTTTTTTGCTCAAGGCTAGCATTCTACCATTTTAGCCACAGCTAAAACCCTGAGCCAAAATGATCTTTCCTTCTATAAATTGTTTTTCTTGGGTATTCATTAGAGCAAAAAACTAGCTGACTAACCCACATCCATTATTCTGTTCTGTTTGCTAGCAGTCACTAAATCTAGCCTCGACTCACAGGAATCCTCAGGGCCCTTTCTGGCGCTGCCTACTGTGCTCTTCCACTTTGGTCCCATTTGCCAGTGAGATATGTCCCATATCTCATTGCTTGTCTTCAGAATTCAGGGTGGCCTTATGAAAAGATTCGGCTAATTATTGCTTCACTCTTTGCTTTGTGTCACTGAGAGTGAGCCATGACCTTAAATCTTAAATAGGTCATAAGGTGCAATGTACTGCTTGAACCACAAGGACTCATCAATCTGAACAGATCTTACTACAGAAGACCAGACTGAAGTACTGGGTGAAAGGCAGTTGGTTGAGGAAAGGTCACCTCCTGAAGTGTTTGGCTAAAGGATGCTCTTCTCCAAAATAGGGTGTGAACCCTTGACTTGTACCTTTATGCTGCGAAGTAGTAAACTCAGAAAATGATACCCCAAGTATGGTACCTGGCATACTGGACATGTTTCTTTTTTTTTTTTTTTTTTTGCCAGTCCTGGGCTTGGGCTCAGGCCATGAGCACTGTCCTTGGGTTTTCTCAAGGCTAGAGCTCTACCACTTGAGCCACAGCACCACTCCTGGCTTTTTTTCTATGTATGTGGTACAGAGGAATCGAATCATAATCTTCGTGCATACAAGGCAAGCACTCTACTACTAGGCCAGATTCCTAGCCCTGACCCTGGACATATTGGTTTCTAAAGCAAGATTTCTCTTTCTCCCACCCTCTTTTCCTCTAAGAGGGACTATAGACACTAGCACTCCTTTTCCTGAAGATGAATTGTTTAAGCCTAGAAATTGTATTTTCTCCACCTTTCTGTGTAAGAGCTGGATTTAAAGCAATTTTCTGACCTAACTTGGGCTACTAGTAGGTCAGAAGACCCTAAATCCAGAATATGCTTCAGCATCAAACATGGGAGGCAAGAAGAATGGGAGGTTAAAGAGAATCTGAACAAACTGACATTTTGCCAGGTTTCACATTTCTACACAGCCATTTAATCTTCATCAAACATAACTATAAAAACATACCATTTTCTTAGTTTTGGGGTCTTTATAAAATGATGTGCAAACAACTTTTTTCAATGTTTTGCTCTTGTTAATTCATTTTTTGTTAAAGCAGAACCTCCTTATCATTCCAATATTCAGTAACCAGTCTAAATTATAATATTCCTCAGGAATGAAACAAAAGTTGTTACAATGTTTGCTAATGACATTGACATACCTCTTCTATAAATATTTCTCTATGCAAATTAAACTGTATCCTAATTCCTCACCATCTACCTCATCTTCCCTGCTGATTTTCCTATGTTGTAAATATGCAAATATAAGATGCAAATCAAAGGCACTTTTTTGAAATGGGCAGTGAAGTTAGAGAGCTGCTTCCTAGGTAAACTTATTAACAAAGAAAGATGTGGCAAAATTAGAGCAGTCAACAGGGAAGGAGAGGAAATTGACAGACAAGGCATGAAAGACTCTTCAAAAAAAAGTGATTTGAATATCAAAGGTGGAAGAAAGGCCCTCAGGAAACTGATGAAATTCTTGAATGTTTTTGGAAAAATATTTTTTTATCTTTTTGTTTTTGAATGTGAAATGTAGGAAGCCATACTGTGCATCATATAATATTATCAAACAGCTAATGCCAAAAACACTGTTTGCTTTAGACTGCATGATCACTTATCCTCTTTATAAAATAGATATAATATATGTTGATGGATTTTAGCTTTATTTGAAGATGAAGTTCCAATCAGACTCCCTGCTGTCCTACTATTTACTATGACATTTGAGATGAACGTGGCAGGGGGGAAGGAATGGAAACCCAGAGACAGGTCTAAGGAAGAAGAAAGTATTCTAGGCAGTAGTAAAAGCTAACAGGATGTGGACTGGAACTCATCCTGTTGTCTTAGGCGTTGGCTAAAACTTCAAAACTGAAGTCAGTGAATGACAGATGTCATTTCTAAAGAGACGTGTTCAAGGAGTCCCACTGACTTTCTGGAGGTGAAAGTACAAGAGCGAGATGAAGAGTTCTTTGAAGGAAATATGTAAGATGGGCAAGCCAGGCTGGCTTTTTACCTGCTTCTTCACAGGGAAGGGATCTCTTTACCAAATGGTCAAAGAGAACTGCATGTCTAGGGATTCTTACAAGAAGAAGAGGGAGCCTGGTATGTGCCTCATAAACAGAAACTTGCTAAGTGGTTAAAACATTTCAGCCTCCACAATGGTGCCACCAAAACAAAGGTCTTGGGAGAGCTTGCCCCGTTTCTCCTGGAATAACACAACAGCTGGTGTCTCACTTTCTGGCTCTGAAAGCAGCAAGTTAGATAGAACCACATGGCAGGATTAGAGGATAGAAGGCAACGGGGAGCAAGATTAGTTTCCACTCTTAAAAGAGTCATAAAATGTCCAAAGGGGCACACAACTGGAGTCCTTGCAGGTGGTGGCAAAGCCATACCATGCGTTTGCCTGGTATGGACTGTGGAGACCTGGACTTCAGTGAGAACTACCAGTCCCCATTTGACTTTAATAGAGGAGTGAACAAAAACTACATTTACTTGTCTCCAAGTGGCAGTGCGTCTCCGCCTGGGTCACCTACCCGGAAATCTGGTGTGCTGAGAACCAATCCAGTACCTGAGGAAGTCATGCTGCTGCCACCCTGGGTGCCACAGAGACCCTGTTCAAGGAGGAGCAGAATGAGCCGAGATGAGGACTTGCAAAGACAGAAGAAGACATCCAAGCACATCCTGTCAACGTTCACTGCTGTGGATTTCCACCAGATGTGCTGGTATTTAGCTTTACGTGATTTCTTTGACCAAATAATTTGTAGGTTAAACAAAATGAAAATACCTTCACTTCTGTTCTCAGACAGTAACCCTGTGATCTTCACTGAAGGCCCTTTATTTAGGAATCCACATTTCAAAGATGTGTTTCTGACCTAGGGCTGCTCCTGAATTGAGGTGAGAAGCTGCAGGAGAACCCAGTTGCTTTCCTGCCTGCCAAATTGGATGCCAGTTTGGTTGTTGTCTTCTGTATGATTTTTTTCCTATTTGAATCTATATTTGATTCCTAACTAAAATTGTTCTGGGTAAAAAGAAAAAAGTTATAAAACAAAATTATTGTCAATATAGGTAGCTAGGTAGACATGAACAGGAATGAGAAAATACCTCTGGGTACAAGATTCATTCTAAAATCTTGAGATGGCCCACAAACTGCAAATGATGACCTCTGCCTCTTTTTTTCTCTCATTCCTCCTCACCTGCTCAGCCCCACAAGGTCCTACAAAAAGACAGATAGAGCAAGACAAGGAGAACAAACTTTTAGTCCAGATGTGAGATTCAAGTTTGGATGTCAATTGGGCTTTATGACATTCCCAAATAGAGATATTCTGATAACTGAAAGGGATCAAGATCTTGGCCTTAGCCTGAAGAGATCAACAAAGAGCAAGAAAGAAAAACTGAGCAGAGTTCCTGTGACCTTCAAATGGTAGGAGAAGGAAAGATAAACTGGAGCCTGCCAAGTTCACCTTGCTGGATGACCTGGAGATTAGACTTTGAGAAAGAGTAATATTCTGCAATGTAATGAGAGAATTTTCCCATTTCCAATACTTTGGTTTGGAGTTGTATTCCCAAGACAGCTCCTGCTCACAGACAATGTACATGGTAGTTGGTGAAGACTGAAAAGGGAATGAATGATTATAATACAGCACTATATGGGGAAAGCACAAGGCATGGGAAGAACAAAAAGGAGGGCTACCAATACACAAAGGCCTCCCAAAGTGACATTTTGGATTTACACTTAAGTAGGACAAGCACTGGATTGGGCAAAAGAGCAAAAAGGAGATGGGTAGAGTAAAGATCATTGCCAGGTAATGAGGAAATGGGGAAAAGTTGGGAATTAGGGAGTGCTGATCAAAAGTAGACTGGGCCTGTCTGTATGCTAGAGATTGTGTTCATTGCCATCACTCACACATAGTGTTTGAAACCCTGGGGGAAGATCAGATCTCCCAGGACGAGGGCATATAGAGAAGAAAGGGGCTGTGGATATATGCTCATCAGGTTAGGATACATCTGAGATTGCCTACTTTCAGCTTCCTAGCATGGAAACCACGTTCTAGCACTGTGGGGAAGATAAAGGAGGTCCTTTAAGGGTAGACTTTGGAGAGCATTAACCCTTAGCCTTGGTGTGAAGCCCCACACTTGGTGTGCTAGCTTTAGGTAATGGAACTACAGAGATTCTCTGGTCTATGGGGGATATAAATCTGGGTCTTTGATCCAGTGGACTGAAGAGCAGTCCATGCCTTGTTCCTATAAACCCAGAGCACAGAGCAAAGGGGATAGATTTAGAGGGAGACCAGTGTTCAATGGAGGTCCAAAAAGGTTCTAGTTTGTTGTCTTCCTGGTAGGTGATAAAGGAAGTGGATAGCAAAAGCATTTTATGGTTTTTAAATATTTACATAAACATTACATTTAATCCTCACAACAAGACAAACTGCTGAATCCAAATTTGGGTCACCGCCTAGGTTCTGTATCCTCTTGACTAACCTGACCTAATACCTTTGCCTCCTGTAGTCCCACACAGAGAGCTCTCGCAAACTAATACTTCCCTAAATAAGGCTAGGCCTACTCACGAGTTTTTCTTACACCTTTCTGTGGTCTGAATGTTAGTTTTCCTTCAGCAGAGTATTAAGTGAGGCTATGGGAGTTGATTAGAACTCTGCCCTGGTGACGGGATTAGCCTTATAAAAGCACAGAAAAGCTACATGTTAGTGGCTTCTGACTACAGTCCTCACTACTTAAGAGGCTGAGCTTTGAGGATCATGGTTTGAAGTGAGTCTGGGCAGGAAAGTCAGTAAGACTTATCTCCAATTAGCCACCAGAAAGCTAGAAGGGGAGTTGTGGCTCAGGTAGGTAGAGCACGAATCTTGAACAAATCAGCTCAAGGACTACCTAGACCATTCCCAAAACTTGCCCAAAATAAGGGATTGGCCTGGCCTTTTTTGCCTTTCTTCCATATGAGAACACAGTATTTGTCGTTTTCAGAGGACAAGTTGTCAAGTCATCACCTTGAAAGCACAGGCTTGGCCTTCACCAGACATTTAACCTGCCTGTCTTTGATCTAGGACTTCCAGCATCTACAAATATGAAAACTAAGTTTCTATTCTTTATAAACTTCCAAGACCTAATGATTTTTTTTTGGCACATCAATGCTTTTAATTCCTGTGGGCCAGGCTGGTAGAGGTGTGACAGGGTGGCATGCTGCCAGCAGGTGGAGGAGAGAGCAGAGCCAGCCACTCGGGAGGGGCCTCAGAAAGAGCAGAGTTCTTGTCTGGCTGCTGACAGGGCATCAGTAGCCATGGTCTGTCCACGTGACCTCATAGTCACAATACTTGGCTCGGTACTCTACACAATCATTGGAGCTTCTCTAGTAACATACTATAAAAATGATCCCTGAAAGTATAGTTTTGACCCAAGGATTTTATTATAGCAATGAGAAAAGATAAAGGCATAGCTCCTGCCACTGAAGAATCTAAACAACTTATTCTTTCCTATCTTAAATGTGTAGCTCTAGCTTCGCTGCCGTCCATCAGCAACCAGCTCGAGCTTGGCTGGCCAGTGTGAATTACAAATTCTTTTTCAACTCTGTCAACAAAAAAGGATCTTATAAAAGCAGATACACTGAAAACTTTACAGGAAGGAATAGGAGATACACTAGGTCTCCTTGGCACAGGTTGAAACTTTCTTAAAGGACCAAAAAACACAACAAATCAAAGAAAATCTGGATAAGTGGGACTGTATTAAACTGCAGAGCTTCTGTATGGCAAAAGACATAGCTAGCAAACTAACTAGAAAGCCTATAGACTGGGAGAAGATCTTCACTAACCATACAACAGACAAAGGCCTCATATCTAATATATATCAACAGCTCAAAAAATTGAATCACTCCAAAACTAATCTCCAAAGAAACAGCCATCCCATTAAAAGATGGGCCAAAAGCCATGTAATGAATGATTGTTGTCCTTAATGTACTATGTTATGTCTCATCTTTTTTGCTGTCCCTTGCTTATCTCATATTGTTATAGTATCTCACTTTGTTATCTGATATATTGGATATATTTGTATTTGGTTATCTGAAATTGTATAGGGAAGGGGGGAAAACAAGATGAGGGGTGGGGTAGGGGGAGGGAAATGGGGACCAAGGCATGAGAAAGGGTATCAATGTTTGTGAAGTAATGCACCTTCTATCTGGTGAATATAATGTAACCCTTCTATTAATTACAATAAAAATACATGGAAAAAAAGGATCTTATGCCAATCTAGATCTAAGTATGTGTTACCACTGCTTGACTACAGTGGAGAAATAGTCCCCAACTTAATCAAAATTCAATGTTTATCATTATTTGCACTGCTAACACTTGTCCAGATACCCATTTACATTTCCTACCAGCACTCAGTTTCCAGAGGAATCAGGACAGTGGCTGAATAGCACTCAGTTCCATTTCCATCTGTATTTGGCCAATTCTTTTTCCCCCTGGGACCCTCCCACTTCTGAAGGGAGGATCAATTTGACCAGGGATCCCTGGTCAGTTTGTGATTTAAAGGAGAAGGAAATGGCAGAATTGCGAAAAGATTTTTTTTTTGCCAGTTCTGGGGCTTGAACTCAGGGCCTAGGTTCTGTCCTTGGGCTTTCTCAAGGCTAGCGCTCTACCACCTGAGCCACAGCATCACTTCAGGCTTTTTCTGTGTATATGGTACTGAGGAATCAAACCCAGGGCTTCATGCATGGTAGACAAGCACTCTACCACTGGGCCACACTCCTGGTCTCTGTCTGGTCAGTTTGTGATTTAAAGGAGAAGGAAATGGCAGGATTGCAAAAAGATTTTTTTTGCCAGTCCTGGGGCTTGAACTCAGGACCTGGGCACTGTCCTTGGATACTTTCTGCCCCAGCTTTTTTTTTTAATATTTTTTATTGTATTTAATAAAAGGGTTACATGATATTTGCCAGATAGAAGGTGCATTAATTCACATACATAGATTGCCCCAGCTTTTTTCTGAACATGTTGTACAAAGGAATTGAACCCAGAGCTTCGTGCATGCTAGGCAAGCTCTCTACCACTATGCTACACTCCTGGCCCCTGTAAAAAGATTTTTAAAGGCAGAAAGTTTCATTGGATCAAGGAAACAAACTACCAAGTCAGGTGATATATTCCTGTTTTTGTTCAAGCCATTTTAAAGGATAATCTGGCAGAGGGAGTAGAAATGTCTTGAGTAGAAATAGAGATGTGGGTCAAAGTGGCACTGTGTTAGCTGTGAGCAAAAAAGTTCAAGGACAGAGCTTGGGCCCAGAGTTCAAGCCCCGCTACAAACCAAAAAAAAAAAAAAAAAATCCAAAAAAACAACAAATGTCTTAAGTAATAATGACATTTGAATTTTTTAAAATTTTTTCCATATATTTTTATTGTAATTAATAGAAGGGTTACATTACATTCACCAGATGGAAGGTGCATTACTTCACATACATTGATACCCTTTCTCATGTCTTGGTCCCCATTTCCCTCCCCCACCAACCCCACCCTCATCTTGTTTTCCCCTCTTTCCTATCCAATTTCAAATAACCAAATACGCAGATATCCAATATATCAGATAACAAAGTGAGATACTGTAACAATATGAGATAAGCAAGGGACAGCAAAAGAGATGAGAGATAACATAGTACATTAAGGAAAACAATCACTCATTATATGGCTTTTGTTTCTATATCCTAGAGGTCCTTTCATTTAGCGTCATACTATATGGCCTTGTGTATCTAGGTTTTGCTCTATTGCAAATCTCTGCTAGAAGAGTCCAAGGTTTCTACTGATTATGACAAATGAGGGAAACCATTGAGCCTATGTTCTTTGAGTCTGGCTTACTTCACTTAATATGATTTTTTCTAAGTCTTTCCATTTCCTTACAAATGGGGCAATGTCATTCTTTCTGACAGCAGCATAGAATTCCATTGTGTACAAATACCACAACTTGTTGATCCACTCATCAACTGAGGGACATCTGGGTTGGTTCCATATTTTTGCTATGGTAGATAGTGCTGCAATGAACATTGTTGTGCTAGTGGATTTAGTATGTCCTTGTTTCTGGATGGTTGGGTAAATGTCAAGTAGTGGAATTGCTGGGTCATAGGGGAGTTCTATGTTTAGTTTTTTGAGGAACTGCCATATTGCTTTCCATAGTGGTTGAACGAGTTTGCACTCCCACCAACAGTGTAGTAGTGATCCCTCCTGGCCACATCCCCTCCAGCACCTGTTGTTATTAGTTTTCTTGATCCTGGCCATTCTAACTGGAGTGAGGTGGAATCTTGGAGTTGTTTTAATTTGCATTTCTTTTATGACTAGAGATGTTGAGCATTTCTTCATGTGTCTATAGGCCATGCTTATTTCTTCTTCAGAGAAGACTCTCTTTAAGTCTTTGGCCCATCTTTTGATGGGATGGTTGTTAGTTTTGGAGTGATTCAATTTTTTGAGTTGTTGATATATTTTAGATATGAGGCCTTTGTCCATTGTATGGTTAGTGAAGATCTTTTCCCATTCTGTAGGCTTCCTAATTAATTTACTAGCTATGTCCTTTGCCATACAGAAGCTCTACAGTTTAGTGCAGTCCCACTTATCCAGCCTTTCTCTGATTTGTTGTGTTTCTTGGTCCTTATTAAGAAAGTTTCGACCTGTGCCAAGGAGGCCTAGTGTGTCTCCTATTCCTTCTTGTAAAGTTTTCAGTGTGTCAGCTTTTACCTCCAGGTCTTTGATCCATTTGGAGTTAATTCTAGTGCAGGGTGACAAAGAAGGATCCAACTTTATTTTTCTGCAGGTGCTTAACCAGTTCTGCCAGCACAACTTGTTGAAGAGGCTGTCTTTCTTCCATTCTATTTTTTTGGCTCCCTTGTCAAAGATTAGGTGGCCATAGGTCTGTGGTTTAATATCTGGGTCCTCAGTTCTATTCCATTGGTCTTCAGGCCTGTTCTTGTGCGAGTACCAAGCTGTTTTGATTATTATAGCTCTGTAATAGAGTCTAAAGTTTGGTATTGAAATTCCTCCTGTGCTGTTCTTTCTGCTAAGAAGTGTTTTTGCTATACAGGGTTTTTTATTATTCCATATGAAATTTTGGATTGCCTCTTCTATTTCTTTAAAGAATGACATTGGGGTATTGATGGGTATTCTGTTGAATTTGTAGATAGCTCTTGGCAAGATTGTCATTTTCACGATGTTGATTCTTCCAATCCAGGAGCATGGGAGGTTTTTCCATTTCCTTAGTTCTGCTTTAATTTCCTTTTTCAGGGTTTTAAAGTTTTCATTAAAAAGGTCCTTTACATTCTTAGTTAATTCCTAGGTACTTTATTTTCTTTGAGGCTATTGCAAAAGGAGTTGCTTTCCTGATTGTTGCCTCATTCCTCTCACTGTTGGCATATAGGAAGGCGGTTGATTTTTGAGGGTTAATTTTATAGCCTGCTACCTTGCCAAAGTTTTGAATCAGCTCAAGGAGCTTGGGAGTGGAGTCTATAGGATTCTTTAAATACAGAATCATGTCATCTGCAAAGAGGGAGAGTTTCACTTCCTCGTTCCCTATTTGGATCCCCTTTATGCTTGCTTCTTGCCTTATTGCTCTGGCTATGAATTCTAATACTATGTGAAAGAGGAGTGGAGAGAGTGGGCATTCTCGTCTCATTCCTGATTTTAGAGGGAATGGCTTTAGCTTTTCGCCATTAAGTATAATACTAGCTATGGGTTTGAATGACATTTGAATTTAAAATGATCTCCAGAACAACATTTGGATTATACGTTTTAATGCATTTGTTTAAACAGTTTATTACAAGCTATGTGGTGTAACAGTGAAGCACTTCTAGGTTTTCTCCTGGCCTTTCTTTTATTCCCCATCCATTTCAGCAGACAACCCTGCAGGCTCTTTTTGTTGGTCCTATACTCCATGTTAATGTACTGGACATAGAAATGGACTTCCCCAGGCTTGACCCTTGGTGCTGGTGTCTCACTTCCTCTGTCTTCCTCTGGGCTCTTTCAGAGATTGAAATAGCAAAGGCATCTTCACCCAACTAGGCCCAGTCTTCCTGGAAAAACACAGTAACTATAATAGTGACTGTTTTGTTGACTTCCTAGCCACATGCCATAGAGTGACAACAGCAACCCCAGCCTGTGGCAAGAAACAACACTTCCCCCCCAAAAAAAACATTGAGATGCTAAATTTGTTCTTGGAAAGAAAAAAGCTATATCTGCAGCCAAGTGAAGAGGTCTCTTTCAGCTCGCAGCCTGAGGCCATTATTAGGTAGCTCTCTCTATTTGGTCTCTGGGAAGAGCCAAGTGGCTGTATCACAGCACGGTGGAAGGCATCCTGGTGGAACTGCAAGTCAGAGGAGATGTCACATGGTGAGACAGGAAGTCAGAGGCATGGGGTCAGGCTTACTCTTACAGAAACTAATGAAAGTCCTGCCAGAATGCTGCAGTCTCTTCCAAGGGTGAGGCATTCAATGACCTAACTTTCTTCCTCTAGGCCCCGCCTCTTAAAGGGACCATTTGCTCATTATTGCCACATTGGGGAAAGCCCCCAGCATGGAAACATTGGAAGGACATTCTCCAGCTGCACCCAAACAACAGCAAAGCCCTTCTGAATGCCACAGTATGTGAGAAAAGTGCCTTTGTATCCCGGCTGGCTTTTACAGTAATCTAGGACAGGCTTATTTCATTCCAGTTTCTAAAGTCCCAAAGGACACAAATCATTCTGAGTATGTCAGAGGCTGTTAATCCTGCTGGCTGAGGCCCTTCCCCACCCCTGGGTGGAACCAGTGCCTCTCAGTCCCCATCTGGATGGTGTCAACAGCTTTATCCCCTCGTGAAAATCATACATGAATGTAAATTTGAGCTTTTCTCCCTCTTAATGTTAGGATGAAAGAAAAGCACACAGGGTAAGGACACAAGTGATGCTGTCAGACTGATTATTTGGCTTCTGCCTAAATTTGGATCATATGGGAGGCTGAGAAGAGAAACCTTGGTAAAAATTAGATCCGAGTTTTTCCTTTCTATAAACACAATCTGAAAAAAATGTAAACCAGCTGAGTTGGCAGAGTCTTTGCCTACCCACAAATGCAGGCATTTATTGTATCAAAGAAAATTTAGTCAGACATGTTTCAACTTGGGTTTCCTATGAATGAACTGGGAAGAAAGTGAATGGCTAAGGCCTAGGTGACACTACTTCACTTGAAAATCAACGCTCTTTGCAGCAAATAATGAGTCAAGGGAGTGGAAGAAACCTCATACCACAAAGCTCTGGATTGACATCTGGTCTCTCTGACCCTTAGCTTGGGGGAAGACTGGCCTGATATTTCAGAAAAGGTTCTTGAATTGGCAAGGTTTCTTTTCCAAACGTGTTTGTTTGTTTGTTTGTTTTTCAGTCCTGGGGCTTGACAGTCCCTGAGCACTGTCCTGAACTTCTTTCACTCAAGGCTAGCACTTTCCCACTTGAGCCACAGTGCCACTTCCAGCTTTTTCTCTTTAGGAGGTGTTGAGGAATCAAACCCAAGGCTTCAAGCATGCTAGGCAAGCACTCTACCACTGGGCCACATTCCCAGCTCCTCCTCCAAATTTATAATGCAAATAATCCAAAGCCTAAAGCTTTCATTGTTCCTGGCTCCACTGTGACAACATGGAGCTGTTCTATCCCATGGTTATTTCCTGTTCAGAATTTAGACTGAGAGGTACATACATTTTCTCATGTTATGTGGTTCAAAAATTTGTTTAAGAGATTAAACCTCATGAAGTTGTCTGGATGCCAAATTTGATGATTACTTTCATATCTGTCCCACTTAACATCATTTTCCTCCTTCTAAATCAATGGATGCATCTTTCAGGAGGGCGGTGGCTCCGGCTGATGTAAAGGAGGCCCTTCTGGGTCTTTGCCCTGAGGAATAAGATAACAGTGTGAAATTTTAATGAACAAATTCAAGAGAGGATGTGAAAAATGTCAAGTGAGGAAGGGTGGATAGGTATGCAGAAATTCAACTTACAGCAAATAAAGGGCATGTATGAGAAATAAGGCTTCTGGTTTTTATGGGGCTATCAAATCCATCTCCTGAAGGAAGAATTTGGAAGTTACAAGAAGTATTTCAGCTCATCTTCAGGAAGACCAGCCTCGTGAGATTGCTGGAAGCCTACAAATACTAAGCAGCCAGCAGCTAGAGAGTGGGGAAAGGATTTTCTGCACTAAGAAAACCAAATAGCCTCCAAGACTGGCTGGGGCCTATGACATAGTGACCGGAACATAGCTAGTGTGCACCACCCACAGAAGCCTTGCTGAACCTCTGAGCACGGGGGCTTCCCTCTGGTGGGCTCACTCACCACACCACACCTATGCCCTGTGAATAGCAATGTCATCTCCATGGCTCCCGAGGCTGGGGCTCTTATCTAAGACCCCCAAAATGGATGTGTCAATGAAGTTCATGTATTTCACTGAAGGTAAAAGTTTTACCTTGAGGACTGTAGGCATGGCTCAAGTGGTAGAATGTTTGCCTACCAAGCACTGTGAGTTCCAACTCAAGGGCTGTTTCAAGATTTAAAAAAAAAAATCCATGAAAAAAATGATATTAAGTATAAAATGTATCTTCAGCTTACTAAAAATATTAAAAAATGAGATGATAGTGGGTGAGATAAATACATGATGAAACATACAAACCAAAACGCTAATTATAGAATCTAGGTGTCAAATATGAAAATTCGCTACATAGTATTCCATTTTTCCATGTTTAGAACTTTTGTAATAAAATATTGAGGAAATCCTTATAGCTCTGATTATTGAAGAGAACAAATGGGTTACACTTTTTTGTTGTCTTAAAACAAATCAAATTTTGGTTTGTTGCGTTCTCAGTGCTCACTGTTTTGTATGTACTAATTCATTCTCACATCCAAACTAAGAAGAACGTATCAGAAATGTGTCTGTGGCTCAAAGTGGTAGAGCACTAACCTTGATCAAAAGAGCTCAGGGACAATGCCCAGACCACCTTTATTGTGGGGAAACTGAGGCACAGAGTGCATAAGATACTTTCCAGAAGCAGGCACCTGGTAAGCACCCGTCAAGATATGGACCAAGCTGATTCAGTTCAGAACCCAAGGCCATGATCCCTGGACCACACTGGGAGGCACAGATGGATGCCATGTGACTTGGCATTGAGAGCAAAGTGGGGCACACTAGCCTATCCTTTCTCTCTATTGGTTTTATGTGGGTTTGGTTCTTTATTATTAGTGGACACTCACATTGCCACCTCAGAGTTTTATTCTTGTTTGATGTCACTTTTTTCATATATGGTTTTTGTGGTCATGTGGTACTGGAGGTGTAAACTCAAGGCCTTACATTTGCCAGGCAGGCAGTTTCTCTACTATTTAAGCCCTTTTTGCTTCTTTTCTTTCTTTCTTTCTTTCTTTCTTTCTTTCTTTCTTTCTTTCTTTCTCTCTCTCTTTCTCTCGCTCTCTCTCTCTCTCTCTCTCTCTCTCTCTCTCTCTCTCTCTCTCTCTCTCTTTTTTTTCTCTCTCTCTCTCTCTTTTTTTTTTGCCAGTCCTGGGCTTGAGCTCAGGGCCTGAGCACTGTCCTTGAGTTTTCTCAAGGCTAGAGCTCTACCACTTGAGCCACAGCACCACTTCTGGCATTTTTTCTATGTATGTGGTGCGGAGGGATCAAACCCAGGTCTTTGTGCATGCTAGGCAGGCATTCTACCAATAGGCCAAACTCCCAGCCCTGCTTCTGTTATTTTCAGATAGCATCTTGCTTTTTGTCCAGGCTGGCTTCAGCTATGATTCTCCCTATGTCATACTCACAAATAGCGTGATTGCAGGCCGCCACACATAGTCATTTCTTTTTCTATTTTAAACAATGTATTAGAGCAATTTTGATTTTAAGGGGATTGTATCTAGCATATTTTTATAGTAATTTTCCTTACTTGAAGATAGTACCCTGCCTATAACAGCTACCAATATAAAAGCCCTACAAGGAAGAGTGGAAAACCAAGACAGGTGGGGGATGTGGGGTGGAGGGAAATGGGTACCAAGACATGTGAAAGGCTATCAATGTATGTGAATTAATGCACCTTCTATCTGGCAAATATCATGTAACCCTTTTACTAATTACAATAAAAAAATGCAAAAAAAAAGCCCTACAAAATAGCCCCTGCTTTTATAATCATAAGTGGAAAACAAGTTTCCCAATTGAACAAGATCAGAAAGGATTCTTTTTGTGTTTTGTTTTGCTAAAGTTAGAGAACAATGGGTTGCTAGACTATAAGGAGCTGAATGAATGTGCCCCCAATGGAGAAAAAGAATATTTTTCATGGAACTACTAGATTGAATAGGGAAGGGGAAATGAAAGAAGAAACTACACAGGATGGTTAGGATGTGGGGGGACCACATGGTGCTTTTCTAATTAACACTGTATTCTTATCTGTGGGAATGGCACAGCAGGCTCTCATTTAAGTCAACAATTCTGGTCTGTGGCAAGTACACATTAACTGTATTTTTATCTTCCATTTGCCTCAGGACAGGTGTGTTGTATCACTGATTGGCCATTCATCAATCAGAGCCTGGCCTGCAAATCCTGTTCATCACTGGTTTTAGGGAGTTTAAGAAGTGGTGTGTGTATATGCCTCATTGCCGGCAGCACAGACCCATCAGACTCATCATTTTCAAACTAAGATGATCCTTGTACTTGGTCTCCATTCCTTCCTCTGGTTTTTCATCTGCTACGGCACATGCTGGAATGTTCTCAGCCACCAGTGCTTCACCAAAGAGGTAGGACGTATTCTCCAGTGTGTCTGATCTTTTATTGTATCCCTGAAGCTGCTTCATTGACTCATATAATCCCTAAATAATTCTCAGAGTGTGGAGCCTTTCTCATTGCCCTTGGGGAGCCAGGAATTCAGTCTTGAATGTTATTCCTCAAGAGGGACTGGGGAACTCACACCAGCCCTGGAAACTCCCGCCACAAGCCTCGGTCATACACCAGTCTTTTGCAGACACTGAAAGCTCTGGCCTTGGACTCTGATTGGGGTGGGGGTGAGGGGTTTTATTGTTTATCTTACCTTTTCTCCACCTGTAAAAGGAAAAGAGAGTAGCTGCCTCCCAATGTAATATCTCAGCCATTTTTGGGGTCCCTGAACCCCCCAGGAATGGAGTCACCAGCTCAGCGGCTGATAAAAGAGCAGCCCTGACTTTCCGTGGGGCTGAGCTTTTTTTTTATTAATTAATTAATTTTATTATTATTACTTGCTAGTCCTGGGCTTGAGTTCAGGGCCTGAGCACTGTCTTTGAGCTTTCTCAAGGCTAGAGCTCTACCACTTGAGCCTCAGCACCACTTCCGGCTTTTTTCTATGTATGTGGTACAGAGGAATTGAACCCCGGTCTTCGTACTTGTTAGGCAAGCACTCTACCGGGCCTGGGGAAGGGGGGCCGGGAGTGGGGGGAGCTTTTAAAGGAGAGCACCACACACACAGGTGGTCCTGTCCACCAGGAAAATGCCATACACATGGTCACAAGGGAAACACCACACACAGGTGATCAAGCAGTTCAATCATTTTTTACAAAAACAAAACAAACAGAATTAGATAGCTAATCCTGACAGGTTACTACACCCAAAGCTAGAGAAAAGGAATTAAAGTCCAACTAAATGTCTTCCCTCATTCCAAAGCCAACAACTTATCTGTCCTAGAAGAAACTGGATGAAAAGCTTTCTACCAAGTGCAAGGATCCAAAGCACAAATGAGTAATGTTGAAAAATGTGGACCTGACAATTATCCAGATTTAATCATTATACATTATATGTTATGGTTAGCATCAGCACAAAAAGCTGGTTGGTAGCCAATGGTCCTATTGAGAGATGAGGGTGACATGAAGGCACTAATTTGTGAATGGATTAACCCAAGAAAAGCTCATAGCTAATGAACTACTTGGTTGTGGAGCATGGGTGGGGCAAGTTGGTCCTTGGTGTGCCTTTGAACTCCCTTCCTCCTCTCCCTACTTTCTGGCTACTGGGAGGTATTCTTCCTCACCACTGACGTAAAAACAGCCTAAACACAATGGAGCCAGCCACTGCAACCATGGACTGCAGCCTCCAATAAGTGATCTCTTATAAATCTGCACAACTTAAATGGCTTTTCTCAGACAATTTATCACAACCATAAAAGTTGACTTATATAGTAGATATGCATCAAATTATTACATTCTATTCTATAAATCTAGTCAATTATATATGTCGATTAAAAATCCAAAAAAGCCAATTGCTGGTGGCTCACACTTGTAACCCTGGCTACTCAGGAGACTGAGATCTGAGGATCATGCTTCAAAGCCAGCTTGGGCAGGAAAGTCTGTGAGACTCTCCTCTCCAGTTAACCACCAGAAAACCGGAAGTGGTGCTATGGCTCAAGTGGTAAAGCACTAGCCTTGAGCTGAAGTGCTCAGGGACAATGCCCAGGCCCAGAATTCAAGCCCCATGACTGAAAAAAATTTTTTTTTTCTTTTTTGCCAGTCCTGGTGCATGAACTCAAGGCCTGAGCACTGTCTTTGGGCTTTTTCAAGGCTAGAGCTCTACCATTTGAGCTACAATACCACTTCTGGCTTTTTCCTGTGTATGGGATACCAAGGAATCAAACCTAGATCTTCGTGCATGCTAGGCAAGCACTCTACCACTAGGCCAAAATTTCTTTTTTAAGTAAAAAGAAAGAATTTTAGAAATGAGAATCAAGGATAGGGAAGGAATTCATTGAGTCTAGACCTTGGGGTCTTCTTCAGATTTGGCCCTACACTAATCCCGAAACCAGGCAGGCTGACTAAGGAAATATGCAACATGAATGCCCTGCAGGGACCCTGAGTCCAGGAGTTCTAACAAAGCCCACTGCTTCCCTCCACTGTGGAAATGTTCGGATATTATGTGATCACGGAATTCCAGGACAGTGGGTGTTAGGAGGCTGTACAACCTGCTGACCTTGCAGCTGCTCTCATTGTGTACGGAGTCTGTGTCAGCCTCTCCTACCTCATTCCACAGAAGGGACAGAGGGAGGCCTGGCTCTTGGGACTTTCAAGGGCAAAGCAATGTGGAGTAAGAAGGTAAAGGACTTAAACAGGAAGGAGAAGTTGGGAATGGGGCGTAGTGGTAGAGTGTTTGCCTATCATGCATGTCCTGGGTTCCATTCCTCTGTACTACATGAACAGAAAAAGCCAGAAATGGCACTGTAGTTCAAATGGCTCAAGTGACAGCCTTGAGCAAAAGGAGCTCAGAGACAGCACCCAGAGTTCAAGCCCTAGGACCAGCATGCGTATACACAGATATTTATGTTTAGCCACTGTATTTCCACATCTTAGGAGCATCAATCAGTTGTACAAAGTGATTTTATTTTGACATGTCCATGTGTGCACACAATATACCTTGATCAAACTCACCTCTCCATTCCTCTTCTCCATTCTAGAAGCAATCTCAACAAGCTTCATGTTTTATTCTCACACATGTACATAAAGTATTTTGATCATATGCACACTTTATCTTCCTCTCACAAGTACTTGTCCTGTAGGACAGGACCTCATTTATATTCCTATTATTCATATCTTAGTATATATTAATTTTTCAAGAGTTTCTGTCACCTTAGTGTCTCAAACATGCATATACAGGTAGCCAGATTGATAACCTCATTGCCTTTCTCCTATTTCTGACCACTCCCCATTTTACAGTGCATTTCAGTTTACTATCTTCATTCATAGATGCAAAGAATTTTGATATTCATTCTCTAACATTCTTCCTTTACTAATCTTTCTCAAACTGCCCCACAATTATAAACATGATATCTTATATGTACACCTAACAATATACATGAGCTGGGCGTGGTAACTCACACCTGTAATCCTAGCTATTCATGAGGCTGAAATCAGAGGATCAAGGTTCAAAGCCAGCCCAGGCACTAAAGACTGAGAGACTCTTATTTCCAATTAATCACCAGAAAGGGGGAAGTGAGACTGTGGCTCCAGGGGTAGGGTGGTAGCCTTGAGCTGAAGAGCTCAGAGATCGCACCCAGGTTCAGAGTTCAAGCCCCATGACCCACCAAAAAAAAAAAAAGAATATACATATATCTTCTGGTGTCTTCTTCAATTTTCTTCTTCAAGGTTTTATGGTTTTAACAAGTCTTTTACTTTCTTAAATTTACTCATAGGGGAAGGGGCACTGTTTCCCAAGTGGTAGGACAGTAGCCTTAAGCTGAAGAGCTCTTCAGGCCCAGAGTCCAAGTCCCACAATAGACCATAAAAAAAAGGAAAAAAAAATTACTTGTAGGTATTTTACTTTGGGAAAGGCTATTGTGAATGGGATAGTGGAATGGTTTTCCAGATTTCTTTACCAGCCCATTGGTATACAGAAAAGCTACTGATTTTCATATGTTGATTTCATACCCTACTACCTTGCCAAAGATGGTAATTAGAACTAGGAGTTTAGAGGTGGAATCTTTGTAGAGTTCTTAGATGTAAGATCATGTCATCTGCAAATAGGGGATAATTTGACTTCTTACATCCCTATTTGGATTTTTTTTTTACTTCTTTCTATTGGCTAAAAATGCCAGTGCCATACCGAAAAATAATGAGAAGGGCTGGAGGTTATGGCTCAGTTGATTTAAAAAAAAAAAAAAAGTGCTAGCCAATGAATGAAAGTGTCAAGTACTGAGTTTGAGTCCCAATCTCAGACCAAAAAAGAAAGAAAGAAAAAAGAAAAAATGGAGAGAACAAGCTGGGTACTGGTATCTGTAACCCTAACTTCTCAAAAGGCTGAGATCTGAAGATTGTGTTTCAAAGCTAGCCCAGGCAGGAAACTCCATAGCGTCAATTAGCCATCAAAAAAGCCATAAGTGGAACTGTGGCTCAAGTGGCAGAGCATTAGTCTTGAGCAAAAAAGCTCAGGGATAGTGTCCAGGCTTTGAGTTTAAGCTCCAGGATACACACACACACACACACACACACACACACACACACACACACACACAGAGATGGATGTCTATGTGCAGTTATTTCACTCCTCGTTCCTTAAACCTGGGACTTAGCTGCCAGTAGAAATGGATTGTGTACATCTGCTAGTCAGATTCACCTGGAGGCTGCAATTAAAAAGAGCTGCCAAGACATTCTTGAATGAACAGGCAAATTATGGAACAACTTTTTGGATGACCCTGCGCAAGAGGATGTCTGTAGCACTCCTGAGAGGTACTTATAACAGTACAAAACATATACATGGTGTTTGCAAAACTAAGCAATGAAGCTGCTGGGTCTGTGATGACTCCTTTCCATGATGTAGGGTCTATGTAAGAGATTATGTATGCTTGTCCAGCATCCCTTCGTGGTTCTCACATCAGCATCTTCCTTCCTCAGCATCCTAGGGATGGGCATTTCTCTTCTGCTACTTGGTGAACGTGGTTCCAGTGGTACAGCCAATGTCTTGCTCCATCCCCCTTAGCTTCAACTATGGTCTGTAGGAAAGGTTAAGACCAAGCTGGCCCAATCAAAGCCTTCCCTAGGACTTCCACATATAAAGTAGTAGGCAAGATCCCAGTCTTTTGGTAAATTTGAGAGCCATAAGTTGAAGCCGTCTTTGGTTCTTGGAAGCCATAAGTTGAAACTATCTTTGGCTTCATTTCCCTCTAGCCATCACTACTGACCAAGTGAGTGAAGGAGAAATCTAATGCCCAGCATGTTCCTCGGACCAGCTTAATTTTATCTTCCCATGTTGAATATTCATTCAGTGAATGAATATTTAAGAATAAATGTGAGTGTATATACGTATGTGAATTTCATTTCTTTTGCATACACTACTATGAGTTGGTTGGTTCTGTATATATATGGATGGAATGGGATTTAGAGGGAAAAATGTCTTCAAGTTCTAGAGCTAGTTCTTACTGACTGGGTTCAAGATATCTAGCTTATCCATACCTCAATCTCTTTATCTGTGCAACAGAGTATTTGTGAGCTTTAAAATAAATTCAGGGGCTGGGAGTTTAGCCTAGTGGTACAGTGCTTGCCTATCATGCACGAAGGCCTGGGTTCAATTCCTCGGTACCACATACATAGAAAAAATCCAGAAATGGTGCTGTGGCTCTAGTGGTAGAGCTCTAGCCTTGAGAAAGCCCAAGAGCCCAAGGACAGTGCCCACACCTTGATTTCAAGGCCCAGGACTGGCAAAAATAAAATAAAATAAATTCAGTCTATGAAATTTGGTATATATGGTGACAAAATGTCTGAACATTAAAGATTCTTCCTTTTGGTGGTGCTGGGGTTTGAACTCAGGGCTTTGAGCTAAGTGTTAAAGACAATACCTAATTCAAGTACCTCTATTTTAAATAAAGATGAAAAGAAAATCGCTTAGGTTCACATTGCCAATCAATCTACTCTAACCGAAGAATTCACTGTTCTGACTTCTATCATCATAGATGGTTCAGAAAAACTTAGGTTTGAGTTTGAGTGAGGATGATTATTAGCTATATGATTTTAGACAAATCACCTAATTTTTCCTGAGCTGCAATCTAATCCTAAATAAAATGGGGTTTTAGAAGCTTACTGTGGGTTAGGTTCCTGCCTGGAATCCTAGCTACTCAGGGGGCTAAGACCAGAGGATCATGGTTCGAAACCAGCGCAAGCAGGAAAGTCTGTGAGACTTTTATCTCCAATAAACTATCACAAAAGCCCAAAGTGGAGCTGTGACTCAAGTGATAGAGCACTACCCTTGAGCAAGAGCACCAAAAGAATTTTTAAAAGGGCCAGGAATTTGGCCTAGGAATTTGGTATGTGATCCCTCGGTACCACATACACAGAAAAAGCCAGAAGTGGTGCTGTGGCTCAAGTGGTAGAGCTCTAGCCTTGAGAAAGCTCAAGGACAGTGGTCAGGCCCTGAGTTCAAGCCCCAGGACTGGAAAAAAAAGGAATTAAAAAAAAAACTCACCTTGGCCAACTAGCTCACACCTGTAATCCTGGCGACTAAGTGGCTAAAAACAAGAGGTTCACCATTCAAGGCCAGCTTTGGCAGATCGTTTGTGAGACCTCCTCTCAACTTTAGCTGGATGCAGTGGCACACGCCACACTCCAGTTCTACAGGAAGCTGATATTGAGAGAATTACAGTTCCAGACCCTCATAGACAAAAACTATTATGAGACTTCATGCCAATGGAAGAACCTGAGCATAGTGGACTGTGACTGTCATCCCAGCTAAGGTAGTAAGTACAGAACAGGAGGATCGTGGTCCTGGCATAGGCCTAGTCATAGACCCTATTTCAAAATAACCAATGCCAGAAAAATTAGAAGTGGGCTAGGAGTTTGACATAATGGTAGAGTGCTTGCCTAGCGTGCACGAAGACTCAGGTTTGATTCCTAGGTACCACATACACAGAAAAAACTGAAAGTGGTGCGGTGGGTTAAGTGGCAGAGCTTTAGCCTTGAGAAAGCCCAGGGACAGTGCTCAGGCCCTGAGCTCAAGCCCCAGGACTGGCAAAAAAAAAAAAAAAAAAAGGGTTAGAGGTATGGCCTAGCAGTAGAGTACCTGTCTGGCAAGCATGTTACTGTGAGTTCAAATCCCAGAACTGCAAAACAAAAACAAAAACAAAATAGATCCACTGAAAAACCTGTTTAAAAGACTCACCTTGGAAAGTTGCTGGAAGTATTCTGGAATAACATATGTTTTATAATGATTATCCCTGAAATGGTGTGATTCAAGGGGCAGGGAATTTATTTCTCTTATAAAAACACCCAGGCCCAGGAGTTTGGCCTAGTTGTAGAGTGCTTTCATAGCATGCACAAAGACCCAGGTTTGATTCCATAGTACCACGAACATAGAAAAAGCCAGAAGTGGTGATGTGGCTCAAGTGGTAGAGCTCTAGCCTTGACAAAGTCCAAGGACATTGCCCAGGCCCTGAGTTCAAACCCATGACTGGCAAAAAAGAAGCACCCAGGACAGGAACCCTGCATTGATAGGTAGCTAAGACCAACTCAGCCAAGAAAGGATAAAGAGCATGAAGTAGGCAGCTTCCCTCTGGTGGGCTCTGGATTGAAGACAGTACACCCTTCCTTGCCTTTCATTGATGAAGATGCAGTCAGCATACTCTTCCTCACCTTGCTTTGATGAAAATGCAGTCACACACCCTTGTCTAGTTTCAAGGAAGGCTGGAAAATCTAGTCCCTAGATGGATAGCTGTACTCTATCCATACCTCTTCGAAGAGGAGAAAAACAGATTTTAATGTCAAACCATTGCATATGAAGTAAGGAAAAAAACAGCATTAAACTATTTGCAGTTTCAGTATTTTTCTCTCATGCAAAAGGAATTACAAAAGAAAGCTTTTGCTCAAAATGATTTTTAAAGGAAAAATGTACTGATGTCATTATCACAACCTGCCAGCTTTCCTTGGCAGCCCTGAGCACATATCTCAATCCCTTTTCTCTAACAGCCACCATTGCACTACCCCAAAGAGCTTCTAGAATGCTCCCTAGGGTGACAGCCTTGAAAGACAAGCCATGGACAAAGTCCAGCTTCATCTGCTGAAATGTTCTCCTTACTTATGGAACTAAGACAAGAAGACAATTAAAAGATGATAAATGACCATTCAATTTGCTACATTCCCAGCCTAGTTTTGGGCTCCACTATGAATTCATGCAGATCAGTGTGGAGACTGTGGGTTTACTTCATGCTACCTCTGGCACTGACTGCCTTCTTTCCTGTGGCAGGCGGGTGGGAGGGGTAGGAGGGGCACCTGATGTAAGAATAGCTGAGATTGATGAATGGCAAACCATCCAATGCCATAAATAATGCAGGCCCAAGTCCCATTAGTTACGGAGATTTACAACAAGAAACTAATGAAGTCTTTAATTATAAAGTCTTAGCAATTTAGTTTCCCAAAGAGGCGGTACTTAATAAATAGTCTGGCAGACGCCATAAGCAAGGGGCGTAATGTGTTGTATAGCTGGTGGGGAATGAGAAGGAGAGACCACCCACAAGGCTGGATGGCAGAGCAGTCTGAGTATGGCTTGTTCTCAGCCTCAGCAGATGGACTGTCAAGGAAACAATATTCCCCACTGCTCCCTTCCTACTCGTTACCTCGCCTTCTGGACAGTGCAGATGTGTGTGAGGAATTGAGCTATAGCCAAGGACAGCCCACCTGCACTTGGCTCATCTACAAACCTTGCTTGACTTCTTAACCACACCTGAGCCTCTCCATGAACAATTAATTTACAGGTTCTCCCATTAGCTGAGAACATGGAATGATTTCTTGCATCCTGCTTGTTAGTTTCCAGCTATAACCAAGGAGAAACATTGCTAGAAGAGAAAAGTAATAGGAATAATTATCTTCCTCACATAAAGTATAAGGAAAAATGGAGGGACCAAGAAGCACTTCTTATGAAAATGAATGCATTATAGTGTCTGGTTAAGGAGACACTACTTACATAATGGAAAGAAAGCAGAGGCCATTCTCTTCATCATTTGAGCTTGCACTGAGAAATCCAGAAAGTTGAAGCTAGGTTTCTCTTAGTTCTTTCTTTCTGATCTGATTGCCTTAAAAAGGAATCTCCCTCAGTTTTTTCTGCCTTACTTCAGCCATCTAGATAATTTACAGAGAACGCAACTAATTGCCTTGCTCCTGAAAACAAATCTCAATTCCAAGAAATCCAGTTTCTAGGGGCAGGCACGGTGTGTGATCTGTCCCAATGCCACTTTCCAATGACTGAGGGGATTGGGGCCACATCTGGAGAAAGATCAAGAGAATACCATATCATCTGAAAACGAAGAACCAAGCAGACCCCACCTCCAAAGGGAGGTACCCAAAGGGAGAAGCTTATATTAGAAGCTTTAAAGCCCTGCTGGGAGGTATCCATGGAAACTGGAAGAAACAGAAATAATGGGCCAGCCTTTCTTCAGGTTGTGGAAGCAGCCCAGGGTGAAGATGAGCTAAAAAATGTTTAGGGCCTGGGAGTTTGGCCTAAAGGTAGAGTGCTTGCCTAGCATGCACAAAGACCCAGATTCGATTCCTAGGTACCGCATATATAGAAAAAGCCGGAAGTGGTGCTGAGGCTCAAGTGGTAGAGCTCTGGCCTTGAGAAAGTCCAAGGGCAGTACTCAGGCCCTGAGCTCAAGCACAGGATTGGCGAGAAAAAAAAAATGTTTAGTAATGTCCCCACACTGTCCGCAGAGACACTTGCAAGCCCTGGAGCCTTTTCATTCTGGCTTGGAGCCTTAAATTCCATCCAGGCCCTGATTAATTGCAGGAGAGATCCTGGGAAACAGATCAGGAATAGAAAGTGGTTTATATGAGCATGATCATTAAAATTTGATCAAAAGCTGGACTTGGCTAGTACCTTCTGAAGACATTTTCCTGAGCAGTTCCCAGCCTTCCTGACCATGAACTCTCCTTGAATTCTCAAGCAGTATTTTGAGGCCTTGCTACAGAATGGTTTAAAGAGAGTAAATCAAAGCAGCTGAGTGGATGGAACATTTTAGGGGGTGATGTGGAAAGAAGTAACAGAAAGAAGTACTCCAGGCTTAAGGTCACTGGTAAGAATGTTCCTGTTTTTGCAGCAATGAGTATGATTGTCTTGTATCTCTCAATTAAAAAAAACAGCACACAAGCAATCTTCAACTTACATAGGAAAATTAGTAAGTACAAACTTGGGGATCTAAAGTATTTTTCATGATTCCAGAGCCACAAATACTTCTGTATTAGGTATCACCCTATGTAAGTTTTTCTGAAATCCTATTTCCTGCCAGACTCTGTTCCCCAAGTACACCCATTGTAGCTTTGTGATGCCCTTGTGATTCCTTTTTATGTACATGTCCTCTATAAGACTGTAAGTTGCTTTTGAGAGGAACTTTAACCTAGCACTAGATGCTCATAAGTATTCCATAAATTTCTGTTGAATGAATGATAATTTAAATAGTGGTTAAATTTCCAATTCTTCCAATAGAAAGCTATGTATTTCAACAGAAAATAGATGACATTGATTACTCTTTTCTCCCATCCTGATACAAATCATGAGACCAATTTGTACTGCTTCTATGGGAAAATACATTGGAGCTGCATTTGGGAACTCAGGATATCAAATTTTGATCATCCTGCTTCAAGGCCTTTAATGAAAACAGTTGCTTTATGCCTTGCCATCTGCTTTGGCTCTGAGAAGTGGTTTTAGTCCTTTCTTTAAACATCAACACTTAGGAAAAAGAGAGACACCTCTTAGGGTCAGAGGAGAAAGGACCCATCCTGGGAAACATTCATCAGACAATGGATGAATTCCTCCCTCCTTATCTCCCTCTCCTTTCTTCCCTCCCTTCCCTTCCCTTTTCTCTTCCCTTCACTTCCATTTCATTCCTTCTTTTCCCTTCCTTCCTCCTCTAATGCCTGCCTTCCCCCTTCCCCCCCAATCCTCCCTCTCTTTTCCTTCCTTACTTTTTTTGTGCAGGTATTAAGGTTTGCTGAAGGCTAGTGCTCTGGGTTTTTTGCTGCTTATTTGGAGATAGAGTCTTGAGAATCTATCTGTTTAGGCTGGACTGAACCATAATTCTTAAATCTCAGCCTCTTCACTAATTAGGATTATAGAAGTGAGCCACTTTCACCCAAGGCTTTTGTGTTTCTTTTTGTTGTTGTTGTTTGTTTGTTTGTTTGTTTTAAATATTGGATAGAAGGAAAAGTGAAAAAACTTCAATTTTTTTCTTGTAATAAAGTCACTAGGGATGTTTAATTCTCAATCTACTTTTAACCTACAGTTAATCTAAAGACACAGCTATTTTCATTCCTTTAAGTATCTGCTTCAATTTTTTTTCTTTTTGTCAGTCATTGGGCTTAAACTCAGGTCCTAGGCTCTGTCCCTGATCTCTTTTGATCAAGGCTAGCGCCCTACAATGTTGAGCCTCAGCACCATTTCTGGTTTTCTGGTGGTAAATTGGAGATAAGAGTTTCACTGACTTTTCTTGCCTGGGCTGGCCTTGAACTGTGATCCTCAGATCTCAGCCTCCTGAATATCAGCTAGGATTGCAGGCGTGAGGCACTGAACCTGGTCCTACTTCTTTTTATTCATTTGTTAACACAGTTTCCTTCACTTTAGCCTTTGCCATCTTACAACATGCAAACATTTCATTCCATCTTGAATTACATTAGCTTAGAAAAGAGTTTTGCTCTAGTAGTCTGGTCTGTGGCCATTTCTAGCTACTTATCTGTTAGCAGATGTCACTAGTAGCAAGAGTAAGGATATTTAAGAATAGCAGAGGTGTAAGAAAGTAAAACTGAGTTTATAGAAAGATGTAAAGTGTACTCTAGATTGAAGACAGCACCTATCGCATTTACATTTTGTGAAAAAATATTTACATAGCCAAAATAATATAACTTATGAATGCTAATTTAATATTAATTTAGCTATAGATGAGGAGTTGAGAGAAGGGAAGGAATTTTCTTTTTTTGTTGTAATTAATAGAAGGGTTACATTATATTCTCCAGATAGAAAGTACATTATTTCACAAACATTGATAGCCTTTCTCGAGACATGGTCCCCATTTCCCTCCCCACCTCCCGGAATTTTCTTTTTTTATAAACTTTGTTATTGTCAGGGTGATGTATAGAGGAGTTACAGTTACATTTGTAAGATAATGAGCACATTACTTCTTGAACATTGTTACCCCTTCCCATGTATTTCTCCCACTTTCCCTCTCCCTACCCGCTCCTAAGTTGCAAACTTCATTTCTTAAGGGGAAAGAGGAACATGGAAGATTTTCAAGGAGTTAAATTTTGTTTTTTCCCAAGGGGCCTTCAATAGATAATGTCCAACATTTTAAAACTGATACTTGATACAGAGTGTTTTCATTCATTTCATGAGATCTAAAATATACTCTTATTTCCATTATAATTTCATCTTTGATCTAGGGATCATTTAGAAGCCTATTTCTTAATTTCCATACATATATGGAGATATGCTTGTTTTGTGGTGATCGTAGTGTTGGTGGTGGTGGTGGTGGTGGTGTGTGTGTGTGTGTGTGTGTGTGTGTACCAGTGCCAGTCCTCAGGCTTGAACTCAGAGCCTGGGTGTTGTCCTTAATCTTTTTTTGCTCAAGGATAGCACCCTACCACTTAAGTCATTTCTGATTTGGGATTGTTAACTGCAGATAAGAGTCTCATGGCCACTGGCCACTGCTACAGGCTTCAAACCACAGTCTTTAGATCCCAGCCTCCTGAGTAGCTAGGATTACAAGTATGAGCAACCTGCACCTGGCCAAAAGTGGATATTTAAAAAAATTAAGGGCGGGGAATTTGGCCTAGTGGTAGAGTGCTTGTCTAGCATGCACGAAGACCCAGGTTGCTCAGTACCACATACATAGAAAAAAGCTGGAAGTGGTACTCTAACTCAAGTGGTAGAGCTCTAGCCTTGAGGAAAGCTGAAGGACAGTGCTCAGGCTCTGAGTTCAAGCCCCAGGCCCAGCAAAAAAATAAACAATATTTGAAGTCTGAGAAGTCTGGAATCCAATGAGATTGTATGAGAGTAACATGTACTTGAACTTCTAGAATCTCTTTAAGATTGAAGAATTAATGAATTCAGCATTCTTGTTAGGATTACAATCAAGTGCTTCTGGAAATAGTTGCTTGTTGGCTTTATTTGTAAAGCAACATTTAGGGAGTACTGTCTGTGTACCATGCATGAGAAATAGAGCAGTGAAAGTTAGATTTGGTTCTTGGGACTTATGTTCTAGTGAAGAAGTCATGATTATATAATTTTAAGGTATATAATAAGTATATAAAATTACATATATTCATGAAAAGTATGGGAGGAAAAACTCAACATGATTATAGGTTATGCTGTATTACCAAAGAAATAAGCTGGACAGTGTGATTGAAGTAGGGAAGTGAGGGAGAAAAAGGAAATTAGTTTTAGCTGAGGAATGAGAATAAGCCAGCCATGCAAAGATCCAGGGGAAGCAAGGTCCAGGCAGACAGAGCAACCAGAGGGTGAACCCACAAGAGGTCATACTCCAGTGTGGAAGAACAAGGAAGAAAGGAGAGAAGAGCTTGCATTGGGGATAGGGCGTCTGGTGTTTAGGGACTCTGAATCCTTGGGAAAAGGTTTTAAATGAATTTGTCTATAAATGAAATTTTTTCAAGAAACATGGCTGACGTGGCCCAGTAATCTTCCTAGAAAGTGAAAACAACAAAACAATTGTTGGTAGATATCTCTTACAGAGTCGAGTTCTTATAGCCTATGGGAAAAACCCCAGTCCAAAAGTATGTCCCTCAGCTGTGTGCAAGGTCAGGGGCCACACCCACCAGTCCATTCAAAGGGCTCTTATCAAGCGTGGACAGAATCATTCATGGGAAAAACACTGGTCAATAAGGCGAATGCAGGCATATGTGCATTATAGTTTTTATTACCAGTATAGTCTACCACCTTTCAAGACCCATCTTCTCTCCTCACTTCTTCCCTCCCTCTCTTTGTGTCTCACTTTTTCTTTTCTTTCTTTCAAATCAGCAGAACATGTAGTTATTTCATCCTGGGTAAAGCAGGAAAGATTGCCTATCCACATGATTATAAGAAGGGCAAAATGGAGTTGTATGTGTTTATATCCCTCAAAGAATATTTGCCCCAGAAGCCATGGCCCATACAGGTCTCTTTTCCCCCAACAAACTTAGTTTAGAATCTTCTATTCAAAAGCGGCATGTTTTCCCAGACAAATGAAATTTAGGCAAAAGCTCTAATGATCATTTTATAACTAGAAACAAATTCTTTTCTTCAATTCATGGCTCTTTTACACGGATCTTGCAAGGAAAACTTGCTATAAAGAGGGGCATAGCGACTTACGCTTGTAATTCCAATTCTCAGGAAGCTATGGCAGGAGAACCCCATGTTTGAGGTCAGTCCTCTGTCAGAAAAGAAAGAAGGAAAGAAAAATGAAGGGAGGGGGGAAAGGGAGAGGGAGAGAGAGGCGGGGGGATTTTCTTGAATCCTTAGGATTTCACATATCTCAAATCAAAGAAGAGCGCTAATATCTGACAGTCCAGATGGGTTAAATTAAAACAAAAATTTAAATTTCTTTTAAAGTTAATGTTTATTTTGATATTTTGAGTCACTTGGCATAAAACTAAGAGATATTGAAGGTACACAGTCAACAAGCTCCACTCTTCTACTTCTGTCTATTGGCTTTCCATTCTCTTTCCTGGGGAATGGAAGTCAAAGATTCTTTGTGCAATTGCAAAGATAATCTACACAAAGGCATGCAGTTATTAGCAGCTGTTTTTTCCTTCCTCTTCTCTCACAATTGGTTCTGAACTAAAAATTGCCTCTGAACAATATATATTGAACACACTGCCCTGCACTTTTTTTTCCCAGTTGTTGTTTTATTTAAAATTCCTATCATGATGTAATGAGTTGCCCTTTATTCTTTGTGGACTGCAGCTTATACTACCAAATATCATAATTTTCTTAAATGCTCTCTACTTATGACCATTAATGTTGTTTTCAATCATTTCTTTAACAATACTGTGATAAATATGCTATACATATGCCAACTTAACTATATTTAACTATATTTATTGGGAAACAAGCAAATAGTAGAATATCCAAGGATGGGATGTATATGTGTATTTTGGTTAAACATTAAGTAACTGCTAATCCCCAAGAAGTAATTTTTCATACTCGTAGGTTATTGGGTACCTGCTTTACTTACCTATTGCTGCCTTAACAAATAATCCCCAAACTTAGTGACTGGCTTCAGACAACAACAACATCGTCTGAGCATCCAGATGGAGGAGTGGCTTGGTTACACTCTTCTAGTTGGGATCTCTCCTAAGTTGCTATCTGATGACCTTTGAGGCTAGAGTCTTTTGGAAGACTGAAATGGCTAAACTGCAAGACAAGGGTTGAATAGCTGGGACCATTCAGGTGTTCTTTTTACTCTGGAGTTGATCCACAAGATTTTTTCAAGGTGGCCTGACCTTTTATATGGTGGCGCAGGGCAGGAATATTAAGTGAGAGAATTTGGAAGTGGGGTCCTTCTTATGACAGCCTTGGAATCATGTCCAGTACTGAGGGGAGGTACAAGATATACCTGAGGTCTGCAATTTAAAGAATCATTCTTAGTTGGGGGCCAGTGGCTCATGCTTGTAATGCTAGCTTATAATCTCAGAAGACTGGGATCTGAGGATCAAGGTTCAAAGCCAGCCTGGGCACAAAAGGACCTGAGACTCTTATCTCCTATTAACCTCTAGAAAATGGGAAATGGAACTTGGCTCAAGGGTAGGGGGGTAACCTTGAGCTGAAAAGTTCAGGGACAATGCCCAGGCCCAGGGGTAGGGCGGTAGACATGAGCGGAAGAGCTCAGGGACAGCACCCAGGCCAGAGTTCAAACCCTGTGACCCACCAAAAAAAAAAAAAAATCATTCTTATCTGGGTGCCAGTGCCTCATGCTTGTAATCCTAGCTAGTCAGGAGGCTGAGGGCTGAGATAGGAACACGATTCAAAGCCAGCCCGGGCAGAAAATTCCCCATGAGACTCTTCTGTTTGTTAAAATAGGCATCTCTTTTTTTATTTTTATTTTTTAAGTATTAAAACATTTATTAAACATGATAATTAACTATAAAAAAAAGTGTAAGTCCTTCCACAGAGGTGGGTGTTACAGGCAACACTGAGCCAAAGCAGGGTTACATTATATTCACCAGATAGAAGGTGCATTACTTCACAAACATTGATACCCTTTCTCATGTCTTGGTCCCCATTTCCCCCCCCCCCCCCTGCCCCTCATCTTGTTTTCCCCCCTTCCCTATCCTATTTCAAATAAACAAATAAACATATATACAGTATATGAGATAACAAGGTAAAATTGAACTCTTCTTTTTAAAATTGCCTCTATCTATGAGCAAGATGACTACCTTTTGAGTATTTGCTTTCTTTTTGGCTGTTTCCACAGCCTTTGCCCATTTTTCTATTGATTTATACTTTTTTTTTAAAATATGAAATAAAGATGGGAGTGAATACTCTTATCTGTGATGTGAGTTACAAGTTTTTCTAGTTTATTATTTACCTTTGACTTTGCCAATGATTATTATTACTACATTTATTTACTTGTTTATTTATTTGGTTTTGGTACTCGACCTAGGACTTAAACTTAGGGTCTAAGGCCCTGAGTCTTTTTCTTAAGTCTAGCACTCTACCACTTGCAGCTTTTTTGGGGGGCGAGGGGGGCTGTTAATGATAAAGTCTCATGGGCATTCCTACATGGGCTGGCCTTGAACCATAATCCTTATATCTCAGCCTCCTGCACAGCTAGGATTACAGGCACCAGCCACCAGCATGCCACTAAGAAAAGAACATTTTTGTGTAGTCAGATTTTATTTGCCCATTGTTTCCTTCCATTCTGCATGTGTGTATATGCACCTATGCATGTATATGTATGTAGTGTTTTGATATTTCATGCTTTACCTTTGGTATATTTAGTAGCAATTTTACTCTATGAGGTGAGGTAGAGATTCAAATGTCCTTTAGTCCAGTGGCTATCTAGTCAGCTTGAAATGTCATCTTTATCTGATCAAATTCCTGAGGTCTATGTTTATGCTGCTTCTATTCCATTCATTTGTCAGAGTGAAGTTGTTTCACAATGTTATTAATTAAGTACTGAAGTGATGTGACATATTTTCTGGTAAGTCTATTTCCCATTACTTAGTTTCATAAATTTCTTAACAGTTCATACTGGCTCATTTTTTTCTTTGAAAATGAAATTGTGTTTTTAGACCCCCAGGCTCAAACTCCAGGAGTCCAATGTGTCTGACCCACTTGCCCCTACTTGCCAAATAAAGAGACACAGTAGAGAACAGAAAACAGGAGTTTATTGCATGTTAGCTTTGAGAAGGCAATCCCCTTCAGCAGTCTTCAGTTATCTTCAGAGGTACAGACATTGGCTTCAGTTAGGAGCAGACAGTAAGCAAGGTATGCATAGTTCAACAGTATCAAGTAGCAGGTATGGTTGACCCTCAGCCCAGTCTTTGTCCTTAGTGGAGCTCCAGATAAGTTATCATTTCATTACTGAACCAAAACAAGAATTGGAGGAATCCTAAATTTGTGGCTGTTTTCCTTGGGATGATAAGAAGGCTTGGCCTGTTGGAGGGGCAATTTGCCTTTTTGGGCGAAGCTTATCAGTCAGTCTTCTGTCTTGGAGCCTGAGGTGATTTCAAAGGGACTTCAGCAGAGAATAGCTCAGATCAAAGGGCACAGATAAAAAGATGAGGAATTTTTAGCTGATTCACAGGCTCTGCAGAAGCATCTTTTAAGTTATCTCTTACAAAAACAATTGCTGTGGTTAATGGCATGGAGCTATTACTGTCATGAAATATAAAGAGGATAAGTGATCCTACTGGGTTATTTGGGATTTTTATGAACGTAGAAGAAGTAAATAATGTATAATCTGGCATCCAAAAAGAAAAAAAAAAAAAGAAGTTAGTCACTAGAAGGAAAAAGTTTCAAGTCCAAATCTACAGATTATTCTGTGGCCTTGATGTAGACCATAATGGAAGGGGAATAATTCATGAAGGGAAAATAAACTTTTGTATACAATCACTTCCCTATTTTAATAATTTAGATTTAGTCTGGGAAATATTAAATTAATGCCAAATCTCTCAGGATAATTTCTCTAACAATTATAAATCATATATAATATGTGATTATTCTTCTGTGATATTATTTCCATATAATGTATTCTATTTTTCTAAAAGAATAATAAGGGATAGTATATGAGATTCATTCATAGAAGTCTTATTTATTTTTATTTTTTTATTATCAAGGTAATGTATAGAGGAGTTACAGTTACATTTGCCAGATAGTAGATGCATTACTTCTCACACATTGATACCCCTTCTTACGTCATTCACAGAAGTCTTATGCACCAATAATTTGTTGATTCTCCACCATTTTCACAGATCTTAGCTGAAAATCTCCCAGAGCAATATTTTTGTTACTTTTTTGCTTTTTCAGGATTGTAAACAAGCACATTTCTATGCTCTGAGTAATGTACAGCAATATTTAAAGTGTAGGATGTGGCTTTTATTGCAACTTCCCTACTGAAGGGATCAAAAGCATTTCACTATTGTTCCCTTCTCATTCTCCTGGGGTACTCAGAGATCCTGCACAGTCTCATGGGAGGTACATTCTTATAAAATGCCTTAGATTTGCAGAGATTTTGCTGTTATTCTTTAATAATGTATTTCTACTGAAGGGAAGCTCAAAGCTCAAAAGTTCAAATAAAGCAAGAACAAAAGGCAAATGAAACCTGGAAAATATGAAGACTTTATAGTGGATTAGATGGGGACCCGTAAAAGATATGCCAAGTCCTTGCCCATATTGCCATATGACTTTATTTGGAAACAGTGGCTGTTTGCACACCAGAGAAGCAGAGGACCCAATACCTGTCCAAGAAGTTGAAAGACCTAGAACATTGGGGGATAAAGGATACCGCCACAGTCCAAAGTTAAAGGCCTAGAAGTGCCCTGGAGAGTTGGCGTGAGTCCACATTGAATGGCTGAAGAAACTGGAGTCTGATAGCCACAGATGATGGCAGCTGTAGTAGACACATACACTTAGGAAGAACAGTGCTTGCACTTGCCCCATTTTATTCCCCAGACTATTGGATGAGGTTGCCTATACTCTTTCCCCTTCAGTTGCTGTCCCACATGTCAGTAATCTCAGGACACAACCACAGACACAGCAAAGGTATACTTAATCCCTAGAGATTTTTTTTAATCTAACCAAGTTGTCAATTAAGATTAACTATCACAGTTGTTATTAAGATGAGGTTCTAGGGATGAGCTCATTTTATATTTAGGATGGAATTTCAATCCAACGACTACTACTCCCCTTAGGAGAAAAGACAGGGAGATCTAACTCAGGAAGACACACTTGGAAGTAGAGGTTGGAGTGATTGGCCTACAAATTAGGAAATATTAAAGATCACCAGTTGGGTACCAAAACATGCATTATATGCATCCCAGACTTCCAGCCTGCAGAACATGAAGAACAATTTTCTATTGTTTGAAGCCATCCCGTTACAGAAGCTATGAAAAGCTGATACAGATGCTGTTACCTATAGAGAGTTAAGGCTGAGTAGCAAGGGCATTGTTCTCAGAGTTCCACAGTACAATGAAGTGGGGGAAAACTTCAGCAGCTTTGCTTCCCCTCAGTTCCCTGTTATTCTGACTCCCACTGCTTAAGGCCAGGTGCATCAGCACACCATGTGTCCAGATTTTTCTTTCTGAAGTTACTTTCCTCCAAGTTCCAGAGCCATCCCTCTTATTTCATCTAATTTTCCCTGTGCCAAGACCTCCACTGGTCATTCATTTACAATGGCTTAGGAACTTCTTCACAACTTAATAGAGACTGATACTGTGGGATAATCTTATTTTTAAAGCAGTTGGAAAGGGCTTCGCCACAAAGGAATTCTCTTTGCTGGTGGAATCTTGGGAATTGGCTTGTGGGTGGGGGTGGGGGATAATCTCACCAAGGTTCTTCTCCTACGCTCAGACCTCTCTGGCTTCTTTCCCTCACCTCTTCCCAAGGGATCCTGGTTTCTGTGGCTTTGTTAAGGCAAAGATCCCCCATTAGTTCAGGCCCAAGCAGCATGTTTAACCACACTGGCTCATACAGACTAGCCAGGAGGTGAGAGCTGGAGGAGGGTTGGGGAAGAACTGTTTTGAAGGAAGACATTCTTTGATGATCATATGTGAATAATATAGTCATAATAATAGAGACCAATACAAATGAAAAATTACAGGGCCAATAGTTAAAACTTATTAAGAATTTGAAGATGGACACAGTGGCACACGGAGTCGCTGTTGGGCGCAATGTACATGATCTTCTAAATGTGGGGTCTTGTACCACTGCAGAAGATGCAAGCCCATGAAGCTGAGTGGAGTCATTAAACACTTTTAATCCAAACAGAGAAGTCTTAACTTTCTTTCTAATGGACAATGTTTCTAGACCTGCTGAAATAGCTGGAAATAGATTAGCAAGAGAGAAGGCATGCAGATAATATTAATGTGCACATGCTCATGGGAGCATACAAAATGTGAACCTCAAAGGAAGGCCAGATGGTTGAGACTTAACTATTCTTCAGCAGGGAGAGGAAAGTGGGATTGTAAGGACTAAATGACTTTTAGGGATCCTGAAGTATAGATGTGGCCTGGGCCACCATTCTCTGGGCTCTGGGTAGGACGTTGGACCTTTTTTTTTTTTTAAATCTCTTCCTCTCTGATAGGAGTCTAATTTTCCTAGGTTAATGAAATTGAAGTTAAGGATTGATGGAAGTTATGTCTGTCTTTGGCAGATCTCATATTTAGGTAGATCAAAAACTCCAGCCAAAGCTGCTCCCCAGATGATCAACGTTTGAAATCCAAAGGGTATGTTTTCGGGATTCATTCTCTGAACCCCCACAGAACAGAGGGGCGTGTTGATTTGGGTTAGTAGGTATCCCTGTGTGGATCTGAGCTCATTCCAGAGATTAATGTGGGCTAAAGAGAATCTGCTGCAATCACAGTTGTGGGCTCAGGTGAGACCTGAGGAGGTGAGGTAGCTATGTGCGTTGTGTAGGCAATACCTTCAGAGACAGACAGATAGAGTAAGAGAGAACTGATTATTTAAATCCCTCTGCCAGGAGGGGTACTGGTAACTGGAACAGCTCTTATTTGTGATCACAAAACTGTTTTCTTTTTGACTCAGTAATTAAATTACTTTGCATAAGAAAGAGGTGTGGTGGTCTGAGAGAAGGAAGAAAGTGGGGTGTTGATGCTGGTGGGAGGGAAAGAAAAGAGAGATTTGGTTGGGGTCTTTTCCAAGTGAGATCCCTTGTGTGGGTATTGTGGATACTACCTGCCTCCATCCTCATATCTCTCCTCCCCTCCTGCATTGCTGCCCTGACAACTTTTTTTCATAAAAAAGGGATTCATCTGTAGAGTGAGCTCCCTGACCCTCTAAGCTGCTTCTTGCAACCATCTTTAACACATGAATATTGCCAATGATAGAGAACTCACAGTGTCTCCAGTAAGGCTATTCTACTTCCCACTGGTCCCAATTTGTTCACTAGAGCTACTCAGAACCATGGTGCCCTTTCCCTTCCAAGATTAACCTACATGGAGGCAGCCATGTTTCTATTATTCCTATCACTGGATGTGGGGATGAGGATGTGCAAGGATGGCTCAGGCTCAGCTCACACTCATGTTCAGAAATACCTGGGGCTTTTTAAGATAGTGCTGGGGCATGTGTGTCAGAAGCCTGTTTAATGAGGGCCTGAGGATCCTGTGAAGGGTAAACAGGAACCCGCCTAGGGAGGTGCCAAGCGCATCAGAGGTGACTGTCTGCTAGTTGCCAGAGCCCTGCTGATCACTGGGGAATGGGGCACACTTGAGCAGAAGTCAAAGCTGCACAGACATTGTTTTAAAATTTTGTATGTGCAAATGTGTGTCTTCTGAGAAAAGGATTGAATCAAAATGTCGACATTTTTCTAGGAGGTAAAATAGTAACTAAGCCAGGTGCTAGTGAATCATGCCTGTAATCCTAGCTACTCAGGAGCCTGAGATCTGAGGATCATGGTTCCAAGCCAGTCCAGGAAGGAAAAGCCAAAAGACCAGATGTGAAACTGTACCTAAAAATGGCAGAATGCTAGCCTTGATCATAAAAGCATGGAGATAGTGCCTAGGCCCTGAGTTCAAGCTCTATGACCAAAAAATAAATAAAAATAAAAAACTAATATATATATATATGTAACTAATGTGAATATAAATTTTCTTTATGCTTTTTGCAGTTTCTACAATGAATATATAAGATATTAATAGAATGAAATTTTATTTTATTTTTTGCCAGTTTGTACTCAGGGCCTGAGCACTGTCTTGAGCTTTCTCAAGACTAGAGCTAGACCACTTGAGCCACAGCACCACTTCTGGCTTTTTTTCCCTATATATGTGGTACCAAGGAACCAAACCTGGGTCTTTCTGCATGCTAGACAAGCACTCTACCACTAGAACAAACTCATGGCCCCTGAAATTTTATTTTAAAATTATTTTTAAATTGATTTTCTACAGTGATGGACACATCTGTCTCTTTTATCATGGGAAAAAGGTATTTAGATTATACAACAAATACTGAAAAAATGCATTTGGCAAATATGTATTCTAGAACTACTCTCTGCACTGGGTTTGCAACTAGTGTTTCTCACTCTGTGTGTGTGTGTGTGTGTGTGTGTGTGTGTGTCTTTCTCTTTCTCTCTGTTGTGTCTAACAATATAAAAGAAAACACTAGAGACAAACCCACAAACTGAAATGACTTAATGAATTTTCAAAACACAATCAGTATGTCTTTATTGGCATCTGAATAGTTTCAAAAACAAATGAAACCACTGAAAGAAATCCATTTCCCTTAAAGGGTCTTTCAGAGAGGGTCTGAGTCAGGGCACTGGGGCAAATTTTCTGGAGAGGTTAAACACTGGTTCTTAACACATAATCACATTCAATTTTCAGATGCTTGAGAGTTTTTCATAACTGATCAAAGACATCCCATACATGTCAATTACTGTCCAGCATCAGCAGAACTTAGATTATAGTTATAGGATTTAGGAAATAAGAAGTCTAAATTCTATTTTGTGACCAATGGTTATTTAATGCATGGGAGAAGGCTTTTAGGAAACATCCTAATGTTTTTGGAACTACGAACTCCATTTTGCAGAACTCTTTTGGTAGAGTTGGTCATGAGAATTTGCTGGATTTAAAGTTGCACAGTAAAAACATTTACACCTATTTTTAAGTCTGACTTGCTTTTTAGAACTATATTTCCAGATAGGTCCTGAAAAGGAACAAGGCTTTCTTGGAGATGGGGACATGGAAGAGTTCTCAAAACAGGCATAGGAGTACACTGAGTTACTGATAAAATTATCTTTGATCTAGAAAATGCTTTCTCTGTCTCTGTCTGTCTGTCTCTCTGTCTCTGTCTCTCTCAGTGTCTCAGTTTCTATCTCTGTCTCTGTCTCCTCTGTCTCTCTCTGTCTCTGTCTCTGTCTGTCTCTGTCTCTGTCTCTGTCTCTGTCTCTGTCTCTCTCTCTCTCTCTCTCTCTCTCTCTCTCTCTCTCTCGCTCTCTCTCTCTCTCTCTCTCTCTTTCTCTCTCTCATATTGGGGTTTAAACTTAGAAATGCACACCTGCAGGCCGGGAGCATAGCCTAGTGGTAGAGTGCTTGCCTTGCATACACAAAGCCCTGGGTTCCACATATACAGAAAAAGCCAGAAATGGTGCTGTGGCTCAAGTTAGCCTTGAGCAAAAATGACAGAGCACTAGCCTTGAGCAAAAAGTGTCCAAAGATAGTGCCCAAGCCCTGAGTTCAAGCCCTAAGACTGGGAAAGAAAGAGAGACGGGGGGGGGGGGGGGAGGAGAAAGATTGATTCACACTTGCTAGGTTGGTGCCCAGCTTTTTACTCGTTTAATTTGTTTTTCTTTTTGTATTTTATTGTCGGGATTATGTTTACATTCACCAGTTACAGCTACACTCATCAGGTAGTGAGCACATTACTTCTTGAACATTGATACCCCATCTCAATTTTTTGTCCCCTTTTTCCCTCCTCCCGCTCCCTCCCAATCATCTTGTTTTTCCTTTCCCTTACCTATTTCAAATAAACAAATAAATGTATATATAATATACCGGATAACAAAGTCAGATATAATAACAACATGAGATTAACCATAGGGGGAGAAAAAAAGAAAAGAAATAACTTTGCGTAGTACATTAGGAACAACAGTTTCCAACAACAGTTTCCATATCCCAGAGTTCATTTCTCTTCGCTCATCCTATATGGCCATATGTACATAGCTTTTGATCTATTGTGATTCTTTGCTATGAGGATCCTAGATGTGTGCTAATTATTACAAATGAGGGAAACTATGGAGCCTGTGTTTCTTTGGGTCTGGCTTATTTCACTTAATATGATTTTTTCCAAGTCTTTGCATTTCCTTACAAATGGGGCAATGCCATTCTTTCTCATGGCAACATAGAATTTCATTGTGTACAAATACCACATCTTCTTGATTCATTTATCTGTTGAGGAGCATCTGGGTTGGTTCCATATCATAGCTATGGTAAATAATGCTGCAATGAACATCGTTGTGCTGGTGGCTTTAATATCTTCTTGTTTCTGGACGTTTGGATAAATGCCCAGGAGTGGGATTGCTGGGTCATAGGGGAGCTCTATGTTTATGCTTTCCATAGTGGTTGAACGAGTTTACACTCCCACCAACAGGGTAATAGTGATCCCTTCTGGCCACATCCCCTCCAGCATCTGTTGTTATTAGATTTCTTGATCATGGCCATTCTAACTGGAGTGAGGTAGAATCTCAAAGTTGTTTTGATTTTCATTTCTTTTATGGCCAGAAATGTCGAGCATTTCTTCATGTGTTTATTGGCCATTCTTATTTCCTCTTCAGAGAAGTCTCTTTTTAAGTCTTTAGCCCACCTTTTAATGGGATGGTTGTTTCTTTGAGGATTTGTTTTGGAGAGATTCATTTTTTTTGAGCTATAGTTATATTTTAGATTGCTGGTTGTTCTTGAAAAAGAATTTTTAAAACTTTTTTCTATCCTGGCTGGACTCAGACCTAAATCTTTCTACTTTCAGCCTCTTGAGTAGCTAGGATTATGGATTACCCACTCTTTAGAAAGCGCTGTTTGATATTGCTGAAACAGACATTTCAAAACCATGGTGGAGAGGAAAGGATTGTAAGAATTATTGCATGGGATTTGTGATTTTATGACTCATTTTTTTTACCTTGAATTCTGATTTTGTCTTCCGTAATGATGACACCTTTTCATTTCCTTCAGTGATTATTGTGTGAGCATGGAAGGGATCCTTACTTCTAGGAGTTAGTAGCCCATGAGTTTCCCTCAGAAATTACATAACTTTAGAGAAAACTTGTTAGGTTTCACAATACAATAGTTGGAACTCTTTAAAATTAACTGTAAATGATCCCTATATTATAGCTTAGCTTGTGACCTAACAGTTAACCCAAATATTCACATATCTATTCTTAAGCACAACTTCCATGTGGTTTGGGGATCTCTTGATAGCAGCATACTTTGCTTTTTCAAAACCCCCGAGTTGATGGGTATGGTGGCATATGCATCATGATTGTAGAACTTGGGAGGCGAAGGCAGTAGGATGATGCATTGAGGCCACCCTGGAATGCATAGTGAGACTCTGTCTGGGGTGGTAGGTGGTGGCAGGGTAAATTCAGGGTAGATACAAACTCCCATAGTATAAATGCCTGCTGTCAACCTCTTACAAGTTGTGTGACCTTAAACAAATCATTTCAATTCTCCACGTAGCATTTTTCACATCCACAAAGAAGCACTCTACGTTATGTAACTGGTGTGGAATTAAGCATTCATGCACATAAATCCACCCAAGTAGTGCTTAGCTTACAATGCTGGTTGTAACGATTCAGACCTCTTAATCCCTGCATGTAGGAGGCTGAGGCAGGAGAATGGCTTGTTCAAGGGCATCTCAGCTACAACAGTGAGACCTTGCTCAAATCAAAAAACAAAACAAAGCAAAACAGTTCCTTCTCATGTTATTATAATTTTTTTAATTAGCCCTTTCTTCAAAATGTATGAAAAAATAAGAAGAAATCCTAGAGTTACTATAGCTAATAATACTAGGACCTAAAACAGCAAACACTTTGCTTGAGGTTTCCAATTTGTTATTAAACAGAAAGTCTTGTATTAGAGAGAAACTAGTATTTCCAACTATTTTTGTGATTAATTCCCAGATGTCACAGATGTAACCATTTTATGATTTTTATCATTTGGAAAAAAATGTGATGTTGGTCATGAAACCCCAGGCCCTGTTTGTACTTAAAAAATGTTCTACCAAGACGGGTGTTAGTGGTTACATCTGTAAGTCTAGCTACTCAGGAGACTGAGATCTGAGGATCGTGGTTCAAAGCCAGCCCTGGCAGAAAAATCCCTGTGAGATTCTTACCTCCAATTAACCACTCAAAAACTGGAAGTGGAATTGTGACTCGAGTGGTTGAGTGCTAGCCTTGAATACAAACAGGCTCAGGAGCAGTGTCCAGGCCTTGAGTTCAAGCCCTACAACTGATACAATACAAAACTAACCATGTTGTACCAAAGAGCTACATCCCAGTCCTCAGCCCTCATGCTTTCTTTACATGGGAGAAAAGTAGAAAATGTGTCTGCTTTTTCCAAAGATAATAAAACCGGGAGCCTAAATGAGATTTTTTAATTGTAATTATTAAGGTGATGTACAGAAGAGTTATAGTTTCAGGAGTCATACATTGGTTTTGGCCAGTGTCATCTCATCCCTTGCTCTCTCCCAGGTTTCCCTCTCCTCTCCTCTCACAAGTTGTTTAGATCATTCTCAACACAGTGTCCAGTGAGAACCACTGCTGACTTGTCATCCTTTTGCCCCTATTTCTGTTTCCCCCATGTCCCCAAAGACGAATGAATGACCAAGACAAAAAAGAAATGACAAAACAAAAAGATGCACACGAGACAAAAAGACAAGCAAGACAAAAAATAAACAATAAAAAAACACTACAAAACAAACAGCAGAAAGAGAGAAAGAGAGAGACCTTCTTAAATGAGATTTTTGACTTAAGCCTTACAGGAATAACCAACTAACGGCTTCCTCTAATTGCATCATCTTCTAGCTAAGTCTAAAAACATTTCTTCTCTCTCTGCAGCTGTCTGCCAGATGCTGGACTCCGAGAAATCATCTAACTATAACCCATTTGCTCTTAATCATATGACTGGAGATAATTCTCCAAGTGCCAGATGACTGTCTAGTATGTGTGTGTGTGATTTTCCTTTCTTTTTTCCAATTCACTTTTCCTTTCCAACTGTAATTTCCTCTTTCTAAGGTCTTAATGCCTATCTTTCTTCTCTGTTCCTTCTCTTCCTCTGCAGTGACTTTGCCTGTCCCCCTTCCCGAGTCGCAGTGCCCTGCAGGTCTTTGGAAGCCCTGTTATTTTTCCTATGAAGGTCTCCAGTGCAAATGGTCAAGTTAGAGAGTTAGTAATGACTCGGCAACCCCATTAATCTAGCCTCCCTCTGTGAATATTTACTTTTCTCTTCAGTGTCTTTTACAGCACAGCTTGTTAAGAGCCTTTATTGCTTGAAGAAGGTACACCTCTGGAGCCTAAAGATGAAGAAGGTACACCTTTGGAGCCTAAAGATTTCCCGTTTACACACAAAGAACAGGACCAGCGGAGTGCTGACAGTGCAGTCAACCTCGCCAGCTTTGCCACAGGGCTGTAAGGGGGGAATGCAGTAGATATTTAAAAGTAAATTTCTGCTCACCTGCCCTAGTTCTGCAAGAACTGAGCAAGGCCCAATCACAGCTAGGGATAGGTGTCACACTGGGATAAAAAGGAGAGTAAAGTTGTTTTGAGACCCAAAGTATCCTGTGTTAGAAAATAAAAAGGTCCATTATTCTAGACCCCTAAAGTGAAGGAATAAAAATTTAGCATTGAGTTCCTATAATAGTGGCAAATGGCAGACTGGAGGTATGGCTTACTTGGTAGACCGTTAGCCAATATGCAAAAGCAGCAGCCCATACTCAATTTCAGTCCCAGTGACAGATGTAGAAAAAGAAAGAAAGAAAGAAAGAAAGAAAGAAAGAAAGAAAGAAAGAAAGAAAGAAAGGAAGAAAGGAAGAAAGAAAGGAAGAAAAAGAAGCAGTAAGAAATAGGCTACTCATTAGCTTCCATCCACACAAATGACATTTACAGAAAATGTATCTGTCTCCAAATCTTTTTTAAAATTGTTTATTGTTATTATAAAGATGCTGTACAGAGGGTTACCATTATATAAGTCTGGTAATGAGTACATTTCTTTTTTGAGCGTGTTACCTCTTCCCTCACAATCCAAACCAGTTTTCTATCCAGGATTTGGAAGGGGTACTCTCACACCAGTCACATAACAGCAGTTCTGCAAGGGCTCAAGAATTTCTGCCTCTGGCTGTCTCTAGATGCACAGTCTATAAAATATCCTCATTTGTAAAGCTTGCGCTGGGAATCATTGTGGTAGCAGACAGTGTCTCCAAACATGGAATCTCTTCTCCAGTTAGGGTTGGGTTGGGGTGGGGAACCTGAGGTTGCATTTCTCCATGGAAGCCACTTGGTGCTTGCGTGGAACTACAGCCAGCCGCTGACTGGAAAGCTTCTTTAGGAAGAATCACATGAGTTGCACATGTGGTCAGAAGTAACAAGTCTAAGGAAAAAGTGTGTGTTTCCCATCAGAAGAGAGAAAGCAAGCCACGAGTTCTGCCGACTCCTGCCAGTCCCTGAAGAGTCTCACCCAGTCTTGGAGAGTCCTAGGGCCCTGAGAATGCCCACTTGCAGTGCAGGTTCTCCCTCCCTAGAAGGCCTTCTTGCTTCCTGTCATCTGGAAGCAGCCCAGTTCCCCGCCCCCCAACCTCCACCCCTGTCCCAAGTGGTCTGTGAGACTACAGTTTTGGTCCATTGTAGTTTCTCACAAATGGGACCCTGAACCAAATCTGGTTTAAGGCACTTGAGTGGATGCTCTGTTTATGTGGAGAATGGACTACATGAGTAACTCTAGAACTTCTAGGAGTCCATTGCAAATCTCAGAGGCCACAGACTCCTGCAGTTCTATCAGGCAGGCATAGCCTAAGGCTGTATTCTTGTCTTTCCATTGTGGCACTCTACGGTGAGGTAAATGTGTGAAGGTTGGAGTGAATTATTGAGGAGTGGGCAGGATGTGGATTGGAAGAGGCTTCTAATAGAGCAGCCAAGGAGAGATGCTCACACCTGCCAACATCAAGCTAGTGGGAATCCATGCCAGCAATGGAAGCCAAGGGACCCCCAGGCTTCTCTGATGAGAAAGTCTTGTGCTTCTACTAGCCCACTGATTCTGTATCAAGGCTGAGAGCTTGGCTCAAGTAGTAAAGCACTTGCGTAACAAGCATAAGGCCCTAAATTCAAAACCCTCTATTACAAAAACAAAAAGGAAAAATCCACACCTTGAGGGATGGTTTACCCCTCTCTCCTACAGAGATAAGTGGTAGTGCCTTCTAACCTGTTCAGTGCTTGACTTTTATAACACCTGCATTTGCCCCAGGACTCCTTTATGACTCTTGCAAGTCTTGCTCCTTTTCTTTACTCTTCCCAAGGGCATAGGGGCCAGCCATATTATTAGGCTTGTTTTCCAAAGGACGAATCTGAGTGAGATGCAGGCAGGGAGAGAAAGCCCATGGCTGATGAGTGGCAGAGATGGGACACAAATCTGGAGCACTAAGTTCCAAGTTCATCATTGTTCTGACATTTATGTAAATGCCTCTATGGCCAGAATTGGTGCCTGAGGCAGGGACTGTGCCTGGTCTTCCTTTGAAGCAGATTTTGCCCTCTCTCATCAGGGCAGCAAGCAACATTTCACTTCTGTGAGTATTTACTGAATGGAGACTCCAGGTCTTTACTCTCATTAACAGTAGAAAGGTGCTGGGCGCATTTCTTAAAGGTGGCTCTCACCTGTAAGCCTAGCTACTCAGGAGGCTAAATCAAATCAAAGGGTAGGGTGGAAGCCTTGAGCTGAAGTGCTCAGGTACACCGTGCAGGCCCACAATTTAAGTCCCATGACCGACAAAACAAGTAACGACAACAACAAAAAGCAATAGAGAGGAAGATGGTGACTGGTGAAAGCAGGAGGCCAGGATGCAGCTACCCACAGCAGCAAATCTCTCCCAAGACTGCCTGGCTATGGCACTTCTTGCTCTTCTGTTGGCAGCAAGTTTTTTCCTTTGATAAATATTTCAAACTCTACAGCTCAGAAATCCATAGGCACCTGGATCTTTCCCATTTCCCCCACTGTGTGGAGACATTACCAGGAGGAGGTAGGGATGTGCTTCCAGATACTAATGAAAATTGTGCAGTCCACTTGGCAGCCCTTTTCACTTCACCTCCTCCTTGGCAAATAAACTCTTACTCTGTGAACATCCTGTAAAAAGTCCAGGCCACAAAGGCTTCAGCTGTGTGGCTAGCAGTTCCCAATGTTTCCTTTTCAAATGAGTGGTTATGACTGTGTACTTTCTAAACTCATTAGCTCTGGGGTCTCACACAGTAGGCTCGCATCCTAACCAAGCCATTTTCCAGCTTGCACTCGAGGCATGGGCAAATCCCTTCGCTTTTTCACTTAAGGCTGGCACTACATCCTTGAGTCACAGCCGACTACTGGCTTTTGGTGGTTAGTTTAAATGCAGATAAGAATCTCACAGAGTTTCCTGAACGGGCAGGCTTTGTGCCTCAATCCTCCAATTTTAGCCTCCTTAGCTAGGATTATAGGTGTGAGACACTGGGTACTTGGCAACTTTGGGCAACTTCTTCCTCAACTTCCCTGATCATATTTTTCACTTGTATCATAAAATTAGTCTATATTTGGATAAAGGGCTAGAAGTAAGCTATGTAAAGTGCATAGCACAGGGCTTGACTTATTGGTTAATATGTGGAGTTATCATTGCTATTGTTAAATTCCTTCACTAGTGTTCTGCTCTTCCAAATGGCAAGTGTTAGAAAAAAATCATGGATTTCTTAAATTCAGCACAGTCTCTCTGTTACAAGTCATTTCTCTCTTATGTATCTGCCTTACTCTCTCCTGTCACAATAATTATACATTTCTGAAGATTTGCTTTATTTGTTGTTTTTTTAGGCAGGTGTTAGCAGATAATTCTTCATGAATATCTAGTAGTCTTTATATCTTGAGAACAGAAATGTTCAATGCTATTTGCTCCTAATTATATTTCCAAGTATATTTGTATCATTATTGGTGGGATTAGAGAGCCTGTTTCTACCACAGCATCTCCTATCAACCTTGCTTCCTACCAAACAAACCCTCTATCAAATTTTTCAAAGATGTCACTGCCTCCCTCCTCTCTCCCCTTTACTTCCTTGGCAGTGATGAAGGGTCACTGCTTTTTCCTCCCTGGGGATATAGTCCTCAGGTGGCTCTTATGGTCTTGTATAATGAATCTACTCAACAATTCCCATGCATCTGAGCTTTCTGACCTCTTCGTCAATGCTATGCTAAGGCAATTCAAGCACTCTGCCTTATTCAAATGTATTATTTCCCAGAGGGGAAAAAAAACAGTCTCAGAAGGTTACATATTGTGTGATCTCAATACTGTAACATTTTTTTTTTGAATTTTGATAAGTCTGTACGATGGAGAACACATTAGTGGGTGGCTGGGCACAGGAATGGGCTTGCTTGCTGAGGGTTAGGATCAGGAAGTCCAGTGGGCAGGTTGAGGGATAGGAGTGAATGCCAACCTAAAGACGCAGCAGGAAGGAACACTTGTGGTGACGGAGCCTTTCCTTATTTGTGAAAGTAATTTCACAAATAAATCATTGGACAAAATGGCATAGACTGAAACCTATCCATACAAATACAGATGTTCATTGCAGCCTTATTCATAATTGCCAATGGTTCAAAGTAACCAAGTATCTTTCAGTAAGTAAATGGGTTAAAATTAATCATAATGCTGAACAACAGACTACTACTTGTTTGGAAATTGGAGGAAAAAGAAACAGGCCAGACTCAATCTCAACAGGCGAGGACTGTTTATTGAGGCATGGGGCAAGAGGCAATAACCTTTCCTCAGGAATGGAGGTTGTGCAAGCCAGAGGGTTGGAGTTAGGCTTTCGTGGGGTCTGAGCAAGAAGACAGAGGTTATTAAATAGGCAGTTTGGGCTGGGGAAGAGGGAACTTTCGGTTGGACCCACAATGGAATGTGTATGGCCAGGCTGAGGTGGGACTGCCCCACCTCCGTCAAGCACATCTGCATATACCTGGTGTTTTGCCTGACATCTGCATGCACCTGGGATAACAGGATGAGGGTCAGTCCTTCATATTCCATCTTGAGATGTATAAAAAGACTGAGCCAAGAGGGAGAGGTAGTCCTTCACTACTTAGTACTAAAAAGAAATGAGTTATTCCACATGGAAAGATATAGTGGACGCTTAAACATACATTACTAAGTAAAAGTCTCTAACCTGAGACGTCTGCGTGCTTCATGATTCTACTACAGGTTGAGAATCCCTTATCCAAATACTTGAGACTAGAAGTGTTTTGGATTTTGGAATTTGGAGAATTTTGGAATATTTGTATTTCATAATGAGATAATTTGGAATGAGACCTCAGTCTAAGCACCAACATATCTATGTTTTCTATATACCTTGTATTCACAGGCTGAAAGTAACTATATACTCCTGCACATTGCATGAGGCCAGATACAGAATTTTCTATTTGTGGCATGTTAGTTCAGCACTGAAAAGGCTTTGGGCTTTAGAGAATTTCAGATTTTCGAATTAGGGATTCTCAACCTGTACCTGGGAAAAGCAATGTGCACTCTAGGAATGGCAGACCTATGAAGGCAAGAAAAGGCCATGGTAACCAAGGATGTAAGGGAGGCAGGGAAGAAAAGGAAGAACATGGGTTTTTAGATTAAGAAAATTCTTCTGCATGATACTGCAATATGAGTACAATCCTTATGTTTGTCCTCAACCATAAAAAGTGAAATGCCAGAATACTGATGCAAACTATGGGCTTTGAAGAGATAATAGAATAAAAAGCATGTTCTTTAAGATGCATGAACATTTGCACGCACACACACATACACACAAATGTGTTTAAAAAGTGGCAGAAGGGGCCTGGAGCTTGGCCTAGTGGTAGAGTGCTTGCCTAGCATGCATAAAGAGCCAGTTTCAATTCCTCAGTACCACATATATAGAAAAAAGCCAAGAGTGGTGGCTCAAGCAGAAGAGCTCTAGCCGTGAGAAAGTCCAAGGACATTGCTCAGGCCCTGAGCCCAAGCCCAGGACTGGCAAAAAAAAAAAAAAAAAGTAGTAGAAGTGGGGCAAGGTGGTTCATGCATATAATCCTAGCTATTCAGGAGGCTGAGATCTGAGGAGATCTGAGGACCACGGTTCCAAGCCAACCCAGGCACTAAAGTCTGAGAAATTCTTATCTCCAGTTAACCACTAGAAAACTGGAAGTGGCACTGTGGCTCCAGGGGTAGGGCAGTAGCCTTGAGCTGAAGAGCTCAGGGACAGCGCCCAGGCCCAGAATGAGATATAATATATGGAGATATAAATATAACTACATAGATATAAAAGTCTATGATGGGGTATATACTCTATAGACATAATCCTATATAAATCATATGTATCTATGACATATAAACTCTCAGCTTAATTTTAATTATGTTCTAAAATTTAAGTGCCAGTGATTGCATTTAGAGATTCCTTTCTTGAAAACTTGTTTGTTAAACATCACATTTGAAATATGGTGTAAAAATCAGTGTTAATATAATCTTTTAATAAAAAAATGGCAGAAGGGCCGGGAGTTTGGCCTAGTGGAAGAGTGCTTGCCTAGCATGCACTAAGACCCGGGTTCGATTCCTTGGTACCACATACTTAGAAAAAGCCAGAAGTAGTGCTGAGACTCAAGTGGTAGAGCTCTAGCCTTGAGAAAAAGCCAAGGACAGTGCTCAGGCCCTGAGCTTAAGCCCAGGACTGGCAAAAAAAAAAAAAAAAAGAAAAAGAAAAAGAAAAAAAATGGCAGAAAAGGTGCAAAATGTACCATTTTACTTAGTAGTTATTATCTTTTCCCTGGTTTTGATGTTTGATATGACAGCTCTAGAATTGTCATGAAAAATTCCTGTGAGTCTACATTTTACAATAAAAAGGTTTTTTCAATCTTTTAATTCTTTAATGTGAAATTTATTTTGAATTGGTATAGGGTGAGACTTTAGGTTAATACAGATGCATGTGATTAACCAAACACCCAGTATCCTATCTTGATTAACATTGCCCTGCTCTTCTCATTTGCAAAACTTCTAATGGGATTCATTAAACTCAAATATTTAGGGATCTCTTTCTAATCTGGATGCTCTGTACTATGTATTCTTGATCTTGTGCCAGTATTACACTGATGTTATTATCATTACCGGTTACACAAATGATTCAGACTGATTTTAGTAATAATAAGGAAGTGGAAGAGGAAGAAGAAAATCAGTGGTTTATGAACACCTAGTTGTCATTTGAGATCTGGGAAAATGGTGAAGCTGGGATTAATTTCAGACCTCATGGGTTCAAGGAGTTATATTTTAAAAAAATTATAATATGCTACCTTTGAAAGAAAAAACATACTTTATCTATTTATTCTTCAAGTCTAACTTAAAAAATCATTTGGTCTTGTTTGGATGGAAAATAAACATTTGACATTTTAGTTTTCTACGTTCAAACATGTAAATGAATCTTGGAAAAATTAGATATCTTGATAATATGTTTGTTTTCATTTTAGTGAATTTACAATATTTAGCCAGCCCCACATTGAAAGACATTTGTTTAGCTTTTTCTTATAACATGTTGAGCATCCCTAACCTCCAAAATCTGAAATCTGAAACCTTTTTGTGTGTGGGTTGGCGGGAGGGGCTTGAACTCAGGAGCTGAGCTTCTTTGTGCTCAAGGCTGGCACTCTACCACTGGAGCCATATCACTACTTCCAGGTGTTGAGTGGTCAATCAGAGATAAGAGCCTCACGGGGACTTTTCTGCCCAGGCTGGCTGTAACTGTGATCCTCAGATATCAGCCTTCTGAGCATTTAGGATTACAGGACTGTCTGGATTTTATTCTTCTTTTAATGGCTACCCAGTTGTCCCAATATTACTTGTTCATTTGTTTATGCCATGTGTGACTTGAAGTCAGGTCTTTGGTGTTGTCCCTAAATTTTGGGGGTTTTTGTTACTGTTTTTGTTTTTGTTAAAACTGGGGCTCTATCATTTAGGCCACAGCTCTACTGCTTGCTCTTTGGGTAGTTAATTGGAGATAAGAGTCTCATTGACTTTCCTATGGGGCTGTATTTCGTCCACAGATCTCAGCCTCCTGAGTAGCTAGGATTACAGGTGTGAGCCACCATGCCCGGCAATATCATATGGCTTTGTTTTTTTTCATATATTTTTATTGTCATTATTGTACATTGTATTCACCAGATAGAAGATGCATTACTTCACATACATTGATACCCTTTCTCATGTCTTGGTCCCCATTTCCCTCCCCCACCGCCGCCTCCATCCAGTTTTGTTCCCTTCCCTATCTGATTTCAAATAACCAAATACACATATACAATATATCAGATAACAAGGTGAAGTACTGTAACAATATGAGATAACCAAGGGACAGCAAAAGAGATGAGAGATAACATAGTACATTAAGGATAACAATCACTCATTTATGGCTTTTGTTTCTATATCCTGGAGGTCCTTACATTTAGCATCATTCTATATAGCCTTGTGTATCTAGGTTTTGCCCTATTGTAAACCTCCGCTAGGAGAGTCCAAGGTTTCTACTGATTATGACGAATGAGGGAAACCATTGAGCCTAAGTTCCTTTGAGTCTGGCTTACTTCACTTAATATGGACATCATGTGATTTAACGAGCCATTTCCCCTACTGATTTGAAATGACAATTGACTATTAATAAATTTCTATTTTTTCTTTTTCCTTTTTTAAATTTTATTGTGGGGATAATGTATAGAGGGGTTACAGTTACATTCATCAGGTAGGTGCATTACTTCTTGCACATTGATAATTTCTATTTTTACATGAGTCTATTCATGAACCTCCAACTGTGTTTTCATTAGACCCTATGATTATTCATATATCAGTACCATAGAGTTTTACTTATTGTATTTAATAATGTGTCTTACTAGCTGATCAACTTTGTGCCTGTTTGCTGTTAAATTTACCTGTGCTGGGCACATGCCTGTGCTAGAGATGACTTTCCACCTTCTTGCATGAATTCCTCCCAGCTTGCAGTTCTCAAAGTCAGAGTCTCTAAGCCGTCGTTGTCTTCATGCCCCTCTAGAAGCCAGATGAGCAGAAAGGTGAGCCTCTTTATCCATTTCTCTTTGTCAAGGGCTTCTAAGAGATTTTTATCAATTGTGCTTCTAAATCCTATCAAGATCATTCTCTCCTGGACCATGCAAGGGCTTAAGATATTTCTCTTGTTCAAGTTCTCAGAATAAGTTCTGATGTTTTTCTCCTACTAATGTCAAAGAGCAGGCCTGTAATTTGCCCAAATTTAAGAGTATTTTCCCCTGGCTTCCTAGCTGGCTTCAACATGTGAAAATATTCTCAATTTCAACTTTACTTCCTTTAACATTGTGCAAGAGAGTATGTGGCAAAGCCTTACAAACGTTTTTGACGTTTTTGCTCTGAGTTGCCAATCTATCATGTGATTCCTTTTCCTTTGTATAATGACAAATTTGAAAGCAATCACTCCATAAACTTTGGCTTTGTTATTTGTTTCCTTTGTGCTACTCATTTCTATTTCCCCATCTATCACTCTTCTCTATTGATTTTGGATGGTTCTGTGTTTGCCTTTGTGCTTTGTAAAGAGAGCCATTGATTTTAAATAGTTTTAGAAACGTTGGGAGCATTGTTAAGTGACACAGTCAGTCATAGTGTTGCTACTGAAAGCTTCAGATATTACCTTACAAATGTCATTGTCTCAAGCCTTTGATTATGAAAATTAAGTCTACTGACAGCTCTTGGAGGAAAAAGCAGTTCAGATTTGTTATCTGCCTATTCATGACAGTAAGAACCAGAAGTAATCTACCTGTCTAATGTCCTGTTGTACCACTGAGGGCAAGTATGTGTTTGATTTCAAGTCCAAAATGTAGAATGTGATAAAGTGAAAAGAGAACTTGGGATTAAAATTCAGTAGGTCTGGTGTACTGTGGCTGGGTGGAATTCCTTCTGTGACTGCCTGGAGAAAAACTGAATGCTCCTAGATAGGATGGCAGGAAAAGTCCTCTGAGATGATTATCTGGGTAACTAGATATTGACCTAGCTGAATATCACTTAAATGTATCAATAAATTCCATGATTCAGATGAAGAGACAATCTTGTCCTTGGCAAATAAAGAAAGCACATATTTGGTGGGGGTGAAGGAATGGTTGGCTGACTAGTGAAGTCCAGAGGCATGACTCACAGATGTGTGAGCCCAGTCACCTGCCCTAATGTAAAACTTTGTCCAGGGAGAGCCTTGGAAGAACAAAGAAAAAATATCTCATGGACACACCCATTTCATTTCCACCAGAGTCAACCATGGTTCTTTTCATTTCAACCAAGTCCTATATCTTCCTGGATATTTTGGGAAAACTAGGTCTCTTGTCAAACTATAACTCAGCTAGATTTTTCCCTATGGATTGTTTTCACCTTAATGAGTCAATATGTCATGACCAGCATTCTAGACTTATCTGGCTCTTCCTCAACCACAATAGCCCCCTCTCTTCTGTTTCCTATTACATTCCTCTGGACTGAGGGGTGGAAGTGTGGAGCAGAGTTGGCCTTATCTCTCCTATGGCTGACTATATCTCCAGGAGGAGACTCTGCCCTCATCACACCCCAACTTACCTGCCCAGCTCTCTCCTGGTTGGTGAGGTGATTCATGTTTACTTTGGGTGGAGTATTTGGAATATTATAGCCTAATCACATTCATTTCAGCATATTGCTCACAATATTTTTCTAGACTAATATAGCTATTAATTTCTGTACACTGTTAAAACTCAACCTTGTAAATTGAGATGTTTTTTGCCCAAAGCTGAAAGTACAACTAAAGTGTCTAAAATTTCCAGGGGTGAGAGGTGACCAGTATTGACAGTATCCTATGCATTGACAGCTTTTCAAGATTCTGAACAAAATTCTAGAGATCCCTGGCATGCTCTATGAATAAGATGAAAAGATGAAGTAAAAACAAAATCTCAGAAAGCAACAAACTTCTGTTACCTTTGTGGTACCTGCTGGACTATTTCATCCAATTTGAGTGAGAAAAAGACAAAAGAAAAACAACATAGAAATATGCTATCCTCATGATCATTTCAGTTCAGGAAAAAAAATAAACCAGTCTTCTTTAATAAGTACATGATAGAATATTTTTGGTAGTAAAATACAAATTTAGCACTACATGAAATAAAATAAAGTGGGTAAATCTTAGATGCAATGTTGAGGGGGAAAATAAATCCAGAATCTCTCTCTATCTCTATGTATATGTATAAATATATATATGTACATATATATATGCATGTATGTATCTACTATCTAAGATGAAATCAGTTAAATGAAATATATGTAGATCAATAGGCAGGTAGATAGTTTCCTGGGGCTGCTGTAACAAGTTATCACAACTTGATGGCTTAAAACAAAAGATTATGATTCTTTCAAAGTTCTGGAGACCAGAGCCTGAAATTAGTTTTGCTGGGCTACAAGTCAAGGAGTTGGCAGAGTTGTGCTGCCTCTGGAGGCCCCAGAGAAGAATCTGTTCCTTGCTTCTTCCAGATTGTGTGGCTGCCAACATTTCTTGGCTACTTCACTCCAAGTCTGCCTTCATGGTCACATTGCCTTCTCATCTGCAGGCAAATCTCCCTCTGCTGCATTTCACTAGGTCACTTGTAATTGCATTTAGGATCCAACTGGTAATGCAGGAGAACTTTCCCATCTCAATATCCTTCATTTAATCACATTCCCAAAACTTTTATTGTGTAAGATGTTAGGTTTCAGGAAAAGGGTTTAAGAATGCTCTTTTAAAGTGAGTAATCTGTTAACAGGTATTTATCTTAGTGTGGCTTGAATGTACATCAGTTTTATACTAGCATACAATAGTTTTTAATTTAAGGAACAAAAAGGGAAGGCAGAAGGAAATTTCTGATCTTACAAAGAAAGAAAAAAAGTACATGACAGATGTTGTGACTTGTGCCTATAATCCTAGCTCTTAGGAGGCTAAGGCAGAAGGATTGAGAATTTGAGGGAAGCCTGGAGTACTTAGTAAAAACAGACTCTTGAAGAAACAGAGGCTGTAAAGATGATGGTGGATCTTTCTAATACTGTTGATGGGGAATATAGAATGATGTAGTCACTCTGGGAAGTAGTGTGGTAGTTTCGTACACAACTAAAAATAATCCAGTAATTTAATGAATAAACTCTGTTCTCCACATAAAACCTAGACTTATGGTTCATGCAGCTTTATTTTTCAAAATGAAAACAATCATGATACCCTTAATAGAGGAAAAATTATGTTTAGTTATCAATATATGCAAAGACTTGAATGGATCTAAAAAGCATTATGCTGCATGAAAAAATAATAGTCATGTATAGAGATCATAGCGTTGTATGGATCTGTAAACATTCAATCTCAAAATGTCAAAACTGTAGCTTTAGAGAGTAGATTCATGATTGTCAGGCACAGGGATGGTAGATGTGGTTGCGATTTTGAAGGGACAGTTTGATGGAGACTTTTGTGGTGTTGGAATATTCTGTATCTTGACCTAGTGGTATTTTCAGAAATCTGTGCTTTACAAAGAATGGAGTAGGGGCCGGGAGTTGGGCTTAATGGTAGAGTGCTTGCCTATCATGTGCAAAGACCTGGGTTTGATTCCTAGATATGTGGTACCTAGAAAAGCTGGAAGTGGTGCTGTGGTTCAAATGGTAGAGGGCTGGCCTTGAGCAAGAGCACCAAAAGAACTTTTTAAGAGGGCCGGGAGTGTGGCCTAGTGGGAATGAGACAAATGGTACAGGAACCTCTCTATCTTCTCATTGCAGCTTCCTGGAAATCTATAATGAAATTCGCATAACAGAATGAAGGTAGAAAGTGATCATTTCCCAAAGAAAACAGGGAATAGTTGGGAATGCAATTATACTTCATCATTATCATCTCTAGATTTCTCTAAATCAACCTTTAAAACAGGGTATGCTGCCAATTAACTGCATAGTTGTTCAGCATCATCACAGTATACCTGGCCCCTTGTATAATGTACTTGATCCTTCTGAGTCTCTGCCTACACTTCTTACCCTTTTTCTGGGACTCTTTAGCTGCCAGTTTGGTAAGTATCTTCTTTCTGGCTTTGTTCATCACATCTTATCTGAAGCAAGTTTCCTTGATCTTCTTATCACAATCTTTCCGTCAGTATAGGGAACAAACACAGCATGTCTCCTCTATGGTGACCTGCTGGACCTTTCCTCTTCTGCCGCCTGCTTCTAAATCTCTTCCTGTATTCCTGTTTAAAAGCAACACACTGGAATATGATGGGTTCCTTTCTTGTCTTTTATTATATTTGGACCTTCTCAAGCCAGGTGGCTGGTAAAAAAAATCTCTTCTGTTCTGTTCTCTTCCTTCTCTTCCTTTTTCCTTCCCTCCCTTCCTCTCCTCTCCTTTTCCCTCTTCCCCTTCCCTTCTCACCTCTCTTCTCCTTCCTCTTCCTTCCTCTGCTCCCCTTTTTCTTCCTTCCTTCTTTCCTTTCCTTCCTTTTTTCCTCCTTTCCCTGTTCTCCTTCCCTCCACTCCATTCCTCCTCCCTCTTCCCTTCCTTTTCTTAAGACACCATGAGTCTCAAGTTATTCAGAGAGTGAGGAAGACAAGCCTCTGACTCCCAAAGTAGTCAACACAGCCAGAAGGCAGGTCTGCAGGCCAGACACTTTGCTACCACAAGATTACAGTTTCTTGTCACTCTAACTTCAGAAAGCTGTAACTCCTGGCCAGGGAGGGTGAGCCTTCAACAACTGACTTGGCACCAGCCAAATTCTGAGGCAGGGTATCCTGAGATCTTGTGAGTTGTAGTGTTTCGTGTTAGCAAGTTCCCAGAGTCTTTCTGCTCCAAATGACCAAGATAGAGAGGAAACACATGTCTACTTTAGTAAGGATAGCCTCCTACACCAGAGCAGTCATGGTGTCTTAAATCCCCACACTGGGTTAAGGCTTATAGATTGTGTGGACTTCCCCCAGGCAGAATTGGCAGTCTCTATAGCAGGACCATTTCTACTTGCAAAGGAGTTTTCATCTTTCCTGCCACCCTGTGAATGGGCTTGGAACTCCTCCCTATCACTTTTTCTTTGGTTTATTGGGGGGTTGGTTCTCTACACTATGCTTCTTCTTTTGTGATTCCTGATGTTGTTCTTCTCCTTCAGAATCCAGTATCTCCTGTGTTACCTTAGTTCCAAAGATAAGACAAGTCCCCAAAGTTCTACCAGTTTTTGCTGTCAGCTAACGGCACTGCTTTTATTGGGCAACAGTAATTTTCTGAAAGGAATCTCAGCAGTTTATTTCCACATCAGCACAGAAATCACATTCTAAATACCTTCTACTTTTTTGTTTTATATTCTCATTTTGGTGGAGCATGTTATCTGTAGTTTCTCAGAAAGTATACTGAGAACTAAAAACATCATTCTGTCTGTGTGTGTGTGTGTGCGCGCGTGTGCGTGTGCACTCACGCGCTCATGAGCATACTGGTACACTAGTCCTGGAGCTTGAACTGAGGGACTACATGCTGCTTCTTAGCTTTTTTTGCCCAAAGCTCATACTTTATCACATGAACCACAGCTCTACTTTAGGATTTTGAGGTGGTTACTTGGAGATAAGTCTCCTGGACTGTCCTGCCTCAGCTAGACAGTCTTCAGATCTCCACCTGCTGAGTAGCTAGGCGTTAGCCAGGGCTGTCCAGCTAAACTGTCATTATTCTATCCTCACTCATTTTTGTAATTTTTTAAAAGTATCTTTAAGTAGTTATGCAAAAGAGTAATTTGGAATAAAACTCTGAATCCTTTTGACATAATTTTGTTGGTATCACTATATTATCTCCTAGATTTTGAAACTGCTGTTGGTAAGATACCACAATTGTGTTTATCACTCCCCAGACTCTCACTTTCTTGTCTTGCTTTTATTCTCTCTCTGGAAAATTTTAAGATCTTTCTTTCCCCCATCCCCTCTCTCCCCCCTCTCTGCCTCTCTGTCTCTGACCCCTGTCTCTCTCCCACTCCCCCTCTTTGTTTATCATTATCAATCATGGGGCTTCAACTCAGGGCCTGGGCACTGTCCCTAGCTCTAGGCTAGCACTTTACCACTCTGAGCCACAGTCCCACATCCAGCTTGGTGGTTAATTGGAGATAATAGTGGAGTCTTATGGTGGCTTCCTGACTGACTTGGATTTGTGATCCTCAGATCTCAAGCTCCCGAGAAGCTAGGATTAAAGACATGTGCCACTGCGCCCAGCTACAAAGGGTTTCATTATGCGATTTCCATATATTTACACAATATATTCTGATCGAGTTCATCCCTCTGTCATTCCCTCGTATTCTCCCTCTTCCTTTCTTAGAGCAAATTCATCAGGTTTTGTCAGTCTATTCTGATACAGTCATGCAAGCGTATTGAATACCCTCACCATAATAACTCATCCCTCACCCTCTCTTTTTGGTCCCTTAATTCATGATGATGTGGCCCAAACACAATCTGTTTGACATTCCTCTATGTAAGAAAGAGATGATATAAAATTTGTCTTTCCAGTCTGGCCTATTTTGCTTAACATGATGATTTCTAGTTTCATTCATTTTCCTGTAAATGACATAATTTCATTTTTTCTTTCTGACAGAAAAATACTCCATGGTGAGTATATATGCTACATTTTCTTTATCAGTTAATCAATTGATGAACACCTAGGCTGATTCTATATTTTGGATATTGTGATTAGTGATGCTATAAACATGAGCAGGCAGGTATATCATGACAATATGTTCCTTAAATTCCTTCAGATATCTGCACAAGAGAGGTATAACAGATCAAATTCTTTCAGATATATGCCTAAGAGAGGTATAACAGATCATATTGAAGTTCTAACATTCATTTTTTAAGGAACCTCCAAACTGGTTTCCTACCTATTTAATAGCTTTTTTTGCCTAATATTTTCAGTCCCTCTTCCTTGATCTTCTTTTATTCAGAATTGACCCTTTAATATTTTCTGTTTTTGGAGGGGCTTGCCACATAACCCAGACTGACTCCATAGTCATTATGTAATCCATGCTTGCCTCAAATTGATAATCCTTCTGCCTTTTAGCTGTTGTTGTTGCTGCTGCTGCTGCTGCTGCTACTTGTGGGGCTTGAACTCTGGGCCTGGGCACTGTCCCTAAGCTCTTCAGCTCAAGGTTAGCATTCTACTCCTTGAGCCACAGCACCACTTCCGGTTTTCTGGTGGTTAATTGGAGACTTCAGTGCCCAGGCTGTCTTTGAACCACAGTTCGCAGATCTCAGCCTCCTGAGTAGTTACGATTACAGGCTTGAGCCACTGGCATCCGGCTCCTTCTGCCTTTTAAGTATATAAATTCCAGTTGTGTGCTTCATCCTCAGATCCTTTAATGGTTTTCTTTAAAAAAAAAAAAAAAGAAAACCTTTTCTCTTATGGTGTATATTCTATCTTTTTTTATTAACTCTCTGTGACATATATTACAGTCTATTTTTTTGAAAGTCCTGGGCCTTTAACTCGGGGCCTGAGCTCTGTCCTTGGGCTCCATTTCTGGCTTTTTCTATATATATGTGGTACCGAGGAATCAAACCCAGGTCTTTGTGCATGCTAGGCAAGCACTCTACCACGAAGCCAAACTCCCAGCCCCTACCTTCTGTTTTTCTATTGAGACTTTAACTTTGGTCATCATGGTGTAAAATTTCAAGAATATATATACATATACAGTTTATTGTTAGTTTTAGTGCTACCAGAGTTTAAACTCAGGGCTCTTGAGTCAAACCCCCTGCACTTTCTGCTTTTAGTTTGTTTTCAGATAGGATCTTGCTCCCTCCCTGTTTCCTTCTCTCTTATTTTCCTATATTCTCTTTTCTTGCCTATATTTTTGCTGATACCAGGGCTTGAGTTCTCATCCCTGAACTCTCAACTGGCCCTTTGCGCATGCCGGGATCTCTATCATTTGAGCTACACCTCCAGTCCAGCTTTTTTGTTGGTTAATTGGAGATAAGAGTCTTAAGGACTTTTCTGCACAGTCTTTTAAACTGTGATCCTTAATTCTTCGCCTTCCAAGTACCTTGGCCTATAAGCTTGAGCTACTGGTGCCAGCTATTGGAGACTCCTGTGTCCAGACTTTCCAGAGAACAAGCAATGGCGAAAACAATGGGGGAGAGCACATGGTGGGGGAGGGGAGTGAAGGTGGTGAGGAGTAAACATAGTGTTAGAAGTTTTCTTTCAATAACTTTCAACTTTCAGGGCTCTGGTGTCATGTCCTATATCTTCCAATTTCTGAATTTTCCTCTCTCTCTCTCTCTTTCTCTCTCTCTCTCTCTCTCTCTCTCTCTCTCTCTCTCTCTCTCTCTCTCTCTCTCTCTCTCTCTCTCTCCCCCTCTCTCTCTCTCTCTCTTCTTTTGACCATGGGACTTGAACCCAGGGCTTGGGCTCTGTTCCTGAGTATTTTGCTCAAGGTTAGCACACTACCACCTCGAGCCAGGTTTATCTGGTGGTTGGAGTTAAGAGTCTCGTGGACTTTCTTGCTGCCTTGACACGAAACTGCCATTCTCAGATCTCAGCCTCCTGAGTAGCTAGGAGCCACAGTGCCCAGCCTTGCTAGGTTTCTGTGATGTGAATTGGCTTACTTCCCACTGTGAGTTCCTCTAAACCTTTCTCTAGCTCTGCTGTGTTGGTGGCAACTCATTCATTTACTTCTTTCAAAACTTCTGCATTTTAGCCTGGCATGGTGGCTCACGCCAGTCTTCCTTCAGAAGGCTCAGCTGAGTCCCAGAACAGTGGCAGTTGCTTTAAAGAGTTTCTTTTCTTTCTTCAAATTTCTTTTTCTTATTTTCTTATTTCTGTTGCTTATTCTTCTGTTCTTTTCATTTCTTACTTCCTTTCTCCTTTCTCCACCTAACTTACATTAGGTATACAAAAGGCTGACTTCATTATGACATTTCCAAACATACATAAAATGTATTCATCAATCTCACGCCTTCTTTCTTTCTAATATTCTTTCTGCTTTAGCCTCAAAATCTAGAATTGAGGAAGTGGCAGTGTGGCTCAAGGGGTAGGGTGGTAGCCTTGAGCTGAATAGTTCAGGGACGACACCCAGGCCTAGAATTTAAGTCAAAATGTAGAATGGAAGGCTTGGAGTTTGAGCTTTGGGTTTTGTCAAACAGGTACTCTGCCATTTGAGCCAAGTCCCCAGACAACTGATCCTAAATAGACTCTGTTGGATGCCATTTAGGCAGCTCATTTTCAGGGAGTGCCTTCGTGAATCCCGGCAGATAGCCCAGCTCTTATATATACCAAACCTTTCCTAGTCAGAATCTGTAGGAGTAGAACCTGTTGCGCTTTTTTTTTTTTCTTTTTTTGCCAGTCCCGGGGCTTGAATTTGAGGCCTAGGCACTGTTCTTTAGCTTTTTTTTTTTTTTTTCCCTCAAGGCTAGTACTCTACCACTTGAGCCACAGTACTATTTCCAGCTTTTTCTGTGTATGTGGTACTGAGGAATAGAACCCAGGGCTTTCTGCATGTCAAGGCAAGCACTCTACCACTAGGCCAAACTCCCAGCCCAACATGCTGCTTTTATAAGCCTTTCTTATGGATTCTCATTATCACCTATGTTTGGAAATCATTGTTTTGAGGAGTTTATGTTTGGAGATCCATTCTGTGTATGTACAAAATAGGAAGGAAACAACTTAATAAAGATTCTAATAGGTAATTTTATGTCAACTAGTCTACATCAAGTCAAATGTGGTTTAAACATTATTCCTTGTAGTTCTTTGAGGGTGTATCGGATGAGATTAATATTGAAGTTGATGGAGGTAGTAAGCAAACTATCCTCTGTGATGTGGAAGATGGGGAGGTCTTCATTCCAGGCTTCTCAGCCAGGAGGCCTGACTAGAACAAAAAGATTTATCCTCTGAGCAAGAGTGCATGCTGTAGCACACGGCTTTGTACTTGAACTGCATCCATAGTTCTCTCCTGGATCTCCAGCCTAATCGTACATCTGTAGATTATGGACTTGCTAGCCCTTATGATCATGTAAACCAATTTCTTAAAATCAATTAATTCTCTCTCCACTTCACCTCTTCAGCCTTCTCTAAGTGGCAAATGAAGTAGAAGCTTATAATCTTCTGAACCCCTTTTTCTTGTGTCTGGCTGCTGTTTGGAAGTAGATAGAGAATGTGCAGAGAGGAGAAATGAGGATATTTGTAGGGTTCTTCTGAAAGCTTGAAAGAAGTTGGAAGATAAAGGGAGAATTCTGAGCCAACAGAAGGGCTGTGACAAACTTGCCCTAACTTTACCGGAACAACGCATAATTAAATACTTCTACAATGAATCAGGTGCAAAGGTTGATACTGTTCTGTTGTGGAGCCCAGAGCTTTGGTCACACCAGTCAAGTGCCTGATGAGCTGAACCTTCAATCCTCAAGACCCAGATTTAATCCCAGATTTGTTTTCCAATCAGACACATATAATTTACACATAATAATCTTCCTTTATATGCTGAATGTTTTATGTTTACGTGTGTGGTGTTAGTAAATACACAAGATTATAGAGCTACTATAATAACCAAGAAGAATATTTCCCTCCTGCTAAGCTCCTTTGAATCCATTTTATTTGGTATCTTCCTTCATTTCCAGTTTCTAGAAACTACTGATTTCGTTTTTTGTTTTGTTATTGTTGTTTTCTGTGCCCAGTTTGTCTGTATCATTTTAAACTTTCTAGAATTCCATTGAATGCAATCACACTGAAAATAGTACTTTGTATCTGGCTTCTTTTACTTAGCATAGTGCTTTTGGGATTTCTCTAACTTCGTTGGCGTTGATCAGCAGTGTTTTCTTTGTATTGTTGGGTAAAGTATTCTGTGGTATGGATGTATCATCAGTTTGAGTTATGACATTTAGGTTGTTTTTGCTTTGGACCATTACAAATAAAGTTGCTTTGAGTATTTCTACTCAGGTTCTGGTCTGTTTTTATTTGCCTTGAGTAAATGCCAAGAATTGAGATTGTTGACCATATGCTATGAAAAGAACCAGTTTTGTGTTTTGTTTTGTTTTGTTTTTTGCCAGTCCTGGGCCTTGAACTCAGGGCCTGATCACTGTCCTTGGGCTTTCTCAAGGCTAGAGATCTACTACTTGAGCCACAGAACCACATCTGGCTTTTTTTCCCCTATGTATGTGGTACCAAGGAATCGAAATCAGGTCTTTGTACATGCTAGGCAAGCACTCTACCACTAGGCTAACCTCCAGGCCCCAGAACCAGCTGGGGTTTCTTTTGCAAAACTCGACCATTTCATATTTACAACAGTAATGTAGCATTGGATTATTTTGAGAAAGACAATTTGTTGAAGACAGATCTACAAATATTCTTATTTTGTGCCATCAGCATCAATGACATACAATTGGTTTTTTTTTTTTGCCAGTCCTGGGCTTGAGCTCAGGGCCTGAGCACTGTCCTTGGACTTTCTCAAGGCTAGAGCTCTACCACTTGAGCCTCAGCACCACTTCCAGCTTTTTTCTATGTATGTGGTACTGAGGAATCAAACCCAGGTCTTCATGCATGCTAGGCAAGCACTTTAACCACTAGGCCAAACTCCTGGCCCTACAATTGGTTTTATACAAAGCATTACTTAAGAGGGCTGGAAACATGTGTGATGCATATTTATAATCCCAGGACTGTGGACAATGAGGGAAGGAGATTGTGATTTCTAGGATGACAAGACAGTTGAACCAGGAATCAGATCCATCCAAGTCCATTATTGGATATATCACAATAACTTCTGTAACTTTGGACAAGTTATTAGATCTCATCATGTTTACCTGTGTCCCCAACCTGTTAAATGGAGATAATAGCATAGCGTTTTTGTGAGGGATGTTGTGAAGATTAAGTAAAACAAACCACACAAAGCCCTTAATACAACACAATAAGCTTATGTGTAATTTATGATGAATATAAATTAGTTCTGTTATTTTTTATTACCCTCTTTGGAATAGAATTTGTTACAGTAAGAGTCAATTCTCTGAGAACATTACCATAAACTTCTTTACAATTTCTTTCCAGTAATACTTTAGAACTCAGAAAAGCCACATAAAGTTGAACATGATATTTTTGTTAAAAGGAGGAGCCTATAATTATTTGGAATGAACAAGCAAATCATTTTCAAATCCTCTCTAAACTGTCTGGCCTCACTTTCTTAATTTGTAAAACAACTAATTATTCAGACATTGCATCTTCACAGAGTTGACATGTGATCAAAGAAAAACTGAATATATAAGCTTTAAAGAGCTACATCAATATTTTCCTCAGTGAAAAGTTTAGAGGATAAAAGCATAAGATATAATTCAGTTAGACATTACAAGATAATGGTGTCCTTTTATAAACTTCTTTCTAATGTTGATTGGAAAAATAAGCTGAGATTTGGGGAAAGTTGGTGTGTGTGTGTGTGTGTGTGTGTGTGTGTGTGTGTGTGTGTGTGTGTGCACGTGCGCACAAACTAGTTCCCAGCCTTGAAATACTTCTTTAAGAGATAATTAGGATTGGGAAGGGGTGGGGGAAAGGAAATGGGGACAAAAACATGAGAAGGGGTATCAGTGTGCAAGAAGTAATGCACCTACTACCTGACACATGTAACTGTATCCACTCTATACATTATCCCAACAATAAAATTTTTAAAAAGAGATAATGAGGGATTATTCCTTATGGAAGAAGGAATTGATTCATATGATTGATGAATTAATGGATAATGTGTTGTCTTCTGTGTGATTATGCTTTAAAAGCCAGTTTGACTAGAACTCTCATGAACTCCCTGTCTGATCATGTGACTCCATACACTGCCTGAGGACTCAGCCAGCCAGAAGGCCATTGTCAAATGAGACCCCTCAACTTTGGACCAGAGCTCCATAAGCAAAACTCTTTACAATTTATAACTTGCTCAAGGTGCGCTATTGTGTTATTAGCACCCAGAAACAGATGAAAGCATAAAGAAATCCAAGCTATCACTCTGACTCTCACCAGCACTAATCTACCTCCAATAAAAGAAAGAACACATAGCTCTTTTCACACTGTTGGAAGTTAACATGCAGAAGTCAATAGAGTAATTTAGTAGCCACAGAAGAATGACTGTGTGCATCAGAGTATCTGCTTTCAGTTGTTTAAGATGACACATGACTTTGAATTGACACTTAAAATTCTTTTATTCATTTGCAATGTTGAGGATCAAATTTAGAATGTGAAGCATGCTAGAAAAGTACTCTATACCACTAAGTCATAGCCCCAGCTTTTGAATTTATTTTCAAAATCCTAATCGTTGCATTTAAAAAGCTGTTTACACAATGGAAATTTTGACATTACAAGGAAAGTTTTAATAGAAATATAAATTATTTAACTATCCATTGGAGCCATATGGGAGAACAAAATATGAAGTTAAGATTTGTATTAGGGCACAGTAACTCTGTACGTATTCAGTATGGAAAGGAATTAGTTGTACCTTCCATACTTTATGAGCAATGGCAGGCAGTTAGCCTAAACTACTAAATTGCATTCTCTCTTTCTATATCTGACACTTCAGGGTTTGTTGGAGCTGTTCTGTGGAGGAAGTCCAATTCCACCTCAACTACAAATGAAGAGAGGGAGGGAGACAATGGACTTTTGATCTGTCTGTTCTTCAGACTTAGCCAGTTGATATGGTCTTCTAAGTACAGATACTATGAAGTTTTTATCTAATAAGTCACTTTTTAAATAAAAAACTGAACAAAGCCTGAGAATATGTTATAATTGGTTTAGAGGACTCAGAAATAAAGGAATTAGTTGTGTTTTTAATTTGCTGGCAGTTAATTTTTTCTGATACTGCTGTGTGGTCTGAAATACTGACATAGCACCACACATTCAGAATACACATCTCACGCAGACACAGTCTAAAATGCTATGATTCAGAAACATCTACTAGGTGCCACCTCAGGAGTGTGCTTTCTCAAACACAATCACATATCATTTTCATGACAACTGTGTGAAATATGTATTTATATGCTAGTTCTTTGGTTATGTGTAGCATGTAACCAAAATAACAGATATTAGAATTTGGAATCAAGCAAACCAATTTCCACACAAATCCCAAACTAGCACTTATCTATCTCTAATGTGAGAACAGGAACTGGGGCTTGAGCCATGTGGTTCAATGACAGGATATCACCTAGAAGGAACAAATCTCTGGGTTTGATCCCCAGCACTTGAAAACAGATACAATGCAATACCACACAGCAACACAGAGCATGTTTTATATGATATAGTAGGACAACAAGCTAAATTCACTGCATAACAGTAACTACAGGGGAATGCCTCATTGTTCTCACTTTCTGTGTGTGTGTGTGTGTGTGTGTGTGTGTGTGTGTCTGTGTGTCTGTGTGTCTGTGTCTTTGTCTGTGTGTCTGTGTGTGTCTGTGTCTGTCTGTCTGTCTGTCTGTCTGTTTGTCTGTATCTATCAGTCTGTGAATGTATACACAAAGAAACCAATGCTAGGGTGGTAAAATAACTTAACTAGCACTTTTCATGGTGCTAACACAGAAGAAATAACATTTCAAGCCCACTATCTCGATACCCATAAGCAACAAAGGTATACCTTAAAGAACTACAAGCATGAGCACTCCAGATGTGTCATATTTTGATAAGTGAGCACCGGAAAAATTTTCTAAGGAAGTCTTTCTCAAATATGGAGTTTTCACCTCCAATATCATTCATTTCCTGAATAAGTTGACAGAGGACTAGAATCCTTCATTTTTTAAAACTGTCTTGGAACTATTTCTACTTCTTACCACTCATGGGATAGTATGTTAGGTTTTCCACTAATTGTGCTATTCAGTGATTTTTTGTATATGCTTGAAATATCTGTCAAATATCAAGGTCTTCTGTATATAAAATGCACATTATACCCTTATGTTCTCAAGACCATACTATTTGCACCTGTCATCTTCCCTGGGGGACGGGGAGCAATTGAGTCTTTGTGTTTCTATCCTTACCAATAAGCCTCTTGATTATAGTAGTCCATTCTGAACATTCTGTAGACATAAAAAAGCAACAATTTAGTGAAGACACTAGACCCAAATACCAAGGAATTGATCTTAAATGCTGCAAAAACAAAGACCTATACTACAATGGGAAAAAAATTCAAATCACAGCAGATCTGTCCATGCAAACTCTAAATGCAAGAAAGCTTGGAAAAACATCACTGATGTCCTGAAGACCAACAACTGCCAACCAAGACTGATACATGCAGCAAAACTAGCATTTACATTTGAGGGAGAAACAAGAATATTTCACTCCAAAGAGAAGCTTTATGAATACGTGCACACTAAACCAGTGTTACAAAAAATATTAATTAATCGAGAACAAATTGTAGAACATCAAGAACCCCCATCAAGAAGTGAATATCTATAATTCACTAAACACAAAAGGGAGAAAAAGGAGAGAGAAAGAAACTTAGAAGTAAAAATAAATAATGACAATAGACACTAACCACTTCTCTATAATTTCCCTAAATGTGAATGGGCTGAACAATTCAATCAAAAGACACAGAGCAGCAGAGTGAATTAAGAAACACCACCCATCCATATGTTGCCTCCAAAAGACCCACCTCATTGCCAAAGACAGAAACAAATTCCAAGTGAAAGGATGAAAACAAATTTTCCACTCCAATGCACCATGCAAAAAAGCAGGAGTAGCAATCTTAATCTCCGACAAAATTAACTTCTCAGTAAAATCACTACATAAAGATAGAGACGGCCATTACATATTAGAAAAGGGTACAATCCATGCCCATAATATTACAGTTATTAACATTTACTTCCCCAACACGGAAGCACCCAAATTCATCAAATAAACTCTCTTAGAATTACAGAACAAGATAGACTCAAACACAATCATAGTAGGAGACCTTAATGCACCACTCTCAACAAATGACAGATCAGCTCAACAAAAGTTAAGCAAAGATACCATCGACTTAAACGACACCATAGCCCAGCTGGGCTTAACAGATATACACAGAGTCTTCCACCCAACGGAGAAACTTTTTACATTTTTCTCAGCAGCACATGGAACACACTCCAAAATAGATCATATAATAAATAGTTCATACAGAAAACCTAAGCAGATATAAGAGGACTGATATAATCCCATGCATTCTATCAGACCACAGTGGAGTCAGACTAATTCTGAACAATGCAGTCAAAATTAAAAAAAAAACATTCAATCACTTGGAAACTGAACAACACACTTCTGAATAACTCCTGGGTAACAGATCAGATCAGAAATGAAATTAAAACTTCCTTGACTGAAATGACAATCAAGAAACATCAAAAGGAACTTATGGGACACAGCAAAGGCAGTTCTAAGAGGCAAATTTATCACACTAGCAGCCCATATTAAAAAGACAGAAGAAGAACATGTAAATAACCTAAAAAAAACCCACTGAAACACCTAGAGGAGCAAGGAAAAGTTAATTCTAAAACAACTAGAAGGACACAAATAACAAAATAAAATCAGAAATATCAGCGATTGAAATAAGATCTACTATACAAAAAATTGATAAATCAAAAAGTTGGTTCTTTGAAAGAGTCAACAAAATAGACAGACCCCTGGCAAGATTAATCAAAAAAGGAAAGGGGAGACTCAAATAAACAAGATTAGAGACCCCACGGGAACAATTACAACTGATTCCCAAGAAATTCAGTCCATAATGAATATGTACTACCAGGACCTATATTCAAAGAAACAAGAAAATCTAGTAGAAATGGATGATTTCTTAAATAAATATAGGCTACCCACACTGAACAATGATGAGGTAAACAAATTGAACAAACCAATCTCTTACAACGAAATTGTGGAAGCAATCAGGAAAATGCCAACCAAAAAGAGCCCAGGTCCAGATGGATTCACTGCGGAATTCTACAGGACATTTGAAGATGAAATAATACCTATACTCTTGAAACTTTTCCGAGAAATAGAAACAGAAGGAGCAATACCAAACTCATTTTTATGAAGCTAATCTTACTCTCATCCCCAAACCAGGGAAAGACCCAACAAAAAAAAGAAAACTACAGACCTCTCTCTCTAATGAACACAGACGCAAAACTCCTCAATAAAATATTGGCCAACAGGGCTGGGAGTTTGGCCTAGTGGTAGAGTGCTTGCCTAGCATGCACTAAGACCTGGGTTCAATTCCTCGGTACCACATACATAGAAAAAAGCCAGAAATGGTGCTGAGGCTCAAATGGTACAACTCTAGCCTTGAGAAAGTCCAAGGACAGTGCTCAGTCCCTGAGCTCAAGCCCAGGACTGGCAAAAAAAAAAAGAAATAACAAAGTAAACACAAACATCAACGTTTTCCTCCCCAGGCATCATACACCACTAACCTCCTTCGTTAGTCATTTGTGCATACAGCAAATAAAAAAATATATTGGCCAACAGAATCCAGAAACAAGTTAAAAAAATCATACACTATGATCAAGTAGGCTTCATCCCACAGATGCAAAGCTGGTTTAACATTCGCAAATCAATCAATGTAATACATCACATCAATAGAGCTAAGGATAAGAATCATATGATAATTTCTCTGGATGCGGAGAAGGCATTTGACAAAATACAACATCCATTCATGTTGAAAGCACTAGAAAAAATAGGAATAAGAGGTACATTCCTCAAAATAGTGAAAGCCATATATGAAAAACCTACAGCCAGTATTATACTAAATGGTGAAAGACTGGAACCATTCACCTTAAAATCAGGAACTAGACAGGGATGTCCACTCTCTCCACTTCTCTTCAATATAGTGCTGGAACCCTTTGTCAGAGAAATGAGGCAAGAAAAGGACATCAAAGGGATCCACATAGGGGAAGAAGAAATTAAACTATCCCTATTCGCAGATGACATGATCCTCTACTTGAGTGACCCAACAAACTTCATTCCCAAACTTCTAGAATTAATAAACTACGTTAGCAAAGTGGCAGGGTACAAAATTAACCTTCAGAAGTCAGTAGCCTTCTTGTATACCAACAATACACAAACAGAAGGCCAAATCAAGAAAATGATCCCATTTGCAATAGCCCCCAAGAGAATAAAATACTTAGGAATATACTTAACCAAAGATGTAAAGGAATTATTCAATGAAAACTATAAAAGCCTAACGAAAAAAATTAAAGAGGACACTAGGAAATGGAAAGACATCCCATGCTCATGGCTAGGGAGAACCAACATAGTGACAATGGCTATACTGCCAAAACTGATATACAAATTCAATGCAATCCCCATCAAAATCCCAAAGACATTCTTTACAGAAATAGAAGATATAATCCAAAGATTCATATGGAACAAGAAAAGACCTAGAATAGCCAAAACAATTCTAGGCAAAAAGAGCAATGCTGGTGATATTACAATACCAGACTTCAAACTCTACTATAGAGCCATAATAACAAAAACTGCTTGGTATTGGCACAAAAACAGACCAGAAGATCAGTGGAACAGAATACAAGACCCAGAAATAGAACCTATAGGCAACTTGTATTTGACAAAGGAGCCAAAGATATACAGTGGAACAAACACAGCCTATTCAATTGTTGGTGCTGGCAAAACTAGGCAGCCACATGCAGAAAACTAAAAATTGACTCTAGCCTTTCGCCATGCACAAGCATTAACTCAAAGTGGATCAAAGACCTCAGTGTCAGACTGGAAACTGTGAAACTGCTACAGATAAAGTAGGAGAGACACTGGAACTCATAGGCACAAGCAAAAGATTCCTGAACAGAATCCCAGGGTCACAACAGATTGGCGAGAGACTCGATAAATGGGACTACCTAAAAATAAAAATTTTCTGTACAGATAAAAACATAGTCGCAAAAGTAGAGAGACAGCCAACCAACTGGGAAAAGATATTCACCAACAATACATCTGACAAATGCTTAATATCCAGTATCTACAGGGAACTCAAGAAACTAATCCCCCCCAAACCCAATAAACCATTCACTAAATGGGCAAGGGAATTAAAGAGAGACATCAGAAGAAGAGATTAAAATGGCAGAAAAGCATATGAGAAAATGTTCATCATCTATGGTCATAAAGGAAATGCAAATAAAAACAACCCTAAGATACCACCTTACCCCAACAAGAATGGCCAAGATTTTGAACTCAGACAATAACAGTTGCTGGCAGGGTTGTGGAGAAAAAGGAACCCTACTGCACTGCTGGTGGGAATGCAGACTAGTTCAGCCACTCTGGAAAGCAGTGTGGAGATTTCTTAAAGAACTGAAAATAGACCTTCCCTATGATCCCGCCATACCACTTCTGGGCAGCTATCCTGAACATCATAACCAAAGATATGATAAGGATACCTGCTCAGCTATGTTCATCTCTGCACTATTCTCAATAGCCAGGTGATGGAAACAATCCAGATGCCCTAGTGCAGATGAATGGATACAGAAAATGTGGTATATATACACAATGGAATTCTAGATAGCCAACAGACAAAATAAAATAATGGCATTTGCAGGGAAGTGAATTCTAGAGCAAATCATATTGAGTGAGACAAGTCAAGACCTAAGGAACAAAAGGCGCATGGTATCCTTAATATGTGGCTATTAAATCCAGAGTACAAGAGCAAGGACTCAATAACTGCATACCCAAAGCTATGGACATTGTAATAGAAATATAAACATAACCGTATAGACATAAAAACCTATGACTCTATAGACATAATGTTTTATTTCTTAAATTAATATGTTTCTATGACATACAAACCCTTAGCCTCATTTTGATTAAGTTCTAAATACTAAGTCCCAGTGATTGTAAATAGAGACTCCCTCCTTGAACACTTTTTTGTTAAACTTGTCATTTAAAATATGATGTAAAAATCAACATTAATAAATTCTTTAAAAAAAAAAAAAGCAACAATTTCCCTGGGCTCCACTATAGGCCTTCTCATGTGCTCTGGCCTGCGGTTCCACCTCAGCCCTCTTGCTGTCTACTCAAGAAGCTAATGACTCAGTAGATTTGACTTCAAGCTTTTCCTTGCCTTTCAATATTTCATACTCTTGATAACCCACATTTCCCCTTTCAGTTAATAGTATTTTAGGTTTAGACTATCTCTCTCTCTCTGAATGCATATACTCAAGCAAAGAATATGGTATAATGGGAAAATGACCACTTAGAAAATTTCAGGTTTCTGGGCTGGGCACCAGACTTAATTGCCATTATTGGGGTTTCCTGGGGCATTTTAAGGCCCATGGTCAGAAACACTGAAAGAACTTTCTGTGATCAAAGCAATCTCATGAAAAGAGCAGCTCTACAGATCTCAACTTCATGTTATTCATGAACTCTCCCTTACATATGAAAAAAAAACCTTTCTTAAGAATATGAATAGGGGCTAGGAATGTGGCTAGTGGTGGAGTGCTTGCCTAGCATGCACAAAGCTCTGGGTTCAATTCCTCAGTACCACATACACAGAAAAAGCCAGAAGTGGAGCTGTGGATCAAGTGGTAGAGCACTAGCCTTGAGAAAGCCCAAAAACAGTGCCCAGCCTCTGAGTTCAAGCCCAAGGACTGGCAAAAAAAATTAATATTGAATAACCTGGGCTAGGAATGTAGCTTAATGGTAGAGTGCTTGCCTAGCATGTATGAAGCCCTGGGTTTGATTCCTCAGTTCCACACAAACAGAAAAAGTCAGAAGTGGTGCAGTGGCTCCAGTGGTAGAATGCTAGCCTTGAGCAAAAGAAGCTCAGGGACAGTGCCCAGGCCCTGAATTCAAGCCTCAAATATGGAAAGAAAAAGAAAGAAAAAAATATGAATAACCTTAGGATGGAAATTGTGGCACACATCTATAAATCCCAGGAATTTGGGAGTCAGAATAGTGGGATTATAATCTGAAATCTGTCTGGGCAAAAGCATGAAACCCTATCTGAAAAACAAACTAGAAGCAAAAGGACTGGAGGACTAGCTCAAGGGCAGAGTGCTTGCTTCACATGCAGTGTTCTGAATTCAATCTCCGAGTAACACCAAAAAAGGAAAGATGAAGAAGAAGAAGAAGAAGAAGAAGAAGAAGAAGAAGAAGAAGAAGAAGAAGAAGGAGGAGGAGGAGGAGGAGGAGGAGGAGGAGGAGGAGGAGGAGGAGGAGGAGGAGGAGGAGGAGGAGGAGGAGGAGGAGGAGGAGGAGGAGGAGAGGAATCAAGATGAGTGCTCTTATTATTCTGAATAGGCTAAAACAAGAAACAAACCCAACTCAATCAACCAACCAACTACCCACCTAGCCATATAAAGCCTGATTGAAAGAAGAACTAGCTGGGCGTGGTGGCTCATGCCTATTATCCTACCTACTCGGGAGACTGAGATCTGAGGACTGCAGTTCAAAGCCAGCCCAGGCACTAAAGTCCGTGAGATTCTTATCTCCAATTAACCACCAGAAAACCGAAAGTGGCACTGGGATTAGGAGTAGGGTGGTAACCTTGAGCTGAAGAGCTTAGGGACAATACCCAGAGTTCAAGTCCCACAACCTACAAAAAGAAAAAAAGGGGGGGGTGCTAATTTACCCTCTATGGCTTGGAGAAAGCATTGCAGATTCTGTTCCATAAATTAGTAAGAAAGAGCAATATGATTAAAGATTGTGAGCTCTGCCTCTTGAGAACAAATTGAATATCTTTGGTCTTCAACCTGACTGTAGAAGTCATAACTGGCCCTGTACACAATCAGATAATTCCCTAAAATGCCTTTCCTCTGGTATAACTGAATTCAGATAACTATGTTTGTGAGAAACTCTCAAAGAAAACATTCAAGCCAAATGATCTCATGCCTGGATTTTGCAAAGCAATATGTTCACGGACTAGAATTTATATCCTCCAGTATGTGCCATTCCCAGATCCAGCCCCGGGATGTTCTTCAACAACATGATTTCTTTGCCATGTCTGAGTCACTTCCTAGGCCTGGTTCCAGGGCAGCCTGCAGACCCCAGGACATCACACAGGCCACATAAGAAGGCAGTTCTGTTCTATTTCTAGGAATGTCATCTTTTAAAATTATTTTGCACTTATCTCACCCATTTTGCTATCCCAGATGTTGTTAAAAGCAGTTTATATGGCCAAATGTGATGTGGTTTTCTTTTTTTCTCAAAATAATTTAAATTTTCTAATGTGCCCAATTGAGAGCAAAACCAAAGGGGTGGCCACATTAAAAATGCCTGAGAACCCCCTAGAGACATTAGACTTGTCTTGGGGGAAGTTCTGGTATGCTCTTTTCTGACTGGTGGGGTTAGCTACCTTTGAATCTCTCTCAGGCAGGTAGGGGGACCTGGGCTTTACCTTTTCTGTTTCAGGGAGATAGAAGAAACAGGAAAAATTGTTCTGGATTTGACTTCTCATCTCTCTGTGTCATTCTGTGTTTCTTTGTATGTTTTAAGATGAAGTCTTGGTAGTTGAAAAGGTTTGGCGTTGTGTGTCTGGTTGCTGCCTTCTTTTTCTTTTCCTTCTTTTTTTTCATCCAGGGCTAGAACTTGAACTCAATACCTGCTGCTTTTGCACATTGGCTGGTGCTTTACCAACTGAGTTACAGCTCTACCCCTGCGATGACTGTCTTCTGCATGTTAGTTGTGATCTCTTAGTGAGGGAGCAGTAGAGAGTGTTACTTTATGATTTTAGCTGTGAAGCTTACTCAAAATGTGTCCTGTAGACTGGCCTGTGTTCCTGTAGGGAGACATTGCTGCTCAGGAGACCAGAGGGCCCCAAAGACTCTGCATAATCTCTACATGATCCTATTTAGGCAAATCATATGAATTGATAAATCTCCTCTGTGATTAGTTGGAAGCCTAGAATATTCTTTATGTAGCTCCAGTTATTTTACTCAGCTAGTCCTATAAAAGTCCGGTAATGCCCCTAGCAGACAGATAGCTTTTCCATTCTTTCTGTGAGCCATTTTGTGAGCCTGTATGGCCTTGTGCTACGTTGTCACTCGTGTTTTTTTTTTTTTATTATATCCTTAAATTCATCTAAAATGACAAAGGGAAATGATGCCTTTCTTGGAGTATTTGAGCAAGTAATGAGATAAACTATGCTAAATGTTGCTATATTGTTGATATTTGACCATGCAAATGGAAGATGTTATGATAGCTTTCTAGGAAATGTTATGTATAGTCCCAAAGAGGGACATAGTTATTTTGCCCACTCTGACCAAATATAAGTGACTGTATTTAGAACTGCACAAAGAACCACACCCAAACAGACTTTGCTCTTTTATATCAAGATCCCCTGCCCAGTCTATGCCTGAAAGAACTTAGCCCCAAGGGTTCCAGAGCTTTATCATTTTATAGAAGGAAGAACCAGTGATTGGAAAATCAGGTACGAGTTCTCACAAATCTGTTTAATAAGTCATTTCTAAGGTACAATTGGGTGATGACTGTTTGAAGATATCGTACTTCTCCTCCAGAGAAGGAAAGACTCACAAGGAAGCTGGACCCTCGTGAGATACATTCATAGACCGCCACGTTGTTCTTTGAAACCTTGAGTGACAGAGCTTTTATATATCAAGACTTTCCTAAATGACCACTCTCAGGCTATATTTTAGTGTGTGTATGTGGGGTGGGTGTGGGTGTGGGGGTGTAGGACTTGAAAAATTTTGATTAAGTCATTGTGTCAACACCGGTTTCTTTTCTGTGATGTACAAAGGAGTTGCAGTTACATAAGAGTACCTTTCTTTTTGAACAATGTCATCCTTTCTTTCACTCTTTCCCAGTTTTTCCCTCCTGTTCCCACCCAAAAATTATATAGTTCATTTTCAATATAGTATCTAGTGAGTACCACTGTTGCATTTCTTTTCTCTTTTTTTTGGTTGTTGATTGTGAGACTTGAACTCTGGGCCTGAGCCTGAGCTCTTCAGCTCAAGGCTACCATCTGACCTCTTAAACCACAGCACCACTTCCAGTTTTCTGGTGATTAATTGGAGATAAGAGTCTCACTAACTTTAGTGCCCCTCTTTGTCCTCCCAAAGACAGACAAATGAACAAATAAGACAAAAAGAAAACAAAAACAATGAAGAAAAGCTTGTTTCCGTTTTCTGCCATCCATTTTGATAAATATTATTTTGTATGATCAGACGTATATAGGCATTGTCTTTGTGTTCCTCTCCGAGGAATGTCCTCTTTTGGTCTCAGTGTGTGTGAATGCCTAGAATCTTGTATAATTCAGTATTCAGTTTTGAATTTAGAACCTCATAGTTGTGCTTGATTTGGGGTTGTTGTTGTTTGTCTGTTTTTTGTTTGTTTGTTTTGATCAGTTGTGAATTACTGGTTGTAGGGCTTGAACTCAGGGCTTTGGCACTATCCCAGAACCCCACTTCCCTTGAGCCCCAGCTTTTTCTCAGCGGTTTAATGGAGATGAGTCTCACAGATTTTGAACTGTGCTCCTCAGATTACAGCCTCAGGAGTAGTGAGATTACAGACATGAGCCACCCGTGCCTGGTCACTGGCAATGTCTAGCTATTCTAGGGTTTTTTTTCTGGACTGGCTCAAGTGATACTGGTGTCTTATTAGATTTTCTAAGTTCATGTGAAAAATACCACTACCACTTTCAGCTAGTGTCACTTCCAGTTTTCTGGTGGTTATATATAGAGAAAAGTCTCACATTCTCCTGCTGTCTTTAAACCAGGATCCTCAGATCTTAGCATCTTGAGTAGGATTACAGATGTGAGCCGCTGATGCCTGGCTATGCTTGTATTTATTATTTATTTATTTATTTATTTATTTATTTATTTATGCCTTTCAACCACTTTAGCTATATCTTTACTTCTAGGTGTTTTTTGTTTGTTTGTTTATTTGTTTGTTTGTTTTTTTGCCAGTCCTGGGCTTGAGCTCAGGGTCTGAGCACTGTCCTTGGGTTTTCTCAATGCTAGAACTCTACCACTTGAGCTACAGCACTACTTCTGGTTTTTTTCTATGGATGTGGTACCAAAGACTCAAACTTGGGTCTTTGTGCATGCTAAGCAAGCACTCTACCACTAGACCAAATTCCTGGCCCCTTCTAGATTTTGTTGTTGTTGTTGATTAATTATAAATGCTCTCATTTAATTATAAATGCTCTCATGGACTCTCATGGGCTGATATCTGACATGGACTGAGATCCTCAGATCTCAGCCTCCTAAATCACTAGGATTACAGGTAGGAGTCACCAATACCCAGCAAAGATATCTCCCCTCCCCCCACTCCCTTTCATGCAGTGCTTCAGCATTGTCCCTGAGCTTTTTTGCTCAAGGCTACCACTCTACCACTTGAGCCATAGCTCCACTTCTGGCTTTTTGATGGTGAATTGGAGTTAAGAGTCTCAGACTTTTCTGCCTGGCCTAGCTTTGAACTGCAATTCTTAGATCTTAACTTTTAGAGAAGCAAAGATGACAGACTGTAGCCACTGGTGCCAGGCTAAATCTTTCCTTTTTAAAGAACCTTTATTGAACATCTATTCCTGTCTTTGTTTGCTCATCCTTACTCTTGTCTTTTTTACATACAGTGGTTTTTTACTTTTACTTTTCTCCTCCACAAGTCCCCTTTTTACTTTTTTTTTTGCCAGTCCTGGGCTTGAGCTCAGGGCCTGAGCACTGTCCTTGAACTTTCTCAAGGCTAGAGCTCTACCACTTCCAACTTTTTTCTATGTATGTGGTACCGAGGAATCGAACCGGGGTCTTCATGCATGCTAGGCAAGCACTTTTAACCACTAAGCCAAACTCCCGGCCCCACTTTTTTTTTTCTTTAGTTTTTTTTTCTTTTTAAAAAGTAATTTGCCCTCCAAACCTTGCAGCCAGTGAAAAGCATCTTCCTTGCTTGCTTTTTGACAGGAGCTGCACATCATCACCATAGTTCAGGCCCATCACATCTTAGAGCAGTAATGTTGCAAGTCTGAAAGAACTACAACCCTGAGGCAGTTTGCAGAGGGTTCATTTTGTAAATACAAAGTTTAAGTGACTTTGAATGTCAGCCTATCTCAGATTCCCATTTGTGGTTCACTTAAATGATTCGTAAACTCAATTTATTGCTACAATCTTATATAGACAGAACTCAGGATTGGCCTGAACATTTCTGATCCATTTCCAAGTCTACACAATTTCCAGTGATCACCTCCTCATAACTGTTCCGTATGATCCAAGATTCTTTATTTGCCAAACCATGTATTATGTGGGGAGATTGGTGGTTTTAGTTTTGGCTACTTCTTTGCTTTTATTTTTTTTAAGCTATGTAATACCCTTAGGCATCAGGCAATCAAATCCATCTATCTTTTCTTTCATCAAATGCTTTGTGAATGGCTGCCATGAACCAGGCACTGTACTTGATCTTGAGGATGTAGTGATGACCATCACAGAAATGTGTGCTCTGGGGGGAGGGAAATGGGTACCAAGACATGTGAAAGGGTATCAATGTATGTGAATTAATGCACCTTCTATCTGGCAAATATCATGTAACCCTTTTACTAATTACAATAAAAAATATAAAAAAAACGAAATGTGTGCTCTGAGAGCTGTCTAGAACTAATGACAGTTGGAGGGCTGTGTTTGAATTCTGGCAGTTGGGAGGCAGAGGCAGGAAAATTGAGAGTTCCAGATCAGCCTGGGCTTCCTTGAAATACTTGAAGTACTGTTGTTGAACTATATGAAGGCTATTAAGCATTTTATGACACCCAAGCTATGTGCTATGCTCTAAGAAAGGGGCCACAAAGAAGGCCAACTAGGGGCTTCATCTATTCTTTTCTCCACAGTCTAAGGTCTGACCTGGGCTGTGCCAGGCAGGCAGGAGTCCTGATGAAAGGTCTACAAAGGAATCTTCTGTGTAAGGATGGCCTGGGGCGTCTATTTCATCAGAAACTTTTCCATTTCCCTGATTCCAGAAAGTGATAGATATTTTGTAAACAGAGGAATCAGATCTTTCTGATAAAACATTCACAGGAACATTCTCACCCTACCGCAGCAGGAAATATCCTCCAGCCAGAACATTCGATTAGCAACAAATTAAGAACACTTGGACGGTCTGTGCAATCCCTCTCTGGCGGGTCTTGGGATAGTGTGGATTTCTAGAGGCCTCTCCACTCAGCAAATGCCAGCACCTGTGCCCCACTTCCTATCCTTGAAAGCCTCTACCCCCTGGTTCTCTCCCCTTTTGATTCACTGAACACTGTGCTGAGGTTGTTTCTGGCAGGAGGGGACTGTAAAAGGAGGAGTCCAAATCTGTAATCACATGCTCTGTTCTTGCCATGCCCTGTAGCTGCTCTGCATAGAGGTCAGGCTAATACCAATTCTTTCTCTTTTTTTTTTTTTGAACCCTAAATGCTCAGAGAAACATCAATTCTTACATCAATCATGTTAGAGATTATCATAATAGTTTCAGAGCAAAGGAAACTAAAATACTGAGAAGTGAGCCAAAGGGTCCACTGGCCTCCAGGGCAGGTGGTAATGAGAAGCTTGCAACCCAGGCTGATTCTTATTAATAGTAAGAACTGCTAATGGGAGTTTATTATGAACCAAGCATTGTTAAAAAAAACATTGTGCCTGTGCTCATAATAATCCCAGAAGATAAGAATACTGTTATTTCCTGCAATTGCTGATCGGGAAATGGAAACAGATTACATACATAAGGTCATGGTTTACCTGGCCTAGCTGGCCTGGAACCTAGACACTGTAAGTCCCAGTCTTCTCTTCCAGGCCTCCCTTGGCCTTCCTAGACTAGTGGCAGAATTATTGAAGTTTTGGAGTCTTGAAAGAGATGCAACCTTTGAGAACTGTCTTGGAAAGTATGTTCTGAGTTGCTCGCTAGCTGGTGCAGGTACAGGCCTTGATGAGAAGGCAGGTTTTAAAATTGAAGCAGACAGACATTTTAAGTATGGGGAAATGTTTAGGTCATGGTGTTAAATGAGAGAAAAAGTTATAAGGCAATCTACAGCATGATCTTCATGAAAAGATGTGGTGGCATGTATCAGTGAGTAGAATCATTGGATTATTTATGTTTAGTCTTTTGGGAAAGTTTTACATTTCATTTTGTATTTCTATCAGCAGTGTATGAAGATTCCAATTATCCACATTCTCATCAACACTTGTTATTTTCTCTTTTTTCATATATTTTTATTGTAATTAATAGAAGGGTTACATTGTATTCACCAGAGAGAGGGTCATTACTTCACATACATTGATACCCTTTCTCATGTCTTGGTCCCCATTTCCTTCCCCCCACGTCTGCCCCTCATCTTGTTTTCCCCCCTTCCTTATCCGATTTCAAATAACCAAATATGCATATATCTAATATATCAGATACCAAGGTGAAATATTGTAACAATAGGAGAGAACCAAGGAACAGCAAAAGAGATGAGAGATAACACAGTACATTAAGGACAACAATCACTCATTATATGGCTTTTGTTTCTGTATCCTGGAGGTCCTCTCATTTAGTGTCATATATATGGCCTTATTTATCTAGGTTTTTTTCTATTGTAACTCTCTGCTACAAGAGCCCAAGGTTTCTACTAATCTGATTATGACAGGTGAGGGAAACCATTGAGCCTATGTTCCTTTGAGTCTGGCTTACTTCACTTAATATGATTTTTTCCTAAGTCTTTCCATTTCCTTACAAATGGGGTGGTGTCGTTCTTTCTGACAGCAGCATAGAATTCCATTGTGTATAAATACCACATCTTGTTGATCCACTCATCAACTGAGGGACATCTGGGTTGGTTCCATATCTTTGCTATGGTAAATAGTGTTGCAATGAACATCATTGTGCTAGTGGATTTAGTATGTCCTTGTTTCTGGACGATTGGATAAATGCCAAGTAGTGGAATTACTGGGTCATATGGGAGCTCTATGTTTAGTCTTTTGAGGAACTGCCATAGTGCTTTCCATAGTGGTTGAATGAGTTTGCACTCCCACCAACAGTGTAGTAGTGATCCCTTCTGGCCACATCCCTCCAACATCTGTTGCTAGTAGATTTCTTGATCATGGCCATTCTAACTGGAATGAGGTAGAATCTTAGAGTTCTTTTGATTTGCATTTCTCTTATGGCCAGAGATGTTGAGCATTTCTTCATGTGTTTATAGGCCATTCTTATCTCTTCTCCAGAGAAGACTCTCTGTAAGTCTTTGGCCCATCTTTTAATGGGATGGTTGTTTCTTTGGAGATTAGTCTTAGAGTGATTCAATTTTTGAGCTGTTGATATATTTTAGATATGAAGCCTTTCTCTGTTGTATAGTTAGTGAAGATCTTCTCTCACTTTGTAGCCTTTGTAGTTAATTTAGTAGCTATGTCCTTTGCCATACAACACTTGTTATTTTCTACTTAAAAAAATTGTTGTTATAACTCTCCTAAGGTGTGAAGTAGTATCTCATTTTGTTTTTTGTTGTTTTGTTAGGTTTGGTTTTTGCTCAGGGCCTGCGCACTGTCCTTGGATTTTCTCAAGGCTAGAGTTCTACCACTTGAGCCACAGCACCACTTCTGGCTTTTGTCTATGTATTTGGTATCAGGGAATCGAACCTGGTGCATGTTAGGCAGACACTGCCACTAGGCCAAACTCCCAGCCCTCATTGTGGTTTTGATTTTCATCTTCTCAGTGACTAATGATGCTGAATATCTTTTCATGTGCTTATTGATCATTTGTGTGTCTTCTTTGAAGCATTATCTATTTTTTTGTTTTCTTTTTGTTTTGTTTTTTGTCACTCATGAACTGTGGGCTTGGTTGTTGTCCCTGAGTTCTTCAGATCAAGGCCACGACCCTACCCCTAGAGCCTCAGCGCAACTTCTGGTTTTCTAGTGGTTCTGCTGGAGCTGGTTTTGAACTACGATCCTCAGATCTCAGCTTCCTCAGTAGCTAGGATTACAGGCATAAGCCACTGTGTCTGGCTATCCATTTTTTAATGTTCATGTTCAAGTTACTTGTCTTTTATTATTAATGACTAAGAACTCTGTGTATTTTGTATGTTGGACCTTTGTAAAATATATGATCAACAAATATTTTTCTTTTGTGGATTTTCTTTTTATTTTGTGGTAATGTTTTTGATTCACATAGTTTTTATTTTTGATGAATGGCTAATTTGTTTATTTACCTTTTGTTTCTTGTGATTTTGGTGTCATATCTAAGCACCCACGACCAAATCCATAGTCACATGTTTTATTTTTTTAATGTTCTGTTTGTGAGAACAAAACTCCCATTTTACACAACAACCCCACTTACCCTCCTGCCTCTTTCAGCTTCAGCCCCTCCTCAACTGCATGAAAGCAATTCTATCATCTTTCCCTCAAAGATTGTAGAGCATCATTGTTCTATGTTTTATTTTAAAAGATTTACAGTTCCAGCTTTTACACTTATGTCTTTGGTACATTTTGGGTTCATTGTTCTACCTGGTAAATTGTGGAGTCCAATGTACCCTTTCTCTTCACAGTTCCTATAAATTGATCATGAGACTCCAGAAGAACAACAAGTTGTCTCTGCGGAAGTTTCCCACGCAGCAAATTCATTTCACTATAAGTTTTCTCAAGATAAAAACAAAATTAAACCTCTAATTGAATCTTAAAAAAAAAGCATTCCCTTGGCTTCCAATTGGCATACAGAATATTTGGTTCAGTTACTTTATTAGAAAAAAGTGGCTTGTGGGGCCAGGAGCATGGCCTTGTGGTACAGGGCTTTGCCTAATAGCATGAAGCCCTGGGTTCGATTCCTCAGTACCACATACATAAAAAAATGCCAGAAGTGGTGCTGTGGCTCAAGTAGTAGAGCTCTAGCTTTAAGAAAGCCCAAGGACAGTACTCAGGCCTTGAGTTCAAGCCCCAGGACTGAAAAAAGAAAAGCTTGTAATTAAGTCAAGGTCCTGCCTAGAGCCTGGGCAACAGAGTGCGATAAAGCACCCTCCCTTTACACCTGACACACACTCCCACCCTGTTGGCTCTCCCAATTCCATTCCTATCTGAACTATTCAAGATAATAACTGAACCACCAGAATCACAGTTTGTAGTTCATAAAATGATTTTTTAAAAATCCTTTGATAATAATTTCTGGAAATATTGGTGAAATTTGGGGTTTAGAAAAAGATCATTGTTCATTAAAAATCCATATTCATAAAATGAATACCTAAAACCAAATTAATTAAAACCCATAATCATTGCTGCATGACTTTAGACTATTGAGAAGTAAGAGAGGTTAAAACATTTTTTTCTCAGTCAGTTCATGAGATTCATGTGTTCCTTGAGCAACACAGAAGATGAAATGCATAAACCATTTCTTGCATTAAAATATTAGAAGGATGCTGGCATTGTTATTGCCAGGCCCTGGCAAGTTTCCACCAACTTACAATATCATTAGGAGCCCAGGAGCTCTGGGAAGTGTTCTAGGCTGAAAGAGAAGGACACGCTGACCTACAGCCAGGGACAAACAAAGAATAAGAAAGATTTAGTAATTTGTTTTCTAAGTTTGACATGTTTTCCCTGTTTTTTCATCAGCAAATACAGTAGCTGATTTTTCTTGTGAGATTATGAGGTTAAAAGGTATTTGCAACAATTAGTTATGTTTGAGAAGACATATTAGCTTGTTTTTCATCCTGTGTTCAAGTGGCTAATTTCTATCAGGTCAAAGGAAGATCCGTTTCTAAGTAAAATTTGCAAGAATAGAATCCCACATTTGAGAGAGAGAGAGGGAGAGGGAGAGGGAGAGAGAGAGAGGGAGAGGGAGAGGGAGAGAGAGAGGGAGAGAGGGAGAGGGAGAGGGAGAGGGAGAGGGAGAGGGAGAGAGAGAGGGAGAGAGGGAGAGAGGGAGAGAGGGAGAGAGGGAGAGAGGGAGAGAGGGAGAGAGGGAGAGAGAGAGAGAGAGAGAGAGAGAGAGAGAGAGAGAGAGAGAGAAAGAGAGAGGCCCAGAGTTCAAGCCCCAATGACTGACAAAAAATAAATACAATAAAATAAATTAAAAAATAGAGATGGTTTCTAATAGGACTTTATTTTTTAGGATATGTCTATTGATTACTTTTCCATGTTAATTTTGATCCCATTGGCAATCAATAAGTGCATTAGAGAACTGTCCTAAAACTTTAGGTAGACTTGAGAATCAATAATCCCATTAGGATTTGAAAGTCTTTTCTGGGTTACACAAGCTAGAAAAGTTTCTAAAACAGTCGTTCACATGCAAAAGTGATTCATATGCAAAAGTGGTTCATGGCAAAAGAGTTGCTCCAAGCAAGTCGACTGTGGTGGTTGTTAATGTTATTTAGTTGCTGAACTAGTTTTAATGAGGTGGTACCCATCAGAAATACTTATTTACATCACAGATGATGTACTTCATGTGTCTCCATAACACTTGACAGTGATGTTTACTCAACCCAACCTGAAGAAACTTTAGGGGAGAGTCACCTCACTTCTTTGAGAACCTAGCTTTTGATAGCCATTAGGAAACTCTTTCCCCTAGCTGGTTATTAGTGGGTATTTTTCATTTCAGTAATAATTATCAGTACCATCTGGTGTCGGTGCAGTCTGTTTTGGAGACAGTAGTTGATGTTTTCTACTCCCTGAAGACCAATCCTTGTGGGTATCGCTAGACTAAGTTCCACAATCTGTTGTCAAAGGGAAGGATTCTAAGGCTCCTGGAAGGAAGCTCCAGTTTACACTTTTGAGAGTATAAGGTCATATTCACCTTGCAGCCACAGCCATCAGGCGGTCCACATTTGCTGTCTCGTGCTCTTCTGTTTTGAGCTAGTGTTTTGGATAGTATGTGGTAGGGATTCATAAAACCTAGGCATCACCTTTTGACATGTTCTCCCTCACTGACCACCCACCCATTCCCCAGGCTGGGATCTTGGTCCTCATCCCATTCACTTGGATGAGAGGTCAGTTCATGCTTTATCTTATTTGGATCCAATCTGCCTCTTAGCACACCAGCCAGAGTCATCTTTCTAAAAACAAGCTTAAGTCATTTCTGGGATAGAAAACCTTCCGTTTCTTCCCAGGGCCTTTGTTTAAAAATTCTTCATATTGCTTGTGTGAAGACTGTCAGTGGCTCCAATAACATGCTCCCATAGCCCCTTGGAATTAACTTTCTTCTACTTTTCCTTTTACTGCTCTCTTGAGCTCTGGACTCTGCTGCCAGGGCCTTTGTTCTTGAAGGCTTCTTTGTCTGAGCCTTCTTTCAGTTCGTCTCTCTGAGAAAGCAGTATCTCAGTTCCTAGAACCTTTTTTCAACATCATTCCTTTCCCACTTGCTTTCAGTATTTATGGACATCTCACCCCACCTTCATCACGTGTGTGTGTGTGTGTGTGTGTGTGTGTGTGTGTGTGTGTGTGTGGAATGGGTGGGGAGTCAGTTTTGTCAGTCATGGGTCTTGAACTCAAGGCCTAGCCACTGTCCCTGAGCTTTTTTGTTTCTTTGCTCCAGGCTAGCCCTCTTTTATCTGTTTGAGCCACAGTTCTACTTTTGATTTTTTGGTAGTTAATTGGAGATAAGGACTCCAGGACTGCCCTGCCTGAGTTAGTTTTGAGCCATGATCCTCAGATCTCAGCTTCCTGAGTAGCTAGGATTACAGACATAAGCCACTAGTGCCCAGCAAAATGTTTTTTTTTTTTTTTTTTTTTTTTTTTTTGTCAGTGGTGGGGCCTGGGTATAGTCCTTGAGCTTTTTTCTTTCTTTCTTTCTTTCTTACGGCTAGAGCTCTACCAACCTCTATGAGCTACAGCTCCACTTCCTGTTTTTTACTCTCAAAGAGGATTGGGACAAAAAAAATACCTCAGAAAAAAAAGAATACCCCAGATGAAGCGCAGTGCTTCACACTGTGTATTAACTGAATACTGTGTAATAACTGCTATTGAACTCTGGTCCTAAAGTTATTACTGAATGTTGAGAACACCTTTTATCCTACTATTTTTTAAAATTTCTTTCTTTTCAAAAATTAAGATATACCATAAAATTCGCCCATTTAAAAGTATCTAATTAAGTCGTTTTTAATATTTTCACAATTGTGCAAAAATCACCACAATAACATTTAAAATTTTTTAGCACCCCCACAATAATTCTGAACAACTAATTAACAACTAATTCCCACCTTCCTGAGTCTCCAGTCCACCCCAGTCCTAGGTAACCACAGATAATATTTTATGTCTGTATAGATTTACCTATTCTAGACATTTCATATAAATGGAATCATATCATTTGTAGTCTTTTATGTCTAGCTCTTTCACTTGGAGTGTTTTCAGAATTCATTCATACTCAATCATGTTTCAATATTTCATTCCTATAGATTATTATCTAGTAATAATCTATTATATATAATGTATATATACACCACAGTTTATTTGCCCATTTATCTGCAAATGAACATTTGGGTTGTTCTTCTTTGGGGCTATTGTGAATAATGCTTCTATTAATATTAATCTATGAATGTTTGTCTACATGTCATTTCTCTTGGCTATCTACTTTGGAGATGAACTTTGGAGTCATATAGTGATTTTTCATTCCCCTTCTGAAAAATCATTAGAATGTTTATCGAAGTGGCTACACCATTTGAAGTCTATCAGTTCACAGTATGAGGATTTCAGTTTTACGAACACTTGGTTTTTTTTGTCTTCTTTATTTTAGCCATTCTAGTGCCTGTCGTGTGTTATAACATCCTGGTTTTGGTTTGCGTTTCCTGATAACACTATTGAACATCTTGGCAAGTTTTTATTGACCACTTGTATAGGCGCTTGCAGAAATATCTATTCATTGCCTTGGATTGTCTTATTTGTGTGTGTGGGAGGTGGGTGGGTGTGCATACCAGTACTGAGGCTTAGACTCAGGTCTAGGCATTGTTCCTTAGTTTTTATACTGAAGCCTAGCTCTCTACCACTTGAGGTACCGCTCTACTTCTGGCTTTTTGATGGTTAATTGAGGATAAGAGTCTCATGGACTTTCCTGCCCTGGCTTGACTTCAAACTATAATCCTCAGATCTGCCTCCTAAGTAGCAAGGATTATGGGCCTAAGCCACTTCCACCTGGTGTCTTTCTTAGTGATTCATAAGTGTTCTCTGCATGAGGTGAGCCCTTATCTGTCCTAGGCTTCTTTTCCAGACAAACCTCCTCAAATGCCATACCTCACAAAGGTGCTGAGAGACCAATATGGGATGGGAGCCAAAGTGAGATCTGCATAGCTCCAACACAACAGGCTTCCTCTTTTTGTTGTGGTTCTTCACATGTGTACAGGCATAGTGAGACAACCTCATGTGGTCAGGTCACCACGGCTCCAGAGTGTAGTTCAGTGACAGTAGTGCTTGCCTAATGTGCATAGTCTTTGGGCTTAGTCCAAGTAAGCAAAACGGAAGAAAGTTCTCATATATTCTGGCTACAAGTACCTTGTCAGATAAATGATTTACAAAAGTTTTCAGTTTTGATTAACTCCAATCATGTAATTTTTTCTTTCCTTACTCATTTCCCTGGTACCATCCCTAAGAAATGATTGCATAAACCAATGTCATAAAGATTTATGCCTATTTATCCTTTTGAGAGATTTACAGTTTTAGTTCTGACATTTAAGTCTATCAGCCATTTTGAGCTAATTTTTTGGATGGTATGAAGCTGGGTTAATACTCATATTTTTGCATGTATATACAGAGTTGCATCAGCTCCTCTTATTGAATAGGTACTTCTTTCTTCATAGAATTGCCTTCATACCCATGCTGAAAACCATTCTCCGAAAATATGAGGATTAAGCCAGGAGGCTCATGCCTGTAATTCTAGCTACTCAGAAAAAGACTGAGGATTGGGGTTCAAAGCCAGCCTGGGCACTAAAGTCCATGAGACTCATCTCCAACTAACCACTAGAAAACCAGAAATGGTGATATGGTTCAAGAGGTAGGGTGGTGACCTTGAGGTGGAGAGCTCAGGGACAGCGCCCAGGCACAGAGTTCAAGCCTCAAGACTGACAAATATGTATATATGTATATATCTGTATATCTATATGAGGATTTACTTCTAAATCCTTGGTTGTATTCCATAATAGCACACGGCCATCGTATGCCTAAAGTTTCACTGATTGTTTCATTTTTATGAAGCAGTAAAGGAATACAATATAACTGGCAAAGGATGATCTCCTTGAACTGAAAGAATGTTCTTTTTGCAAGAGCATGGGTGTCAAGGGAAGAAAGGGACATACATATTCACATATGTCATGCAAGGTATTGTAGTATACACTTGTACATACAATCATGATAATAAAATAGATTAATTATATGCAGTAGGTAATACTATCTTTATTTAAGGATGCAGAAACCAAGATTAGGAGATAACTCATGTAACATAATTTAGCATCTAGAGTAGGTATTGGGACTTGTACACAGTTTCTAGGATTCCAAAGCCCACAATCTTTTCTGATCAAGCTCATTTCCTGCCTGTGCATCTAGGAAATAGGAAAATCTATGAAATATATTTGAGGTCAAAGTAGAGACATTTGCAGTATATTTGATGCATGAGTATCAAAAATTTTTCTCAGGACACTGGAAAAATGAAAGAGGCATTTAAACTTGATATATTTGTCTAATATGAAAATGTCTTAAGATATTTAAGAAAATATTCTTCAACAATGAAACTGGTTTTGCTTTCCTGATGGTATATCTTTTGTCACCAGTTTTATAGTTTCGTTTAATTTCGTTTTATGTTAGTCTCATTTATATAACCTCAAAGTGACTGAACATAATCTTCGCTATTTGGTAATACCAGGGTTTAAACTCAGGGACTTATGATCATTATGTTAAATAATTAGCCTAGAGCATTTATTTCTCATAGAAGAAAAGCTAGAACTAATCTCACCTGTGTGAATTCACTTTGTCCCTAGTTTTTGTTTTCATTGAAAATCTTCCCAAGAAATATAGGTCGTAGTTGTCTAACAAGCAAGTTGCATGTAAATTGTAAAAGATTTGAAATTGAGAAAGATATGAGGTCAATGAAAAAATAACATTGATAGTTCATGTTTTGCATAATGTAAGGCTCTTTTATTTTTTTTTAATTGAGGGCATGGAGTGTAGACACTGAGGAGAAGTTAAGCTTAGATAATATAGTTTCAATCATGACAGAAGCACAGTCTAGACGATTCTGTCATTTCTTGTTAATTTCTACTCTCACTGCTTCTGGAGGGCAAAAATCTTTTGCTTCCCTGAGCAAATCTCTGCACCTACATGTTTAGTGTCCAGTGTGTCTTATGTAAGGATTCTCATAGTTTATTTTTTCTTGTTAGGAAAATGTTTGCCTGTCCTGAGAAACAACTAGGATTCTTTTACCAGACCATAATAATTATATCATTGATTTCATATTTGATTCTGGGAAGTTAAAAGCTAAATGTAATCCTGGCAAGAGGAGCATGCGCTTCCTTCTGTTGTTTCAAATAAGAGAAAAGCCCCAGAGATCCATTTGAAACTAGGCAGAAATAATCAATGATACTTAATACTTTCTTATCAATAGGAAATAATATATATTTTGTTTCTTGCACTGAAGTTAGATGCCTCAATCAACAATAACTAGTTTTAGAGATGCGTCAGTCTGTTTTCTATTGCTATGACAGGATATCTGAGGCTGGAATTTTAGAAAGCAAAGTTTAGTACGCAGTTGTGGAAGTTCAGGACACTGATGTGACTTCTGCTGAGCTCTGGAGAGGGCTCACATGGCCCATTACATGTGATGGGAGGTTATGGGAACACACAGGAGGGATCACAGGGTGAGACAGTAATCACAACGAGGAGAAGATAGTTTTGTGTCTTGTTCTTGTTTGACAACCTCTCTCTGGAGAACTAAACAGGATCCCAAGAGAATTCCATTAGTTCTTCCCAAGGCTACGCTCTCTGCTGCATAAGCACTTCTCACTGGGGTTTTCTGTTTCCAACCATATTACTTCACTGGGGATCATGCTCTCCACATATTAACCTTTAGAGAGAACATATATACTACATCCAAATCATGGTAATAGGTGCTTTTTGCTTCTTGTTTCTAGAAAAATGGGTAAAAAGACTAAAAGAAAAGAGTTCCTTGCAGGCAAGATTTTTTAAATGGAAATAAGATTAAAAAACACAACTTAGCTGCACACTGGTGGCTTATGCCTGTAATCCTAGCTACTTATGAGATCTGAGAATCCTGGTTCAAAGCCAGAGCACAAAAGTTCAATTAACCACCAGAAAACTGGAAGTGCTGCTGTGGCTCAAAGTGATAGAGTGATAGCCTTGAGCTGAAGAGCTTCGAGACAGCACCCAAGCCCAGAGTTCAAGCCCCACGACTGACCAGAAAAGCAAAAAAGCAAACAACAAAAAAAAATCCAACAACAGCAAAATAAACAAGAGCCAGATTAGGACAAGTATCTTCTTCAGAATACAAATGAGTGAATGAATGAATATACACAGTAGTTTTCCCTACGTTCTCATTTTTCCCCCTTACTATTGAATTATGCTGATTATTTCCAACATCTTATTGTAGGTGCTAGTGGAAGTAAAACCCTTCCTGTTAGAGGTTTAGAAATATCTCATGGGGCCAGGTGCGATAGCTCACACCTATAATCCTAGATATTCAGGAGGCTGAGATCTGAGGATCAAGTTTCAAAGCCAGCCAGGGCACTAAAATCCCTGAGACCCTTATCTTAGGCTGAAGAGCTAAGGGACAGCATCTAGACCCAGAGTTCAAGCCCCACACCTGACAAAAAAAAAGATATAACTCATGACTCATAACAATAGCAAAGATCGTTATTGGAAATTCAAGTTGAAGGCCAGATGTGCAGAATTCTATGTTATATAGGGCCAACATATACTTTCTTTGGGTGATTTTATGCTTGTCACAAATACTGTAAGACAGCTAATACTTTTTTTTTTTTTTGCCATTACTGGGGCTTGAATTCAGGGCCTGAAAGCTGTCCTTGGGCTTTCTCAAAGCTAGAGCTCTTCCATGTAAGCCATGACACCATTTCTGGCTTTTTTCTATGTATGTAGTACTGAGCAATCAAGCCTGGGTCTTGGTGAATGAAAGGCAAAGCACTATACCATTAGGCCAAACTCTGGGCCCAGTCAATCTTCTTGTATCTCATAGCTCTTTAGAGAAAAGTTTATAATGCAGGAAAATGAATCACTGGGAGTACATTTAGTTAACTGAATTTGTCATGTTATTAAGCAGTTAAGAATGGTATAGAATTTACATGCCATTTACCAACCAAACTTTCAGTAAAAAAAAAATTTCACCATTTAGAAATTTCTATCTTTCTTCAAAAGTAAACTCATCTTGACAAGGGCCAGATAGATCTGTTTTGGGTGCTATAACAGGAAGGAATGAATGGCAGTGCAGTGTAACATTTTAGGTTGAATTTTGTCAAATTCACATTGAGTCAAGTTTGGAAATTAAAGGCAGGAGCGCAGACTATAATTTTAGGAAGAGTCTGTGGGCCGATTAGAATTATTACTTCATGTACAGAAGAAAGTAAGGCCAGGAGCTAAGAATAATGGCTAGAGTATGCAAGTGGCCTAGAGTCTTCAGTCTTTATAGGAAGTACACAAGTGTTGAAAGCACTGTGCATTTATTTATCTTATAACTTAGTTGAGATGTTCTGAAGGCCAAGCTTTTTCTTTTGTCGGATTGGAATATGGACAGAGTCCTTATCATATCCACGAGGGAAAAGGGTCTTCAATAGATTGTTGACATCTTCTTCATGAGGAGCCCATAAAACTTTATATCTAACTTCTATTTCCCTGCCTGCAGTAGACAGCCAAGTACCTTAGTGGTACTTGGTTGCAGCAAAAATAAGAGGGCCATTTCTTTTGTATTTATAGGCTTCATTTTTTATTCTTGACCTAAAAACTACCACTTGGAAACAAAAATTAAGATGCAGGGACAGTGGCTCGCATTTGTAATCCCAGCTACTCAGGAGGTAGAAAGCAGGAAGATTATATGGGTCAGGCTGGTCCAGGTTGGCCTGGGCAAACATATTAAGACTCTATCCAAAATAAATACATTGATAAAATAATCAAGAAGAATGGGCTAGGAGTGTGGCTAACATGGCAAGACAGGCTCTCAATTCAAATTCCACTACTGTTCCTCCCCAAAAGATATGCTTCCCCCACCTTCCCCCAGTCCATTGGTGAATTTGATGAAGCCATTTCTATCGCTACAAAGATGGTTTCTGTCTCAAGTAGGCCATAGGGTCGATTTTACTTGAGTCTTTAAAATTATTTTGCTCAATATCAATTTTTCTCAACCCTTATTTGTAGAAGAAAATGATAATAGGTTGTTTGCATGATTACATCTGTGGAATAAAAATGTAGAATAATCCATTCACAGACTGTGTTGGTGGACTAGAATTCTACTTTCCTTGAAGAGATTCTCAACTTAAATCTAGTTTTTTTCAATTTTCTGATTTTCAAAAGGCATTGATTCCCAAGTTTGTGTTTAGCATTGATGTTCTATGATGATGAAGAGTTTTAGCAAACATCAATCTCTCAAAGCCTGTGGGGGGGGTGGGATGGGGAAGTAGATTTGAGAACTGGAATTTTATGAAGATGAATAGGCAAATTGACATGGATCAATATTCAAAAGGCTGCCAATCATGAAGCTGTATCATCTACTTTTCTCTTATGACTGCATATCTTATTTCAACGCCAAGCTCATTTACACTCAGAAGTAATAGAATAAAAGAGTTTACACACGGAAACTGCCTAGCTCTTCTGATGGAATGGAGCAAATGTCCAGATGTTCAGAGAACAGAGAGAGCTGCATGGGCAAGTCAGTTCAAAATCATGCATTTTAGCCAGGCACCACTGTAATTTTACCTTATGACCTATCCAAGTGGCTCATAATCATTTTCTTTCAAGGCCTCCTTGTCATTTGACTAAACGTTGTAGATACCCTTTAATTTTCTCCTCACTTATGCCTTGCAGAGTTCCTTGGAAATTTGGCTGCAGCTTTCAATAGAAGCAGATTCACAACGTCCCAAAGTTCCTGTATTATCCTTCTCTAGTACTAACTTTCTGAAGAACTTAGGAGGTGCTATCTTCTTTAACCACACCCTATAGCATCTCTCCTCCTCTAGTCCTTCTTTCTTTTCTAATTTCTTGCTTTCTATTAAGCGTTATCTTTCCTTCAGATCCAAATAACCCTACCTGGGGATTCTTGCTTTGATTCTTGCCTAACTAGCTGCAAATGTGATTTTGAGAAAGCCTTTGGACTTTCATTTCCCAGGTAGCTAGTGATCTCTTGTGAATTCAATGACACATTGTATAGAATGGGTGGAAATGCCTTAATTTACATGTTGTTACAGGTCTGTATCATGCCAGACTTTTGCAAAGAGAGAATGTTCAACACCAGCCTTCAGAGAGATTGAAATGTAAATGAGGCACCAATTCAAGCTCTATACACCCAAAACATATAAAATCACCAAATACTACAAAACACCATTGCTGCATAGTTCACAAGGGCAGACATTTTGCTTTTTTTTTTTTTTTTTTGGTGTTGTTCATGGATGCATCCCAGTGCCAGCAACAGCCCTCGATCTAAATTGTAGTTAAATACTCAATGGTGTGTGGGACGCAGTACAGTCCACTCTACAAGTCCACTCTTCCAAGGACTATCTTGTGACCAAGAACACAAGTTAACAGGCATTATGCAGGGAAAGAAAACAAGTGTAATGGGGATAGTAGTGTTAATTCATCCACTTTTGTTCCTAGTACTGTAATATCAAGGGACAGCAACTGCAAAATACATCAAGAATTTGTGGCATTGTGGAGAATACATGGTACTGTGCCAGAGACCCACTTAATTCTATGTTTTCTATTAGATTAAGTTTGGCTGTGAACTCTAACCCAGAATGGCTTAAGTGATGAAGGGACAGAGCAGAAGGCTCTCTTCTGTCTTCTTCAACTCAGCAGCTTCAAACAATTCTCTCTACAATTTCTTCAACAGTTACCTTTACCTTATACAAAGGTAAGGTTTACATTTTTCTTTTCCTTTTTCTTTTTTTTTTTTTTTTTTTTTGCCAGTCCTGGGCTTGAGCTCAGGGCCTGAGCACTGTCCTTGGACTTTCTCAAGGCTAGAGCTCTACCACTTGAGCCTCAGCACCATTTCTGGCTTTTTTCTATGTATGTGGTACCGAGAAATCGAACCCGGGTCTTCGTGCATGCTAGGCAAGCACTTTAACCACTAGGCCAAACTCCCGGCCCAGGTTTACATTTTTCTTACTGTAATATTTATTAGGAATTTAATGTGGCTCATAAACTCTCCCTGTATGTGTTTTTGGGAATGGTTGGCTCTTTTTGCGAGTACTCTACTGCAATGTTACCTGAATCTTTGAATTATTTATCCGTACACCCTGTTAATTCTCTTGTGTTTTGCCCAAATGGTAAGAACATACACCTCTTCCTACAGTAGAGGCGTAGAAATGCAAGCTTCGTTGTCAATGAAGTAGGATTTGGCCAGGAGAGTGGGGAGGCTCTGAGGATAAGTTTGAGGTTTAAGGAATTCAGACTTTTGTTTTTTTCCTGACAAAACGCCTCAGACAGTTTCTGGGGGCAGACAATGGCCTGCAACATGGGGGTCTAGAACCGAACACGGGATGCAAAGGGCAGAGTCAGAAGAGGTAAGCAGGGAGGGGGAGCTTCAAATCCTCACCCGGCTAATACCAAGAAGGCGGGGCAAGTGGAAAGACCCCGGGAGGGAGGGAATGGAAAGGCGGAGGAGGGGTCCTAGACGCCAGGCTTAGGAGGTGAGGGGGAAGAGGACGCTGACCAGGCGGGCCGGCCGAGCCCTCCAGGGTGTCGGGCGCGAGGGCGGCGGCCGGCGCTCTACCTCGCTCCCACCCGGCCCGGTGGAGGGCGCGGGCGAGCGGCTCTTCTCTCGGGACGCGGATGTCTTTTCAGACTGGCGAAAGCGCCTGGCTTCCGAGGGCCAGCGAGGAAGTTTGGGGATCCCAGGCGCCCCTCGAGGAATCCTCTTTGTGACTCCCGGCGCCTCCCTTCCTCGAGGAAACTTGGGCCCGGAGCGTCCTCTGCAGGGGAGGCGGGCGAGGGCGGGGGTCCAGGCGCCCGTCCACGCCCCATCCTCGGAGCCCCGGGACCCCCGTTCCTCCCTCTCCAGCCCTGTCCGCGGGTGCACGGCTTGGGTCCGAGGCCCCCGGGCGCGGTCCGGGCGGTCTCCGCCGGCTCCGGGGCCGCCGCCACCGCCCGGTGGGCTCAGTGACCCGCTCCGGCCCCCCCGGCCCCGCCGTGGGGATCCCCGGTCGCGACACTCCGCGGGCCCCGCAGGACACTCCCCTCCGGAGGCCGGGCCTGGGCCGCCCCCGCCCCGCGCTGCGCCGGGGGAGCCCCGGCTCGACCCCTCCCCCGGACGCCGGGCCAGCCAGCGGGACGCGGGAGGGGGTGGTGACCGGGCCGCGGGGCCGGGGCTGCGGGACTCGGCCGCCTCGCTCCGTCGCCGTCCCCGCCCCTCCTCCTCCTCCTCCTCCTCCGGGCCGTCCGCCCCCGCCCCGCGCGCTGAAGCCCGGCGGCCAGGCGCCCCCGCCCCCCCTCACCGCTCGCCGCCGACCCTCCCCCGCGCCCCCTCCTCCCGCCCTCCGCCCCTCCCTCCTCCCCTCCCCCGAGCGGCCCGCCGGGGCTGGGCTGAGGTGGCGGCTCAGGCTCGGAGGCGGCTCGGAAAGCCCCGACTTGGGGACGGCCGCGGACTCGGAGGGAGCCGGGGCCGGGTGAGTTGGCCACGCGGGGCCCAGCGCGCGCCGCCCGGGGAGAGCGGGCAGCCCGGCCAGGTGGGCGCCCGGACCCCGCGGGAGGGACGGCGTCGGGGCCGGGACCGGCGGGAGCCGCCGCGGGACGGGCGCTGGGTGCGGGGATGGGAGCGGAGGGGGACGGCCGCCGAAGCGGGAGAAGTTGAGTGTGGAGCGGCGGCGGCGGCGGCGGCGTCCCGGCGGGCCCGGGGCGGGATTCGGCCGGCGACGCGCGGGTCCCGGGTGCAGCTCGGCTCCGGGCCGGGAGCGTCTGGCTGCTCGCCCGGCGGCCGCCGCGAGGTCGTCCCCGCCCGGCCTGCTCTGTGGCGCCCGGGTCCCTCGGACCTCAGACGTCAACTGCATCCCGGCTCTGGCTGCATTCTTGTGGGCAGAGCGGCGGTCGCGGTGCCGGCCGGAGGAGGTGGGCGGGGAGCGGGCAGCGGGCACCGGGCACGACCGCGTCTGGGCTGGGTGCGTTGGTTCTCAGGATGGGCGAAGGACTGGAGACTTTGACGCACAGGTTTTTGTTTGTTTCTTCGGTCTTTCAGTCGGCGGCCCGGAGTTCTTTGAACTGAGAAAGGCAGAAAGCACTGTCTTCCATCAGGCTCAACTTTTCGGGAGGGTCCTGGGGCTCTGAAAGTCCACGAGCTGTTTCAGTGGGAGAAAAAGAAAGACCAACTTTTGTCTCTCACGCCCACCCGGGCCACTTCCTGTCCTTCCCATTTTTCTTGGCGGTGATGGCGTGTGGGGTGTGAGTGTGAGGTGTAGGTTATCTTCAGTGACTCCCTGCAGACGAGCCAGTGGGTGGACAGGGTTTAGAATATGCCTCTCTCACTGCCCCAGCTCTACCCTACCAGGTGTAACCGAGGATTCCAAGTTGCTTATCCTTTCCTATCATTTCTCTTTCTGAAAACTAATCTTTAAAAGATTGGAGAGGTAGAGAACATGCGCTAGTGGGGAGGTTAAATGTTTTCAAGACAGGGAGAACATTTTAAGATTTTTTTTTTCTCCCATCAGGTGGTGGTGATAGGTTTGTGATAATATTGAACATGGGATTCTGATAGAATAGTTTGTGAAGGGTTTGATGTACTACTTGATTGAATAAAACATTCTCCTAGAACTGTATTTTCTCTCCATAGTTACACAGAACAGACACTGTGGCTTCTTGAGGCTTTCAGCAATATAGCAAATATGTTATACCAAGGAAGACTGTGTGAGTTGTAGGAGCCCCAGGTGGGAGGAGGGCTCATTTGTCTTAAGAGCAGTTCAATTAGGAAGACTAATTACATTGCAGATGAATATTCCTGAACATAATTTGAGTCATTCTAGGTGAGACAGACTAGTTATAGAAGGAGGATCTTTGTAGAGCAAGTCATGTTTTCTGAAAAGGTAATACACTCTTGACTATGTGGATGGCTCAGAACTGACTGTACCTGCTGACCTCTGAGACTGGGGACTTTAATTTCAGAACTTGTGCTGCAGGCAGGGCAAGGCAAGGAGGAAAAATCCATAGTTGATGATACAAATAACAATATTCTGAAAACTACACATGCATGTATTTTTACCTGAAAATTAAATTCAGCTTCTGAGCTTCTCTACTGCATATAATTGTCAAAGTGGAAGGCCAAAATTTAGGAGACTCAGATTCAGTCTGCTAAATTCTCAGATGTGCCACATACTACCTTATTTAGAACACCTGTTCTTTCTAGAACTCCAGGCTGCATTGTTTTGGCCCCTTCTGGCTAGCCTCTTCTAGGCTTGCTTTTCTAGGGAATGTTTGTTGAATTGTAGGCATGCTGTTAGGCTTATGGGCGGTTGTTCCTCTTACTGTGGTATGCATCAAGGTGACTGCTCTTTCTGTGGAGAGATGGAAAGGACTGATTGTACAGTTGGAACTGAACTTGAGCCTTCCACGGAGAGATATCCAACCTAAGAGTGGATACAGCAGAACTAGTGACTGTAGCTAAAGATGGACAATGACTGTTCTCTCCAGAGCAGTAGCAGGTAGTCTCAAGGAGGCTTTTCTCATCTGGTTGATAAAGGGTTTCTGACTAGTGCTGCAGGTGAGGGTCATTTGTGTTCATGGGAGTGAAATTTTCCAAATTTTTTTATCCTTTCAGCAGTCCTGCATGGGGATAGCTATACCCAGATCTTGGTCATAAATGACCAGGCTCATGCTGGTGTTATTGTGCAGACTTGGCAAATCTGCATCTGAAAATTTGAACTGAGGTAGTTTAAAAGGATGTACACAGCCAGGCACTGGTGGCTCATTCCTGTAATCCTAGTTGCTCAGGAGACTGAGATCTGAGGATTGCTTTTCAAACACAGTCTCCTAGGAAAGTCTGTGAGACTTTTATCTTTAATTAGCCACCCACAAAAAAAGCCACAAGTGAAACTGTGGCTCAAGTGGTAGAGTGCTGGCTAGCCTTGAGTAAAAAAGCTAAGCCCAAGCTGGTATTTTTTGTGTGTGTGTGTGTGTTGTTGTTGGTCCAGTACCAGTAAGTGCATGTGAATACACAGAGAACATACACAGAATGGTTTTGAATATTTGGTAGTTGGGATATGCAATTACAGTGATGCCATACGTATGTCTTATAGACCAAACATTAGGCTCCCAGATTTGATCATTGAAGACAGGACTTCCCTATAGACTGGATTTAGAAGTAGCACCTGTGAGAGATGATTAGGTGTCAATGAGATCCTGAGGTTGGGATTCTCATGAGGGGGTTAGGATCCTAGTGAAAAAAGGAACAGAACTTTCTCCTACCCTGAGGACACAGAGAAGAGAAGCCTGTCGGGAAGAATGTCTTCACCTGCCTCCAAATCTGTGGATGTGTAGTCAGGAACTTTTTAGCCTTCCAGGCATGAGAGAAATGTGTGCTTGTTGTTTAAGCCACTAATGGGGTGTGTGTTACAGAGCACATGAGCAACCCAATACACATGTATTACATTGAAGAAATGTAGGATGACCTTCACATGGTAAGGATGTAAACAAGTTTTATGTGCATCTACACAATACCAAATACACTTTGAGAGGTAAGTTACTTGAAGATTTTTTTTTCCCCCAATGCTGGGACTTGAACTCAATGTCTGGGCACTGTCTTGAGCTTCATTTGCACAAGGCTAGCACTGTAGCACTTGAGCCACAACGCCACTTCTGGCTTCTTCTCTGTATGTGGTACTGAGGAATTGAACCCAGGGCTTCAGGCGTGCTAGACAAGCACTCTACCACAAGGCCATGCTCCTGACCCTTTGAAGGTTTTCCTGATTTAACCTTAATACCATCAGCTAGGTCATGAGAAGTACCCAACTTTGACTTTGAGATTTGACAGATCAGAAAGGAGAACCTCATTGTATTCTGACTTTGCCTCTGGTAGATTTGCAGGCACATTTTTTTCCCCCCGCCAGTTCTTTGGCTTAAACTCAGGGCCTAGGTGCTCTCCATAAGCTTCTTTTGCTCAAGGGTAACACTCTTAATCACTGGAGCCACAGCACCACTTCTGGCTTTTTCTGTTTATGTGGTACTGAGGAATTGAACCCTGGTCTTCATACATGGTAGGCAAGCTCACTATCACTGAGCCACATTTACAGCTCTTGAAGACATTTAAAAAATATTTTCCAAACTTCAGAGTTACTTGGGAGTGAGACTTGTTAGATTTAACTGAAGTAGCAAAAAAAAAAAAAAAATAACTGAAGTAGAAAAACTACAATAATAAATTTTAAATCTTAATTTACAACTTATATCTAAAATAGTAGATACTGACCTGTGTACCTGGTTATAATCTTTGAATGAAGAATATTTGGTGTTTCAGCAGGTTCATAAGGAACAATGTCTAATATGGAGGTGGCATTAGAAACCATTCTTTCCTTGTGTTATCATTACAAAGGAAGATTAAAGAAGACAGTCTGACTTTTGCTGCAAATGAATGTGTGTATTTGTATATGTATGTATATGCGTATGATCTGTAGCTCAGGCTGATAGGTGAAACCAAGGTGTGAGTGTTAAAATCATATTAAAGCACTCTGTGGGTTGACTTTCTCTGATGCTAGGATTGCCGATGGATAACTGCTCCTTCTATGTTTGCTGAGTATGCTCTGCATACTCAGTCTTACCAACATCTATTTCCCTACTTTTCTAGAACTTCAGGTTCCAGAAATGAAGCTTTTTAAAAATAATAATTTTGTTAGGTGTTATACAGCAAGGTTACCATTTCATGTCAGGTAATAAGTACATTTGTTTTTGGAGAATACAACCCCTTCTTTTTTTTTTTTTCTCCAGTTTTTCTTCCCTTTTGTCCTTGCCCAAATCTAAAATATATCAACAACTCAAAAAATTGAATCACTCCAAAACTAATCTCCAAAGTAACAACCATCCCATTAAAAGATGGGCCAAAGACTTAAAGAGAGTCTTCTCTGAAGAAGAAAAAAAATGGCCTATAGACATATGAAGAAATGCTCAACATCTCTGGTCATAAAAGAAATGCAAATCAAAACAACTCTAAGATTCCACCTCACTCCAGCTAGAATGGCCAGGATCAAGAAAACGAATAATAACAGATGCTGGAGGGGATGTGGCCAGGAGGGATCACTACTACACTGTTGGTGGGAGTGCAAACTCATTCAACCACTATGGAAAGCAGTATGGCAGTGCCTCAAAAGGCTAAACATAGAACTCCCCTATGACCCAGCAATCCCACTACTTGGCATTTACCCAACCATCCAGAATCTAGGACATACTAAATCCACTACCACAACAATGTTCATTGCAGCATCATTCACCATAGCAAAGATATGGAACCAACCTAGATGTCCCTCGGTTGATGAGTGGATCAACAAGTTGTGGTATTTGTACACAATGGAATTCTATGCTGCTGTCAGAAAGAATGACATCGCCTCATTTGTTAGGAAATGGAAAGACTTAGAAAAGATCATATTAAGTGAAGTAAGCCAGACTCAAAGGAACTTAGGCTCAATGGTTTCCCTCATTTGTCATAATCAGTAGAAACCTTGGGCTCTTCTAGCAGAGATCTGCAATAGAGCAAAACCTTGATACATAAGGCCATATAGTATGAAGCTAATTGAAAGGACCTCCAGGATATTGAAACAAAAGCCATATAACAAATGATTGTTGTCCTTACTGTACTCTCTCATCTCTTTTGCTGTCCCTTGGTTATATCATATTGTTATAGTATCTTACTTTGTTATCTGATATATTGAATTTATTTGTATTTGGTTATTTGAAATTTGATAGGGAAGGGGGGAAAACAAAGGGGGGGGGGTTGGGGGGGAGGGTAATGAGGACCAAGACATGTGAAAGGGTATCAATGTATGTGAATTAATGCACCTTCTATCTGGCAAATATCATGTAACCCTTTTATTAATTACAATAAAAAAATTCTCCCTAAAAAAACCAAAACAAAACAAAAGGTGCATAGTTCATTTTCCACAGAGTGTCTACTGAGTACCATGACTGCATTTGTGAAATCAAGCTCTTTTTACCTCCTTGTTTTGAGGTAGTCACTGGCCATGGAGGACTATTGCTATTAAGTTGCATTTCATTCATTTGTGGAATAATTGAAATTGTGCCAAGTAGACCCCAACGCATGCTCCTTGAATTGCAGGCATGCTGTTAGACTTGCGGGCCACTACTGCTCTTACTGTGGTAGATTGATGGTAATTCCAGTGGGGATGACTAATCATTGTCACTCTGCATGCTCAGCCAGGGCACTTCATCTCGCCCTGGTCTGCTTAATTGGGTTAGAAGATTGGAGGCTAAAGTTTTAACTAATTATCTTTACACTAGTGAAGTTGTGGTGAATAATTTTATTTTTCCAAGTTCTCTAAAAGTGGTATGTTAATTTATAAATCAAAACAAAAGAGTTGGTGGGTTGTCTTTCTAAAAATTATTACTGTTTTTTGTCATAACAGTGCTAGTCTCTTGACATCAGTGGTGTGTCCACTGTAAGTCTGTGTCACTGAACAAAATTAAAATTCTTACCCATTGTAAATTTAGTTGCAAAAGCTGAAAAGCTCCAGGAGTACAAGCAGAAATGGGTACTGTGCCTGCAGAGTCTGAAGGGGATAACTTCCCTTCACTCAGTAAGGAAGACCTCACTCCTCATAATGGCTGTTTCCATGAACACAGTAGTATGATTTGAGAGGTGTTTCTGTAGAATTGCTGAGAAGCATTGAATTAAATAAGCACTATTCTGGCATGTTAGTTTATTCTTTTTAATTGTTTCACTGCTCAATAGATTCCAAACTAGCAGTGTGATCTGAAATCTGTCTTTAGTAACTACCTCCCCACATGCCTGGAAAACTCAGAGGGGCTCCTTTTCCTCTGCAGATTCTATTGTTCAACATTTTCTTTCTTTCCAGCCAAGCTGTGTTGTCAGGGGCACCTGGAGTTCAAGCTTCCTTTCTCCTGGGCAGGCTGCAGTGGGCTGAGTTTTCCCATGTTGTTTTCCAGTTTTGAGACATTTAGCTAGTTGTTTAAGAAAAGCTCTCACTTCACTGAATATAGTGTCATTTAATCTTCAGATAATAGCACATGCCACACACTTCTTAAGGACAAAATAACTTCTTAAAAAATTAGCTTTGTTTCTCTTACCCGTAGTGAACAAATTTTCTGAAATGAAAAATAATAGACTGGATAGTAGGAATTACAACTTACCAGTTTTGTATTTACAAATAACTGCCATCTGTATATTGTATTTAAAAAGCATAGCTTACAACTTTAAAAATAATCTAGGACCACACTCTAATTACTTAAAACAGCTTGCAGTTTAATCCTGGAAGATGATTCTACCTAGTGGAGTATGTCTACAAATATTCCTGCATTTGCTGTAATAGTAGTCCTTCCAGAGTCTGCCTTAGTGGAAGCTGTAATTCCTGTCTGCATGGATTCATGGCTGCATGTAGCAGGGAACATGGCATCAGTCTTAGGTCTTTCAATTCAATATTCATTTGGATCCTTCTGATAGTAGATGTGCTTATACTGTCTTGACTGTTCATGGGTTTTTCCCTAGCTTGTGCTTGAATGTCTATATTTCTCTCAAATCGTAAAGAATAGATTCAGCTGGGTGCCAGTGGCTCATAATCCTAACTAATCAGGAGGCTGGGATCTGAGGTTCAAAGCCAGCCCAGGCATGAGACTCTTATCTACAACTGACCACCAGAAAACTAAAAGTGGTGCTGTGGCTCAACTGGTAGAGTACAAGCTTTAAGCTGGAGAGCTCAGGGACAGCGCCCAGGCCCAGGGTTCAAACCCCATGACCAACAACACCAAAAATAAGATTCAAAAGAAGTGAAGCTGATGGTGTGTGTGAATGTTTAAGTTGTACTGAGATGCCAAAAAGATCTGGATCCAGAGCCAGGTAGAGTACAGTGAAGAGGCCACACTAAGTAGACAAGAAGGCAAGTGGTGGTAAAGGAAAGAAGTGATGGGTTGAGTACATGCCTGAATGGCCAGGTGGTTGGCCTGTTTAGGATAATCTGATCAGCCCTGCTGTTGCCGACCAGTTCGCAGCAGCATCCTAAGAGCCATTGTGGTAAACAAAACTTTAATGGTTTAAAACATTAAGATTTCAAAAAATAAACACTACCATCAAGTTAAAGTTCCTATAGCTTAGATATGTGTATTTGATTTTTAAAATCTTGCCCCTGGGGCTTTTCATTTCTTCTTGTAAAACTTCAGCTTGGTTTTGGCACATCAAGTTCATCCAGGTAAGTTTAGGTCTGACCTGGACATCTGTCATGTTAGCCTTCTCTCTGAGCTTTCAGCTCATTGGCCATCTTGATTCCTTCACTGGAGCTGCTCTTCTGTGACTCCTTTGTCATTCCTCTCCAAGTACTTTTAGTAACCAAAGGCCTCTGTTGTCAGAGGGTAGAGAGCTGGAGTTAGTGCCAAGAATACAGAGGAAGCTAATCATACCCATGACCTCCGACCTCATTAACATTGTGCTGGAACCAAAAGAATCAGCATTCCATGGCATTGTTTGACTTTGGATTGTCCCTACTGATTTACGGTCACAGGGTCTGTATTCTGGCCTTGTAAGGGAGGCAGATTTAAGAGCCCCAATGAAAATGGGAAAGGCAATTGGTACTTCCTGCCTCTTGTAGCTCTAACAGTTGGGCTTTGTATTGTCAGCTAATCATTGGGTCCTGCCAATGGTGGTTTGGCTCAGAACAAACCAGAACTGACAAGGCTGATAAAGAGTGTTAGACCTCTGAGAGTGTGAAGAGTAGTCTCACACTGGTGCTCCCCAGCCTGCAGGCAGGGCTTCTTAAACCTGAATGTGCACATCATCCCACAGAGTCTGTTCAGATGCAGCCTTTTGATTCAGTAGGACTGGTGGGGCCTGAGATTCTGCATTTCCAGGGAACAGTCCCAGTAACATTGGTTCTGCTCATCCTGTGGAGCACACTGTAGGGATCAAGTCCTCTTGGGAGGGCTGGGATGAAGATGAGACCTGTAAAGCCTGAATCCTGTCTACTAGCAGACCCCATGGACCTGTAAGAGCTGCTGAAAGCAGCTGTGTAGGAATTTCCATAAGTCCTTAGGGGAAGGAAGTTAAAGGTTTTCTTACATTATAATATGGATAAGTTATAAGGGAAGACTTTTTTTTGCTACATTTTATGAAAATGATTTTCTCATTGTATCTTGGTTATATGCCATAAGTTAAACTAGATAAAGCCAGCTCTTTTTTCAGTTAAACCTATATTTTCCCACAAATCCTGTATCTTTGAAGCTTTATGCGTACAAAACTTCTAAAAAGTTACCTGTTTAATTTGAAGCATTATTCTGAAACTTGTTTAACACTGCTGGGTGCTGGCTACATATTTGCATTCTAAAGTGCTCTATGAGGCTCTGACCTAGGAATCTATAGCTAAAACAAAAACAACTTCTAGATGATTCTTACAGTCAGGCAGGGTCTAGAAATAGCAGTTTAGAACAGTGACAAATGGAAGTCAGTCTGATACGAATATAGGTAAAGGTGGAGACTCCGTTCACCTGTTCATCTTTTGGATAGTTGGATGTGATGGAATAGCTCTGCCTTTCTGTGTCATATTCCATTTTTAACTTGAGATGCTTGCTCTTGTCTTGGATGAAGTCACTGATACTTGCTCTTATCTTGGATGGAACCACGGAAGAGAGGCCTGTATCAGCAGATTGGAAGTCAGTTTCTAAGGCCTTTATTTTTAGGAAAGTTTTGTAGACACTGATTACTAAGTGCTTCGGGGCAGTCGAGTTGGAGTATAAGCTTTGGGCCTCTGCTGGGAAGTCTTTAAGAATGACTAAATACTGACTCCTCCCCATTTCCCTGTTTTGGTTCAGAGATTATGAGTCTCTTACATAATGCATGACCGGAAATGGATGTAGAAGGGTCCCCATCCTCCCTGGACCAGCTTGGTATTCTATCTAAGTGAACTGGACAATAAAGCCAGCAGATTTGCTCATCATTGTATCAGCACTAACCTCTACTTGTACAGATTCAAGATCCTTCTCAGCCACACCCTAGGGGCTAAGATAGCTTGAAGAATAGTTTAGCTGAAAGTGTAGATACCACAGGCACATGGGCAAGGTGGGTAGGCCAGCGAGCTGCCTAGTGCCATCTACAGGGAAGCAGCTGGGTTTCAGCACCTAATATGCCGAGTGTCTTTACTGACCTAGTACTCCTAGGGGTTCCATAGCCTGTTGTGCAATCCTGGAGTTGAGCTACCTATGTGGCCTCAGCATGAAGGGCAGCTGAAAGTGCTGTGGACACGTGTATCTGCTCATGTTCATTGTTGATCTGCATGCCATTTTTATGCTTTGGATTCCATTTCTCATCTTTTGTAAAGGAAAGCAAACATTTTAGAACCACAAACAAGATATGAGAGGGATGCTTTTTCTAGGAGGGAAATGAGAAACTCGAAGAAAGCAGGTAGATATACTGGACTTGTCTCCTGAATTTTAGCTTTAGCTTCATTGTCTTTGTAACTACAGGATTTGTTCCATATCTCAGAAATTTGACCCTTTGATAAAACCAGGTAGAGCCTTCTAGGAATGTCTTCACTGTTTCATTCCTCAGGTATTAAGATCCTGTGTCTAGGTGGGAGGCGAAACATCTAAGAAGAAAAGCAGTGTCCACATTGCTTGAGGATGGAGTGATCTTTTTGTCCCATTGTTCTATAAGGCGAAGAACTCTTCTAGGCCTCCAGAAAACCAGCTTTGTGTATTTTGTTTTAATTGGAATGAGTTTCAAATAGCCCCATTAGAGGATACGTCTTTGAGCACAAGGTCTGTGTTGGTTATAGTCTCAGCCAAGTCCATAACCTGTGTTGGCCTTAACATAATATCCCAACCTTTCCTAAAATAGTTGCAAGGCCTTTTGTCATCTGAAACACTCAGGTGTTCACCAATACTTTTATTTGTGACTCACTATGTAGTTGATATCAGGGCATCCCATTTCACTGTTCTTTCTACTGGCATGCTCTTTGCGTATCCCCTAGTCTTACAGACTTTGTGTCTTAGCTTAGCTTCCACTTGCTCTGAAGAGTTTCCTTTGCCTCCTCTGGAATAAGCTGGTACCTCTGTATCTTGGTAACCTCATATCTGGTCACCTTGTAGTCTCTATCTTTGGCGCTAATAAACTGCATCAAAGTCATGATTATTACCTGTTCACTTCTCTGTCCTTGCTGGCTGTAAGTTTCTTGAGGACAAGAAACCCAAAAGAAGCTTCCTCATGTGTCTCTAGGCATACTGTAGTACCTGGCATATAAAATAAATGAGGTGGGTAGAGAAGGAAACCAAGGCCTAGCACCTGATTTATACTTATCCTGCCACTGAGCTAAAACCAACATTTTCATCTTGATCTGTCCATTTATTCAAATCCTTGACCAGATAATGCTGGCCAAATTTTCTGCTCAGAAACCAAGAAGCTCTAGCTATGGACTAGAGGTTTTATACTGGGACCATAAAGATGGGTTACTCCATGTTAACATGGCTTTTTCTTATTGTTTTTCAGATAAACTGGGAAGCAGACTCAAATTTGCAGCTGGCCTGTAGTTTCTATAGTTCATTAAGAGGTAAGTGGTTGGTAGATTGCACCAGTGATACCTATGCAGATTCTACCAGAATGATGACAGTATGCCCTGCACCACTTGAAGTTCTTACGCACTGGGAAGAAAATAAATAAATGTAGTGTAACATTTTCTCTTAGAAAGTGAAAAATGGTTTCCTGCCTCTGTTGTGAGTTATCTAGTGAAGGTGTTTACCGGACTGGCTGTTATACTTTGAATATGTAATGGCCAATACAGGCCCAGGTACTGAACATTTGGTCCCCAACTCTCTAGCTTTTTTGGGAGATTCTGGAAATGATTTAGCTGGAGGGAGTAGGTCATTATAGGCGTGTCCTTGAGGGTTGTATCTTGTGGTCTTTCTCTTGGCATCCTCCCTGATATGAAGTAAACATTCTGTTCGTCTCAGTGCTTCCACTACCATGTCTGTCTGTCTTACCATGGGCTCAGAATCTAGAGAGTCAAGGATTATATGGAATGAAATCTCTAAATTATGGATCAAAAAGTATGACATTAGTCATACTGGTATTCTCCTGGGCACTTTTGGTCTTCTCATCACTGACATTCTTTCCTTAGCTCCTGCTTTAGTATTCATTTTCCTCATTTAAGACCCAGCTAACATTTTACCTTTTATTTATCAAATATCTAAATGAGAGGCTCTTTGGACTGTAGCCTTTCTTCAGCTGGTTAGCAGAATAAACTAGTTTCTCCATGCCCACATGACATGATATCTTTGTCATTGTAAGCTTAACTTCTTTGTGTGTGCCATCTTTTCCCTGTGGTCTACAGATTTGCTTTCGCTGTCATCTCATACCTAACATGGTCTCTGACATGGAGCAGGTTTTTAATAGATGAGTAAATGTTAGTCTGAGGAGAAAAATGGCCTACTGAAACTAAACACATAGCCAGAATGTACACACACACACACACACACACACATACATCATCATATATTTCTAGGCCAACTAAATGATTTGTTAAGTGCTTTATAAATTACTTGGCTTTTCATTCATATCACTATACATTGTTGAAAACGTATCATAATCTCTTTATAGAGTTTTTGTTTCATTTTGTACTTAACTTTATTTTTCCAGTCCTGAGGCTTGAACTCAGAGATTGGGCATTGTCCTTGGACACTTTTGCTCAAGGCTAGTGCTCTGCCACTTGAGCCACAGTACCACTTCCAGCTTTTTTTGAGTATGTGGTACTAGGGAATCAAATCCAGGGCTTTGTGTATGCTAGGTGAGCGCTCTACCACTATGCTATGCTCTGAGCCTCTCATTATGTACTTCTTGAATAGAATGACAGTAGGTCACTGAGCATTGATACATCGAATGGCAATTATGTGGCCATGAATAGCCCTTTTGGCTATTTTTGGAGAGACAGTGTCAACCAGAATGTAGAGGTTCCAGTCAGCCTTGGTATTGCTGTGTAGAACACTGCAAGATTGAATGTGTATCTAAATATGCAGGCAGTGAGAGAGTAAGCAATGCATTTCCTAATGGGCAACCTACACAAAGTAAAAATGTTTCTCAATGTCTTGAGCATCTGTTTTAAAAAATAGTTTGATCTAAAGATTGGTAGTAAAGAGCTTTAGATCTGTGCATTAGTTTGCCCATACTTCTGAGTGTGTTGGCTTGAGGAGTTACTGCTTTAGGGTTGGGAGTAGCATTTCTCAGGGCAATATGAATGGTATAGTCAGGATGGGACCAGGGTCCTTTTAGAAGCTGGTAGATGGTTGAATTCACTAAAGCTTAGGTGATGTTTAACTCTAACCTAAGACTATTTTTATATAGGAAAATGTGTCCTTGAGGTTTTGCATCCACTATCTGGTGTTCACTAGCATGACTGCAATAGTATGACTCACTGTCAAGTACTTCCACTTGTTTTGGTGGATGTGTGCTGTGCCTAAGTAAAGAAGAATGAGTTACCTTCTCATTTCTGGATATGTTCTCCATAACCTAGTATAGGTGTCCAGCCCTGCCTGGAGTCATGTCCTTAGAGCATCATCCTCTGGTGAAGTCCTTGTTGTATAGCTAGCTGCTTGAAACAATGTAGTAAAAAAACAAGGCAGAAATAGAAATTCCACTCCCAGCTGACCCTCTTTATGGTCTTGGGAAGAATAGAGTATAGCTTAGCCAAGGGATTTCCAGTCTCATAGAATGAGGTTGTCTGCTGTATTTGAAAAATAAGCCCTGAATATACATTGAATTGAAAAGGCCCCAGATGGCTTTAGCCATCATTGGAATTTGGGATATAGTTGAATATTTGTTTTACACCATCCCTGGAGTGTATTTGTAGTGTCTGGTTTCTACCCTGCCTGGCTCATGGGGAGTGCTTACCAATTCAGAATGAATAATGAGCTGCGAGGAGATCTCCCTAGTGTTGTACAATGTAGAAAAAAAAAGGTAGGTGAGGATCTCAAGTAACTGAGCTAGCCCTCTTCTTGCAGGGCTCACACAAGTATATGTAGAGGCATACTTCACAGAGCTCTGTAGTTACATCTTGATAACCCCACATCTTCCTAATTAAAGTCCAAGAATTAATACAGTTCCTGAATTTCCTTAGAACTTCTGAACTTGTAAGTATATTGGATGGTGCTATTATTTCCTTTGGTGGGACATTTATAATTTCTAGAGATCCGACCGTGTTTCATCAATTGAATCAGGGTTTGTTTGTTTTCGATGCAGTTATATTGGTGCTGGAACTCAAAGATTTGTTCATTTTGAGCCACTTTTGTGCAAGATAGGAATTTTGGAGCAATCAGAGCAAAGGCATTACATGACGCTAATCTACTGGTCTTGGACCACAGTGTAGCGTGCTATCTCTGATTAATAATGCTGTTTATTGCTGAAATGCCTGGGAGTAGGTACCAATGAATGAAGGAACAAACAGCATCTCTTCCCCCAACCAGGCTTCTTCATTTTTTTTTGTTGTTGTTGTTTTGTTTTCTGCCTTCAGATTAAGCCTTACTATTGAGTCATAGTTTCTTAATGAGGAAGCATCATCTCAAGTTTCAGTTCAGAACCAATTCACTGATAGACATCTCTGGGAAGAGTTTGCTCTACTCTATTTCTAGATCACAACCAATGCATAATTTAGGAACCACTTTTTCTTTGGATCAAGTAGCTTGTCAGTTGTAATTTGTTGGCTAGTTTGTCTTATCCACTGTAGGGATTTTATTGTCAATTTGAAAGATTTACAGATCCTTGCTTCTAGGAAAAGTTGATTTTCAGTGTAATGTCTTAGAATTTTTGCTTAAAAATGTTGTTATAATCACTCAATTGATATGGCCTCTTCCAATTAAGAAATGACTAGATTATAGATCTGCATTGGAAATCTTTTGGTTCACTAGTTAACAAAAGTAACTTTTTGGGGGGAAACTGTTATAATAGGATCTTGAGTTGAAGGTCAACCTTGACTACCTAATGATACCATTGCAACAAATTAAAACAAAAAACAACTTTTCATACTAGGCAAAAAGTGAAAACGTTTCCTTTCATCTCTTTTAAGGATAAATTCTAGTGGCTCCTTTTCCCTTAGGGCATTCTTCTATTGAGTGATTTTTTTGAGAGCCTGGTGGTCTCTCTGGTTCTTTGTTTAGATCAGAAAGGCGATGGTTGCTCATCTTGCCCTTCTTCCACTTGATTTCCTGGTGGCATGCTCTGGTATCCACTGCCTACATCTCCTCTGCATCCAGCTCTGAGCCCTTTGTGGCTGCAATCTGAGAAAGAAAACAGCCAAATCTCCCACCTCTGCCCAGCACGCTGGCAAAAACAGTTCTCATTTGCCTTGTCCCTGAGTTCAAAGTGTACTTCACATTTTATGGGGGCGATCAGCTCTCCCAAGATGCTGGATTGAGTGGGCCTGTGTTATAGCTTGGTGGACAATTAACCACACTGACTGCCTCCTTCAGCCTGGGCCTTTCTGCCTGAGTTGACACTAATATTCAGAGTGAGAAAGGGCTGCTGCTTCTTTGAGCAGAGAACCAGGCCTGGAGTTGGGAAACATTTGATCTTGTTCAAAGAGGCTGTCTCTGAAGCATGAAGATTGAACTGATTGTGACCCCACCCTGGGGGATGGAGAAGCCTCAGAGAGTCAGGAGGACAAGCTAGCAGTTACTAATCCCATTGGCCTGTGGGTCTTCAGGGTCTCATATCCATCTAAAGTAGAGAGAATTGGGGTTGAAGGCAATAAAGAAGGCCTTAAATGAGAGGAGCAGGGGTCATTTCATCTAATTTTGTGGTTGTTACTGAGGAATAAAAGGCAGAGAAGATAATTTCATTAGCCCTGGTGAGATCTTTATCACAGGAAGATGGCATCTTGGGAGGCAGCAGAGCCTCACAGGACTGTTCATTTCCACCGTGGTAAACCTATAGGTAGGTCTTCATAGAGCTGAGGAGCGCTCTGGAGCCACAGGACCTTGTTGGGCATTATGGTCAGGACTGCAGTTCCTCCTGTCATAAGAAAAGCTGGTGGTTAAAGTCCTGAAGAATGGCTGTCAGCTCCCTGAGAACTACTCTTAAGCTAAAATAAATTCATCAGCCAAGCCAACTTGTGTAGAATTGTAATGTCATTTACCTCTGAGGTAAGTTTGCCAGTCATTTGTTGTTCACTAGATTTGTTCAGAGCCTCACATTCCTTTGAGCTGAGTGCTGTTGGATGCTTCTTGCCACGTGGTGGCGAATTGGTTGAGCAGTGAGAGCAAGCAGTACCTTCTATTTGATGAGCGCTGCTCTGTTCATAGTGTCTATTCACAGATGCTGCTCTCACAAACCTGCGAGGTAGACAGGTATTCCTGCCAAGTATGCAGAAAAGGGAGTAAAAATAAAGCTGAGAGATTATGTCATTGGTTTTAAGGCCTCCCAGTGCAGAAATGGAGTTATATCTCTGGACATGTGACTTTCAAATTGTACATTCTGTGTCTGTCATCATTAAAAGTTGAGAGGAGGAGGAGGAAGAGGGTGGTGGTGGTAAGTGGTAAGTAGTAATTCTTCCAGGAAAAAGAAGTCATGGTGAGCAGACAGTTCTCTGATCCAGCCACCAGCTGGCACCATTCCCCAAGGCAGTTTTGTTTCTGAAGAGGGGCAGAGTGACCAGCTGGGAGAGAGATGGAGGAGATGGGTGGAGGGAGGCAGGTGTCAGACTTTATGTCTGACACACATAGAGTGACAATCACTTCCTGAGTACCTGTGATCAGGAAGGACAGTGACAGCTTCTGTCCATTAAACTTTAAACACATTTTCACTGCCTTATGTTTGTTTTCTTTATTCCTTCCCTTTGTTTGTCAGTTGTGAGGCTTGAACTCAGGGCCTGGATGCTCTCCTTGAGCCTGTTTGTGCTTAAGACTAGCACTCTTATCACTTGAACCACAGTGCCACTTGTTTTCTTTTTCAAAAACTATTGTAAAGGTGATATATGGGGGGAGGGTTACAATTACATAAGTCAGGTGACAAGTACAATTCCTTTTGAACAGTGTTATCCCCTCCCTCATTCTCTCCCAATTCACCCCCCCACCACTTCCCTGCTCCCAAAGTTGTATAGTTCATTTCCAACATAGTGTCCAGTGGTTATTTATTTTTTACCAATCCTGGGGCTTGAACTTGGGGCCTGGGCACTGTCCTTTAGCTTTCTCAGGGCCAGTGCTCTACCATTTGAGCCACAGCACCACTTCTGGCTTTTTCTGAATATGTGGTAACCAATGAATTAAACCCAGGGCTTTGTGCATGCTAGGCAAGTACTCTACTGTTAGACCAAACTCCCGGCCCTCTAATGGGTTTTACTGCTGAATTAGTTCTTCCTTTGCACCCCCCCCCCAGTTACTGTGCTTCTATGCAAAGGGCACAGAAATACCCCCCGGTTACTATGCTTCTATGCAAAGGGCACAGACATAATAGTGACAGCAAGAAATTAGCCAAAGAAAAAAGGAAAGAAAAAAATGTTTGTTTTCTTGTCTCTCTCCATCAGGCTTGTACTATTGTTGTTATTATTATGGTGGTATGTGGGCTTTCTCCTCAACTATATATACTTCTGCTTAATATTTGTAGACTTAATTCTGAAAATGGAAACTTCTTTTGAAATATATTAATAACTGTAGCCAGGCACAGTGGTTCATGCTTGTAATTCTAGCTACTCAGGAGGCTGAGATCTATGGATTGTGATTCAAAGCCAGCCCGGGCACTAAAGCCCATGAGACTCATCTCTAATTAACCACCAAAAAATCGGAAGTGGTGCTGTGGCTCAAGGGTAGCCTTGAGTTGAAAAGCTTAGGGACAACGCCCAGGTAAGCCCACAACTGACCCTCCCCCCAAATAATAAAAATTTTAAATAATAACTATTAAATGTTAAGTAAGCTTAATTATAACTTAATCATAGCAATCCACTGGCTAAGGAGCTATTTTCCAAGTTGATAATAGAAGCTGTCACGTTTCTAGGGAACGTGGTGCAGATGAGACTGTGGCCAGGTCATTTCCTGAAATAGTGTCTGAGGGCAATTGCTAGGGATGAGAGTTGGGGAGGGCAGATCTTTCCATATTTTGTGACATTTTGGACAGGAGTTTTTGCCCTGCAGCCCTCAGAGGCAAGCTTATTCTTGCTGAGGCCATCTGCTGTTTCCTCCCTCATAACTGGCTCATCAGAAGTTGGCTGTACTTCAGTGCCTCCTAAAAGCTTTTCTTCCTCATTGTGTTCTAGAAGTTAAGTGTAGTGTCAGAAATGATGTGAGTTGATGAAAAAGAAATAAACAAATCCAGGCAACAATGTGAGAAGGGTCTGGCAGCCCTGCTCCTGTTTTTCTGTAGTTCTGATCTGAAGGAACCAGATTTCCTCTGTGTGGAAAGGATCCAGTGTGAGGAAGGCTGAAGCGTGCATACCATTAGGTCTTCCAGAGCAGGGCACTCTTAGCCTAATCAACTGGGGTGGAAACATGTAGGTTATTGTTGACAGAATGGAGATAAGTCACATGGCTGCAGCCTGAGCTATATGACTGGAGTTACAGTAACATCTGTTGAGGGAAGTGGAGCATTCCAGAGAGCTATAGACCTCCTCTGGTACAAGGGCAGAGTGGAGAATAGGAATGGCTGGGAGGATCTTGGGGCATCTTCTTGTCTAAGTCCTTAAATTCAGTGAGCTTCAGCTCATGAGGGCAGGATCCTATCTGTCTTGTTTGCACCTCTTTGTAACTCTGGTCCCTGGTGTGAATTAGGTGCTTGATACACATTTTCCAGGAGGAACTAGTGCTACAAATATCTGACTTTTGACTTCCAGTCCAATGCTGAGGCATTTGTAGGCTGTCGATTCTGTAAGAGATGGTGCCTTTTAGAGTTTATAAGATAGTGAAGAAAATAGAGATATAATATCAAACTGTTTACAGTTTGAGTGAAGTTACAGGGAAGAAGACCTGCTTACACTTGAGTAGGAGGCAGAACTGCCACATTGTTCTTTATCTGGGCCCTTCCACTCTGGATTCCATGTGAATGGGGCCATTTTAGCCTTTGGTCTTCCCTGAAGGAATCAGGATGATGAATTCAAAGATTCGAAGTTACCTCTCTGCTCAAGCTTCAATACCCTTCCTTTTGGTCACAGCCAGCTCCTTTACAGAGAGGTACATCACTTGGAATCCATCAGACTCATCGCTGCTTGCACATGAAACATTGCTAATGTGACTGAGATGTCCATGTGTCTGCAGCAGAAGAACGATGTTCTCTGCATCATGTTCTCTGCAACTTAGTTGTTGTGGGCTCTAACCAAGGAAACCAGGTCATGCAGTGGTGATACTTAAAACCCACAATGGTAAAGTCGGTGTGGTGAGAAGCCACACTACTGATTTTGGGCTGGTCATTCAAAGCCTTGCTGTTTATTTATATACCATATTTAACTAGCCATTATTAGCCATTAATTAGCCATATTTTGGCTAGTTGAATAGCAAAGGAGATTTACCATGATAGTAAAGGGGGAGATTTAGAGTAGTTAGAAGAGATTAATTCAGGGTAGCTAAAGAGAATTGTTAAAGTCAAGGAGTTTTCTTTTACAAACACTGACCCAAGGAAACAAAATGGTTTACCACTGGTAAGTTTCATTCTCCTGCCTGCCTTGTCCCACCCTCCCATCCTGACTAAGGACATGTGACTTTAAGTGGACTTTTAGGCTTGACCACTTGGTCATGAGGTATTGAGGATGGGCCTCTTTCTGGTAAATGCTGTAGTTGGATCTGGACTGTTCTCTAAGGGCTAATGCATTAATTTGTTCCCCAGCTGATAGCACTATTGTCAGGGGGTGACAAAACCTTTAAGATCTAGGGCCCAATGGGAGGTTATATTACTGGGGCATCAGGAAGGAGTTAGGAATCCAGCCCCCTTTCTTGTCCTTATTCTGGCCATGAGGTAAAGAACTTGCTCCACCATGCACTTCTGCTATGATGTGCCACCTTTCCAAAAGCAAGGGCACTCACTGCTCATGCATAGGAATTTTCCAAACTGAGAGCCAACATGAACCTTTCTTTTTGAGTTCTTGATTTTAGGCATTTGTTACAGTTACAGAAAACTGACTGACACAACTGGCTGTTGTAGGGGGAGAGCCCAGCTCCCTTACTTCTGCAATGATGACTTTGGTCTTGTCTTCCTTCTCTTCAGAAAATGTGTAGCAGACCAGGCATCTCCTTGGTGGGCCAGAGGACCAGCGGTTGTAGGCCCTGAATGAGGACTACTGTAACAGCTGGTTAGGTTCTCGCTTCTACTCTGGGCTGATGGCTGAGATCAAGAACTGTGGCTTGAAACCCATCCAGGAAGGAAAGTCTGTGAGACTCTTGTCTCTAATAAACTTTTTTTTTTAAACTGAAAGAGCAGGCTGGGAGCATGGCTTAGTGGTAGCATGTTTGCCTAGCATGCACAAAGCCCTGCATTTGATTCCTTGGTACCACATGTACAGAAAAAAAACCAGAAGTGGTGCTGTGGCTAAAGTGATAGAGTGCTAGACTTGAGAAAGCCCAAGGACAGTGCCCAAGCCTTGAGTTCAAACACCAGGACTGGGAAAAATAAAAAAAAATAATAAACTAGATAAGGAGCTATGGATCAAGTGGTAGAAACGCTATCCTTGAGTAGAAGACATTCAGGGACTGGGCCAAACAGCTCCCTCCCCCCCAGAAAAATCATAGTGCTCATTGTTATGGAGCTGACAGACTTGCTGCAGGCCAAAGGTGGATTTGAGCATGTCTCCATAGCTTTGAAAAGTTACCAGCACCTGAGCAAAACTAGCAAACTTAAACTTGCCCTGTGGCATTAATCATTAGCTTGGTGTTTGGTAGTCTATGTAGTCTGGTGTTTGAATCCCTCATAGGGATTTATTGACATGGAAGTGAAGTTCTATGTTAACTGGTCTTGTACAGTACTAGCATAATGCTTTGGGGAAAAAGGAATATTTATTGGACCTCAACATATTCTGTCTGCAACATCATGCAAAGTAGAAAACTATTAAGAATACATATTGATAAAAAACAGTTCACATGAAATAGTTTCTTTAATTCATTTGTGATTCTTCTCTTCAGGATTCTTGAAATTACTAACAGAAATGAGGTGGTAGTACCCAATTTTCCCAAATATGAGAGTATTTTATTTCCAAATATGGAGGGTAATTTAGAAAGCATATTCTTCATTGGAAAAGTATTTTGTCATTAACAGTTGTTGAAGGCATATCTTTTTGTATATTTAGTTACGTATTTTCATTGCATATGGACATAGAATTAACATAGTCATTATCTTCAGTACTCTTTGGTAAGGGGAACCACAGTAACAAAAAAGTTAATGGACATTTATGTAATAATGTTTGTATTTACAGAATTAAATGATGAAATTCTATATTCATCAGATCCCAATTCACTATGAAAATTAATGTTGCTAGATAGTTTATATTCCTGGATTTTTATATTGCAAAGCAAAGTAGCATACCTACATTTATTAATTAATCTCCCAAATAAACTATAATTTACTTAAATATAAAATAAAATTTTTGTGGCTATTTTACAAGTACCTACTAATACTTTTATGACAAAAATCAAGGAAGTCTTTCATGTGTCCCATCTGTCTTTGTACCATTTCTCTAGACAATTTCCTTCCTTATTATGCGAGCTTTTCTCCCACAACACAACTAACCATGCAAGGCCCCAAAGGTATCTTAGTCCATATTTTCTGGTCTTCCCTGGAGCTCAGTTGTAGCTCACGAACTGCTCAGCTCAGCCTAAATCTAGAAAGTATGTATTTTCGGTTTATATTAATAATTACTTACACAGGATTATATTTTTGTGGTGATTAAGCATACTCTTTAGACATTTTTTTTCCCATTGAAAAACATGGAAAACTGGTGTCAGGTTCTTTGGAGGAAAAGAATGGTCGGGAGACAGCCCTTCCCTGCTCCACTTTGCTATAGTCAGGATGGACTGAACTCTGCATGCTGTGTGGGAGGTAACCTAGAGCACCAGGAATTCTTGGGGGTGTGGTCCCTTCTCCCAGGCTCAAGAGGGTTCAGTGTGATCTCATCTGTCACATGGGGATAATGAAGCCTACTTGTCAACTTGCTATAAGGATGATGAAATAACCCCCATGTTATCTCATGTGTGAGGCATACCTGGAATATAGAAAGTAGTAAGGAAGCCTACCTTGAGTCATCTAATACCACCTGAAAGTTTCTCCCTACTTGTTGCCACTTGGCTGTCAAGGGTGCTCAAAGCATCTTGACAGTGCCTCTCTGTCCATGTCCGAGTTCACCACTGTGTCTCCTGGCTCTCCTTGAGCCTTGTCTTTATTTATGCTCCCAAGTGAACAAACAGGTTATGGAAACCTGCACTTACCAGGGCTTCCTTTGACTTTGCGTTTCAGACTTCTAGAGTGTGTACCTTGTAAGTTAAAATTAACGATCTTTTAAACAAATTAGCCCTGTGGTTGAATTTGTTAGAGCATGTGTTTCTTGGGAGGAGTACCTTCTGCTTGTGGGCCATTCTTGTAGGCGATCTGCTTTGTGGGACTATTTGGAATGTACTTCTGGGACTAAATCATAGCTGGAAAGGGTGAAGCGAAGCCCCCAAACTGTGTGAGAAGTGTTTATGTTTGTCCTGGGAAAACAGCAGCATAACCACACACTGTTAATGGGCTTGGCCTGCTCACAGTCCTAAGTTGTAGTGTGCACCAACCTAGCAAATGTAATTTATTTCCCTCAGGGAAATGTGGTTTTATATGCTGTATATCGATGCCATTGAAACCTTGTTTGGAGAGGAAAATAGCAATTAATGTTTGGAAATAGCTTTACAAATTTGTGGTGGAAGAGACCCAATAAAAATGACTATCAGGAGTTCCCTGAAGGTGGATGGAAGGGTTTATAAATGGTGTGTTCTGTCTGGTAGCTTGACAGCTTTTGATTTGTAAGTATTAACCAAAGTAAGACTACCACAAACGAGAGAAGGAGGTGGGAGAGTATTTCTGTAAGGCAAAACGAAGTGTGCAGGCGCCCAGCCGGCATCTGGCTCCTCTTAGGGACAGATGGCAGAGGTTGGGAATGTGTTTGGTCAGCCTAGGCCTTGTCTGTGTCATTTGCTGCTATTGTTCCCCTGCTGGGAGATGACAGATGGAAGAGCCTACCCTGAGAGCGGCTGTTAATCTGTAACTCTTGATTTGCTTGCACCCATGCATAAACATTTCAGCTCATTATTTTAAGAAACAAAAGACCAGGGTATATGGATGCCACTCAGGATGGAATCCTTTAAAGTTAGTTTTTGCTCATGTGTTTGTTTTCAATATTTACTAATGAAATTGGCACCTAAATTAAAAGTGAATTGATGATTGTATGTGAAAGAAGGGTTACATGGTGAAAATTGTGGTTTTCAGCCTTTTAGTGGAACTCTTTAAAGTGAGACATATCCATGGAGTCACAGCATATCTACATTTCACCCATAAAAATCAGACCTTGCATGGTTCAAAGCTAGAGGCATACAATGAAAAGAAAGTGGAATTGTTTGCAGTCTGCTCAATTACAGTGTGTGCTTTAGAGTAGGATTTCTCAACCTTGGCCCTATTGACATTTTGCAGTGGATAATTCTTTGTTGTGGGTGCTGTCCTGTGCATTATAGGATGTTTAGCAACATCCCTGGCCTTTAACTAGAAGCCAAGAGAATCTTGTTCTCTCAGTCAGGACAATGAAAGTTGTCTTAGACATTGCCCAGTGTGTGAGAAGAGGGCACAGCTGTCCAGATGGACAACCACTACCCTGTCTTGAGATGGTTTGAGCGACTTTTCAGTCTTTTGGTCCCTTTGATTGTGGATCTTGTTTTGACAATCTCATTGTAGACTACAAAGGACAGCTCTGAGCCAGTGATGTAAAATGTTAGAGATTTATCCACAAGGAAAACAATCTCAGTGAGATTTCTCCTAGAAATGTCTAAAGGCCAAAGCCAGATGAAGAGAAGTCATCTATTGATACAAATCTTAGCTTTATCACGTCAGAATTTCTTGGACATGGTATGATGTTCATGGCTATTTTACAAACCCCAGTTCTATTTACTACCATCCTACCCGTTATTTTCACCAATTCTATAAAACAAACATGCAAACAAATCAGTTATTCTGATTGCTCTGGAAGTTCAGAGGCCATTCTGAACGTATATATTTAGTGTAAGACACACACACACACACACACACACACACACACATTTTCTAATTTTGTCTCTGCAAGGCAAAATTTACTTCTGCACAAGGGTGCACCAGAAATCTGGCAAGTAAGTACACAGAGTAGGTCAGGTTTTCTGAAAGTCATTAGAAAGTTTATAAGCAAGGAAATAGCATCTCTAGAGTGAGAATGGTAATACCAGGCCAATTATCTTTGTCAGAGCATTTAAATTACCTTCTATATGGTGTAAGTGGGGAGGTTCTGGATTTTAAAATGAAAATTCTGTGCTCTGGGAATCTGGGTGGGCTTGCCAGTGCTCAGAGGGTTATGGGACTTCTGGTCTGTGGACTATTTAAGGGTCATGTCTATATTGATAATTTTGTATAGCCTGTAGTGGTATTCTAAATATCCACTTAGCAGGGTAAAATTTTCAGCTAAGGTATGGTGTGAATGTACCATGTGCCTTTTAAAAAAGGGCTGGGTCCCAGAGGCCAGGCAGTTTCTGCTTGCCCATTAGAACACTAACGATTCTTGAAACTGGGAGCTTCTGTTTAAGAAGTCTTATTACCTGTGGCCATGGCTGGAGAGGCCATGTGTAGAGGCTTCATGACATAATCCTAGGTAAAACTTGTCTACCAGCCATCCCCCAAGTTTGCAAAATGCCATCTTGGGGGTAGGGGACATCTGGGTTCTTTCTAGTTAGGCCAAACTGACATTGATGCCAGCACTCGTCAAGAAAAGGGAGTCTTATAAATAGTAGATTGCCTGGCAGGTTATAAGTTAATTTGAAATCTTGGGTTTAGAGTTTATGAAAGAATAAAACAGATAAAGCAATTCCTACCATATATGGATTTGTTTTTAGAAAATAGTTTTCTGCTAGTTGGTAAGCCCTGATGACTTTCCAGAATTGTGTTATGCAGTAACAATTTAACAGTGTAGCATTTGGTGGATGAAAAGGAAACAGGTGTGTTGTAAGTCTTCCCTTTGTGTACATTTCTCTTTGTGTTCATTCAGGTATTTCTTGTTCAGAATTTCTTAATCTTTATTTCCTTTTGCTATAATGGCTCTCACTGGGGGCAGGGCTCCCTCCCCCCTCCTCATACCCCAAAGGCTTTTGGATGTAGAGACCATTCGGTCTTCCCAGAGGCAGTTGGAGAAAGAGACCAGGATCCTAAACAACTGTACACTCCTGCAATGTTAATACTGCCTTTGTGCTAGAGGAAAGACTCTTGGGCAACCTGTGGTGGAGGAAGTCTTGAATTTTATTTGTAAATAGTGACCAGCTGAGCTAAAATAAGCTAGCCAATACGAAATATGATTAAAATCAGTGTTAATAAATAATAAAAAATAAGCTAGCCAATAGAACCAAATGGTTAAAAGCCCAGGATTGTTGCAAGCATGGTTTGAATCTAACTCTAACCTTTACTAGTGGGTTCATCTTTGGGAAGTTATTTTTAAAGGTTCTTTGTTTCAGTCTCTTCCTCTGTAAATTAGGGCAAATCTTATGAGTATTTTTTTTTTGGCCAGTCCTGTGGCTTGAACTCAGGGCCTGAACACTGTCTTTGGGCTTTCTCAAGGCTAGAGCTATACCACTTGAGCCACAGCACCACTTCCGGCTTTTTTCTGTGTATGTGGTACCGAGGAATCAAACCTGGGTCTTTGTGCATGTTAGGCAAGCACTGTACCACTTGGCCAAACTCCCTGCCCATTTCATAAGTTTTTATGAATGTAAAATCAATTAGAACTGTAGCTGGCATATTTTAGGTGGGGGTCATTGTCCCTGAGCTCTTTTGCCCAAGGTTAGTGCTCTACCACTGTGAGCCACAGTACCACTGCTGTTTTTTAAGTGGTTAACTGGGAGTGCAAGTCTCATGGGGACTTTGATGGTCAAGCTGGCTTTGAATTACCATCCTCAGATCTGAGTGTTGAGTAGACTGGATTACAGCTGTGAGCCACCCTTATCCTGCTTTAAGTTTTTTTCTGGATACTTGTTATACTGGAGATTGAATTCAATGCCTCATACTTAGAGGCTCTACCGCTTGAGCTATGCCCCCAGACCCCATTTTTCATTGGTTCTATTCATGATAGATTATCAGTGCCTGTATTGACTCTGAATGTGATGCCATCTTCCTCCTGTGTTTTCCCATTTTATTGGAGATGATGTGCCCGTGCCACTGTGCCCAGCCATTGCACATCCCTGGCTGCTGGAATAACAGGTAGGTACCATTGTATCCCACCATTACTTTTTGTTTTTTCTGGCCAATCCTGGAGCTTGAACTAAGGGCCTGGACATAGTCCTTGGAAACTTTTTGCTCAGGGCTAATGATCTTCCACTTAAGCCACAGCACCACTTCTGGCTTTTTCTGTGTATGTGATTCCAAGGAATCCAACCCAGGGCATGTATGCTAGGCAAGCATTCTACTACTAGGCCACACTCCTGACCACCCCTCCCGCATCCCCTTCCCCTAAAAACCATTACTTTTGATGGAATCTTATAAATTTCTTTTTGTCCAAGCTGGCCTCAAGCAGGGATTCTTTGATCTTTGTCTCCTGAGGAATACAGATTTGAGCCACCATTCCTGGCTGGTCAATAACAACTTTTCTTTCTTCTCTTCTTCATGTCTCATCATGCCATGCTGTGAAAAAGCTGGGAATGTTTTGTCTCTTTCAGTTATTTCTAGGGTACATGGGAGTAATCCTAGATTTAGGAATCAGGAAAAATGAGTATGTGCTCTATGACTATATGGAATCAGCTATATTGATTTCTCACCCACTAAATTTATCTGCGGATTGAAAGAAGACCATCACAGAGGTAAAAGGATGATAAAGGAAGTATGACTTCTGCTCCTGGTGGTACCATGGAAAGAATGTATAGATAAGAATTGGCATTCTTTGTACCAGAAAATACATAATAATGCATAATCTTTTTTTTTTTCTGTTTACATGGTACTGAGGAATCGAGCCCAGGGGTTTATGTATGTTAGGCAAGCACTTCACTAAGCCACATACCCAGTAACTACATAATCTTATACAGTATGTACGTCTGTTTATCCATTGAGTCACCTATCCTTTCATGTCTGTCAGGTATGTACATAATGGAGCTTGCTGCCGATAGAGGCCAATGAGTCTTCTGTTCACAGTCTATCAATGAACCATCCCTGTACCTTATGAGTGATGGCCCTGGCTCAGCTTTGTATCATTAAGAGCTCATCATCCTCTCAGATCATTTGGTGCCAGCTTTAAGCATTTTTTAAATGTAGTAACAAATAGTGCTATAAAGTGAAATCCTGTACACTTCCAAGACAGTGGCTGGCCCTAGGCTCTTTGACTCATCTCTCTCTTTAGGAGCCAGCTTCTCAGAAGTAACTGGGTGTTTGGGAAAGGAGAGGCAACTTTAATGTAGAGAAAATGTGCCACAAGTAGGTAGTTGACTATTAGCTTACTTATTCAGACAAATTATTTTTTTTGCTGTTAAAAAATTACTAATTGCTTTTGGACCAAGATTTTAAGGAATGAGGCCAAGTTTTCATGCTCAATGAGCTTTTATAGCCAAGTCTCCTCTCTTTATGGGGTTATTATGAGGATGACACTTGTAAAGCATTTTAACTGCTTAGAGGAAGGCTCTGGATAAAGAACAGCCATACTTTCAGTGTTGGAGGATTGAATATGCAAGGGCATCCCAGTTCTGAAAGAGGCAGATCATATTCTGTTGTTGGTGGTTTGCTTTTAGTGGCTATTTTCCTATTTTTAATCCAAAAGCTGGAATTCCTTTCCTTTCCTTTCCTTTCCTTTCCTTTCCTTTCCTTTCCTTTCCTCTCTCTCTCTCTCTCTCTCTCTCTCTCTCTCTCTCTCTCTCTCTCTCTCTCTCTCTCTCTCTCTCTCTCTTTTTCTTTCTGTACGTTGTAGGGGCTTGAACTCTATTCCACCTGAGTACTGCCTGAGCTCTTCAGCTCAAGGCCAGCACTCAACCACTTTGAGCCACAGTGCCACTTTTGTATTTCTGGTGGTTAGTTGGAGATAAGAGTCTCATGGACTTTTGTGCCTGGGCTGAATTTGAACCGTGGTCCTCTGAGCTCAGCCTGGGATTACAGGCTTGAACTGGTGCCTGGTGCAGGGTGATTTTTAAATTAACTAATTGTTGGCTGTGGGGCTTGAACTTAGGACCTAGATGCTGTCCCTGAGCTCCTTGGTTTATGGCTAGTGCTCTATCACTTTAGGTCACAGCTTCACTTTGAGTTTTCTGGACGTTAGAGATAAGAGTCTCTCAGACTTTGTTGCCTGGATTGGCTCCGAACCTCTATGAGCATCTCAGCCTCTTGAGTAGCTAGGATTATAGGTATGAGTCCCTGGTGCCTGGCTGGGTACCTTTTTATTTTTATTTTTTCCAAAAGTTACTCAGTTCAAAAAAATGTGTTCTTATTTGAAATGTGAGTTTTAGCATTTCTGCTAAGGAAGTGCTGCCTTCATTACCATCTCTGGTTTCTTCTAGAATCCTTTCTCCAGTGTTGTGGTCTGGAAGAATCTGCCCAGCTCTGTATGATTAATGACCTGTTGTCCCACCTCTTTGAACTTTATCTCCGTGATCTCATTTGTCTCTCCCCTAGTGTCACCTGACATTTTTCATCTGTTCATTGGTTCATTGCTTATCTTTCTTTTACACTTTCTTGAGTTCATCCAATGATAAGGATATCGTGTATCTTCTTTAAAAGCTTTTTTAGTGTGTGTTCTTTTACTGCTCCTAGTAATTTCATATTTAACATTCATTATGTGTTTACCTTTGTCTGGACTTTTCATAGATTGATCAGATAGTTTGCCTCTTAAGACTACTGTAGTAACAAAGAGGATGTAGATACGGTAGCTTAGGGGGGGAAAAGATTAACACCAACTTAGTTTTCATTGTAAACTATTTACATTATAAACTACACTTTTAAGAGATGAATTTCTTCTCAAGTCTTACCTCAAATGGCAAAGCCAGTTGTTGAACTGTGAATGACAAGACTGGAGTCACTAACTGAAGGGAAGGGACACTGTTTAATGAACAGGCCAGTGGAGGGCAAAATGGGAGTACAAGATGAGAACCAACTAGGTGGGCGGAAACACAGACATTTTGGGGGTGATTGTGAGAGTGAGTAGAGCAGATTTTGTTTGTGATTAGATTATGACTTATTTTAGACTGTCTTTTATACATCAGAATTGGAAAATGTAACCCTTTGGGAGAACTTTGGGTGTGATTGGTAAATGAGCCAGGGTAATGATGGCCTGCAATGGGGCCGTTGTCTTGTTACACCCTGCAACACCCTGTACACCCTTGGCTACATGGGAGTCAGAAGGCTGGAATTCTAAGGGAAGATGTTGAATAAAGTGCTTGCTTAGCTGTCCAGCCAAATGCCAGGGTTACTGGCTAGAGTTGGTTACAGTGTGATCATTCATATCCCACCCTCACGTCCCAGCAAACAGTGTCTGCATTTGCTCATGGTGAGTTGTATGAAAATGTCCCTTTCAGGACACTAAGTTACTATTTAATGTGCTGTTCCATTAGTTTAATCACTCACAATCTAAGTACAGTTAAGTGGTATTTAATTACTGACTTTTTGAGCCACTGGGGAGTCATTTAGTAATTACTGGTTCCTTGTCATTTAATAAATTTCTGTCTTGTACATGAAATAGCCCTGAGCATTAATTCACTGCTGAGTCCCCCAGTGGCATAAATAAGTTAGTGCTGCTTCTAGAGATGCTCATGTGGAACCAGACAGTCACTTACTGAGGAGGAAAGTAAAGGTACAATAAAATATTTCAGTGTAGGGGCTTCAGACTATTACTTTACCTATCAGTTAACAAATGTTTAGGAATAGATAGACCTGGGGTTATGAACTTTTGGAGTCTTGTCAAGTTTTGTTTTCCTCAAGAAACTACACTTAGGAGTGCATTCCTTGCCTGGGGCTTGGTGGACACTTGGAGAGTATCAGTTGAATTATGGGAGTTGTGTATTTCAGGACAGAATATTTGCTGCTGACAGCTGTTTAATTTTAGTTCAGTAATTGAAATTATTAAATAATTTGCTTTATCTGTTTATTATTTTGTCAGACTTTATACTGGAGCTATTGATTTTGTAAAATCTATTACAAAATATGCCTGACTGAAGACATTTCACTTTATCTGGAGATAGATTTTGAGAGTTGAGTAGTATATTTGAAGTCTTTGAAAGAACCCAGACTAGATTGTAAGTGTAAGGTGATCAATTTTACCTGTTGAAAATCTGATGGAAAGATGACTTATTTAGGGGTTATAATAATTTTGGGGAGTTTTGAGATGCAGAGATGATTAATCCAAAGATTTAAACTTCAGGTTGCTGGGTCTTTATTCCTGAATAAATTTTAGGACAGAGCAAAGAAAAAGTGAATCAGGAAGAACAATTTAATTCTAAAATACATCCATTAAAGCAGCAGTATAAAAACACTGAATTTTCTGTTTTGTTGTTGTTTGTTTTTGTTTTCCTGATTTCAGAGGTCAGGTATATCATAAGGTAACATGCCATGCCAGGATTCCATCCATTTAAGGTGGCACATCATCATGGGATAATAATAATGACCTGAATATCTGTAAAAATGGTGAAAGGAATAGCTGGCAGCCTGTTATCTGTGAGATAGACCCCAGGGTGATTGATGCCCTGTTACCCTCTCTCTCTTCGGCATCAATCAGCCAGCTCCAAGGCTTGAGCTCTTCATGTATACCAGCTTTTGAAGTTGTTTTAAATACTTGGAGGTTCTATAAATGTTTGCTTTTAGGAATTCAAAGAGACTATAGCAATTAATTGTAACATTGTTACTTTAACTTTTGCTTACTAATAATATTAGAAATGTAGTTTACATCCCAAGCCAAGGGTTCTGCAAGCAGCTTGGGAAGCCCAGCCTTCCCTTCTCTCCTCCCTCCCCCAGTGTGCACTGGGGCTAGACAGCCTTTCATGATTATAACTAATGGAAACCTCTTCTTATATATATCCTGATAAGACAAATTTAAAAGATACATTTTCAGTCATATTATTTCACACAGGTTAATTTAGCAAATTACCAAACTGTAAGATATAAACACATTGCTCAGATATAAAGTTAAGTACATTCTGTTAGAAAATTTACCATACCTCATCCTTAATCCTACTGGCTTACTACGATGGCTTAAATTGAAGGAATTTAGAGAGTCCATAAATATGGGGAATAGAATAAACAAAAAGAAATGTATCCTAAGCCACACTGATAATACACCTATATGCTTTGTTTCTCCTCTGGAAATACAGGTGATTTCATTTTAAAGCCAGCCCTCTCGAAGCTAAGAGATACTTTGCTAACAGAAATTGAGAAGCTAATTTCAGTTTTGTGGATATGCAGGTGATGGTACCATGAGTAAACATTTATTTGATCACAAGGCATTCTATCACTGCTGTCTTGATTTTTCACACAGTTAGTGTTTCTCTAGGAAATTACAACTATAACAAACATTACAACTATAACAGTGTACTGAGGCAGAGATTGAATTCTCACTTCTGTTTCTTTCATTTTGGTTTTGATTCTGTATCTGTGGAATTGTTTCTTGGTTTTAAAATGGTGGGTACATGCCACTGCATCTGAGATACTCAGAATCCCTATTTTATGTCTGCATTAACCACATTCTTTTTTTTTTTTTTTGTGGGTCATGGGGCTTGAACTTGGCCCGGGTGTTGTCCCTGAGCTCTTCAGCTCAAAGCTACCACTATACCCTTGAGCCAAGCCCCACTTCCTGTTTTCTAGAAGTTAATTGGAGATAAAAGTCTCAGGTCCGTTTGTGCCTAGGCTGGCTTTGAACCTTGATCCTCAGATCTCAGCCTCCTGAGTAGCTAGGATTACAGGCATGACCTACCATGCTCGGCCTGAATTAATCACATTCTGCCTGTTTAAATACCTCATGTAGTATTTCATTATTGTATGGGCTACAGAGTGCTAAATGAACCCCATATTAGGGAAGCTGAACTCTTTCCAGTTTGAGGCTGGCATAAATAATGCTGCTTGCAAACACCTATAAACCAATTAGTTTTCTCCTTATATTGAGATCCTTTCTTGGGATTGTATTGTTCCAAAGAGCAATGACTTTCCCATGAGAAAGCTGGAGCAAATGTCCCCCTATGTTGTCTGGTTTCTCCTCTTTGGCAACTCAACAAATGGCCTGGTGATAATCAGCTGACACAGGGACTCCATCCTGTATATGGCCCACCCATGAGGGGTACTTATGATGAGGATGAGTGTGAAGATCTTTTCCCCTTCTATGTTAGGGAGTTCATTGATAGTATAAGGTTTGCTGCTTAGGCATGGCTGATATTCTTACTAGTGTAAGTCCTTATTAGTTTATTCTGGGATTAATACACATCTTAAGGAAGTCTATCAAACTCACTGGGGCCCTTCACTTTTAGTATTTCACATGGTTAGTGAGGCCTTGCCCTGGGCAGGCATTTTGTGAACAAATCTGTCTCTCCTGGGACCTGTCTCCCTAATTGTGGCTTTGTGATGATGGTGGAATCCTCTCAGCTGGGAAAATCTCAAGGCAAATCAGATGTTTATTCTGTTACTTTACCCTCACAGAGAAGCCAGAGTTCCAGGTATTTGTCATCCTCTTTGACACCTCATTTCTCCTTTCACCACCACACCAAATGGTAGGAATTGTTCCACTTAATTGTATTTTCACGGACTTTCCTCTGGGGCTTCCCTGCCTGCTGTTACTTGATCTTTCATGCTCCAGTGCCCTTCCCACTGGCAGGATCACTCTGGTATGGGGTCAGGGCTAGATGGAAAACGTGCTGGTCAAGTATGGGGCAGAGTTAAGTGTGATTTCCTTTTATTTTCCAATGTTTTGGGAACCTATTAACCTTTTATTATTTTTTAGTGGCTAATTTTGAGTTCAGACACAGGCCAAAATAAAACATTGGCCTGGTCATCGGCTATTTATGTTCCATTGTGGAAAAGTATTTTCTCACCAAGGACAAGTTACTAACTTCCTTCACAGGATTTTGTTAGCAGCGGGATGAACATGTTACCTTCTTGCATTCACTAGTCATTTATCTCCCCAAGAGACTTGAGGTTTGAAATGCAGAAAGTGGAGAAATTATTTTTTTAGTCTTATTTTTATTTTTTTGTGCTGGTCTTGAACTTGGGTCTTGGGCACTTTGCCGGAGCTTCCAAGAGTAGTGCGTTACTAGTTGATCGCAGTTCTATTTTTGGCTTTTTGGTCATTATGTGGAGATGAGAGTCTTGCAGATTTTCCTGCCTAAGCTGGGTTTGAACTTCAGTACATAGGTCTCATCCTCCTGAGTAGTTAGAATTACAAGCATGAACCACACATATCTGGCAAGAGATTATTATTATTATTATTATTATTATTATTATTTTGCCAGTCCTGGGCTTGAGCTCAGGGCCTGAGCACTGTCCTTGGACTTTATCGATGCTAACGCTCCAGCACTTCAGGCTTTTTTTCTATGTATGTGAGACCAAGGAATCAAACCCAGGTCTTCATGCATGCCAGGCATACACTCTACCACTAGGCCAAACTCCCAGCCCCAAGAAACTATTTTTGACCTGATTTGACCTATCTTCTCTTTTCATTTGTCACCAATCCCACACTTTCTATTTATGATTCATCTTTACTTTGAAACTGTACTGTGGCCATGTGTTAAAACCATGGCATGTTTTTATCAGGACTGCTGTTTGAAATTCTGGAAGATATGAAGCAAAAACACCTCACTTTTAAAGATTTAAAAACTGATTAGGAGGCAGACACCTATGGTTCATTTCTATAGTCCTAGCTATTCAGGTGTTTGAAAACTAGGGCTAACTGGACTGGATTATCTAGCAAGTCTCATTACTGAAATTTTGGAGTACTACTCTTACCTGTGAGTTCTATATATAGTTCAATCAACTATAGATAGAAAAATTAAATTGCAGAAGAACTGGGCACTGGTGGCTCATGTCTAATCTCAGTTACTCAGAAGATAGATCTGAGGATCATGATTTGAAGCCAGCCTCGGCAGGAAAGTCTGTGAGACTCTTACCTCCAATTAACCACCTAAAAATCAGAAGAGGGAGTTGTGGTTCAAAGTGGTAGAGTGCTAGCTTTGAGCACTAATGCTCAGGGGCATCACCCAGGCCCTGAGTTCAAGCCCCAGAACAACAACAAAAAATGCATAGGCACTGTATACCTACAGACTTTTTTCTTGTCATTATTCCCTAAGCAGTATAATATAACCGCTAGTTTCAGTGCATTTACAGTTTGTTAGGTATTTTAAAAGAAATATAGAAATAATTGAAAGTATATGGGCAGGTGTGTGCAGGTTACATGTGAGTATGTGTCATTTCATGTAAGGGATCCCACTTGTTGTGGGGTTTGATCTCTATCATGTGTCCTGAAGACACACGTGTCTATCATGTGTCCAAGGATATCACAGAATGACTAATAATCCACTTTTGTGGAATAAATAGTTTCTCATGTTTGAAGGCTCTGCACAAGTGTAATAATGTTGTGTATGGAAACAGGATTATACAGCTGTGCATTTTAACTCTGGAGTGGTATTTGGAATATAACATGGAAAAAAATGGTTCATAAAGTGATGAACTAATCAGTGGGTAGACATACAATAATCTATGGCTCTCATTCAAGAGTATTTTTTTTTTTTTTGCCAGTCCTGTGGCTTGAGCTCAGGGCCTGAGCATTGTCCTTGGGCTTTCTCAAGGCTAGCACTCTACCACTTGAGCCACAGCACCACTTCTGGCTTTTTCTATGTATGTGGAGTGCTGAGGAATCGAACCCTGGTCTTCATGCATGCTAGGCAAGCACTCTTACCACTAGGCCAAACTCCCAGCCCCATTCAAGAGTATTTTAAAGAGCAATACCCTGGAGCTTCTCCACTGTTCTTTTCTTTTTTCCATTTCTTTCCCTTCTTCCTTTTCCTTTCATTTTTCCTCCTTCTTACTCCTTTCCCTTTCATTTTTACCTCTAGGGTGGTTTCTGCCAGAAGCAATGTTTAATTTGTTTTGACTTAGTGAATTCAGATGTCATACTGTAAAACAAACTTAGTTGTTGAGTTGCTTTGACCTAGAAGCTTCCAAATCCTCTGGTTTAGGTGTGCTAAGCATCAAAATAGGTATTTTTTTTTCAAAAGAAATTCCTATCTTGCTCAGTAAGTAGTTACATATTAAACAACCATAAAATGTTATATCCTAACAACTTAGTTGTCATCGGAAAAAAGTAAAATTATAACATTTAAATTTAACAATACGTATAAATTTCTCTGTGCAGAGTTTTAGAACTTCCTTTTCAAAACAGCCACTATTATTTAGTAGTATGTTTACCTGAGCCTGTACAACTTTCTTGACCTTAAGATCCACATTGATTTCTGAATGTTATTTGATTTTTTGTCCCTAGCGGTTGTAAACTCTAGTTGAAACTCTAGTTGTCCCCAGAGTTTCACAAAGAGATGTCACCAAAAAAGAAGTAGTTTAATCTGTAAATCGGCTTGAACTAGTAGTCTGCACAGTGTCTAATGCTTTACAATGTTTTTCTGGAAAAATTGGGATCTCTCTCTTGCCTCTCTCATGCCTTGGCATGAGAAACCTGGTCTTAACCTGTATTTGTTCTCTATAACTTAAGGCAGAGGGCCTTAAGAGGGCTGCATTGTTTAAAAGTTGTTTTCCAGCTGGGTGCCAGTGGCTCACGCCTGTAATCTTAGCTGCTCAGGAGGCTGAGATCTGAGGATTGCTTTTCAAAGCTAGCCCAGACACTAAAGACTGACTGTGAGATTCTTATCTCCAATTAACTACCAGAAAACCAGAAATGGCGCTGTGGCTCAATGTATAGGGTGTTAGCCTTGAGCTGAAGAGCTCAAGGACAGTGCCCAGGCTCAGAGTTCAAGCCTCATGACCGACCAAAAAAATGGTTTTCCATTACTGTTTACACTGTGGTTGTCAGGTTTTGCTAAATAACAAATATTTCTGGCTCCTGTACCCTCAAAGTTGATTCATAATGTCTAGGTTGAGGGTATGCAACCCAGGAGTCTTTAGCTGTTAACAATTTGCCTGGCTACACTAATATACACAAAACTCAAGAGCAACTGGATTCCATCATAGATCCTTTAAGTTCAGGGACCATGCTACTATTTAACTCCCATTTCTCTGTTATATTGTAATTCACACTTGATTAAAATTCATGAAGCACCATTTAACTTTCTGTCCCTCACTTTACCTCTTTCTTCTTTTGTTCCCTACCTTAAAAATAAAGTAGGGGGCCAGGAGTTTGGCCTAGTGGTAGAGTGCTTGCCTAGCATGCATGAATACCCAGGTTCTATTCCTCAGTACCACATACATAGAAAAAGCCAGAAGTGGAGCTGTAGCTCTAGTGGTAGAGCTCTAGCCTTGAGAAAAAAAAAAAAACAACACAAGGAGAGTACTCAGACCCTGAGCTCAAGCCTAGGACTGGCAATAAGTTAATAAATAAATAAATATTTAAAAAAATAATACAGTAGGGAACAGAAAAATAAGGTGTGAGGTTTCTGCCTTCCCAGGCCTCTTGCTTTCAGCCTTCTCTGACCTACCAGCCCACTCACACATAAAGCCTACACCAAGCAGAATCATTTTGCTTCCTTGATGGCACACTTGGGTGCATTTCTCTTTACTTTTTCTTGCTTGTGTTCCATACACAAAAAAGTTACATTTTCAGAGTAGAAAAAAAACACACACACAAAAACCCTCTGGGATTGGGAGAAAATGGAAGACTTAGATGATAATTCAGTGCCTCCATTTTAAGTTCCCGTGGGAAAACGAAGGGAAGCGATGTGATGTGCCAAGGTCCTCCAGGTGGTACATGGCCACACTGGGCTTGGAATCTCCCTTCCTGTCTTCCTGTTTGGGGGCTGCCACTGTCCCCCTCAGGCCTGCTTGACCTTGATCGATAGAGTTAACCAAGGATATTTGTGAGCTTCCCAAGTCCGCAGATAATTGTGATGTGGGAATAATGGCTCAGATCTTTGCTCACAAAATTACCATTTTTTTCTGATTAAATATTAAGTTGAGGCTTATTTAACCTCAGAAATTGAATTTTCAAATGTTTAAATTTTAGTTTTATATGAATTCACTGTGAAACATGGGCACCATGTATAATGATTAATGTGTAACATTAGCCACCCAGTTTTTTGTGGTCGAATGAGAAGGCAAAAAGAAGCAGAAAAACTATTAACGTCATCATAAAAGGAAGAATTAATGTCTTCTGTGCTTGTTTATAAATGATGTTCTTCTAAGATGAGAATGTGTTCCACTGGGCTTTGGCTAGCATTCACTTGCTCAGATTCTCCCTCTTTTTCCTGAGTTCTAGGGCTATGGGGAAAGCCTGATCTCTGTCCCATTTTAGACAGAGCTCTTTCCCATGTACACGGAGTTGGAAGGATAGGGTGAGGGTTGTGAGGATGAGATCCATGACAAAGAAAGATCAATAGTTTTTACCATGGTCTCTTGATCACGTCAGGTATATTTTAGGGAAGTTAATAAGCCAGATTCATATTGAAGGAAATTAACTGGACATTGTGAAACTTATGAAGACTATTCTTGGAACTTTGTGATTATTCATGTCTGCATTTTTCCTCCATCTGTTCACCAGAGAGGTCCCTCCCTTTCTGAGAGGTCTTCCTCCCAGCAGCTTTTCAACTTCCTGAGTCAGTGCAGAGTTATGTCATCTTGAACAGCTTTGTAATTTTTACAAGTCTAGCCTTTTGGAAAGAGAACACTTTCTCTTTGCATCTTTTTTGAGAAGCAGTCTTTAAGCTGCACATCTTTTCAGTTTTACATAGTATTTGTCTGGCTTTTATTGTAGATATAATGGTATTGGAAAAGGGAAATGTGTTATTAGCATCTCATAGGAAGGTAACTTCTATAATCTATTCAGTTAGAACAACTAAAGACAAAAGAATGTTCCTACTTTTATTCTTTTTTTTCCCCAGTTGTGGGGCTCGAACTCAGGGTTTAAGCACTGTTCTTGGACTTCTCTCAAGGCTAGAGCTCTACCACTTGAGCCACAGAACCACTTCTAGCTTTTTTCTATGTTTGTGATACCGAGGAATCGAACCCCGGCCTTCGTGCATGCTAGGCAAGCACTCTACTGCTGCCAAACTCCCAGGCAGCAGTAGATAGAACCTCACTATGTGGCCCAGGTTAATGTCAAACTTGAGATCCTTCTGACTCTGCCTTTGAAGTGATGGGATTACAGGTTGTGCCACCATGTTTAGCCTTTACCTTCTATGTCTAATACAATCAGGAGCAAACTTATTTTTATGCCATATGTAAAAAGTAATCTTAATACTATTTTTGTTCACTTAAATCCCATCTCTCACACTGCACTTTACTAGAAGTACTTCTCAGGAAAAAGAATTGCTACAAGTTTACATTTCTTCTCTGGGTTTTCAATCCCCTCCAAAGAAAGGGAGTCAAGAAAGAAGGTACAGGATAGATTTTTTCCTGGTGCTGTCCTGAGCAACCAGGAATGTTTATCTGGCTTCCTACATGGTGACAGTGCTCACTGCAATGGAGAGGACTTGGCATTAATCTGTCTACTCATTGTACTAGGCTGACTTCAAGTATTGACGTGGCATAAACTGCATTTGACCTGGTGCTTCGGATTCAAGCCAGTAGGTGACTCATGATTTCAGATGTTTGGTTAGTGCTATTACAGTTGAAGCATTCTGTAAGGAAAATAGAGAAGTCTGTTGTAACAATATAACCTGTCTCCAGGAAGGAGGATCCCATATCCTGACTGGAGGTTGGTCCAACTTGTCTAGTTTTTATGATTATTTTTTTAAATCTTAGATCCTGATTGGAAGCAGCTCTGGAAAATGTCCCCTAAGAGCATGTTTAGATGGCATTTCTAATTACAGATTTTTCAATGAGTGGGAAGTTAGTTCTTCAGCCCCTGAGTGAATAGGCCACCAGGGGGACAGGGCCCACCCAACCCCAGGGAGAGGAAAGAGCCATGGGCTAGCACCCAGCAGGCCAACCTCATCAGCTGGTTTCTCTCCGCAGTTGGGATGACATGCGATTTATACTCTTCCTTCAGAGGCTGTTGGTTGTATATGTGACTTAGTAATTACAGAATGTTTGGTTTTCTAGAATTAAAGACTATTGTAAAACGTCATTTCTTTATTATCATTAACTTTTGCACTTTATGTTTCTAAGTAAAACATTCTGCTAACTTGTAAATATGTCCCATTTCTCTTTCTTATGTCTTGGTTCTTAAGTATCCCTGGGGAATACATGGGGGAAAAACTGGAATCCTTACCCAAACAGTGTTGTCAAAGAAGTTTGAGTTTTATAGGGCCCTGGTATGAACTAACTAGCTTTGTAGTTTAAACCTATCACTGTATTTACTTTATTATAGGATTTTGATTAATTTGTTAGATGGTGATTGTCAGACACTTGATTTGAAAGCTTTGCCTGGGTGAATAATATTGCCTACCTCTATTGTGTATGTGCCAGGAGCTTAATTTAGTCCTTATAGATACATTAGGCAGCACATATAACTGATAAAATAACATAGCCAGTAATGAGAGAGGGTAATTAATATGTACAGAGCCACATAGCTCATATAAGTGGCTGACTTACCTAAATAGGCCTGACTTAAAGATACAAAGCTATGCTGTCTCTCCTCAAGGTGCAGACTTGATCTATTTCATACCTTTTACACATATATACCAGTGTATAAAGTAGCCATTCTCAGAAGTGGTGGATAAAGATTGGGCGTGGGACAAGTGACTGGCTTACATACTGGTTTGCTCTGTAACCTGGGGCAACTTCGGAACCTTTTTATGTCTGGTTTCCACCAGGGGCTAAAATTTTTCCTTCATTTGTTAGATGAGTTCCTGTCCATGTAGTGTTAGAAGAATGAGTCATAATGAACTCCATGCAAGTGTAGAGTTGCCTGTGGAAAGACTTTAGAGCCTGGCACATCCATGACCAGCTTTGTAGAGTGCACTGTTTGTACTCTCCTGAGTTAACATTTCTCCTCTGGGCTTTGCAGGGAGCTCTTGGTTGCTTCTATATACCTTTGTTTGTCCAGTCTCTGGTCCTTTTATTTTGCAGATTGCCTTTTCTCAACCTCTACCACATATACCACAGATATATCACTGCTCATTCAGTCACTGATTTAGTGTCCTAGTCTGTTTTCCATACGTTTCAACTAGTGTGGCCACAGTGGTATATTATAAAATTGAACTTATGTATCCAGGGACCAGATCTGTGAAGACCTTGTAGATATTTAAGAAGATCTTTAAAAAATAAAGTTGTTTTGAATGCATGTAGGAGAAGGTGCCTGAAAGAGGTAGCTGGCATTTTAAAGGCCCTAGACAGTGTTCTAATAACTACAAGATGAAACGCCAGGAATCTCAGGATTTCGGTTGTTTTGTTTTGGTTGGTTGTGGAGCTTGAACCTTATGACCACTCAGTGCTAGCTCACAACCACTTGAAGTCACAGTACCACTTCTGGTTTTCTGGTGGTTAATTGGAGATAAGACTCTCACAGACTTTCCTGCTTGGTCTGACTTCAAATTGCAATAGTCACATCTCAGCCTCCTGAGTCGCTAGGATTACAGGTGTGAGCCACCATTGCCCAGCTGCAGGACTTTGGTTCTAGTCTGCTATACTTCTCTTAACTCAAGGGCCATGAAAGTCTTACTTCTTATCCTGCTTCAGAGCAGTTGCTCTGTTCTTCCTCCTGCAGACATCACATTCCCTAGAAAAGGCCTGGCTGAAAGGGGCCACAGGCATCACCCTTAATGCTCCTATGCGTGTCAGAGCCTGGCAGCTCCCCAAGCCTGCTATGAAATGACAGTCTCAGCTGACCCCATGCAGTGATGATGTGCAGATCACCAAGGCCAGATGTGGAAACATATAGCCTATCATCTTAACATTTAAAAGGTACTTCAAATAACTTTTGTAACCATCACCACTGGTCCATCTCTACAACTCTTTAGATACTGCAAAACTGAAACTCAGTACCCATGAAATAGTAATTTTCTATTCAAAGTTTCCCCATTGCTAGTGAGTGTGTCTTCTACAGGAAGGAATCTCTGTAGTACTGGCTCTTTATTTTTCAGGGCTTCCCATTCCTTTCAAGAAAGTAGTTTCTCTCTTTCCTTCCTGAGCTGTTGAGACCTGAGTGTTAAGACAGAAGGCTGTGCAATCTGAGTATTTCTAGACATTTCCTGAATTTCTTGGCTGCGATGCTATTGCCGCACATCTAACTTCCCATTGACCTTTAACTGTAGGCCTCTGTTGCTTGTTGAAAAGAATATTACACTGTTTGCTAATTCAAGAGTATGTGGGCTTGACCACTGTGAAAAGATCACCAAAAGGAGATGGACTGAAGGGAATCTTGTCTTTTCAGAAACTTGGCAGATGTCAGATTTGGTATACCCTCCACAGCTGTCCTGTGCCGGCTCTCTGTCTTAGCTTTTCCTCAGCTGTCAAGACAATCAGTTAACATGTTCATGCCAGTTGCATGTGCCCAGATAGAGCTATAAGAAAATTTGATAGCTATATATGTTGACATTTTTTTTTTTTTGCCAGTCCTGGGCTTGAGCTCAGGGCCTGAGCCCTGTCCTTGGACTTTCTCAAGGCTAGAGCTCTACCACTTGAGCCTCAGCACCACTTCCGGCGTTTTTCTATATGTGGCACAGAGGAATCGAACCCGGGTCTTCATGCATGCTAGGCAAGCACTTTAACCACTAGGCCAAACTCCCGGCCATGTTGACATTTATTTTTAACCTTGTTATTTAAATGTGCCTTACCTTTTGCTTTTACTGCCTTAATAAGTTTACTTTTTGTTCCTTCAAGGCTCTTCAACACAAAGTTTCCACTGTCTTCTCCCTTCACTTCCCTTGCTTGATTTTTAACAAGGCTGAAGGGTCATTTAATAATTGTCAGAAACAAATACTCCATAAAAGCAGGAGGATAGAAATGGTGATATTGAGGATTACAATGAAGAAAGGATTGAGGACACTTTATTTGCATTTGTCTTGGGCTTGAATTTGCCTGTCGCTTTCCACTGTGTGCTTTCTCTTTCCCAGATAATTTCACTGAAAAGCAATGGCAAATTATCACTGGTCTACTAGAGCCTTAACAGTTTATTCCCAAACATAAACATTTTAGTAAGCCTTTTAGTGACTCATTAATTTGATGAGGAAAATGTCCTAATAAAGATAAACTGTAAATTGTTTCAAAAGCTTTAGCGGGAAAAATGCTGGAGCACTTGAGGTCAACTACTTCCCCTGTTCTTTGGGTTTCATTTGTTGTTTGGTCATGGGAACAGACTAATTGGTCATTTGAGGGTTAGGTCCTTCTCTTCTATAAACTAATGCATGGTTATCACATCATGGATGTTTTACTTCCTGAGTTTCTTTTTGTGCAGCAGGGACTACAGAAGGAAAACTTTTTATGAAAACAGTACATCAGATGGATCCCTTTTATCCACATAATAGTCACCAGATTTGGCCTTGTGAAAGATGTGCTTGTTTATTGGGTCTTGAACTCAGCCTGGGCTGGGCACTGTCCTGGAGTTTTCTCAAGGCTGGTGCTCTACCACTTGAGCCATAGCACCACTTCTGGCCTTTTCTGTGTATGTGGTACCAAGACATCAAACCCAGGGTTTCATGCATGCTAGGCAAATACTACCCCTAGGCTATACCCTCAGTTCTGCTTTATTTCTTTAAATTGGTAAACAGTTGAATTTTTTCAGAGTGGTCACAAGTTTCCAAGAGTTATATTTTACTAAATAAAACCAAGGGCCTCAAGAGTAGAAAAGATCTTGGTTATAACCTGTGGCCGGGCAAAGCATAATCCTCATTTTCCATTTGTACAAAGTCATCTAGAACGTATTATGATTTTTCACATTGGTCTACATAATTTTAGTAAAGCTAAATGTCTTGCATGGATGATGTAACTATTTCTAAGTTTTGTTTGAGTGTCTAATGAAGTGTGAATTCATTTTATTAAAATACCCACTGCAACCATTTTAAGGTGCACTATTTTAAGGTGCTTCGAGATGAGAATTGTTGTGTAGTTTTGTACTTAATTTCAAGAGGTAGTGATGTTCTGTACTTTGCAGAAGGAAAACCTGGTTTTAAACTAGAAAGAAAAAAAAAACCAATGTCCTGCCATGCCAACTTTTTAAAATAAACTTTACTTTTAGTATTCTTTAGTTATGCTTGTGTATGGATATGTAATTAGGAAGAAAGAATGACTGCTATGTAGTTGCTGAAAGAATCATCAAGAGGTGTGATAAATTGAGGTGGTAGATGCAGTATTAAAAATTTGAACTTTACTTTGCATATACAACCAGTTAGTGACCTTATCTGAGTTTGTATCAGCTTGCTTGCCAGGTACTTGCCAAGTAGAAAATATAGCAATGCAATGGTAACTTCATTGCAACATACCTTTAAATTGTTGCCCTTTGTTGTTGTTGTTGTTACTGGCTGCGTTTTCTTGATTAGCAGGGAAAAAAAGTTCTAAAAAAAGAGCTATAATGAAGCACTAACTCTAGTACCAAGTGTATGAAAGTTACTACAAGAGCATGTTGTAGTAAACACAAGTAGAGTTTAAGAGTGACATAGGTATATTTTAGTTCCATATCTTTCTAATGGCATCAGCTAATCAAATATTCTTTAAGAGATGTGATTTTGTCAATGACATAGATCATTTTCTGACACTCAGTGGAGCCCAGGGTTAATTCCTGATCTCTTTAACTAAGAATACTTTTAGATAAACCATTCTTCAGCTCAGCCACCATCTATCCATGCTGTTCAGCTAACAGTTTTGTGTGTCATGTTTGGGGCATAGGAAGTGAACCAGAAATAGTGTCAGACAGCCAGGAACGAAGACAGGGTTTATTGGAAGAGGCTGACATGAGCCAGCACTTGGATGGCAAGTGCAAACAGCGGGGCTATGTGGGAAAGTCTGTGGCAAGTTGTGAAGAGCAGAGGAAAACAGTCAAGGGCAGGCATTGTCAAACGCATTTTGGAACCAGACTGCTTATGTACATTAGATGTCTTTTTTAGGGAAATCTTTATTTTATCCCTCCCCACATACCTTGTATATAATTGGAAACTAGATGCATTGCAGAGCAGGCTCTGTATCACTTAGCCTGACTTTGAATCCTGTCTGCCATCTGATAACCACTTGATTTTTCTGAACTTCATATAAAAAGAGGACAATAAAATCTCCCACATAAGTTGGCTGTCATTAAGTGGATTAAATAAATGATACTTATTTGGTCCCTCCTTCCTCTTAGCACAATAAAATTTGAATAGTTTGAAAATCAAGGTAATTTATTTTGACAAGAAAGCCAGGCTAATCATGGATAATGAGAGCTGAATTAGAAACAGTTAATTGGGCAGACACTATTTTAAGTTTTTTGTCCATTTACTCAATCTTGCTACTGAAATATGAGGTGCTGCTGTTTTATCCTAACTTTACAGATGGGAACTTTGAGGGTACGGTGGTTAAATATTTTTATTCCTTCTGTACATTGATCTCCAGAGCTCTTAACTATCAGTAAACATACAGCTTTTGAAGAGGATAATGCAAATCACAGCAAAAAATAACAGTTTTATCTTTTGAAACTGTATGCATTGTTACTTTTGTTCCTGATGAGGAAAATAGGAGGTAGTTAGAAATTGGATTAAAAAAAACTGTGGTGTTTGGAGAGGAAGTCAATTTCCTTGCTTAGGGCTACAAATTCAATAATGGTTGCTGTTACTTTTTGTTATTATTATTTTTTGCCAATCCTAGTGCTTAAACTCAGGGCATGAGTACTATCCTTAGGTTTTCTCAAGGCTAGAGCTCTACCACTTGACCCAAAGCACCACTTCCAGCTTTTTATATTAATGTGGTACTGAGGAATCAAACTTGGGTCTTTGTGCATGCTAGGCAAGCACTCTACCACTAGGCCAAACTCCTGGCCCCAACTGTTAATTTTTTTAATGTAATTTTATTGTTAGTAATGCATTATATACAGTCAATAGTGAATATTTTTTTTGAGGAAGCTACCCCTTCCTGTGCTTTCCCCCAACTTCCCCTTCCCATTCCTACACACAGTTAATTTTTTGAATGGGGGGGCAATGCAAAGAAGTTTGTTTCATTGTTCAAGGTTATATAAATTGTATTATTGGCCAACTATAAATAGAAAGGGCAGATTCAGCCTAAGCCACACAGTTGACAAGTGATGCAAGTGAGAGAATTGGAAAAATACTGATACTTATATTTTTGGGCCCCTAAGATCTGGAGTACACCCTCACAGGATTCTGGAACCACTGAACATGAACTAGACTAGGAAATGGACTAAGAACCCTCACTTCTTTCCAAAAGTGAGTTGTCTGGGAAGGAAGACTACCTGGAAGGATGATTAGGCTCTGCCCAGCCATTGTGCTAGAGATAATAGAGAGGGGCCTGCCCCACTTTCTTCCAATGCTAATCAACTCTGCAAATTGAAAGCTCAGCACAATTTTAAAGTGAGCAAGAGAGATGAGAAACTAAAGTTTGACCAGTGGTCTCTTGGGATAATGTGTTTTTTCTTGTAGCTGAGTATCCAGTTACAGATGCCTGTGATTATGGCCTTTGCAAACAATTGTCAGAGAAATTGTAAGATTTCTAAAGGCTACAGAAGAGCAGATGTGAAATTAAATTTCAAGAACAGTTACCTATAATGACTTACATGTGGGCAGAGTACATTTAGAATTCAGGACTGAGTCCTTCTGTGTCCAGGAGGTGTGGGATACAGAGAAGCAGAGATTAGAGGTACCAGGGTTTTCTGGAGATCTTTTGCTGTTATCGTATGTTTTTAACCTGAAGATCTTTTAAAGTAGTAAAATTCATCCATAATGGTTTGCTTGCAGGCTGTGCCATTGTCATCATTTGCCCTATTTAGTAAGAACTAAATGATGATTGTCCTCTTTGCCAACAGGTTTCACCAGCAGATAATTTTTGAAAAAGTGAGTCCCTGTGACCAACTTTAACTGTGCAACAGACATTTTAATTTAGCATTGCTTTGCAAAGTTCAAGATATTCAGGCTGGTTTTTGAATCTTTTTCACAATTCATATGGCAAGGACTTTAGATAATGCTAAGAAATAATTTTGCTGTTGATGGACAAAATTAAAAGGAGTAACGTATAATCAACAATTGCTTCTTATAAAACAGCCACTGCTGTCATTAGACAACAAAAAAAGACTTAAAATTCTAAGTCTTGGTATGTATGAAAAGAATATTCTAGTTCATGTTATATGAAAATGTTCTTTTCTGGAACTTTTAAAAAGTAGGTGATAGAAAGCACAATTTTGTGAATTAGAACAGGAACTTCATTTGAAGAGTGGGGCTAATTAACTTCACCTTTGTTTTCCCTATACAATCTGAAAGTTTCTTATGCCACCAAATGGCCATGCTTATTATCAGGTTTGTTGCCTGAGAGTGTTGAAGTTTTTGAAAGTCAGAGGACCGGGGATAAGAAGTTGGTGGTGTGGTCATATATCAATACCATCCTCATGCATCCACATGGAACCTTTTGGAAGACCTGATGGGACCTCAAAGTTACACAACATGAAATGGGGTAGTGCTAAGAAAGCACTCCATTAGTATGTGCCACTGTTTGCACCACCGGTGATGGGATAGGTATGTGAACCCAAGAATCTGAACTCCTTTACGTTCCTTGAGGAGACAAAGCAGTATGTATAAACAATGACCTTTATACTCTTCCTTCATTAACCTCTAAGGTTCCATAGCTTTTTAGACCACTGGGATAGTACCAGAAAATTTGTGCTACCTACTACTTGTACAACCTTGGTCTAGGTACTTTCTTCATCCTGTCCCAGCCTTGTTTCCCCACCTGTAAAATAGCCAGCATCATAAAATTACTTGATTGTTCCATGAAGGTAAATGCTATTTATTGCTTACTCAGTTCAATTTTTGGTGCCTGGCAAAGGCTAAAGCATTACATGATAATGATGAAGAGGAGGCTGCTGCTGTTTTCAGAGGTGATTATCTGTTATTGCTGAAGTTTTCAGTGCTCTTGAACTTTGTAGAAACTTCTGGCTCTCTGGGTGGTTTCCAGGCCAGACACCTACTCTTGATCTCCTATGCTTCATGCACCCACTGTGTGGCTTCCTGGGGTCATTTCCAGGACTAACAGCTTTTGGACTCATCATCTGCTTCATATTTATTTCACATAGTCTAGTTCAGACTTTCACAACTCTTCTACTCTGTCAAACAAGGAAGCAGGTAGGCCTGTGGCCCATGCTGAAGTTCCATGTCCTGTGAAGGCCAGTGGCCCTCAATCTCTGTCCTGAGGAAACCTCTCAAGTCTTTTCTTAGAGACTAATGAGCTCTATGTCCCCAGGATAATTAAGCACTTTATGCCTCTCTATGTCACATAGCCAGGTACCAGCTTGTTACTTCCCAGACCTAGATTTGCAACAGTACCCAGTTGCTCTTTTGTGTGCAGGAGAGGTGCTTCTATCCAGCAGGGGTGTTGCACTATTCTTTTTGCCTCCCTTGAGAAGTTTTTCATCCTGTTGATTTTCAATTCTGTGTCCTTCCTTTTTTTTTTTTTCCTTCATTTTCATGTGCCTCATGAAAAGGAGCTAGAAAAATCACAGGATTCTTCTGTTCTTTTTACCTTAATTGAAAACTTAGGACAGTTCTAAACTGACCATGTCTTCTTCTCCCCGACTAAGGCCCTGAGCTTAGAGCAGCTTCCGTGAGTAATGTCCTAATCAGCATCCTCTGAGAGCCCAGAGCTGTCATTGAGACCAGTTGGTTTCAACCTACACTAAGAAAAGGTTCTTTTTTGACATCAAGAAGTAAAACCCTTAAAAAATTGCTCCTTAACGAATGAAACCTAGGAATGGGAATACAATAGTGCCTTATTTCAATTCTAGAACTGCTCTGTTCAAAATAGTTCAAAGATAAGGATATAGCCAATTTGAATTAAGCTGAAATGGATACAAACAAAAGGCAGAACTTATTCATTTGTTTTGTATGACTACAAATTCCTTTACAGTAACTATGCTCCAACATTTTTTTAATTTTTTATTGTAATTAGTAAAAGGGTTACATGATATTTGCCAGATAGAAGGTGCATTAATTCACATACATTGATACCCTTTCACATGTCTTGGTACCCATTTCCCTGCCCCCCACACCCCCCACCCGTCTTGGTTTTCCCCCCTTCCCTATCAAATTTCAAATATCCAAATACAAATAAATTCAATATATCAGATAACAAAGTGAGATACTATACCAATATGAGATAACCAAGGGACAGCAAAGGAGATGAGAGACAACGTAGTACATTAAGGACAACAATCATTCATTATATGGCTTTTGTTTCAATATCCTGGAGGTCCTTTCAATTAGCTTCACATTATATGGCCTTATGTATCAAGATTTTGCTCTATTGCAGATCTCTGCTAGTAGAGCCCAAGGTTTCTACTGATTATGACGAATGAGGGAAACCATTGAGCCTAAGTTCCTTTGAGTCTGGCTTACTTCACTTAATATGATTTTTTCTAAGTCTTTCCATTTCCTAACAAATGGGGCGATGTCATTCTTTCTGACAGCAGTGTAGAATTCCATTGTGTACAAATACCACAACTTGTTGATGCACTCATCAACTGAGGGACATCTAGGTTGGTTCCATATCTTTGCTATGGTGAATAGTGCTGCAATGAACATTGTTGTGCTAGTGGGTTTAGTATGTCCTTGTTTCTGGATGGTTGGGTAAATGCCAAGTAGTGGGATTGCTGGGTCATAGGGGAGTTCTATGTTTAGCCTTTTGAGGCACTGCCATACTGCTTTCCATAGTGGTTGAACGAGTTTGCACTCCCACCAACAGTGTAGTAGTGATCCCACCTGGCCACATCCCCTCCAGCATCTGTTGTTATTCGTTTTCCTGATCCTGGCCATTCTAACTGGAGTGAGGTGGAATCTTAGAGTTGTTTTGATTTGCATTTCTTTTATGACCAGAGATGTTGAGCATTTCTTCATGTGTCTATATATGCTCCAACATTTTATTTCTGATTTATGTGGATGAGGAAATTCCAGTGACTTGCTTGGTCTTTCTTCACTGTAATCCCATTAAAGTCCTTGTATTCTTACCCCAAACTATTTTTTTTAAAGTGTTCTTATTAAAATGGGATTTCAAAGAACAGTCTTTCTGAACTTCTATCAAACCAGAAATCTGGTCCATCAACAAGCATAAATTGTGCTAGGTCTGTGTCTCTCAACACTGAGTATTAGTCATAGTATAGGAAAATGGCAAGATTATAACAAATAACAAAATCACTGAACTTGAATCACTTTAGAGGTTACCAGCATGTGGTATATTACTTAGCTGAGGACAGTTTTCATCTCTTTCAGAAGCATATTCCAAAAGATGGAATAAATACCCTTTTGTACTGGGTTCCAGCTCATTTTTATTGTTATACTGGTTATACCTTCCCAGAGAACCTGTTTGAAGAATCATGACTCTCTGAATAAAGGCTCCCCCTACTGGGATGGAAGCTTTTGGGAGCAGGCATGAGGCTAGGATTCTTCACATAGATTATTGATAGTACACACATGTGATTGTTTTACTTTGTTAGAGGATGTGTAGTTAGGACCAAACTGGCTACTGGGAACCCAGATTTACAGATGAAGTGAAATAGAAGAATATCAGAATCTTTCTACCTAAAAAAATTCCTGGGAGACATTTTCTAAAGATACAATTATTTATTTGCCTTACTCCTTGATTGCTTGGTAGAGGAAATTATATGCCCCTATGTAAGGACCCTCTTGAGAAAACAGCTTCTGGAATGCATATAACTGGATTGTGTGTGTGTGTGTGTGTTTATGTTTATATATATGTATGCATACACATGCGGTCCTCCCTAAACTTACATAAGTGTGACCATTGAAAAGGAATTGCCAAAACCTTCATGCCAGAACCTACCTTCCTTGAAGAAAAAGAAATAATCAGATCCTCTTGCTGGGGTCCAGTTCCTCAAATGGCCCTGCCAGAGATAGCTTGGACTCAACCTTACATAGAATCTTAGTTGGCTGAAAATAGTCCCCAGTTCTCTTTTTCTTCTGTCTTGAGATAGATCATAGAATTTCTGCTCTTGAGTTCCTCTGATTGATATGTTGTTTCTATTACAATGATCATGTGCCCAGCATGTCCTATCTTCACATTGATCCTCTAAAGAGTTGAAGTGCAAAATCCATGCTAGAGAAAGGAGCATAGTTTAATACCTTTGTGACCTGCCCACGCTCTTGAAAAATGATTAGAACTTGGCTTATCTTGATATTTACCAATTGAGGTCTAGCCAGCATCTGTACTTATCTTCCTTTCCCACAGGGGATGACAGGGAAAGGGAAAGAGAAGAGTTCTAAGAATTAATAACAGAGGTTTCATTAGGATAGCATTTGGGGGTCACACAGTTTTTTCTCGTTTCATTGAAAAATTCCAGGAGGCCAAGTCCTGTAGACTTGTTTCAAGGTGTGTAGCCTGGTAGAAAATTCACCTAAAAAAATGAGAAAACCAAATATGAATGATATCTCTTAGGGAACTTTTCAAAAATAAAACATACATTTTCTTTATTTGGAAAGTGTGGAAAATCTGGAAGAAATTTTCTTTGGTGACTTGGAAATCTTCATTACATGCAGCTACTTTCATTCTGGAGCTGTAGAGTCATTTCCCAAGCTTGTGAAGTTGAATTGTGAATGGGACCATGAGGGAATTGACTTGCATAGCATTATGCCTCTCCTTGGGAAGTCAGCCGTGTTTTCTGTGGACCTACACTGTAGCCTATAGCTCTCATCTTGGATGGTTGTTTTTTGTTGTTCCCATGGCCAATTTCAAGAACTTTGCTCCTTTCTCTAGAGCCAAGAGATCAGGGGTTGAGATGAATGTGTACTTTTTCTGGGAAATGTCTTCTAGGAGTTATTTAGGTACAAGGCTTCTGATACCATTCCATTCTATCTGGAAGTCTAAGTTCCTCTTTATAAGAGTTCAGCTCTTATTTAACATTAAAAAAAAAGAAAGAAAATGTTGAAAGAAACAGTCTCCTTTGATGCTGAAGGAAATTAAACCACAAGTCAAGCTACTAATGGAAATTGTGGAATTTCTGTCCTGGAGATCATCAAAAGTAGAACATAAAAATTAGGTCACTTAAGTAAGTCTGCTTGGAGACTGACCAAAAATGGCCTTTTGCAGTGTTCCAAGTTTATAAAAACAATTCAGGTTGATAGTCATATATTATGAGAGCATAAGGAAAAGCAGTCCTTTATAACATTTTTTGTTTTGTTTTGTGTCAGTACTGGGGCTTGACCTCAGGGCCTGGACACTGTCCTTCAGTTTTTTGTTTAAGGCTGGCTCTCTAAAACCAACTTTTTTGTTGGTTAACTGGAGATGAGAGTCCCATAGACTGCCCGGCCTGACTAGTGTCAAACCATGATCCTCAAATCTCAGCTTCCTGAGTAGCTAAGATTATAGGCATGAACCATGGCACCTGGCTGCATTATTGCTTGACTCTTAAAATGTTTTGAACTTCCCAGGTCTGGAAATGATTGTTTTCCCATTTATATTACATGGTAATGTTGCCTTTGGAAATTTTGAAGGGAATGAGAGGAAGTAAGTAGGAGGGCTCGTTACTTGAGACCATGCATGACATTTTATCTTTTCGGAAGATAGTAGTGAGAAGACACTTGGTTTAGATAGAGATGACAGATTGAAACTGTTTCAAACCCCCAGAGAACTGTACTTCAATTTATGGGTGCTTCCTGTGAAGAACTATCCTCATCATCAATGATTATGTTTGATGGCTTTAAATGATCCACAAAATGAAAAAATACTGTTTAGTTCAATGTTACTGGGGCTACTAACTGTGCTAGTAACTTTAAAGAGTTAAAACTATCTGGAATAAGATGTTAACATTTTCTGGCCTTGGTTTGAGCTTAGAATGATAAAAATTGAAAAGTCAAAGAAAAGGTTCTTTGTGTGTGCCAAACCACAGCAAACATAGTTCTTGGTGACTTGTTGGATTCTCCAGGTCCCAAGGGCCTTCTTCTCCTGCAAATTACATCCAGCTCCAGAATCTGCTACATAGCCAACTTGCTTTCATCCAACTAGCCTTAAAGATACAGTTCAAGGTCCTTGAGGGCTTGTATGAAAAACTTTGGTGCTTTTAGGATGGGGGATATTGAGAGTTGTTGATGGTGTTTAACAGATAGGAAATCTCCTGGGTTTACCTTTTCGTTTTCTATTTATTTACTTATTTTTGCGCTGATAATGAGAACTAATTTCTTTTGTTGTTTTTTTTTTTGTATAAAATATAGGATTTACATGAGATTATATGTCTACCTTGCCTTTGTTTCTAGAAATTCTGCAAACTGGACAGAAAACCTCAGGAACCTAAAATATTAAGTGTATTTTCTTCCTTTTGTTTTCTCCATGTCTCTCTTTCCCTTCCCACTCCTTCCCCTCTCTCTCTTTCTCTCCCTCCTCCCTCTCTCCCTTTCTCTCCCTCCTTGCCTCCTTCCTTCTCTTGCTCTCTCCCCTCCCCCAGGCTTTCTTTTTCATTTCCTTTTGGCAAGCCTGGGGCTTGAACTCAGGGCCTGGGTACTGTCCTTGAGTTTTCACAAGGACACTGGATCCATGGCACCACTCTTGGCTTTCTTTGTATATGGTGATGGTACGGAGGACTTGAACTCAGGACTTCCTGCATGCTAGGCAAGCACTCTACCATTATACCATGCTCCTGGTCCCTCCCCCAGTTTTCTAATATCAATGAGTCTTGTTATGCTACCTGGATTGATTTTGAACTCTTGGTCTTGTAGCAGTCCTGCTGCCTGTGCCTATGGGTATAACTAGGACTCTGTTTTAATTTCTATTTTATTTTACTGGGCAGAAAAAAACATTCAGTTTTAGTGCACCTTACTTTCCTTTTCCATTTTTAAAAGGACACATTAAAAGAAGACCCTATGTGTCTACTCCCCTTCGCCCTTGTAGCTTCCCTTCTTATTTAAAGTTAGTTCTGTCTTGTGGTAGTCTTCAAGGTGGTTATTGATGGTAGAACCCTCTATTTCAAATGGCATCTTGGGTCATTTGAAAGAAATATGTTTCTACCTTGGGGATTTCCTTCAGCCTCTTTTTTGTTTTTTAAATCAGATTTCCAAAGAATATCTACCCCCCCCCCCAGGCCTGAGGAAACTAACTTGTTATCCACTGTCAATAAGCTTTGACACCAAGATTCATTACTGTTTTGAAGACAGGCTGTCTCTACGTAGCTTAGGCCGGCCTTGAACTTGCAATCTCCTTTCATCTCTCTCCCAAGTACCGGGACACAGATGTGTGCTCCATCATGCCCAGCGTATCAAGAAATTACTGGTCACCTCATTTCTTCAGATTGGAGTTTGTGTTTTTTGTGAAGCTATATCTGCTGTATCTGCCTGGACAATCAGCATTCCAAGTCACGCAGAGAGCTGTGAGATGTTAGGGTCCAGTGCTATAGGCATACACATGGTATACACAGGGTGTTGGCTGAGGGAAGAACCATCCTATCCTATTGTAAATGGCCTTTGAGTCATGCCAACCACATCATGGACCCAAAATTGAAGCATCAGCAATTTGGGTCTGAGAAAAATATAATTTTTTTTTTTTAAGATTTCAGTGAGGCATCTGTAACTCTCTATAGAGACCCTTGTGGATAAAGGAATTTAAACCAATTAGTTGATGGCCATTGTTTACTAAGCTCTAGCTCAGGACCTTAAGGTTTTTTTGCATTTTTTTCTGCTATATGACTCAAGTAATGCTCTTACTTCCCACTTTTGGCTAGTTATATGAAACTAAGAGTCTTCTAGACTTGTCTGTTCATGCTGACTGAACTGAAATTCTCAGACCTTAGCCTCCTAAGTAGCTAGGATTATAAATGTAGGCCACTGGTACCCAGCATAAGTAGTTAGCTATTAATTAAAAGTAATATTTTTCCTTTCTAGAGAAAATTATGTCCTACTACTTCTCTGTTGCTATTGGTTCAGAAGTGCATCTGAGATTACTTTAAGAATCTGTAACCAGTTAATATATCTGGTTAGAGAATGGAGATGGCTGCTACCATGTGGGCCAGCTAGCTGGGTGGGGCTCTATGGCCAGACTGTACTTTTCACCCGGACCAGTTGCTTCTCATATGTGGGCCATGGGTCACAGGGAGGGGTTAGAGAGAACATGAAAGGATGTCCAAACTCAAGAGATTTCCTCTTGGGACCTTACAGTGCCTTTCTGATAAAGGAGTCCTCTCTCCTTTTGATATGTAGGGAGACCTTGCCTATATCTTTAAAAGTTCCCTAAAGAAGCAATCAGATTTAGTTGTATATACACATGTTTTTTTTTCTACAAAATAATAGTATTTGTGAGGCAGAAGTAGGTAGATTGAAGGTTCCCCATCTGTTAAAAAAAAATCTACAAGTACTTAGGGCCTTGTCTTAAGTGGTAGAATGCTTGCCTGGCTGCGCAAGACTTGGGTTCCATACTTAGTATCTTAAGAAAAATTTAAAAAGGGGAAAGATAAGTAGTACAAGAGGAAATGTCTCAAGATATTTTACATTTTGGATCAGAAAAGTAGTGTTTCTGCTATCCAAAATACATACCTTATAGAATTCTAAAGCTTACACACCTCTTGGTCTCTGTACCAGCTCGCCTCCTACCAGAATCATCTTCCACACATGCTTCAGGCAATTGTGTAAAAAAAAAAGCACAAAATTAGAACTTTCAACACTTGAGATTTCATTTTCTCCCCAGAAAACTAATTTGTTTTAGAGCAGCAGTTTCCAGAGTGGCTCCTTTACCAGCTAAACTTTTCCTTCTGATTTTTTAACTGGAATTCTAATGTCGGGGGGAAAAGAAAGAAAAGCAGAGTTTGGTGGCTGGGGAAGAGCTCTGCTCACTCTCTGTGTTCCCACACAGACTCTGCAGATTCTCCGTTTGAGGGCCTCTAGAAGGGCACCTGTCCCACACCTCCACCCTGCTGTAGGGTGGAGTTGTGCTGGTGGTGGGCTTGGATTTCCTTGCCAAAGTCTTCTAAGTGGTGTTGTCCATTGTGATCTTTCTCCATTGTTGACTTTGGATGGTTACTTTGAGCTAAGCTATAGTTAGGTACAAACTTAAAAGCTGTCCACCTAAGCCAACCAGGTTTTTTGTTTGCTTGTTTGGTCTTGAAATCTGACCTTTGTTTCTAATGCATCCTCTGAGATCAGCTCCAGTACCATGTTTGTCACTGTGTTTTAGTCTGTGCCAGGAAGTTCTTCTCTTTGTTGACTTAAGTTTAGGTCTGCAACAGCAGTCTGTGCCCATCTCTTGGGAGATGTCTGTGTTTAGCAACTTTGTAGAAATGTATTCCTTTTCATATACTTTTCAAGTTATACTGAATTCGCCATTATTTAACAGTGTCAATAATAATGGGGTATTTCTCAAAATTTAAACATACAAGACTAACTCCAGTCCCTTCAGAAGAAAAATGCAGCCTCAGGCTGGTATCTGTGCCCAAATGTTTATCATTTAGCTCTAAAAGCAATCAATATTAGAACACTTAATATATAATTGGATTAAGCCTTAAAGAGATACTAACTCCTTTAATACACCCTACACAGTGGCCAGCATTTCCTTAACTTTCTTGACCTACTTTTGGGGTAATGTCTTTTCTACCCATAGCTTAAGTCACTGCCTGTATACTAGTAATTTTTTGAGCTAAATTGTCTTCTCTAAACTCTACTAAGTTCGCTGACTGATATCTCAGCTATGTTTCAAACCAACGAAGTTGCTTCTAGCTGGGCACTAGTGGCTTCTCTCCATGATTCTAGCTATTTAGACACACGAACACACACATGTGCACGCATGTGTGTCTGTATTATATATTATATATAATATACATATTATGTGTATGTTTTTTTGCCAGTCTTGGGGCTTGAACTTAGGATTTGGATCCTTTCTCAAGGCTAGAGTGTCCTTGAGCCTTTTTACCCAAAGCTAGTACTTGACTACTTGAGACACACCCACTTTTTTGCTGGCTAAATAAAGATGAGAGCCTCACAGATTTTTCCCAGGCTGGCTTTGAACTTGTATTCTCCCATCTCAGTCTTTTAGGTATCTAAGATTATAGGCATGAGCCACTGGTACCTGGCTATGCTGAGGATATTTTTAGGATTTACTTTATATTGATAAATTATAGTGAACATTTTAGAGCAAAAACACTATTATGAGCTTCATTAAGAATGTTTCTGAAAGTTGATGTTCTTATGTTATGATGTAAGGTTTTTAGACATTTCTTGAAAAAAATTGAAGGGGATAAAAGCTTATTCACAGTGTTCTCAAGCAATTAGTGGTTTGAGGTGGTTTTATTTCTCTGGAAATTTATTTGGAAGCTGCCCTTGGGTGATGCAAGACTACAGAGCTTAGTACCGGGCAGTGGTTGACCCCCCTTCTTTGAGTCTTGCCTGCTCATCTGATATGAAATCTGGAGCAGCTCAAAGCTTTTGATTGTGTAGACAAAAACTAAAAATTAAGATGTTCATGGAAAAAATAGCAGTGACTCCTACATATCATAGGTAAATGATGGTCACTAAATCTTCCTGCCTGTGAAATCAATGAGGGAGACACAGGAGCCCAAGAGGTAGTGGGTTGCTGAGCCATAACCAGTAAGGAGAAATCATCCCCTGAGAGGCCCACATCTCCACATAGAGATTTGCTGGTGGCATCAGCGACTGGCATGGTGAGAACCCCTGGAGATGTACCAGAGTCAGGCAAGCATTGCATAGGTTTCTTCCTGATTTCAAAGGGTTGAGAAATGGCAACCAGCCTGGGAACATGGTTGACTTGCTGAACATATGCATTGGGCCCTGTGTGTGTCCATCATTATCCTGTTTGGAAGTAATTTTAATGAGTAAATGATCTTTGTTTCTAGTTTTAATCTTGGTATCTCATTGTCTTTTCTTTTCTTTTTTTCCTGGTCTGTTACTGCTTCAAGTTGATGTCTAGGTTTTGAACATGGGCTGCTGGGAAGTGTCTAACAGGGCTTCTCAGAACTTTTTCACTGTCCCTTTGGCCCTTATCTGCTTTAGTCCATTCACCTAGGTGTGTTGCACTCTCCTAACTGCCTAAAATACAGTCTGTTCACTTGAAGTCACCTGTTCTCTAACAGGTAGTTAGAGTGTTTGCTGAGGCTCACTCATTGCTGGTGCTTGAGGTTTTTCACAGTGTTTTCCATCTTGCAAAATGGTTAACCATCTATGCTCAAGATAAGCAAAGGATCAAGAATATCAAGCCATTGTCATCCAGAGAAGGTTTGTCGTAATTACTGTCCATACTTGCTCCTGTCACTCTCCTACCCCTAATCTAAGGCTAAGATAGATGGAGTTTATAAAAGCTGGTATGCACAGATGCTAGTAATTGGGAAACACACCCACGAGATTTCCCCTCTGCATTGTGCAACCTAACATTACTCCAGTGTCCCTGGCTCTCTGCTCACTCATGTCTGCCTCCTGTACTTTCTTTCTCTTTCTGGAATACCTGCTGTTGTCTTTGCAGGATGATTTTTTTCTCACCCGAGTCCCATAGCTTGCATTTTCTTTTTTTTTTAAATTTTTTTTATTGTAATTAGTAAAAGGGTTACATGATATTTGCCAGATAGAAGGTGCATTAATTCACATACATTGATACCCTTTCACATGTCTTGGTACCCATTTCCCTCCCCCCCTACACCCCCCACCCGTCTTGGTTTTCCCCCCTTCCCTATCAAATTTCAAATATCCAAATACAAATAAATTCAATATATCAGATAACAAAGTGAGATACTATACCAATGTGAGATAACCAAGGGACAGCAAAGGAGATGAGAAACAACATAGTACATTAAGAACAACAATCATTCGTTATATGGCTTTTGTTTCACATAGCTTGCATTTTCTGACAGTCTACACAAAGTGTTTTTACTGCAGTCATCCACCTTTTATTTAGTAAACATGAACTCTGTTTTAGGCAATTCACTGATAGGCATAAGATACGCAGAAAGTAAATTAGAATTTGGAAAGGGGTGACTGGTATGTGAATAAGTATAATCTTAACTCTGTAAATAGCAATAACAGTATTTTGCTGCCCAAACCTGGGGTGTTATAATGCAGAAAATTCAATTGACTTGTTGACATACTGGTAGGCTCTTCTGTTACACTCCGTACCTTTAAAACTTACTCTAACAGCTTCGTGTTGATTCGGTAATGTTTGGATGGAGGAATTTTTCTGTCCTTAAGTGTAAAAGGAAGTTTTCATGATTAGCAGCATTTGACTTAAGAGAGTTCATGAGATGTTTGGAAAGTTGAAATTGAGTCATTCACCATTGTGGCTGAGTGGCAGGGCAGGCTCTGTAGAGGGTCAAGTTCCCAGAATTTCACATGAGTGAACACAGTCTAGCCTCTGGCAACCAGCCCCTTTCTGTGCTTGGTGGACAGGTTTATGAAATTGGATACTTTATGTCTTTCTTTGAAAATCTTGCACATTTTAGCAGTCCTTCGGTGCCTGACCTATTTCTGGTGAACTGCTGTTGTCAGACACCAGTGACACCAATGAGATTGTCCTGGGCTAATTGTTAGGGAAGGTGTTTCAGTGACCTCCCCTCACCCATTTAATAACTCCCAGCCTAATTTTTGAGCCACAATTTATGCTTTGGATACAGAAATGAGGCACTATTCATGTTTATTATGTTGTACTACCCTTAAAACTTCCCCAAGTGCTTGTTGTGTCAACAGAGAACAGCCTATAGGACTCAGATAATTACCGCTTTAGTTGGCTCATGTAAACAGAACCTTTTGAGAATGTTCCCCGCAGAACATGTAGAAAGGCCTTCTTGGTTAGACAGAGGTTTGTGAGAGTAGCAGGATTCAGTGTGTTTTACTCTTGGCTGATCTCCTTAGGTCTTTGTCTCATGCTTCATGTCTTTGGGGCCCATCTTTGCTACCACATGCTGAATAAGTACAATGGCTGCTAACATTTTGCCTTTGATGTTGAAGAATTGCCTTGTTGTAAATGTACTGGGCTTGGGAGTCAGAAGTCTTACATTGAAGCCCAAATCTTTTACATTTACTGACTCTGTGATTCAGCTCAAGTCACTTGAATTTCTGTACTGAAAAATGGCAATAATTACTGCCTGTCCCACCCACAGCCTAGCCACTCTCTACTTACAGTGTAACCTGATGCCCTGCCATTCTTGCAGAGGATGGATATGGTGAACATCTCAGATTTCTGGAAAGGCCTCTGCCTGTCTGAGGACTATTACTCAGACTCTCCTCCTCTGTGACCACTGTGTGCACCAGCAGCTGCCTCTCAGCCCACCTCCAAGACAAAACTGGTCAACTTAGGAGGCCAGTCAATTTATTACAAAGTTCCCTTGTTTTAAAGCTGAAATGTATTCTGATAACTTTCAAAGTAATTTCACTCTTTGGTGCTGGTTTTGCAGAGAAATATGACATGGTTCAAACTGAGGAATTTCAAGTATTAGAAATAAATAATGGATCATTTCTCTTTTTTCCCTTTACAGTTTATCTTATGTTATTATTGTATCTGAATGTGGTACTTGGTATATTGCATATATGTATGTTTGTTTGTTTGTTTATTTAAAATAGAGAAGGGAAGAGAAAAATAAGATGAGTGGGAGGGGATGGGGAGGGAAAGTGGGAGAAAAACATGGGAGAGGTAACAATGTTCCAAGATGAACTCACTATCTGATGAATGTAACTGTTACCTTTCTATACATTACCCCAACAATAGAATTTTTTTTAAAGATAAGAAATGTACAACTGAGAAAGGAGTCTGACTACTGTGCTTTCCCTTTTTTCATAATTCACTCCAATAAATAAATGCTGGCACTCTCAGGCTTAGCCTCAGGCACAAAAGGCAGCTATTGTTTTGCCTCCTGCTCTCAGGAAGTGGAACCAGAGGACATGCAACCCAAATAGAGCTGCTGGATAGCAAGGAAAACTTTAACTCCTTAATATGCAAAACCAAAAGGGTTTTAATTTTATTTAAGATGCTTGGTAGTGTAAACAGTATCTGAATTTATTGATACATATAGTGGCCAAACAGAATAAACAAAGACGAAAGTAAAAAAATAACATACTAAAACCAAGTATCTCTAATTTTGCTGTAACTTCATATATTTAACAACCATCAAATGAGAAAAGCATAGTTGCGTATGACCGTGGGGAAATGGTGACAGTATGTCAATATCTTGGCCCAGGCTACCGACACTCATTATGCTGTTGTAGTCTCTACCAACCACTGGAGGATCCCTGAGTGTCTTCTCAGTAATGAAAGGCAACACTCACACTTTATGTTCAGTTCATAGTGATTTGTAAAACCACCAAAGTAGAGACAACACTGGCCTTAGAGTTGTATGCCACTGTGCCAGCTAGAGATTACTTTTTAAGTCAGTTTCTTCCACACAGTTTTTCATTAAGGAATGTCAGGTTTCTGTCTGGAGAAGTGATGAACAGGCATTGTCAAGTGGAAAGTGTGCTTTCCAGGGCAGGGGGAAACAGGAGTGATTCAGAAACCCTGGACCTGTGTGATACTGGGGATGTTTCTCTACGTCATTTACCTTCAGTTTCTTGATCTGTTAATGGACATCATTGTCTGGAGAGGTTATAATACAAGTATAAGATAAGTAATAAAATTTCAACAAATGATAGTTGATAGAGAAGTTTGTTCCATTAAGCTTGATATTTGAAAGCAGGCTGAGTCGTTATTTGGGGAGTGTCTCTTTTGTGAATGTGTACTAGTAGATGGTTTGTATCTGTGGATGTATGCTCCAAGGAGACTGCCACTAGGGGGTGGGAAAAACCATGAATGCTCAGGGATGCAGAGTTCCATACTAAACCACATATGTGTGATTCTTTTATTTATTTATTTTTTGTGCCAGTCCTGGGGCTTGAACTCAGGATCTGGGCTCTGTCCTTGAGCTTTTCTGCTTAAGGCTAACACTCTACCCACTTTAGCCACAGCTCCACGTCTGGCTTTTTGAGTAGTTAGGATTTACAAGTTGTGAGTCACTGGTACTGGGTGCTTTGTTCATTTTTCCCATATGCCACCCAACTTCCACTATAGACACATCACCTTTCAATAGAGCTCAGATTTTCACCTTGTACTTAAAATAAGTACATCATTTTTACCTTGCATTTTAGGCATCATTTGCTTTGGGAAGGCAGATTTTATGATCTGCTGTCTTCCAGCCCCTAACTTTGTTACAATGATTTAACAATAACTGATCATGACGTAGCCCTGACTGAGAGTTTCTGAACTGTGTAATGAGCATGCAAAAGTTAAAAACTTGTTTTTGATTCTTTTGATTATTTTTTACCTTTCTTGGTCAAAACCACATGTAATAAATCCACAAATAAGACTTTCTGCATGAATAGACATAATTTTCTGAAGATCACCCAAAAGATAATTTTCACTGTCTTTGAAACTTGACTCACAAGTTTCATACAAACTTGTGTGAAACAGCAAAAGGAATACTTGATTACTGAGTAAACGTATCATTAAGTAAATTCTTCTAACCTTTTTGCTATTATGGTTTTAGTAACCATTTTCTAGTTCCTAGGGCTTTTTGATATCTTTTTGAATTAACTTTAAAATAAGTTAGAGTAGCTGAAAGTGGATGAAGTACTGCTAGAATATTTTCCTCACTCATAATTTCACTCCTTCATTATGTCTACGTTGAGTCTTCTCCAGTTTTTCTTTTATGGTCATGTGATTTGTGAAGGAGCAGGGAACGATAGGTACTTAGGAGCTGCACGTTCCTGCTGGTCTCCTTTTCTCAGTGGTTAGGCCTGTGCTTGTGCATCAGAATTCCCAGAAGAGTGGCTAGCCTAATATTTTTGAAGAACTATCACACATTTAATGACATATAAAATACATGATAAATGTTCCGTGTGTGTCTGTCTTTAACCTTTTTATTCACTTTTTTTTTTTTCTCTAGGTGGCACTTCTCTGTGGTTGTTAGTTGAGAATTCTCCGCATCTTTGCAGATACTGCCTGCAGTTTCCAGGTAAGTAGCAGCTTAGTTTATTAAAAAGTACACCATTTCATGTTTTTGGGTCCTGCATAGTAAGCACGAGTTTTGATTTTAGCTTAGAAACACCCTTCAGCTAAACATCAGCCAGGTGTAGACTCTGAACTTTCATAACCAGTATTGTTATTTCTGTGCTTCAACTCTGACGTGCTTTGTTCTGTCACCACTCATGAATGAATTTCAAAGCTCTTTACCATGGGCATGGTAGTATCTTAAATTGTCTTTTCTTTAAATTATGTCACCATTTGTTTTCATTTCTCTCAGAAAGGGGAAGAAGAAATGGCCAATTCAAATTACCCAGTTTTATTTCTCACACAGAAAGATAGCCAGGGTAAAGGCTGGGAATGGTTCACTAATAGATGATTTATGAGTGGGTAGATTTGAATTTACAAAGGTCAGTTTCAAAAAATATTTCCGGTAGGGATTGAGTAATCTCCTGCAGTATGCCTTCAAGCAAATCAAGGTTGTGGGAAAGGAATTATATATGGTCTTCATAGCCTGTGATCTAGCTCTGCTTCTCAGTAGGTGAGGCCTGATAACCCAGCTTCTTGAAGAGCTACACTGTAACCTCAGGGATGCACTGTGACTAAATGAGCTAGGATATGATATGGTTTCTGGATCCATTATCCAGGAGGGTCTTCTTGTACAGGGGACTTACATAGAACATTTTCAGATGCTATCTCATTGTAGAGGTCACCTTTTTCATGTACAGATTTTGAGGCAACATGGTTCATATATAACATTTTGGTCAGCTGATTTTCAAGTTTTACTAAGTTTTTCTAACAGCTACTACTGACTAGATTTAGGAAACTTGGACTTTCTTTTAAAATGAGAACCATAAGCACTTTTGAGTTATGGAATTATTTGAGCAGAGTTCTTTATCATGGGGAAGATGTGGTGGTATCGTGAGCAAGCTAATCTTTTGCACCTTAGTAAACTGCAAGTATTTTAAGTTTCTGCTTTATACTTATTTAGTAATGATAACATAATTTGATTTTCTATTAATAAAAATAATTTAAAATGTTGCTGGGCATTGGTGGTTCCTAGCTACTTAGGAGACTGAGATGTGAGGATCACAATTGAAAGCCAGCTAGGGCAGGAAATTCTTATTTTTTTTTCATATATTTTTTATTGTAATTAATAGAAGAGTTACATGATATTTGCCAGATAGATGATGCATTAATTCCCATACATTGATACCCTTTCACATGTCTTGGTCCCCATTTCCCTCCCCCCCTACCCCCACCCCTCATCTTGTTTTCCCCCATTCCCTATCCAATTTCAAATAACCAAATACAAATATATCCAATATATAAGATAACAAAGTGAGATACTGTAACAATATGATATAACCAAGGGACAGCAAAAGAGATGAGAGATAACATAGTACCTTAAGGACAACAATCATTCATTACATGGCTTATGTTTCTATATCCTAGAGATCCTTTCATTTAGTGTCCTACTATATGGCCTTTTGTATCAAGGTTTTGCTCTATTGCAAATCTCTGCTAGGAGAGCCCAAGGTTTCTACTGATTATGACAAATGAGGGAAACCATTGAGCCTAAGTTCCTTTGAGTCTGGCTTACTTCACTTAATAAATATGATCTTTTCTAAGTCTTTCCATTTCCTAACAAATGGGGCAATGTCATTCTTTCTGACAGCAGCATAGAATTCCATTGTGTACAAATACCACATCTTGTTGATCCACTCATCAACTGAGGGACATCTAGGTTGGTTCCATATCTTTGCTATGGTAAATAGTGCTGCAATGAACATTGTTGTGTTGGTGGATTTAGTATGTCCTTGTTTCTGGATGATTGGGTAAATGCCAAGTAGTAGAATTGCTGGGTCAGAGGGGAGCTCTATGTTCAGTTTTTTGAGGAACTGCCATATTGCTTTCCATAGTGGTTGAACGAGTTTGCACTCCCACCAACAGTGGAATAGTGATCCCTCCTGGCCACATGCCCTCCAGCATCTGTTGTTATTAGTTTTCTTGATCCTGGCCATTCTAACTGGAGTGATGTAGAATCTTAGAGTTGTTTTGATTTGCATTTCTTTTATGACCAGAGATGTTGAGCATTTCTTCATGTGTCTATAGGCCATTTTTGTTTCTTCTTCAGAGAAGACTCTCTTTAAGTCTTTGTAGGGCAGGAAATTCTGTAAGACTCTTACTGCCAATGAATCACGGAAAAAGCCAGAAGTGGCACTGTGGCTCAAGTTGTAGACTGATAGTCCTGAACAAAAGAGCTCAGGGACAGCAAAAAATAAAAATGCAAAAAACATATATGTGTATATAAGTTTGTACACCTTTTCTTAGCTGAGTGCCAGTGACTAATGCCTACAATTCTAGCTACTCAAGAGGCTGGGATCTGAGGGTGAGCCCGAGCAGGAAAGTTTGTCAGACCCTCTTTCTCTACCAAAAAGATGAAAGTAGAGCTATGGCTCAAGTAGTAAAACACCAACCAAAGGCACAGTGGCTCACGCCTACAATCCTAGCTACTCAGGAGGCTGAGATCTGAAGATTAAGGTTCAAAGCCAGCCCTGGCACAAAAGGACCTGAGACTCTTATCTCCAATTAGCCACTAGAAAACAGGAAGTGGAGCTTGGCTCAAGAGTAGGGCAGTAGCCTTGAGCTGAAGAGCTCAGGGACAGTGCCAGGCCAGGTTCAAGCCCCATGACTCCCCCCACCCCCACCACACACACAAAAAAACCCCAACAAAAAACAAAACCAACCAAGAACAAAAAACAGAACAATTAAGGAATAATGCCCAAGCCCTGAGTTCAAATCCAAATATCAGAACAAAAAATTATGAGTTTAAATATAATATATAACTTATAGCATATATTAGTATTATTATAGTATTATATGCAAATATATGTATATATTTGTCCTTTTTTTTTGTTTTTTAATCTGTCATGGGGCTTGGACTCTGGGCCTGGGCTCTTCAGCTCAAGGCTACTGCTCTGCCCCTGGGCTGGGCTTTATCCCTGAGCTCTTCAGTTGAATGCTGAGCCACAGTGCCACTTCCGTTTTTTTCTAGAAGTTAGAGATGAGTCACACATTCTCTAGTGCCTAGGCTGGTTTTGAACCATGATCCTCAGCTCTTAGCCTCCTGAGTAGCTAGGATTACAGGCATGAGCCACTATGACTAGCTTATATTTGTGTTATATGTATTATACACATATATCTGTAATATATTTTATTATAGTTATATGATATTTATAAGATAAATGATATAAATTTATTATGTATATATGTTGTATATGCAATATATATTATATACTATGTGTTATATATATTGTATGATATAAATAATACACCTTTTTCTATATGTTGAAAATAAAGGACTTATGACATATAATTTGTCATGAACTGACTTAAAGTTGGGCTTACAATAATAGTCTTCCATGCATTGTTCAGATCCAGAATTTTAGGTGCCTGTTAACATGGGCTTGGCAGTGAGGCCTGGGTTGTTTCTATTGCTCAGTGGGTAAAGGTGTCCTCAGCAAAGAGTAGGTCTGTGCTTTTAGGAGTGGCCATTATCTGCCTATGTGAGAAAAACCAATCCATTCCCTTGTTGCTTCTCATGAAAGTAGTTGTGTGCAAACTCGAGCCAAGTGGATCCCATGTGCTCCAGTGAGGGTTTTGCCCCTCCTGAATTCTCACCCTGGGTCACTGCAGGCTGGCCTATCTAATCTTATTTTGAGGAAAAGCCTGGTGGGCTCTACAGTGTTCAGTTATACTCTCCTTCATAATCTCCTGAACAGTTAGCCCCATAAAACCAACAACATTCTACATGTCTTTCAGCATGTTTTAAGATGTGAATTCATCCCATACAAATACTCAAAACTTCCTCAGACACAAGAACAGCCATTCTGAACTATGCCCTCTGACTTACAGAGAATGGTGGCCTATTTCTTGTTACCCACATCCTGTTGCAGCTTTCTCTTGAGTAGAGGGAGCGATTGTAGTCTGAGGAGAGCCTTGACATTAGGCAGTACTTGGCAGATATCCCCCTCTACTGGACATATGGGCTAGGATTTCAGCTGAACTGCCAGTTGTCTGTGTGCCCTAAGTTTCTATACCCAGCAGAGCTCCATATAGCCCATGGAGCTACATGGAGCTCTACCCAGTCGAGCTACATGGGGTCATCTTTCTCACAGGATCCTTCCTGGCTCCTATCACTGGTTATTAGACAAAATGGATTCAGCGTCTGAGGAGCTACTGTGCCAGGTGTTACCTTTAAGCAAACTCTTGCCTTCCTGCAACTCATGGGCAACAGAAGACAACATCTGTTCTTTTCTGCCTGCCTACATTGTAGGAATTGTAGGAAGGCTTGAAAAGTGTGAATTCTATGTTAGGTTCATATAGAGGGACTTCTACTAGCAGACTTTTTTTATTTTTTTGCCAGTCCTGGGGCTTCAACGCAGGGCCTAGCACTGTCCTTGGGCTTTTTCCTCAAGGCTAGCTCTCTACCACTTGAGCCACAGCACCATTTCTGACTTGTTTCTATGTACATGGTACCGAGGAATCGAACCTCGGTCTTCGTGCATGTTAGGCAAGCACTCTACGGCTAGGCCAAACTCCCGGGCCCAGACTTCTTTTTAATGTAGTTAGAGTTTGTAGGCTGAAATCCCTGCTCTATATTACATAATTAAGTGTATGACCTTGAACAGTTACTGATGCCCTCTTTGGCTTTCATCTCACAGGTTTCTAAGGAAGTCAGTGATACACTGTATATAAAGTAAGGAACTAACAGAGTGAATGTCAAGAAATATGCTTATAAGTTTGTCAGGATATAGGAAAAGAGGAAGAGACTCAATTAAAAGATTTTCCCATTGGCTTTAAAATTCTTCAGGTTTGAATTCTGGCTTACTGAGCTGCCTTTGATAATTAGGTTGAGTTGATTTGGACCAAGAATAACTTACTGTTATGGCTGGACTGGAATTACCAGTCCCCTCTGGTCATTCAGATAATCTATATGCATATAGAAATGTTACCCTATTTCCAAATGGCTACATTTTTGTATGTGTTTTCTGTGCTTCACATAATTGAGTTCTTACTATGCATACAACTTTATATCCAATTGCTTTTGCCTATTATAAAAACTTGTGCATGTCATTTAAAGTTGCTTGTTAAAAAGCATTTCTGTGATTTAACTAACACTGGGGCGTATATAGAAATCGCTTTAAACTTCCTTCTGCATCTGGCACTTGAGTTGGTTTTTACTTTTACCTATTGTAAACTTTGAATGTTGTTTCATGAGCAGCATTCTTCAGTTATAAAATATTCCCAAGCTGGGGACTTGTTGATTATATAAAAGACTGCTTGTTTTATAGCACTCCATTTAGCAAGGAACTTTTAGGTTCTAAAATGTTTGACAGTTTATAGCGTGAAAATGGTATTTCATTTTAATTTGCATATGCGTTTCAATAAAACTTGGTGTACAAAAAGGCAGCTGCCATGTTTGGCCCATAGGCCCTAGTTCATAAGCTGTTGTAGGTATCAGGCGGAAGATGGTAGGGGAGGGAGAGATCCCCGAAAACAGCTGCTGTTCACTCCTGTCTCTTCTCTTCACTTCCCCTCTAGGTTCCAGTTTCAACCTTCTCAGGAACTTTATTTCTCTTATTATTAAATTCAAGACTTTTTATAATGAATAACTGTATATCCTCCTTTATAACTTGTTCATGTTCTTTCATTCTAGTGAAAATTTCATTTACGATAGTGATAATTTGACATTTGTGTCAGTCATTATGATTTCGTCCTATTTTCCTAGAATTTATAGCATCATGGATTATCTGCTCAGTAATTGTTAATTGCACATGAAGCAGTTCTATATTTGAGAGGCGCTCAGTTATGGACATGTCATAGCTAGAAGTTCTTATGTGGCTTCTTGGTGGCTGCATCATGTGGAAACTCAGACAGTAAACTCAGCAGTAAAAACTGCTGTCCGATCTCAGCCAGAGTTTTGAGTACCCCATCCTCAATGTCTATCATGATACTTCTAATTCCTCTCTGTTGTCAGGAGGAGAAAAGAACAAATGTTGGCTCATAATGAAGTGTTATTAACCTCAGGGCATACGTCTTACCTGCTCTGTTCCGATGGGTCTTCTTACTCTATTAGCTAACTTCTTTATTCCCCTTAATCATTATTTTCAGGCCCCCATTCTCCCTCATCTCCTTGCATCCTCTTACTTAATCTACACCATAACTTCAGCTGCCAGACATAGGCCAGACCTTACCCTACCAAACCTCTGCTCCAGGCTTCAGACTGTTGGACACCTTCCCCTAATGTTCTAGGACATTCCTGAGGCACATGACTGAGAAGCCTCTTTTCCTTCTTTCTTCTGCATCGATGTCCCTCCTTCTTGAAGCCAGCAATGAATAACTTCCTATCTAGATTTATTCTCACCAAATTGATAAAATCTAATTTCTCTAAAACAAACCAGAGTTGTTAGCAGGGTCTGCCATGCTAATGAAATTAATTTGTAAGGAAATCCTTAATTTGTAAAATCTTGAAAATTAAAAAAAACCACTTGCTTGATACAAAATAAGATAGACCCTGAACATGTGTGTATTAGTGTATATTAATCAAGTGAGAACCCATGGAAAGTGCTTTCTGATTAGAAGGCTTTTGGTTTAAAGGCTAGACATTTTTTTAATAATTGTTTTTTATTAAAGAATTTATTAACATTGATTTTTACATCATATTTCAAATGATGTGTTTAACAAACAAGTACTCAAGAAGGGAATCTCTATGTATAATCACTGGCACTTAGATTTTAGAACATAATTAAGATTAGGCTGAGAGTTTGTATGTCATAGATGCATATTAATCTCTGTAATAAAATATTATGTCTATAGAGTCATAGATTTTTATGTCTATGTAGTTGTGTTTATATTTCCAATACGACGTCCATAGCATTGGTATGCAAATATTGAGTCCTTGCTCTTGTACTGTTTGGATCTAATAGCCACATACTGAGGATACCATGTGCCTTTTGTTCCTTAGGTCTTGATTTGTCTCACTCAACATGATTCACTCTAGATTCATCCACTTCCCTGCAAATGCCATTATTTTATCTTGTCTGTTGGCTATGTAGAATTCCATTGCGTGTATATATATATATATATATATATATATATATATATATATATATATACACCACATTTTCAGTATCTGCAGTAGAGCATCTAGATTGTTTCTATCGCCTGGCTATTGTGAATAGTGCATAGATGAACATAGCTGAACAGGTGTCCTTATCATATCTTGGGTTATGATGTTCAGGATAGATGCCCAGGAGTGGTATGGCAGGATTGTAGGGAAGGTCTATTTTCAGTTCTTTAAGAAACCTCCATGCTGCTTTCCAGAGGGGCTGAACTAGCTTACAGTCCCACTAGCAGTGCAGTAAGGGTTCCTTTTTCTCCATAACCCTGCCAGTATCTGTCATTGTCTGAGTTCAAAATCTTGGCCATTCTTGTTGGGGTAAGGTGGGATCTTAGAGTTGTTTTATTTGCATTTCCTTTATGACCATATGATGAACATTTTCTCATATGCTTTTCTGCCATTTTGATCTCTTCCTTTGATAAGTCTCTCTTTAGTTCCTTTGCCTATTTAGTGATTGGTTTGTTGGGTTTGGGGGGGATTAATTTCTTGAGTTCCCTGTAGATACTTGATATTAAGTATTTGTCAGATGTATTATTGGTAAATATCTTTTCCCAATTGTCTGTCTTTCTACTTTAGTGGCTATGCTTTTATCTGTGCAGAAAGTTTTTAGGTCGTCCCATTTATCGAGTCTTTCTCCAATCTGTTGTGACCCTGGGATTCTGTTCAGGAATCTTTTGCTTGTGCCTATGAGTTCGAGTGTCTCTCGAACTCTATTGTGTTGCAGTTTCAAGGTTTCTGGTCTGACATTGAGGTCTTTGAGCCATTTTGAGTTTATACTTGTGCATGGTGAAAGGCTACGGTCAATTTTTAATTTTCTGCATGTGGCTGCCCAGTTTTGCCAGCACCAATAATTGAATAGGCTGTTTGTTCTACTGCATATCTTTGGATCCTTTGTCAAATACAAGTTGATTATAGGTATATGGTCTATTTCTGAATCTTCTATTCTGTTCCATTGATCTTCTGGTCTGTTTTTGTGCCTATACCATGCTGTTTTTGTTGTTATGGCTCTATAGTAGAGTTTGAAGTCTGGTATTGTAATACCATCTGCATTGCTCTTTTTGCCTAGAGTTGTTTTGGCTATTCTAGGTCTTTTCTTGTTCCACATGAACCTTTGGGTTATATCTTCTATTTCAGTAAAGAATGTTTTTGGGATTTTGATGGAATTGCATTGAATTTGTATATCAATTTGGGCAGTATGGCCATTTTCACTATATTGGTTCTCTCTACCCATGAGCATGGGATTTCTTTCCATTTCCTGGTGTCCTCTTTAATTTCTTTTGTTAGGCTTTTATAGTTTTCATTAAATAATTTCTTTACATCTTTGGTTAATTCCTAAGTATTTTATTCTTTTGGGGGTGATTGCAAATGGGATCATTTTCTTTTTTTTTTTTTTTTTTTTTTTTGCCAGTCCTGGGCTTGAGCTCAGGGCCTGAGCACTGTCCTTGGACTTTCTCAAGGCTAGAGCTCTACCACTTGAGCCTCAGCACCACTTCCGGCTTTTTTCTATGTATGTGGTACCGAGGAATTGAACCCGGGTCTTCATGCATGCTAGGCAAGCACTTTAACCACTAGGCCAAACTCCCGGTCCCTGGGATCATTTTCTTGATTTGGCCTTCTGTTTGTGTATTGTTGGTGTACACAAAGGCCACTGACTTATGCAGGCTAATTTTGTATCCTGCCACTTTGCTAAAGTGGTTTATTAATTCTAGGAGTTTAGGAGTGGAGGTTGTTGGGTCACGCAGGTAGAGGATCATGACATCTGCGAATGGGGATAGTTTAATTTCTTCTTTCCCTATGTGGATCCCTTTGATGTCCTTTTCTTGCCTTATTGGTCTGGCTAAGGGTTCCAGCACTATATTGAAGAGAAATGGAGAGAGTGGGCATCCTGTTTAGTTCCTGATTTTAAGGTGAATGGTTCCAGTCTTTCACCATTTAGTATAATACTAGCTGTAGGTTTGTCATATATGGCTTTAATTATTTTAAGGAATGTACCTCTTATTTCTATTTTTCTAGTGTTTTAAACATGAATGGATGTTGTATTTTGCCAAATGCCTTCTCCACATCCAGAGAAATTATCATATGATTCTTTTCCTTAGCTCTGTTGATACGACGTATTACATTGATTGATTTGCGAATGTTAAACCAAGGGCTAGACATTTTTTAATTGTAATTAATAGTAGGGTTACATTATATTGGCCAGATAGAAGGTGTATTTCTTCACAAACATTGATACCCCTTCTCATGTTTTTGTCCCCATTTCCCTCCCCTCACCCCCACCCCTCATCTTGTTTTCCCCCTTCCCTATCCTATTTCAAATAAACAAATATACAATGTACCAGATAACAAGGTAAGATACTGTAACAATATGAGATAACCAAGGGACAACAAAAGAGATGAGAAATAACATAGTACATTAAGAACAATAATCACACATTACATGGCTCTTGTTTCCATATCCTGGAGGTCCTTTCATTTAAGGCTAGACATTTTTTCAAGTCTTAATTATTTCCATATTCCAGTATATATTTTTGTTATATTGGCATTATTTTTTATTAACTAGTTTTCAGCTTATCTCCAAGGGAACCTATTCAAGAAATACAAATATTTTCCTAAGATTCTTTGAGGGAATAAAATTAATACTTTGGAGAATGAAAGTAGGTGACTTGTGTCATATGGATTGGAAGACTTTATTAAGATTACCTCTGGGGTAAAGGTTTTTCTTTTGGGAAAAGGGCTTATTGGAAATATGTGGCTGGAAAGAATAAAAGGAAAATTTAATACCATTCTGAAGTTTGTAATTGCCCCTGGTGCCAATCTGTTTTAAAACATACACTTAAATTCCCAGCAATTTGAGATAGGTTAGTTCTCTTGCTGAGGCTGTGACATAGAAAGATTATTTAGTGGACATACGTGTTCTATGGCTAGGCTTTGTGTATTGGGAATATTTTCTATACCTGAAGATGGCCTTCCTCTACTATGTGTAGTTGCTTTACTCTGATCCTCTTCTTAAGTTGTGTTCTTCTAAAGCAGACCCTGGATGGGAAGACACTATAGGGAGAATCTGAGAGATGTGTGAATGATACTCCCCCAGATGTTTACCTCATCACAGAGGCTGCAGACTGAGAGCAATACTTGGAGCCACTGGATTGTCAGGGCTCCTTATAGTTTTGGGAGTTTCCCCAAAACTAATCAACCGTCAGAAGTTAATGAGGCCCATGAAGAAAGTATGGTATTGTTTTCAAGTTCTGAAATCTGGAACAAAACAGAAATCTGTCGGAAATCTACAGCTAGCCAAGTCTGAACATAGCCACCTCCATTAGTTGGGGGGAATTCCTAGGGAAGGAAAGAAGGTAGAATCCAGTGCTATGTATGGTTCCTTCAGTGCCGTGTTTTCCTGTTCATTTCTGTTACACAAATACTAAAGGCCTTACTGACATAACTTGACATGATTAATACTTTTTTTCTAATAGTTTCTTGATCTTTTAAAAGTATAATTCTTGTCATTCAAGGGATAAAGAGTATGTTTTTCAGGCTACACAAATCTAGTCATTAAGAATTATTATGTGATCCTGGGGCAACCAAAAATAAAGGCAGCATTGCTCTCCTTATGAGCTCCCCATCTAGCCAGGAGGAAACAAGCAGAGACATCACTGCCACTGGGAACAGATGGACGTAACTTATTTCTGCTGGTTATGCCATTCACATGGAGTCTTGAAGATGACCAGCGCCAGCTTTTGCTGGGGGATGACAGGTAGAGAGATGATCATGGGAGGAGACAGGGAGACTTAAAGTACAGTGGATGGTCAAAAAGCAGTGAGTGGCTTGGTGTGACTAACATGAGGTGTAGTGGAGCCGGGAAGGCAGGCAGGAAAGGTCAGCTTGTGAATTTCCTGAAGACTTTACCCTTGCTTTTACTATCTCTCCCACACAAATGAACAGCTGTAACGTTTATGGCTGAAACATTTCTGTTGGCTGATAAGCTAAGTCCCCATTGAACATCCTGCCATTGTATTTAACAGCTTAGATACAGAATGATGAATGGAGCTTAGAGAATTCATGTAGTTTCATAGTTTTAAACATGGGAGTTTTATATCAAATGGCTGATTAGTGATCCTGTATGGTACATAAGTGGCTTCTTAAGAGGGAAAATGGACATGGTTTTTGTAGGTGGTCAATATTAGAAATAAGACATGCTTTTTATTCTCTACTTACCAGGTGCTTTTAACTCACGCCCCCTGAGTGTTTATATTTCTGGCAACCATTTAATTGATTGTGCTTCTCTAACTCCTTTTCCTCTCAGTAATAGCTAAAACTGGTGCCTTTAGCCATTCTTGAAGGCACTTACAACCTTAAATAGTGCATGGATTGAGAAAGGGAATGAGTTTGCTCTCATGTTGTTCAGTCAATCCTTTTGGTATTTTTTTGTCTTGTGTACCTGATGGAGTAGCTGTGGTGGTGGAGAGTAAGAAAGCTCCCAGGGGCAGGAATTGAAAATTACTTCCAGATCCTTTACTAGGACGGACCTGAGGATAACAGATCAATTGCCATCTTATAATTTACTACTTGATACCTAAATTTAAAATTGTATATGGGGTGTGGGGATGCAGCTAAATTGTGAAGAGCTTACCTATCTCCCATAGCCTCTTCAAGTGACTTTGCTGTAGAACAAGCAGTCACCTTGTTTATTTTTTAGACTGACCAATATATTCATAACTCTTTCTCCCCTAGGAATTCTTGCTTCCTCTTTCATCATTTATGGAGTGTATTTTTTTCCCATGGAATTCCCCATGCCTCTGAAAATTCACCTTTATTTAGTCTTTGAAATCACAATTTAGGCTTCCAGGGTGTGGTTCCTTGATGATTTCAAACACAAGATAAAAGACTTAAAAAGATTTAACACACAGAAAAATGAAATGTAAGGATATCTGGAGTCTAGTTTGGCCCCTCAGTGTTGTAGTCTTTGGACAAATCATGTTCTGTCTGTAAATGAGTAAAAGAATAGTTGATTGTAATAACCTGCAGTCAGGTGAAAATAGATCCTTCTGTGTACCCTTTGTCAGTCCCCTTCTCTGATACGAGTGAGTGCCAAAGTAAATGGCATTCCTTTTGCAGTGTGAATTGTGTTCAGTATTTCAGTATGCCTTCATGATATATTTGCACTGTTCTCCATGTACAAGGATATGCTCCCAAAATTGAGGAGACTATCCTTGCCTAGTCTGGTCTAATCAAACCAGCAAACCCTTGATTTGACTCGGCCCTCCACACATGACTTTTCACGCCTAACCCCTGTTGGGACCATCACATCATGATTGATCTCATGATCCAATTGTTAATCCTTTTCCCCCCGTATCATAGCTGTTGAAAGTTATTAATGAAGAACTGGTTCTGAGAATGGATGCCCATTTTCCATTGAGTCAGAAATTATATGGAAGGTTTTGTTTGATAGCCAATGGGTAGATAAGAAACAGTGTCTCACTACTCCCCTGTGGAAAAAGAGCCATCAGTCTCCTTGCTATTGGTTTATTCTAATACTCTAATTTATTTATTTATTTATTTATTTATTTATTTATTTATTTATTTATTTATTTTGCCGGTTCTGGGCTTGAGCTCAGGGCCTGAGCACTGTCCTTGGACTTTCTCAAGACTAGAACTCTACCACTTGAGCCTCAGCACCACTTCAGCTTTTTTCTGTGTATGTGGTACCGAGGAATTGAACCTGGGTCTTTGTGCATGCTGGGCAAGCACTCTACCACTAGGCCAAACTCCTGGCCCTCTTGCCTCTAATTTTAAAGTTAGAAGTTTAATCACATTGAATCTTGACATTCATTTTGTAAGAATGAAGTTTTTTTTTTTTTTTTTTTGCCAGGCCTGGGGCTTGAACTAAGGGCCTGTGCACCGTCCTTGTATGCTTTTTTGCTCAAGGCTAGCATTCTGCCACTTGAGCCACAGTACTACTTCTAGCTTTTTCTGTGTATGTGGTACTGAGGAATCAAACCCAGGGCTCCATGCATGCACTCATAGGAAAGCACTCTACCACTAGGTCATGTTCCTGGCCCCAAGACATCTGACTATTCAGAAATATAAGAAAAAGACCCCAAACCTTTGTGAACACAGCTTTTAGGAACATTTTAAAATGAGTTTGAGTGGAAGTTTCTTCCTGTCCAGTTTACCCAAGAGATAATTTAGTGATTTTCCATTTTAAAGCCTAAACTCAGGACTTGTTATATTGTGCACCTCTTTCTGGTGAATTAGAAGGTATTTTAGACATATATGTGATGTTTGGGAACATTTCATAAGACAATGAGACAAAGTATGTTAGAACTAGATTTCTTCTAAAATACAGGATTCATGATGGGACTTTGTAAAATTGTATTACAGGAAAACACTTTCGTCTGCTTCTATAAACATTTCTGTTAATGATTAAATGAAGCAACAGAACTTATTTTTATTGCGGTACTTCTCAGACCCTTCAGTATGCTAATGTATGCAATGCTTTTCAAAGGTCAGATTTAGGATTTAGTATCTGTCTCAGAGCAACTGTGACTGTGTTCCAGAACTCACATCATTCTGACTCAGTTGGGGGACCTTAATATGGGCTTGATTAAAAATGGCCACAAACTCTTAACAATAAGGATCAAGAACTGCACAGCCTTATTTCCTCACTCTTTGAGTCTGGAATGGCCTTTTGATGTGCTTTCAGAGACAGAATGGTATAGAAATATTGTGTTAGTCTCACAGCCTCAGGCTCAAGAGATCTGGCAGCTTCTGCTTTCACCCTTTTGAGACCTTCATATAAGGAAGTTGATCTAGCCCCAAGGACAGGGAGCAAAGGTGAGTGGTAGGCACTGCTAGAGATGCAAATGAGGCCCCAGGACAACAGACCTGGCTAAACTCAGGACACAGTTGAGTCCAAGTGAAGCCAGGCCAATTGGGGCATCATGAGGAGGATAAACCATTGCTGTTGGAAGCCACTAAAGTTTGAAGTACTTAGCTATATAATAGTAGTTAATGGATTCACCAGCATAAGCATGAGTATCAACAAAAACTTTGAAGCCAAATCCCCAAATGTCTTTTCAAAGTCAATGTGATACTTTTGAGGTGCCCTTTCTGGTTTACAACTGAATTTCTAAATGGGTTTTCCAGACACTTCAAGTCAAGTAAATAGTTAACAAGCTCCTAATGTATTTGGTATACTGATGAACAGCACCAAACAATAGCCCCGGATTCCAGAGTGTGAGACTCAGCAGGATTGAGCAAGGTTAGAGAAGTTGATAGAGAGCTGCTAGCCTTCCTACCTGTGCTCCAGAAGTTTCCAGGGCTGGCCTGACAGCCCCTACTGGGGGTAACCAGTATGATTCAGGGCTTATTCTTACAGTGTAATAATGAAATTTAAGCACATACGGTTTTAGATGCATCTGCTATTCAGCTGTGGAATGTGAGACCTTTCTAGTAGTCCCATCACAGAGCAGCTTTAGTAATTCCTGCCTCCTAGGAGAAAGTCTGATTAACAAATGTTACAGGGGCCTGTTTCCACGGGGCCTGTTTCCACCAGGCAGAGATGTGAGAGGGCAAAGGTCAGGTGCCCAAGTCTGGCTGGCAGCACTAGTTCCTTGGATGTCACCTCTGCTGTCTTCTCTGTGCCCCAAGGTCAGGTGGAACTGATGAATTAATGGGCAGACCACAGCTGGGAGGCTTCAGCCTAGAGCCCAGAACAAGGGGTACATCCAGGCCCTACAACTGAGGCCAGAGGCTCCTGGCTGTCTTAACTCTGACCATGCTAGCTGCAGTGCATTGGGAAGTAGAAGGATCCAGGAATCAAGAGTTGAAGTTGGAAAAGACCTATTTGGTCATGAATCTTCCTCCCTCCATGGCCAGACCATCCCCTCTGGGATATCCTGCAGAGCTTTGTAAAATCTGTTTCCGAATGACTCAGGCTGGGAGTCTTCCAGCTGTTCCCTGGGGAGATGGAGCAGCCTTTTCTAAGGAGGAAATATTTTTCTCACTATTGGTTGGGATTTTTTTGTTGTTGTTGGTTGGCTCCAGCCCCATCACTCCTGGCTGGTCTCCCTCAGACCACCCTGAACAAATCCCCCCTCTACCTCTTAGATTCCCACACTGAAGTCTATGACATGTTTCCATTGAGCAGCAATTAAACCAAGGAGACTGGGCCTGCTTCTCAGTTTTGTGCTTTCGTAAGTAATGACTTTCTCCAGCTGCTTCATTATTCTGCCTGTCTACCCCCTCCCCGCCCCCTGGCTCTGGATTTCTGTCTAATTTTCTGTCTCTGTTACTTATCACATGTATAGGAACCATGCTGGAACTTCTCAAGCATAATAAGGAACACATATTCCACCATGAGGATGGTGTTCTGATGGAAAATTATTAGGGATTTGTGTGTAAAGTTTTATTAGATTGGCTCAACTTTCCTTGGTTTATATGTTACTGCCTAGTGGGTACAAAAAACTAATAGACTGTGGCTCCCTCAGAAACTGACAATAAAATGACATCATATATCATACATATTGTTGGTCTAGTCCTGTAAACATTTTTGGGGGGGGGCAGGCAGTGTTGCTGTTACTCAGTGCATAGTCAGTAAGGACCTGTTCACAAGGGCATTTAAGAAGCAAAGAGGCATTCCTCTTTGTTCATGGATCTCTGGCATTGTTGTTACCTGCGAAGTGAGAGGTGATAAGCAGGAGCTGGCCAGAGGCTCTTCCACTGCTGCTTTCTAGGCTGTGAGACTGAAGCTGGAGAAAAGTTTTAAGTGTTTTTCTGCAGAGTAGTCCTGTTCTTAGAGGCATTTTAGGTATTACTTGGAGATGAGGGTGTGGGGAAGGGGCCCTATTTCAACCTCTTAACTCTGTGTTATCTGTTTCATGTACAGAACTGGGGTTGTGTTTTCAGACAGATTCTGTTTGATGAATAGTGTGCTGTACTCAGAAAGCAAGTTTGCAAACCACAGGTTCAGAGGACTGACTTCTAGTAAAAACAAACAGAGAGAAAGCTCTTCAGCCTAGCAGCTAACGATTACAATTCTGAGATCCACATAGATCAATCCACAGACATTTGGGAGCAGCAGACAGCAAAGAACTAAACAAATAAATGTTTCTGTATAACTACTGTGTCATCAGGAAACTTTTAGTCAACATGCACAGGACATGCAGACTGTGACCTTTAACTGCAATTCTGGTCATGCATGCATGTGATTTAGCCGGATTGTGATATGCCAAATAAGCACTGAAGTTGAGGTTAGTGAAAGTCATAAGATAAAAATTGTCCTTCATTCAGAGCTTTCTGTGTACCAGACACTGTAGCTAGAATATATTATTCATCTTGGGAATCAGTGGTTATACCTGTTATACCTGTGTCACACATGGAGAAACAGGCTCAGAGTCTGAGTGATTTGCCAAGGGTCACACAGCTGATAAAAGTAATGGAGCTGAGGATGGAATGAGTCTCTAACTTTAGTTCTGGTATATCTATTAATATTTCCCCCTTCCCCTGCTATTGTTTGTATCTGTCATTCTCAGTTCTCTGTCCTCCAATGTTTTGGTAAGTGGACATTCTTAGGATACTGAGTAGGAAGAACTATCTTTCCTCTTTCGTCAACAATCCATTTACTCAAGGATTGCT